>NC_081518.1:39808291-40459541 GCF_030273125.1 Centropristis striata | reverse complement strand
CCTCCCCATGTTGTGAAATGGCTTTACTCCAGCCGTGGCCACATTTCCTAGCCAGTCTACACACACACACACACACACTCACACACAGACACACACAGCACTCGGCAGACACGAAGCCAGGCTCCCTGCCTGCAACGTAACCCTCCTTGATCCTCCATCAGACACACAGACACAGACACACACCAAGACCCACTCCACCCTGCTGAGTGGCCGAGTGCAAGCCATCCACCTCTTGCCTACTGACAGGGAGCGGCACTCTGTCAAAAAACATCAAACCAGGACTGGATTTAAGGTCCAATCCTTTCAAAAATCCTGTTCTGTTCAGCCTGATGGACTTGGTTCAGTGTGAAGCACTGAGTGGCTGATTTAAAACGGCTTCCCCTGCTGGATCCATCTCAAAGTAACAGTCCTGCGCTTTCTCCTGTGGGTCAGTCAGTGCCCTGTTAGTCCGTTGGCCTTTGATTGGTGTGTATCAACAACAAATGGCATTACCATAAAGACCAGGTCATGGTTTATATTAAAAAAAAACAGGAGTAGAGAAAGAGATTAAGGTGGTGGATGTTGGCCAGTCAGTTTATTTGGTCAAGTCCAGTGGCTGCATTTCCCTCACACCCCCACTCCACATCGAGCAACTTCATTCCCTGCCAAGGGAGTTTGGTTGTTTCATTTTCGTTTTGGTGCGGAGCTTTACACCAGGATCCAGTTGTAACCCTGGTTACGCTTAAAAGCTACACATATGAAAATAAATGGACTGGGATGGCAGGAGCCCAAGGCTTGAATACCAGTAAGCAAGCACAACACAAGGATGAATTTGCATGAACTTGCATTGAACACATTGACTGCATTTCACATAATTACCTTTTTAAAACAATAAAAAATAACTCTCCAAAATAACAAACTCAAATAGTGAAATGCATCCATAACTAACCCTGTAATGGCCCTGAGTCCAGTCTTTAAATGTTTATCGATCATTGGAGCCTAATTCGGGTGTTGTCCGCTACACCATGAATTGAAGAATCCCTTCTCAGATGGTGACAGTCTGAACGATCACCCTCAAGGTCCTGTAGATGACCTCACTATCAACTAAACAAACTGTAATCTCTAATGAATGTTCTCCTTGGGGCTTGATCCAAGTCCGCCATCTACCAAAACCTCACCGCTGAACAGTTTGAAACCCTGCATCTCTCAACAAGACAGCAGAGTTTATTATAAACCTCTAGGGTCAATACCAGGCTACACACACAGTGAGAAAAACAGGCAATATTGCTGAAGTGTGAGCAACAAGATGGCAGACCGTTAAGTGACAGACTCTAGATCAGCTGGCAAGGATCACTGGGAGCCTCCACCGATCGGCTCGGTTCACCCAAAAGTTCCCCTCGATACCACGCACTGTATTGCAACTTCGAGCATTTCTTTTCTTCACATCTTTGCTTTTTAAGCATTGGCTCCACAGTGCTTGTGTTTTGCTGGCCTAATTTTTCAAGACATGAGCCATTTTTAAGTCCAGTTCCTCGCTGCATCATTTTTTTTTCTTGCTTTACGTGTCTTTTGTTTCAGGGGCACTGTCCATTTATGTCTGCTTGATTTTTTCTTTTACCTCAGTCTTTCTTTTACAGTTTTTGTATATGAAGACATTTAAGGCTACTTGTTATGCAGGCCTGTATGAAGAGCTTGAGGTTGGACTTGAATAGATCATCAAAAAAAGTTTTGACCTCCACAGCTTTCAAGTTTTTAAACTTTTCTCCTAGGTTCAGTTATGTGGAGGAACTATGACAGCTCCCTGCGTGTGTTTGCTCCTCAGTAATGAAATTATTCCGTCAGGCTACGCATACCGCTGGCCAGGATATGACTTTTGTCACCTCCCGCAGATTCACAGCAGTGGGATGTGTGTGTTTGCATACAGTATATTAAAATACACACACTTGTACATTGTGTTTTCTTGTCAGGCTGCAAGTCACCTTGGAACAAGACTCAAGCATCCACAGCCATGCTAGCTGCTCTGTGCTTTGGCACAACAGTGCTTTGAGATGAATGCTGGGATAAACATGCTCACCAAGACAATGCTAATATGTGAATATATAGCAGGCATAATGTTTACCATGCTCACCATCTTGACATGCTATCATTTGCCAATTAGTACTCAACAAAAAAGTGCAAAGACATTAAATGTATTAGATGTGTGTTTCACAGGATAGGTGAAAACTTAGCTTGTGGCTCTAAAGATCAGAATCATTACTATTCATCCTCTGGGTACCATGTGTGTCTCTACCAAATATTATAGCAATACATACAATATTGAATGACATTTCACACAAAAAAAACCAACTGAAAAAGTACATTTTGTGGCAATCCATCCGTTAGTCGTTGAGGTAATTCAGTCGGGACCAAAATGGCCTTCCCTAAAGCCACACAGCTAGCATGGCTAACAAGCGACAGTAATTGTCAATTAGATTTGATATCCCTCCCTCCTTTCATCTTCCTTCTGTTTCAGTAAATCTACAAATTCTCATTAAAGTCATGTATAAAATCCCATACAGCCGAATACATCTTTCCACTTTAGTGATTTGGTGTAATTCTCCGCCACACACTCACACCTCAGTAAATGTCAGACACCCCAGGATTCATCTTAAATGTCTGTTAGAAGCCAGGGCTTTGTACCAGCCTGAACAAGTCAATGTCCATGAAACTCAAGAGCCCAGCTCTTCCTGGAAACAGACAATATTTCTGTCCATCTCCCCCTCTCTTTCTCACTATGTGTGGTGTGCGATTAAGGCAATTATGCTGCCTCTTCACAAAACCCCCTAGCAACCCAGCACTAAAAACCTGGGAAAATATAATACGTAGGGCGATAGAAAGCGAGAGAAATTTAGAACGATAAAGAGAGAAGCCTGATGAAAAGCTTTCTCCGGTAGAAGGTGGCAAAAGTCGATGGGTCTATTCAGCGTTAAGGCTGGCTGGAGCCAAAGCATGTACATTACAGTCTAAATGACTAAATGTGTAATCTATGTCTAAATGGCTCTGACTGCTGGTCTTACCTAAAACTGCTCACTTTGACTCACTGGCTGATGAATTGTTACCCCTATATGTCATGTTCTCATGGTAAAAGGCCAGCGTTTATATGTGCAATAGGCGAGACTATTAAAGAAGAGAAATATTGAGCTGCAGTGAGCTGGACTGACCTGATCCATGTGCAGGCCAAAACTGAACTGGCCTTTTTTTTTTAAAACTGTACTGAGGTCAGGCATACATTAAAAAAAAAGGAAAAGAAGCAAAGCTGTTGTGCTCCTCTCGGACTGCAATACGCAGTCCATCCACATTAGTTCTGATCACTGGCTGCCTCGAGGCTTTCTCTCTCTCTCCTTCCACCCCGCTCTCTCTCCTTCCCTCTCTTTGTTTACCACGTAGAGGTTGATTTATGTCGGCTGCACTTGGCAGAGTTGGGTGGCGTGGGCGAGATACAGCAGCTGAAGGGGAGAGAGAGGGGAGACAAGCAGGAAGGGAGGAGAAGAAGGGGAAGCAAAATGAGTAAGGCCAAGTCGAAGTGATGTATCAGGGGAGAGGAGAGAGAGGAGAAACAAGAGACTAAGGGTTGGATTAGAATAGTAAGTAAGGAGGGAGAGATTACAGGATGGAGGAGGAAGGTTGTGTGAGGAGACAGGGAGAGGCGTTGGACTGGCCTCAGGTGTCTCACTCTGATTTGTATCTTTTCTGATGCTTCTTCATGTGAGAACACAAGGTCTCACGCTGCAGTCCCTCTGGCTCGGTCGCCCCCGCCGTGTGTTTCTCCCTCGCCCCTCTCATTACATTTCCTTGTACATTTAAGTCTTATCTCTGACAGGCGTGGTCAGGATAGGTTAGGTGAGAGCTGATTACATTATGTAAAACTTTAATGATTCCTTTGTGAGAGCGGGGCTGTTGCAGCTGACAGATCACTAAAGCAAATAGAGGTTATGTTAACATACACGGCCGGCAATTCAATCGTTGTATTGAGCAGAAAAGTCATGAATGAAAATGTGCCGTGCTTATGGGCTGCTTCGTTCACAGAATGTTTCAAAGGGGCAGCAAAACCCCAAATATTAGAGTCTGATATAAGTTGAATTATGTGCATTATGAAAATGATTGCTCAATCATTTTTGGCATATAAATATAAACGAACCTGGTCTCACAGGAATCCGTGAAATAGCCACGGATTCGCTTGACTCAAAATCCGTGGAATAGCCAAATTTCAGTCATGACAGTCATATCCCGTGGCTATTCCATGGATATTTTTTCCTATTGGTTTGTTCCAAGTCACGTGACTTTCAAGGTCCCGGCAGTCACAACAAAAAACATGGCGGACAGAAAAAATCAATATTTTGACTTAGTTTCTGCATAAAAATGGATTTTGATCAAATTTCTAGCGAGAAATATGTTTTATTTTCTAAATATTCACTCAGTGAATGTACATAATCACTTTGTATGTCATTAACTTGCATTGTAGCGAAATCCGTGTCAGTTTCACGGAAATTTGAGTGATTCTGTGGCTATTCCATGGATTTTGAGTAAATCTGTGGCTATTTCACGGATTCCTGTGAGACCATGTTGATATAAACTGTATAAAGACAATATATGTAATGTATATATGTAATTTTTTATTGTTTATTGTAAATATACACTCTTTGATGCCTGCAATACGTTCCAAATAAGTTGGGACAGGGTTTACTTTAGTGTTCCATCACCTACAACTAGAAATGCAAAATCCTACAACAGTCAAAGTATCATATAACTTAATATGATCGTGTGTTATGGAAATTTGTGTTAAGTATGAAGTGTTACAAGTCATCCAGAAACAAGCTAGAACATTAAGCCAGAAAATAATATGAATTAATAACTATTACAATAATAAGCTCAGTAACTGAGATGCTCATTCACACACAACTAAAATTATTACATGGGATTGAGGTCACTGACAAACTTTGCAATTACTACAAATTAATAGACGTCTCCAGGTAATGCTATTCCTGTGCGAATATGTCTTTAAAAACTAAACACTGGGGCACAATACTCTTTTGAGATAAGGCTTTTACAACATTAAAAATTCTGTTTTCTCTCTCTTCATTCCTGCAGCTGGTCAGTTGAGCCAGTCGGCTCACTTCTCCCTCCAGCTGCCCTACACTGTGCTGGGCCTCGGACGCAGCGCCAACTTCCTGGACCACCTTTTCGTCGGCATCCCCCGGCAGTCTGGAGAGACGGTGAGGAAATATGAGAGGGTCACATTACCTGGACACTTCACAGCACTAGTGTTGGAAGAGCCACAGGCAGCACGGCCTCTCTGAATATTTGAGGGAGAAACATTTATAGAGGTGTATCACAGCAGACAGAGGAAAGGAAGCAGATATATTGAAGGTCAAATTGCATTAAAGTGTCATAAAAAAGTATCTTAGAACATGTATAACACCACTCATATGCCCAGTCAAGACATTTCTGTGCAGCCTAACCGTGCCCTGAATATAACAGTGAATGGCATGCGTGGCTGAGAGATTTAACGTCTACGCAATAAATCGAGGACAGACATAGGGAGTGAGAGACAAGCAGAAATAGCCTCGGGATCATGATGTTAAGAACTAGAAAACTTTCTAAGAAAAACATCAAATGATGGGCGAATTCACGGTAAGCACAATTCAAGCACTATAAAAGTCATGAGCACAACACAGAACAGTTGATTTACTCCTTCAGCTCAGGATTTATTTCACAATGGGCTGAATATCACACTTTCCTCTGAGGATTGTCAGAGTTGTTTGAAGGGTATTTTGTGAAGATTCATAAGGTGATTTCCCTCAATGTATTTTCTTATCAAATTAGAAATGCTGAACAGAAGCAACATTGTCTCCCTAATCTTGCAAAAAAAAAAAAACAACAACATATGCTTGGTTGAGGTTGTTTTAAATATGTGATAACTGGTGTTTATAACAACTTTTGAAGAGTATGTCTTAATGTTTGTAAGAGAGGGAAGCACTTGGAGTCGAGTATAGAAAGCTGTTGTTAACAAAATGTTCTTGTTTGTGAAAGAATTTGTGAAAATGCATTAGCTTAACCCAAATCAATTAAGCCCTACACAATGCAATCACTTCTTCATTCTCTCCAATTTTCTGCTGGAAGTCTTTGCTTTGCATGTGTATTTATGGATTCTGTTAATTCTGTTAAACACAAATAATTTGTATTTTACTTTTCCGAAACTATATCCTGCTCAATGAGGATAAGTACCGTAACCAATATTTAGATAGCATGTTTTGCAGCCCTCATCATCAGAAAAGAGCCCAATTTTGGCAATAAAAATGATGGTGAAGAAAAAGCTCTTTTTTTTGCCCCATCTAGTGATGAAAGTAAAAAAGAGAGGTTGAAGACAGTATTATTTATGGCAGATAGATTATAAATTATGGGATGATTGATGACAACACCCAGTAGATTGATAAAGCTGCAGTGACATCCCCACTTGAATAGAAATATCAACAGCCCTTTTACGCATATTTAAACACATCAGTTAAACTAGTCTAGAGTGGAAGACGTCCTGTATGAATGACTCTCTGGATGCAGCCATGTGTGACTGCTGTCATACTACAAGCCACCGTTCTATTAATATAGTAAATAATTGATTGGGTTGATGTTTTTCTATCTGTTCATCAGCCAAAAACTACACTACACTACTTCAAATGTCAGCACTCTCTCTCTCTCTCTCTCTCTCTCTCTCTCTCTCTCTCTCTCTCTCTCTCTCTCTCTCTCTCTCTCTCTCTCTCTCTCTCTGTTTTCTCTCTCTCTCTCTGTTTTCTCTCTCTGTGTTTTCTCTCTCTCTCTCTCTCTCTCTCTGTCTGTCTGTTTTCTCCCTCTCTCTCTCTCTGTTTTCTCTCTCTCTCTTTCTCCCTCTCTCTCTCTGTTTTCTCTCTCTCTGTTTTCTCTTTCTCCCTCTCTCTCTCTGTTTTCTCTCTCTCTCTCTGTTTTCTCAATTCAATTCAATTCAATTCAATGGCTTTATTGGCATGACATAACAATGTATATATTGCCAAAGCAAGCATCAGAAAAAAAGATAACAAGATAAGGAAAGCAATATTTACAATAAATTATTATAATTCTGTTATTCATTTTAGATGAAAAGAAAAACTAAAAACAATATATATATATATATATATATATATTTCTCTCTCTCTCTCCCTCTCTCTCTCTTTCTCACGTTGCACTTGTCACACTGAATATTAGGCACGACAGCCCTCCTACCCCTCCCGAGTGGTACCGAGATCTTCGTCACGCAGCTGATTAGAATTGTAGATGGGTTGGTCCGCGACTCAGAAGCTGTAGTGCACTGAGAACACTCATCTCAAACAAGCTGCTTTGTTGTCCCCTTTCCACACACACTCCTTTTCCTATGCAAAGAACCGTGATCTTTTTTTCCCTCCTCCTCGCCCATTCCTTCTACAAAGTGAATTAATGCATGCCTAAAGATGCAGCCCATTATGCCAAGTAGATATTTTTTACCCAGAGGGACTCGGGAGTGGAGTAACTCCGTCAAATCTACCTGTAATGAGGAGGAGAAGCTTTGGAAAGCTCTTTAGGAAAGAGGAGAAAATCCTGACCGTGACACCACCCTGCTCAGTCGGCAGGTTTGGATCTTTCTGTTTGTCATCTCGTTTCATCTATTTCTCTCTCATTTTCCTTTTCTTTCTTCCTCCGTCTTTATGTCTGTCCTGCTACTATTCTCTCTCTATCTCCCCTGCTGTGCCCTTTACAATTTTCTCCTCCACAATGAGAGTTTCTGCCTGCTGTTTCACAGAAGGAGAGGTTTTGTAAAATCTACTTGGATATCTTCCATCTTCTGTCCAATCATTCCTCTTTTACCCCCCCCCCCATCTTTCTCTCTCAGTCTCTCTCCTCCTGTTCACTTATCTCCCACCCAGGGGATTCCCCTTGCTTCTCAAAGTGGTTTACTTCACTAATCAGTCCCCTACTTGTCACTCTCACTCTCTCTCCCTGTCTCCCTCACCCTCCATCTCTGTATCCGTCTCCCTCGCTCTCTTGCTCTCTCTCATAGTGTGCCAGTTTCCCTGGCTTTGAACCAGAGTGTCTCTCTTTCTCTCTGAAGACTTGGGAACACTTTTCTCTTCCAAACAGCCAGATCGGATCTGCTCCCAGGCAGCAGTAGTGGAGGCTGACTCGTCTCCAGCTCTGCTCCCCCGCCAGTTGCTGCACCGACGGCAGCGCTTTCCAAGAGCTAAGCGACAATGGCTGGCGGCAAGAATGTGCTCGTTATGTAAAAAGCAATGCCGTTGTTGCACGCTTATTCAAAATAGCTGCGAGATGTGGTTCCTCGCAATTGATGAAGAAGGGAGAGCCACAATTAAAGAGCGGTGGCACTTCCACATTTTGCCAAATGTAGAACTGGAAATTCCTCTCAGCTAAAAACATGATTACAACATTTAAATCATTAATATGATGCCTACTCCCCTGTTTATATCTCTGAACTCTTTACCCCTAATGAGCCCAAGCAGAGGCTAAATCAAGACACACGGCAAAAAAAGGGAAAAAGAAAGCCAACAGAAAGTGATGCTGATGCTGGGCCTTTCTACAAATCAAAGCACTGCTGTATGCAGAGGTTAAATACAGTCTGTGTCAGTCTGATGTCACATGTCAACATTGGGTGTTAAGGCTCAAGGCGGCAAACTACCAAAAAGGAAACTTGAACTTGTGCAAAGTCAAACTGCTGTCAAACACAGTGCTGCAAGCAAGTGTTTTTAAGCTTGTTGCAGCTTGAGTTCTGATGGTTAAATCTATGTCTTAACAGTCACTCTCTGTCCAGTTAAACACTTAAGTGCCTACAATTTGTAACTACGTGGATAGAAGAAAGAGGAATGTGAAGAAACAGGAACATGTTGCCCAAAGGACATGAGAACACTAGCAGGAGCCTGAGGGAGCTGTCAATCAAACACAGCGTACGCTCACTCAGTCTTTAGAAGAGGTCTAATCAGGCAACATGAGTGAAAACACCTGTGTGGGTCAGCTGTGGGTGCGTAGGAAGATAAGTATATATCTAAAGGTATATCTAAAGAAACTTCTCAAACTGCTTGTTCAGTATGATCCACTGCCATCACTGTGTGAACTGTGCACAATACAGTATAGACATTAAAGCAATAGTTCCGTTTTTTGTCTGGGGGGTTATATAAGGTACTTGACCATTATCAGTGTATTCGCTGCAGTAGATGGTGGTCATCTCCACCTGCCCCCAGTTTGATCAAGCAGGCAGGAGAACTGGCAGGGAGGCTAAGCAATAAAAAAAAACTGCTATTGACAGGGCCGCAGCTAAACAAATGTTAGCCAACTTATAAAAGTCAATATCTGTAATTACTATGGATACAAACCAATTTTAAAAAATTCCTTTAATAATAAATAGAGTAGACAATTAAGGAACAGAAAAACTGGAGTGAACATTCAGGGGCGAATTCACAAAGAATAGACGCTAATAGCACCATAATTGGGCATCACTTGCAACCACTACCTGCCCCGTCAAAAGGTCTGATACACAAAACAAAGAAAAGATTTTGCGCTAATTATATAACATTGCAAAATCACCTATAATGTTTTGAAGCTTTCTACACATGATTGCAATTATCAGTATAAAAGCACTAGAGGTTAAAGTGTGGGTTGCGAGCAGTGCAGCCCAGACGCGTACTTGGGCTCATGCACAAAAATAAGTGCGTCTTCAGGGATGAGAGAGACACAGTGCGTATGTACCCACAAGGCACGTCGTCTCTATATGTTATTTAAATTTCCAGAGTCACTAGTCGATCCGTCAGGAACTAATAATAATTATTGTTCTGTGTACGTCTTCACACCCAAAAGATAACACGCACACAAGCAGTCCACTTTCACACAGTGAGCGTATGTGAGTGCATCATCTTTGAGAATTACAGCATTTGTTTTTGCCATATTTGGACATGAGGACATGTTCAGCGGGCGCAATATCCACACAATTCTTTTGAGAATTTTGCCCCTCATTATCAAGGCAAGTTGGAAATAAGACATAGGAGAGAAGACAAAAGAACAAATATAAATGTAACAGAAGGTGGCACACAGACACGGTGAAGTGCAGTTCCAATGGTTCCATCTCATTCCTTTTATAAAACCTTTATGCATGAGGCTCCTACATTTTACATTTCCAGATATGAATCTGTTGTCTTTCGCTTCCTATAAATTGTTTCTTCAGGTATGATTTTCCAATGTGTTTCGTTCTTTTGCTCACGATATTCTCCTGTCACATGAAATTATACAATCAACTACATGTCCTTCAATATTCTTATTATAGTCAAAAAAAATAGGAAGTCGCTACTGACAGTTCGAAGAAAATGTTACCCAAATTGACCTTAGAGTTTATTTTGTATTTTTTATAAGTGCCAGGCAGTGATTCCGCTTTTCTCCCATGAATTCTGTCTGCTGCTACGACGAATTAAGTTACAGGACGAGAAAAGGAAATGTATATTTCATCAAGACAGAGACCGGGATTATGATTCGCTCTGCAGATGGCTGAACCCTCTCGCACACAGCCACAGAAATACTCAATCACACATGCAAATATCACACACCCATATGCACACAGATATACACACACTAGGAAAACTGTGTTGCTCCCTACAGTCAGAGTCATTTATTTCATGTCGGGGGCTGTCTACGTTTTTAAACGCACAGCTTAAAATAGCCACTCCACAGTAGCCTAGGAAAACCATGGGACCCTATTATTCTGCCCCAGAGGACTTAACATACATATTCTGAGTGTGTGCTTGTGGAAATCTGCATGTGCATTGCTTATATTGTCACTATAATGTATGTGTGTGCATACCCAGCTCATGTGTTGTCATATCTTTTCAGGAAATAAGGAAGAAGGAGTGGACGGCCATCATTCCTAACTCTCAGCTCATCGTCATACCCTTCCCACACAATGAGCCCCGCAGGTAAATAAACACACTACTCATAGATATAATGCAGTACAGATGGGTCAAATTACACTGCAGTGCAATTTACTGGATGCTAAGGATACCATTCAACCATTTTTTTGCCTCATCTTGATGTAACTTCACGACATATTCAAGTTAATGTTACCTCAGCTCGTTATAGATAGTGTCTCTGTGGTGTGTCTCAACAAAACACTCACACATACACACACACACACACACACACACACCTCGCAGCATGTGTTCTCATGTTATCATGACGTTGTTCACATGTATCTCAAACCCCAGGAGGAGCTCCAGATGGCTATTCAGCACACACACACACACACACAAACATACAAACATCCACCCTCCTCCATATAGCCACGTTAACCCTTGTGTACTTGCCAGCACAGACACACACCTACATGCACACCATGAAGTGAAATGAGATCTAACTCCAAGAAACCAGGTGCCTCGGTATTCTTCTCACATACAGTTCAACAACAGATTGTGAGATGATGAATTTAATATATCAAAGTGGTGGGATTGCTGAAAATACTTCAAAAATTCTTGGAAACCCGAAAGAAAGCAGAGCTCCATTCTGTTCAGCTCCGACGAGAGAATGAAAGAGATGTTCTTTTATTTATTTTTACTTAATGAGGACACAATCTCTGCTAATGTATTCCATTTGGTAATTACATTGTTTTTCTGTCAGATAAAACATAAAACAGCATATGGCAAGTCAACTCTTTTTTCGCTTTCTTTCACACCTTTCTCTCTCTCTCTCTCTCCCTTTCTCTCTCTCTCTCTCTCTCTCTCTCTCTCCCTCTCTCTCTCTCTCTCTCTCTCTCTCTGCTTCTTTTTGAAGTTGGAGCGCTAAGTTGTACCTGACTCCTAGCAACAGCGTGTTGCTGACGGCCATCGCACTAATCGGAGTGTGCGTCTTCATCCTCGTCATTATTGGCATCCTCCACTGGCAAGAGAAGGTCAGGACGCACACACACACACACACACACACACACACAATAGCATAGTTAACGTTGGCCTCTTCCCGGTGATTTACTGCTTTAGAGTGTGAGTGTGGAGGAGAGAGAGAGCAGATTGGTCACAACCAGCAGCAGATGGGTCTCACTGTCCCTGTCCTGTAGTCCTCTAGCCTCCCACCGAGACACACATACACACTCGTTTTCTCTCTTTTTCTGTTCTTCTCTCTCCCCCTCTCCCGCTCTCTCCCCGGGCCACGACCTGGAAGGACGTTCAGCTGTAATTGCCTGCCTCTGTCCTTTCAGCATGGCAGATCTGCTGTTCATTATTGCTATAAATGCTCTCTCCAGGGAGTTGATGCATCTTTTCATGTGTGTTTTGTGCTTTCTCCTGGTTCGGTTGTTTTCTCAGACACACACACACACACACACACACACACACACACACACAGTCGCTGCAAAACGTACTGTAATATATCATGATCGAGGACACAAATGTTATTTAACAATTCTCACAAATGTACTTTTTTGGAGGGGTTCTTTGGATTGCTTCCTTTTTCATCCACAGACTGTGGTAACGCTGTCTGCTGGGCTGAGCAGTGCAGTAAGTTGCTGGCATCTTCTCCAAGCCATCTGCCGCACAAGTGTGCGCGTTTAATGTGTGTCTGTATGTGTGCGTGTCTATACACAGGATGGCATGTGTGCATGGTTACACACACAGACGCGCTGTAATTGCCCTCTTTTTGGGATGCGTGGGCGTGAGCATCGGCTTCATCTGAACCGACACTGCGTTTAAAAAAACACGGCTGGTGCCTGAACCGAGTGTCTATACACACACCTCGCATGCTCAGGTGGAGGGGAGGACATATGTGCATGTAGGGGGGGTGAAGGCTGTCTGGAGCCATGTCAGAGGAAAGAAACAAGAGAGTGAGAGGAACAAGAAAGAAAATGCTAATTTGGAAAAACAGTTCTTGCAGCGGCTGTAAGGATACGTTGCATGAAATCAAATTTAGCAAGTTCACACAGGCAGGATGATGAGTTTGGCGACACAAAAAAGCAATGCTTTTGGTGGGATCACTGTAATGTGTTGAGGCTGACCAGTCAGTCATCAAAAAAATGTTTGCTTTGTTCACTAGTTCACCAATACAGATGCAGAGAGGGACAAGCCAATGTTCAATTAGTGTTTTCCTCAGTCTTTCTCAAACCAGACACACCATATATATCATAGTCTTCTGGATAATTTAAGGATGAGTTTGGTTTATCTTAAGGAGATTTATTACTGTAACTTCATTTAAAACAGCAGTCAAGAGCTCCTGTTTTTCGTGCTGCTATAGAACAGAAGCTGGACAGAACCATAAGTCAGAGCTGAAGCTAATTCAGAATAATCCTGTTGCAATCCAGAACAAAAAATGTGCTACCCCTGCTGAACATACACTGACTTTATACTGTTGACAGTATTATCGAGTTTCTACCAAACATTATCTCTAGCTGCTGTTCCTTGAATCAAATTGTACAATTTCTCATCTTTTCTTGTGATGACTCAATCCAGAGAGTCTCATGACCAACTCATGGAAGTTTTTTAGGTAAAAATTAGACTTATTACTTAACCTTGAGCTCTCAAAAAACTCTGCGTAACTCTACACATCATGTGAAGAGAATGGGTTGAATCTCCAGCCAAACTCTTTTGTTTAAAAAAAAAATATATATATATATATATACAGTACAAAGGTTTGGTATATGGTTATATTGTAACAGAAGAAGCACATCAAAGTACATTGGGAGTACACAAGCTGGTATTGACCTTATTTTCGAAGACAACATCTCCGTGACACCATCATGTTCGATTTGTCATCCCACTTCCAGAGAGGGACCGAAGCTCGCTAGCCATAGACTCAAGGGAGGCTACGATGTCGTGTTCAGTTAGAATACAAACAGTTTTAAGAACTTAATTAATACATTTTCATCCATTTCTCCTGGAAATAGAATCCAAAGCAGTTAGGGTCTTTCTTCTGAGGGGGAAGCACTGTGTAAATTAGTTAAGTCTTTCCTCCTGTATTCTGTGATTCACCTATGCATGTTTTATCACAGGGGCGCTGTGTCATAATGAAAATATCAGTAATGGAATCCATTGCGCTGATGCATTTTGTACAGACTCATGATATAGTGGCACTTTATTAACCTAAACAGAACATTTTCTCAGCATAAATCAAACCTTGCCATTTGTAATTCCAGCAGCCAAAGAGTGTTGGTCTAAAACTCTGCTGCTGCAGTTTCCTCTCCATCTGTAGTGGAAAAACACACTCACAATACTGCAGCACTGTGTCCAGACTGACAGCTTTTTGAAAACACAGCACATTTAATTTAATTTGGAACAGTCAGCTGGCTGACTGAAAGACACACATCTGGACCGACAGGCTAATGTGCCATAACCTTCTGCACCGTCCAGGGACTAGAGATTGGGGGTGAATCCTGTATGGCGGTCGCTAACATCCTTCTTCATATCTCATTTTCTCCCACCTCTTTTACGGCGGGGCATCCAGTAAGGTCAGGGCGAGCCCACTGATTGACATTTGGCATTTCTGTGTGTTTGCGCTGCCGCCTCTGGTATTTGCTCTTCTAATAACAAAGTCAGGTAGAGGGCAGCAGCGCGGTGGCAAAGACGTGCTGTCCTGCCTAACAAGCTAACAGGGCTTTTACACAACTCCCGCGAACTTCTGTGCAATGCAGTATTAGCTCGGGTAACAAGAATTATTAAACAGACATATCCATTTGAATATAAATTGAAGAGGAAAGGAGATAGGGGAAAAACACGTAATGAAGCAGAATATAATCAATCTCCTCACTTAAGATTCATCATCTGCATGCAGGACATGTCGGCAGACTTAATTAGTTGACATTAAAGCCCAGTGAGACAATACCGTACCTTCACAGTAGCTTTCCACCTATTTTCAGACAGACACTGTGTCATTAAAACCTTTAGATGGACACAAATCAATGCTCTGCTGCTTAATGATGAGTCAGGCCTCAGGATGACAATTTGGTGGTATCCCCTGGATAGTCAATTAGACCAGGCTTCAACGGCAGCACAGCCCAGTGGCTCGGTTATCCAAAGGAAAGAACATCGCATCAATCCATCTGCTCCTCAGAAATATGTTGCTCTAAAAAAGCAAAAAGGAAAAAAAAAGCACAACATCAATCAATATGAGACGCTGGTATCTTGGAAGATAGATGAAGGCTTTATTACAAATCAAAACTGATGGGATAAAAAATGCAGCAAATGTGTTGCTGCCCATCTTTTGGGTGCAGCAAATTAGTCGACATCAAGGAGAGATTGGCTGTCCTTTAAACTGGGACAGTCTTCTCAAAAAGTTTTTCTAATGTGCTGAGAGTCATTCTTTTCAATGCAACAACATGAGCTTCAACATGAAGTGTTAAAAAAAAATTGTTCCACTCAGGTACTGTAAAATTGCTCATTTTCTTCCCATCCTCAGTTCATCACTGATCTCACAAAACAGATCTGAATGCATTATTGACTACTCAGTCACCAGTCCAGACGATATGGGATCTTTTATGTTCAACTGCTGTCAAATGACAACCTGATGACACGCTTTACTCCTTTTAATGGTGGGCCTCCATCAAACCTCATTACAACAGTCTTTTCTGAGCCATTATAAAACATAGAGCTCAAATAAAGCAATCTGATTCGTTGTGGCATGATAACCGCATACAGCAGCGTCTTACTCCTTTACACAATTCAGTATTTCTCTACTTGTAAAAAAAAATATCTGCCGGTTGGTCAAACAATGCCCCTTAGGTGTGATATTATGCAGTTGCTGCAAAATATTCTTTCTTCCTCACTGGCTGTGAAAAGATCCTCTCCTATCGTGATTCCAAAATAACAGATGGGGGACAAAATACTCATTCCTCATTCTGTGGAAAAATGCAAGGTTCAGCCAAAGCCTCAGCCGTCTCAAGCCCCGTTCACACTGTAACCCTGAACTCATCCAGACTTTACCCACAGGAGCATTTGAATTTGAGAACACAAATGTTCGAATTAGTCAGAACAGTCATTAAATTAACGTTACCCTGCCAGCTCCCGAGTACAAAGTCCATACAATGTCCAATTAAGCCCAAGTGTGAATAGAGGCTGCCATTGTCCGGAGAATACACGAGTGGGAGTGGTGATGACATTTCTATCATGCGACCTGCGTGAAATTGGATGAATTTAAACATCGGAAGGTGCAGAAGAAAAGTCATTTTCACAAAAGACACCAATGAAATGTTTATATTAACATATGTAAAAATGAGATATTGAATACACACTCAAAAAATGATTCAAGCTCTTCTTAGATGTGACACATTAATGTATTGTTTATCCAATGAAAATATATCAACTAAAATCAAATGAAAAGTAGTTTAAGAAGTGTAACCTAAAATGTATTAATTTACTCCCCTGTCCTTCCCTTCAACCCAAAAAGAATGAGTTTCAGTTTTCCAATTCTATGTTTTTAGGTTGAATGAACACAATTTCTTTATTTTAGCTCTCCTTGACATAAATGAGTTGAGGCAACTCAATTTAAATACAATACATACATGTTTTTAATTTGAGTTTGACCAAATGTAAAAAAAAGTGAGCTACATTAACTCAAATACATTATATTGCATCGATGCACTTGTTTTGAGTTTGGGCTACATATATTTGTTGGATGGAAAATCTGCCCACAATTTAATTGAGTTCATCCAATGAGTTATTTTTTTGAGTGCAGGAGATTTACTTGCATGAAAGTATTGCTACTTTTACTTAGTAAAGCTCAGATCCGAGTTCTTTTTCCTCCCCTGCCCTGTATAAACAAAGCACCAGTGTATATAAAACCAGCTCTCATGCCTGCTCAGATTTGTACTCTTTACTCTGCATTTTATCTTGTATACAACTACTGTGTGTTGATGACATTCTGCACGTCTGTCAGCTTGTTCTCAGCTGAACTCATACACCGCCTCCAGCCTTCACACCTGCCCGTGTGTCTGGATGCCCAGATGAGGATAATAGAGTGTTGGCTATAAATACACACGTATTAACCCTTTATAAACCCTTATCTTGAGAGGCCTTTTTCACATTGACAGAAGGTGCGTGTGGGAGTTAAAGTCTGTGTGTTTGTATGGTGTTTTCAGCTGATTTATTATTATTTTTTATGTTTTTTTGCTATTTCTCCTCAGACTGTAAGTCTTGGATTTACCAAAATGAAATTAAAAAGGCTTTATTTTCTACCACTTGCCACTGTAATTGAATATTAAAAGGTTAACTTTCCAACCAGAAGTATAACTGAACACTTATTACATCTGTTTGGTTGTTTGATAATTAGATCACAAAGTTTATGACATTTTTGCTCATTCCCAAAAGGCTTTTTTTCATTTTTAACCAATTATATAGTTGTTGTTACTCAGACAAAAGAGATTTAATACACCACTTATCTACCAGTTGATTCATCACTGTTTAATCAGTGAATACAGGACACTAAGCCAGGCGGAACACATCTGGCTTTAACACTTTAAAGGGCTCGTTCACTGTCAAAAATACATTTTTATTTCATTTTATATATGTTGGTTGTTTTGGTGCGAGTTGTCAAGTGTCGGAGATATCAGCCGCAGAGATTTCTGCCTTCTCTAGAATATAATGGAACTCGATGGCACTTCGCTTGTGGTGCTCAAATCGCCCAAAAAATATATTTGACAAACTCAACAGCGATGATCCACAGAGCTTGTTTGGAGCATTGATGGAAGAAAACGGCTGTTCCAGCTTCTAGTGATAACTGAATGGCATATTGAAGCTTGTATCCACACTGCGGATGTTTTCTCAGCTTGAGGTTTATGAATAATACAGTGTAGTCACATGCACATGCAAACAAAAACAAAAAAATGTACACACCAATGTTCATTTTGGCACCTGATTTTGATCTGGTTTTAGTCTAGCCTTAATCATAAATTATTTTTTTAGTCACCGTTTAGACATTTCATTACTGTTGTTTTTATCAGATATTGCAGTCTACTTCACAAATTTGCAAATTAATTAATAGTTGATAGCCCACATTAATGATGTGCACATGTCTACTAGTTGCAAGAAGAGCGCTAGCCAGTTAAAAGTAACTTTTTTAAATTTCTAGTGGAACTGTGAATGCCAAGAGTTGATAACATTAGCCAACATTACTGGCTGAGACATGATGTTACAAAAGTGCAAGAAGCTGCTTATTAAATGTAACAAGTGACTTCTGAACAGGTCCGTGCCATCAGTATGAAGCAACCAGATCATTGAATAAGACTGCATTATAGTTTATTAGTTAATTTGTCCATTGCTCACATTATTCTTTAGTTAGTCATAGATTTTGTTATGAAAGATGACTTTAATGTACTTTTAGTTCCATTTTCAGCAAACATGTTCACACACACAACCCATTAATGTCTAATGTATTAATTACTGTACAAAAGTATTGTAATACGTGAAGTTAGACCATCAAACCCTGACTGTGTACTGTGTGTTTCTGTGTGTTTTTTAGAAAGCAGACGACCGAGAGAAGCGACAGGAAGCCCACCGTTTCCATTTTGACGCCATGTGAAGAAAGAAAACTGCATCTGGGGAGAACTCTCTCTCTTGTGCTCCTCCTTCGCCTCCTCCTCACTCTAATTCCCCCTGCGCACACAAAATTTCACTCCGACTCATTTCAGGGGCCAATAAATGGATCCTCATTTGCCCCAAAACGTTTCTTTTTGATATTTTCCAGTCCTTCAGTCAGATGTGAAATATTTATGTTCCGTTTCATTTATTCATTCCAGTGTTAGATGTACAGGAGCTGCAACAAGGCCATGGAGACACAGAGAAATCCTAACGGAGATCACTCATGAGTTTTAAGCAGAGATTTCTTTGGACAGGCTGTATTCAGCAGCATGATCATCAGTGGTGTTATTAAATTAGAGTATCACTTTGACAAAATCATGCCCAACAAGTTACTCTAACATTGTAAGCTGTTTGTTTAATCACTGGAAGGGAAGCACTTTTAGCACCGAGTGTTTAAATGTGTACTATTACTTGAAATCCGTGTGCGAGTTACTGTACCATCGTCTTTGTCTCGTTGATTTACTTCGATCTTTTTCATTTGACTGAGATAACGTAAAGACATTCTTCCGATTTTATTACCTGTGAAATTAAACTGAAATGTATTGTGTGTTTTCAGCCTTGCAGCAGTTACAGGAACAAAAGTGAACAAAAAAATTGACACATGCAACATCATGATTCTGGGGAACATTTTTCTGCTACCAATCTCACCAAAAATGATGAATTGCCTTCAGGTCTGCAGAGTGCAAATTCATCTTTTTCTCAGCCGATCGTAACCCAGGGCGTTGTGTGAGTGCCAAAAAAGAGTTCCTATGTTGCATCCTGCTAATTTCTAATGCTACTGCATCAAGGCTCAGCAAATAGTTGATTTCTTGCAGTTTGGTCAACATGAAGTTTTAAGTTTTGTTTTATTTGTAATGTTAACCAGGCCTTTCCTTGGGTTTGCACTTTTTAACTAATGATTAACTGCAGGTGTGTGTAATATATTTTGTTTTGCAGATTTGATTTGTAAATGAATGTTGAAGCTACTAAACGTGTTTACTTACTGAAGTTGAGAATAAAGGTTTGTCCTGCTTAAATCAACTCCAACTCATTAGTGTATTATTAGTCTCCATGTCTTTTTCATGTTGCAGTCTCCTTAAAGCTGCTTGTGGAATAATAAGATACATATTAGGTCCCAAAAGCATAACTTACCAATTACAAAAACTGTTCCTCTGAACTCCTTTCTGGGAACTTCACTTGTTTATTTTATGCTGGGAAGCTAGAGGGAAATTTATACGGAAAACAATCATCTTTATATGCTCTCATTATCTAAATGTGTTGTGAGTTGACGCAACAGTGAAATCAAACTGCCTTTAATTTTCCAGAGGGCCCCTGGAGGCCCCTTTGAGCACTCCTCTGGGCCCGGCACCCCACTTCAGGAGCCACCCTGATAAATAATGCATGTTGAGAGTAAACCCTCCCTGCATGGCAAATTAGAGTTGAGACGATTGTTTAAACCTTGGTAGCCTTTAAGCCGATCACAACTGATGCAAAGCATGTGGGTGCAACATACAGTTACAGATAGTCAATAGCTGCCTGTGTGTGTGTGTGTGTGTGTGTGTGTGTGTGTGTGTGTGTTTGCTGGGAGACAGAGAGAGAGAGGGAGTTAAAGCAAGGAGGAGGTGGTGCACGCTACGAGCTGTGTTAAGCTGCACAAAGAGAGCCAGAACAAAACAGGAAACGAGGTGATTTAGTCTAAAAAATAAAAGCATGGGGGAAAAATTGGAATACAATTACTATACAGGCGGAGCCAAGACAAAAGGGTTCATTTTTTTTATTTTATTTGTGATGAACATAATGGAAGCAGTCCCCATGTTTTATACAAAAAAAAATAAAGTGTAACTTTGTGCTAATTTGAAACTTAACATCATTGAGGTTTATATTGTCTACATTGAGACATCGCTTCATTAGCAACCTGTCCATTTTCCCCAGCATCATTAACCAATACTACTTGCCAGACCAGGCAAATTGGCCCAACCGGCCACCAATGGCTATTTATATTGGCACACTGGAATGACAACTGTAAACCCCCTCAAACATCCCGATAAGACACTATAGAGAGCACCACCACTGCCCCCAAACCCCCTTAGTGGGGCCCCTTCTAGCTACTTTGTGGTAGCTGGATAATGCAGTTTGTTAGTCAGTTAATTAGTCAATCAGTTAGTTAGTTAGTTAATTATAGGCTTCAATGGGCTTCTTTGTCTGGGCCGCCCCACAATCTAGGATCGCCACAGAATACATCCCATAATAATTAACTAAGACAATGTAAACAAAAGTCCCATGTGTGGTCTTACGTGGAATAGCTGCATTTTTTTGTGAACACTTACATCAAGTCATTGCTGCAACAAGTTTGCCAGTGAGCTTTATTTTGAAAAACGGGACCGGAAAAGTAATTTCTTCATTGTGTCTATCTTGACGATGCTCATGACAAGCCACTCATTGATGTAAGCAGCGCCCACGGCTTAAATGAGCTTCGTTCAGGAGCATTTCTTAGTTCAGACACGGGCGGAGAGTAGACAGAGACGGACTCTCCTCCTCCTCCTCCTCCTCCTCCTCCGTACTCTTCCTCATCTCTATCTCACTCTCCATCCATCATACATCCATATGCGTCTTTTGGATACCTACTTCTCCTAGAGCGCGTCAGTCCTCCTGGATCAGTGCATCCTCCACTTGTCATCTCCGCTGTTGTCCCTCTGGAAGCTGTCTCTCGGTGATGATGCCTGGCTGAAAGGCTCGCAGCAACGTTGATCTTCCAACCTAACGCAGCGGGACCGACTGAACCAGAGCCTGGTGCTGTTTCTGTTCTTGGAGCGTGGCTCTGCGTAATGGATTTACGGTTGACAGAGAAAAGTTGGATTTTGTGAAGAGACGCTTGGACCCCTAAAATGGACAGAATAGGAGGGCGTTTTTAGAAAGGTGCTTTTGGGTTGGAATCACACCGTGAGAGGAAATGCACAGAGGTGAGTTGGAAACGAGCTGCCCGAGAATCCGTAATGCGCGTCATGGTCCCGCGCCTTGGGCAGAAACAATCGACTGTTTATTTTAATCTTTAATGCATTTACCTCTTTGCCTTTTCGCTTTTTAGCACGCTAGATGCCTGGTTTGCAGGTGGTGCGGATTTCAACACGTCCAAAGCAATTGGGGTTGCATGAAATCATAAATACTCACTATAGATCAGCTTCAGAACAGTTTTTTAAAAATCTTAATTTTTTCAAGCGCGCTTCTCTCAAAATGAAGCAATTCACAGGTGAATAAATACAAAGTGTCCAATCTTCCCACCACCTTCTGCCACGTCTCTCTTTCTGCCTCGTTTAATTGTCTTCAGTATCAACTTGCCCTCTTGTGACTGTTTAAATCTTACTGTTTTATTACCCACATCATTGATCGACAGCGCCATTAACTACTCACTGCTCCGTTTAAGTTCCAGCATCTGTTGGTCTGCTTCCCATTTTTTCTAAGATTCAGCAAAAGCCAGATTGCCTCCTCTGAGTTTGGTCTGGTTGGTTTTGGCCAGAGCCGCCAAATGGTTCCTTAAACGTTTCATCAATCCGCTGTTGGTTTTGAGCATCCCATATAATAAAAAACATGATCCGTTATTCTACTGTAATGCTCATAAATATGCAGGAACATTTGAGCGTGAAGGGACCCGAACCACAGGTTTCGCAGCCAGTTTAGGCACAGCGAGGTGTGCCTCTGTGCAAATACGTGAGTGCAATCTGATTATGATTTATAATTATAATGGACAGTAAAACTCAAACAGGCCTATTATTTGATATCCATGAGTGTTTCTTAATAAGCGGACAGTTTGACCATTGATCTCACTGACACTGCGTGCCACAAATACTGTATTATCCTCAGGAATGTAGGTGCCGTATTTTTCTTCAAATAACATTTTTAAAACAAACAGCCGCTCCTGTTACTTCAAACTACTTACAACTCCGACTATATATCTCCTATTAAGTTCAGAGTCAGACACTGATGTCCGCTGTCGTGAGCGCGAGCTGCTGCTGCTCAAGTGACTCCCGCTCCGGCTCTACTGTCTCGCGCCATCAACACCTGGGGCACGCGCCGCAGCAGCGCCTCTTGATGCGTTCAGTGAAGCTTGACGCTGTTGGTGTGGGCGGTTTACTGCAGCAGCAGCTAGCTGTGGCCTTAAACAGATAAATATTTGTAAATGGTTTCTTTGTAAAAAACAAAAAAAAAAACTGTCTATTTAACTGCAGGGCTGACTGTTATAAGTGCTACAGCCTATTTCACATGTGATTGAATTAGCTCAAGTGGCCGCAGGTGTGGCCTACATGTGGCTCTCACTTGTTAGACCAGAATGGCGTTGTTCTTTTTTTTTTTTTTTTAATAATGTTATCTTTGTGTGGACTTGGATAGTGAAGCTCTATTAGTAACTTTATTTTTGCTATGGTTAACCCATTCTTGCCTTGGCTCATTAAGCAGTTAGATTATTAAAGTAGGCCGACTTATATCTGCTGGACGGTTTTAGCTGATAGTCCTTGAACTGAACTTCGTATAGACCTAATTAAGACCGTAGCTAGTTCCTTATTGTTATAGCAACAACAAAAAAACATTATACACTCGATAATATTATCTCTAAGCTGTGTTTTACGGCAGGCTATGGTGGTCTCTGCGTCTTGAGTGATGCTCAGTGGAGGAGAAAAGGCAGATAATGTCCAGCCTCAGTTTGGCTTGTAAGAAGATGTGAGAAGTGATGTAAAAATGAAATGGCATGACCTAGAATCGCGTGTTGAACCCGCGGTAATTTTTTCCTCTAGTTCTTAAAAATGACCAGAGGTCAGATAAAACTTCTTTCAGCGGGATGTGAGGATGCCTTCAAATGTCGGGATGTTTCTTTAAGGAACTTAGCCGGCCATGAATGACCCATAATAGCCTGTACCTTATAGTGTAGGCCTACTTTAGGGGGGAGGACAGCAGATAGTAAGACCGATGCTTTTTCGATACTATTGATTTACATTCATTGTAAATCACTTATCATGTATCACCCATTTCTATTCACAGTTACAACGTGTTCTCTTGGTGTTGAAGTGACAATGCTGCAACTATATTTAGCTTGTGATTTATTTATAATATTACAAAAGATGTTACAAATGCCTGCATCAATTATGCAGCGTTTGCCTAATACGTTAATTAAAATATTTATATGCTTGATACACATTTCTGCCACTGCAGCTCAAGGCATCTCTTTGGTTTAAAACTCTTTACAGTAAGAACAAAAAATGATACCCAAAACAAGTTGTTGGGTTTTTTTAAGTCTGTTTTGTTAATTTCCAAACAGAAGCATGTTAAATGATGACAAGATTCCTAGCTTTGTGGAGGGCATCAGCTGTTTACAGTGCCCCTGCTATCTGCAAGAGTTAATAACTGGTTTATAATTTTTTTTAAGCACAAAGTGAGAGCCTGGGGCATCTCTCTGTTATTTGGTTCTTGAGTTTGGGTGGTCTGTTCTCTAAATGTGCCTGTGGTGGTTCAAACTCCCACCTACGGTACTTCATTGCAAGATAATGGAGATAGAAGTAATGAGGAACCGGAAGCCTTGGGGCTGTGTGTATGTGTGTGTGTGTGTGTGTGTGTGTGTGTGTGTGTGTGTGTGTGTGTGTGTGTGTGTGTGTATTTTAAAACGAGTCCATTCAAACTTGCCTGCTCATTGGTGCAGTTGTGTTCACTGCTTATGTTAACCATGCATTCTTCTTCATTAGAAGCCCACCCCCTCTCTCTTTCCTGCTCTCTCCATCCCTCTCTCTCTCTTTCATCCTTCCTTCCTGGGTGCCATTATGCAACTTGCCAGGCTCATGCTTGCTCTCTAATTCGATGTGAGTGGGCCAACCTATTATGAACTCAGAGGGGATCAGGTCTACAGTGGCTTATCAGAGCAAGACAGTGTCAGGAGCTGTAACATGCTCGCCCTCAGTGCAGATATCATTGTATTGAAACATATTGCACCTATTGTCTGTAGCCGTACTCTGCCCAAATGACTGTCGACTCATCAGCCTTGGAGCCTGTAATCCTGTTTTTTTTTTCCTGCTAATGCGTGATGTTTCTGGTGTCTAGAGGCTGCAGATTAGTAGGTTATGTCTTGTGGTTTGGATGAGCGTTGATGGTTTAAAAGTATCTTTAATGAACTGCAACTTGCTGCTCCTGCTGCTACTGCTATTACCGTTATTGCTGCCAGCCAATTCCCAGTGCACAGCTGCTGTTCTACTACTTCGACAACCTCCAATAATCCTTTCATATCTACTGCCAGTGGTAGAATGCATCTAAGTGCAACTATACTTAAGTATGGTTTTCCAGTACTTATATTGTTTTCACTTTATGATACTTTAAACTTAGGTCCTCCTTTACCAGCTGCAGTATTTAAGCGGGCCATTCTGCAAAAAATGACTATGCAAACTTGTGCATTACATATTTCAAGTGTATTTTCATTCTAATAGTTTGCTTTTACAAATGCAAGATTGTTAATGCATGACAATGTCTTGTGACACTTTAGTATTGCTACTTTTATAGTAAAATATCTCAGTACTTCTTCCACAACTACAGTTTCTGCATGTAATCATGCTGGTACCACGACAGGTAGTAACTGTGTCAGCTGTTACCAGGCCAGCCTTAAGCAATTATTGACAGGGGGACAAAAATGTCACAAATAGACCCCTCATCCACACCCACTCCAGCAGGGGTCATCATGGCCTGACTGTGACTAACCTACTTCTATTGCTTACATCTCTGCATCAACTTTCCAGCAACTACATTATTATTTTAGAGCCATTTTTATTTAAGAAAAAAAATACTTATCCTAGAAATATTTACCATTGCTGCTTCTGAAGTTAACTAAGCTACCTTAACCCACTTTGACCCTACAAAGTATATAGCAGCATGATTCTACACCAATCAAGAAAATAATAGACAGATTAATAACGGTAGAAAATAATTATTAGTTGCATTTCTAGGTCAATATGATGAAATAAAGAAATGTGTAGCAATTTATACATGTATTTATTAATGAAGAAGAACATGCTGTCTGAGGGTTTGCATTTACTTTATTAACTCTTATCCAGCGATGCTAGTAATACTATACTTTAATGTTCATTTTAATGCCTGTCTCTTTAAGGTTCCCTCCCAAAAAAAAGCTCAGTGTGCTCTGATTGGTCAGTTTTTCTGCATACTTGGTGTCTCTATAATATCATTACTGCTGGGGAATGACTGTAACAGCACTGAAGCAGCACTTTAAACCTATAAATAATTTACATTGTAGTTGTGACAACACAATCTCAGAAGCACTGAGAGTCTTATTTTAAGTCACAGTTTTTAAATATGGGTTGTGTACATTTCTCTGTGGATTTAGTGTTTAGTTTACATACCTTCACAGTACTATTATAGAACCTAGACCTGATTTATTATCAAAAAAGAAACTGAAATCTTACTTTTTACAATGTGGGACCATTTAAATTAGAAATATATACTCCAGGGATTGCAATTCTACATTTTTAATGCCAAGTATCTCTTTCAGCCTAGCTTCAAAATTTACAAAATCCTTAATTACTAATTGCCTCTGAATATTACCCTTTCATAAATGCTTTGTCTTGGAAACAATATGATTATATCCTGAACTTTTAATAGTATTATAAATATATGCCTATAAATGCCTCATCTTTATTATATCCCTCACAGCTAATCTATAATTTTTTTAATTTACCTACTCAATCAGGGATTAAAATTAAAATTGTATTGATCTGTGTTTTACTTGCTGTTCATCAAAGTCAGCCGATCACATATACTTATTTTGTGTCAGTTTAGGGATTTCCATGTTTAGTTGTTAAACAAAGGATATTAATGCAGTCTTATGTCACCTGTGACTAATGTGTTATATCTCTGTTTTACAGCGTGGATACTCTTCTTTCTAATAGAAGAGGGTTTCGCTCTGGCACAGAGAACTAAAGGTAAGCTAGAGCTCAAAAGCTCCTCCATTTTATAAATGTTGTTTCACCCATGAATCAGTCTAAAATCAGAGGCATTATCACTACTTGTATCATTGCACAAAAGGGTTACTTTCTGATTTCTGTCCTGCCTTTGCTAACTCTTTATTCCTTGCCTGCTTTTTCCTTTTCTCACGCCAACGATCCTTCCGCTCTCCCTGCCTTCCAATCGTTCCCATATTGATCCCCTGACTCAATAACCCATCTGTTCGTCTATTCTCTGCCTTTCTGCTTCAAGATTCCCCAAACGATCATGGCGGCCAGAGCCCTAACCAGAACGAATGTGGCACCTGGGTCCGCAACATCAACGGCGGGGTGTTCACATCGCCAAACTACCCCAACACTTACCCGCCCAACAAGGAGTGTGTTTACATCCTGGAAGGTAAAGAAGGGTCCTTTTCCATCTGAACACTTCATCTTCTGCTCAGTAGCTGTCGTCATCAGAACAGCTGACACAGTTTCCCGCCTTTCAGCATATTGCCTCCTTCAGTGAATGTCATTAGTCTGACTGACATTGTTTTATATAACCTCGCCCCTATCTGATTTTCTGTTCCTTTGCCGGTGGGCAGTCAGCTTGACATTTTTCGAATGAGCCATCCTGAATTTGTTTCACCCCACAGATATAACCCTTTGAAAATGATGGAGAGTGGCGCATTGTGGGTAGCCCCTGACTTTTGGCCTAATCAGAGTAGTGCTGTGTTCATCTGTATTGGCAGGGTGTGCCAGAAGACTCCACTACTGCCTGAAATATAAAATAGATGAACATCTGCTATACAAGTGAGCTTCGGTGGCATGTCACTGAATTGCAAGTGTCCTTGTCATCGCTTTAGTGTTTACCAGAAATATAACATCCATCAGTAATTTGGTGGCCAGCTGTACGGGAGTCATAATGGAAGTAGCATCATTAGCGGCTATGGGATATCAGGTTGGGATATTGGTTGATGTGTTCTCATTCTTAATTGATGGACTGTTTGTCAATGAAGTTAAAAGACAGCCTTTCATGAGTTGTGTGCTTGGTTTTCTTGCTGTAGTGGGGAACAGATTTTACACATGGCTCAAGGGCTCCCCCTGTGGACAAATCAGGCCCAGGCCTATTGTTGATGAGTAAGCCGTGACTCCATCCAAGACAGCCAACTGGTGTGTGCAGTGGGTCTGTGAAGCGACAGATGAAACCTATCATTTGCTATTATTTAGTCTTGAATTGCCTTAGTTATATTCATATCCAAGCTCCGGTCTTGAGCCTTTTATTCTGCCTCTCACAGAGACAGGGAGATGCTCACGTTTGGCACAAGTGCTAATCAGATAGCTTTGTAATCATAATTTGTGGTTAGCGAGACTCATTGATTATGTCATGTCCCTCAGTTCATCAGCTCAGTGGATCGAGTGATTATAGTTTCTGCTCTATCTGTATCAAGCTGTGGTGTGTGTGTGTGTGTGTGTGTGTGTGTGAGAGATAGAAAGTTACAGAGAAAATGATTCTCAATGCACCAGGGAATGAACACACAGATAGCAGGAAGTGCAGACCCACAAGCTGCTCCTTCAAGCAGAAAGGGAGAACACTCAGGCTCAAATTCAAAGACAAGAACACAGACACATATTCAGTTTCAAACAGCACCATACACATGTACCGCCCTTGACATCGCTCTTTTTTTCTCTAACAAGGCATGCTTAGTTGCCAGAGATGATTCAGAGCCCCACCTCCCACCCTCAGCATCTTTATTTAGTGTGATTCATCTCCCAGGGCAGGCATGAATTGCCCTTGTTAAATACTTCCTCTATGTAGGGAGCTTTAGCATTATTAAAGAACTCTGTCCATTCAGTGTATAAACATACTGTAGATGTGCATGACGGATGAACTTGTGAACTACAGTTTGTGCTTTGGTTGCAATGTTCTGGATTCACTGAGTCAGAGATAGTAATGCTGACATGTCAGACTGTGTCTCTGTTAGTGTATGCTTTTGTTCATGTGTGTACATATGTATCTGTGTGCATTGTGCATGCAAGTGTGTGACACATGCTGGCATATGTGGATATGCACCTTTGTGTTTATGTTGTGTTAAATGATAGTGACTGTTCAGCTTGTTCTGTTCCCTCATGCGTTATGCATGCATTTGTCAGATGCAGAAATGTGCTTATAATGCTCCCAACCACAATTGGAAAGTACACACCAAAGCAAAAACAAATTCTGGGTGATACAATTAGGTTAAACATCTATGTTAATCTTTGCAAACACTGCTTTCGGAGAGTATAGAGGCAGAATCTTGCTGGGAAGCTTGTACTTGATTGGGTTGGTCCAGTTTATCCAGAACATGTGAAGTATATGTAAGTGGGGAGAGTGTCCCTAACGCTCACGGTGGTCTGTAGTTTCAGCTTTAACGGCAAGAAACATTTTAAAATTTGATTTAATTTAAAATATTAACGCTGACATTTTAGACTTGGTCTCTGTTTGTGTAGCCTTTGTTCATGTCTGTGCATTTACAGTATGTCTGTGTGCCTTGTGCAACTGCTGTGTGATGCATGCTTTTATATTTGAATATGCACCTTTGTGTTCATGTAAAGCTATCTCTAAAGAAAATGATAGTGAGTGATTAGCTTGTCCTGTTTGCTGATTCTTTCTTTCTTGTTAAAAAATGGGCCTATAATGCTGTCAACCACATTTGTAAAGCACAAACCAAAGCATTAACAAAGTCTGGGTGATCGTATAAGGTTAAACATTGATGTCAATCCGTGTAATCATTTCTGTTTCTGCTGTTTTGGGAGAGCATCTAGGCAGAATCTTGCTAAGAAGTTATGGCAGAGCAGGTAAAAACTGGATGAATTGGATCGACCGGCATAAGTCTAAACAAGTTTATCCAGCACATAGAACACCTGAAGTACATACAAGCTGGTAGAGCATCCCTCATGATGGTTCTCATAATGGTCTTCAGACACAGTTTTAACATCAATGCAGTCTGCGAGAGGACTAACAACTGTACAACTGTCCTTCACTGAGTGCTGTTCTTCTCAATGCATGCTTCCTTTTGCACACCAGATATGACAAAAAATATCTGTCATGTCTGATTAAAGGAACATTTAAACACAGTAAAGCAAGCTGTGTCTGAATAACAAAAAACCTTACTTAACAGATTGATAAGATCAGCATTGTAACATATTCCATGTCTGAAAGGGACTTTTGTCACCAGTTGAAGCCAACTTCTACAAAGTTTGTTAGCTGGGGGGGGGCAAAAATTAACCGTAAGTGCTGAACTTCAAAATCCAGATTAACTCATATTTGACTCTGCTTTATGCTTTAGAATACCATCCAGATTTGTCATTGTCCTGCAAAAGCAAGATTTAATTTTATTCCTGTCGTGGATTTACCCCTTTTGTTTCCTTTCTCTCCCCACTCCCTTGTCCTCTAAAGCTCTCCCTAGACAAAGGATTCAGCTGGTTTTTGATAAGACTTACTACATCGAGCCATCATTCGAGTGCCGCTTCGATCACATCGAAATCCGTGATGGGCCATTTGGGTTCTCGCCGCTCATTAATCGCTTCTGTGGGGGACAGAACCCGGGCCTGGTTACATCGACAGGCCGTTTCATGTGGATCAAGTTCACCAGCGATGAAGAGCTGGAAGGCCTTGGTTTCCGCATTAAGTACACTTTCATTGCAGGTAGGGACACCTGAACTGCACATTTGTAGTGAATGTAATTCCACCGTACACCCTCATATTCTTTAAGCTAATTTCTGTATACATTAAGAGAACTGGATCTGGTTACTTTACAAAAACATTCTTCCCAAAACATATTTTTGTCTCTTTTGTGGTGGTTTCCAATAAAAGATTACTCAACATGAGCGAGCCAGACATCAATAGGTCGCCCATGGTCCAGCAGCGGTTCTTTCATTTTTCTTGCTCTGCAGCAGACAGATGTCCAATATCAGAGCCCCCTGAATCTAAACCCAATATTCCTTGAAATCAGTGTCTCCCATCATGCGACAGATATTAGCTTCAAACAGACCCCATTCTGCTTTATCTGGCCTGTCTTAATGGGATCTTATCTGCTGTTCCCTGCTTACCCATTTCTGCTGCGTGGATTGAGAGTAATGTGCCTCCCAAATCTTATCATTTCAGACCCTGATTTCCATCTGCACGTGGGCGGACTGCTAAACCCCATCCCAGGTAAGCTCTTCAGTATTATGCTGATTTGTGTTCAATCCTTTTTGAAGAGCTCAGAAGCTTACCGGAGGCGATCTATGCCTCTGATGTGAATGCTGAACCTGCAAATGTACCTTGACAAGCATACAGTTGTACATGAAGTGAGAAGATGTACATACACACACATGCACATAACTAAACACACAAGGAAACAAACGCCTCGTTTATTCTGCTTTTTCCTCCCTGTCTTTCTGCCTTTGTTCTTCTGTCTTCTTATTGTCCTCCATCCTAATCGGCTGTTCTCACTTCAATTTTACCTTAAATCCTTTTTTTTCGTCTTTAAATAAAATCCTTTATCTGTCTCTCTGTCTGTTCTGCTCCTCTTCTCATCCTACCCCTTTTGTCTTCTGCTGTTTCTTCTCCTTCTTTCTCTTTCTTGCTTCTCTCTCCCTTTCTGCTGCCCTGTATTTTACCTTTATCTGTCTTTCTTTTCTTTCCTTCCTCTCCCCTCTATATTTCCTCTGTCTCTGTACAGACTGTCAGTTTGAAATTGGTGGATGGGATGGGGTTATTCGCTCCAGTCAGGTGGAGGAGGAAGAGAGAGTGAAGCCTGGTGATGCTCTGGACTGCATCTGGACCATCAGGGCTCCTCCTCAGTCCAAGGTCAGTACAAGGGACCATATTGGGCCTCATTTCCATCGCATGGCTCAGCAGAGCCTGACAGTCAAATCACTTGGAACTGTTCTTTTTTTGGTGTCCCAGCTGTTAGTATCTAGTGCTTCTTTTGGTACCACTTCGGTCAAGGTTCAACACGAGCTGAGCTGATGTTAGAAGGTGGAGAAGTTGCATAACTGTCACTAGTGTGTTGCTATGATCAGCTCAGAGTCCGGCCTACATTGATTGGGTACTACTTGCTGTGGAAAAGGAAACTGAGAAAGCAGCTGGTACCAAAAATGAGTTGAGGAGAGTAGAGTTCAGCCGAATCATGCAGTGGAAAAGAAGCATTCATCTTCAGGACTTATAGCTTCTATCCTATCCTTCAACCCATGTTTGGTACTTTCAGAATCCTCCCTTTTAAAACAGATATGATCTGGTTCTTTTGGGATGATTCATATTCAAAGTCATTTTAAAACATCTGACAAAGAGAAGCCTTAATTCATCTCCTCTCTTATGGACATTAGTTTAAGAAGTTAGCTCTACTGAAGCACTAAACAATGTTCGAGGAAATACTGAACTTTGCTCTCAGTTACACGAATGTTCCACATTCTTCAAACTTTTAAGAAGGGCTTGATACCAAGTGATGAAATATCACTTTGTAGTTATTAAATGACTAATATGTTTATGGGATCATTATCGAGTGTTCAGACTGTGTTTTTCCATCTTTTACATGTGCTTCTGTCCAGCACAGTATATTTGTTGTTTGGATCTGCTTACTTTTGTAAACTTCTTTGCATGATATTTTTCTTGCACATCCTTCTGAGACCATTCGATAAGCTTTCTAATAAATGGAATTGTATGGTATTGTTAATCAGCATAAGCAATAAAAAAAACTGCATGGAGTTTTTTCCAGCTCTAAGCTGGGCCAAGTGATACAAAATCTCATCTCACTGGTGACGCATGCAGTCTATCCAAGAATAGATATGAATAGTCATCCAAAAAAAAATGAGATGAGAAACAATTTAGAAATTTGCCATGAAGTCTTGCAGTGTAAACAGAGTTGAATTGAGGTTATGTTCTGAATACAAACAAGAATAGCTCAGACTTTCTAAATAATCATCAGTCAACTTTAGAATCACCTTGTGTACTATCAGTGTGTTCCTCCTTTCTATTAGTAGAGTTGCCCTGGCATTTCACTTTGAACATCATCAGCTTTTTTTCTTAATATAACAGCAAATGTCATGTCAGTGCATGATTCAGTGTGGAATTTCAGTATCAACATGCACATTGGATTTATCAGTGATGTATGTATTCTGTATGAATGTACAGAGTAGCATATGCTGTTGTTGTGTTCTCCTGTCATTGAGAACAAATCCTCCAGTGGTTATGTCAGTGTTGTGATTTTAATGAAATACATAATGGGTATAAGCAGTGCAAATACACAGAGAGGCACCATGGGAAAAAAACAATGCATTTTTATTTATAAAATAGAGCCCTGGAAATGCAGTTCTGATATTTATGAGTTGATATCCACAACATCATTGAAATTACAACTATAACCTCCCTACCCTTGATTCACTGCTGCTCTGCTTCTCCCTCATGACGAAGTGAGTCATCAGCACACTCCTGTGCTACTCACTTGCCACAGTATAGTGACACACACACATGCATACACAAATTCATGCACATCTAATTAAGCACAAAACAGCTGATGTGCAAACACAGTCACAGATTACATAATATACTGTCACATAGTGTACTGTAAGCAATTACCCATAGACATTACACACTGATATGTTTACACACTTGTATTTTAAGCAGTCTCATGTAAGCATTCATGCCTTTTGTAACTCCTCTCTCTCACACACACACACACAGATGTGTGTTCCCCACGGTCACTTCACTGGTCCTACTTGTGCAGTGTGATGCAGCAGTGAAGAGGATCTGAATTTAGCAGCAGCACTGATTTGCTTTGCCAGATATTAGCTCATTGAGGCAGAAGGAACAGAGCAGCACACTCAGCAGCAGTATAAGAGCAGCTGCTTAACTGCTGTGTGGTTACAGGTGCTTGTGTGCTAAAGCTGCTGAAGTTTCATCTAAGTTGTTGTTTCCCTTTGGCCGAGATCTTGTCATGTAATCATTGCTGACTTAATCAAGCTGACAACTACTTTATGCTGACAATCATTAAAAAACCCCACATTATTTTGTAATTACTTTGCTGGTTGAAACATAATGCTATAACTGCTGTTCAGGTAGTTGGATGGACAGCTCACAGGCTCTGTTACAGGTCTTTTTAACAGAGGCCACTTTGACATGTCACAGAACGGGGGGAAAAAGCACAGGTGTGAATAATAGAATGAGCATGGCTGAATTAAATTTAGCAGTGCATGCTGTCTCACTGTCAAGACTGACTGGGACACTTGAATAGAACAGATCTTCATTAGTGTCTTTAGTAACACCCGTGCTTTTCATGGGTACACAGGGGGAGCCCTACAGATTTTGTCAGCTAATACTGGTTTATAGACATATTGTATATGTCAATATTGGCATATGTGTTGTCTGACTGATAGTAAACACACTACTGGTGTTCATTTAGCTATTTATTTTTATTGGTTGTCATTCCAAGAATTAGTTGACAATGCAATAAAGTGTATGAGTACCTTTGCATCGACGAATTGGTGCAAAATAGGTGCTTAATCCACATGAAAAATGTCTATTTTCATTCCAGCTCAAAAGTTCATTATATCGACCATAATGTGTAAACTTTTTGGGTATTGGTCTCAAAAATCCCATATCAGCCTGGGTGTAATATCAGTAGACCTTTTTCACAACATTTAGACACGTGGCATTAAAAAAACATTTGTGATATTTATAACATAAATAACAACTGCATGAATTTGGAGGATACATTGGTGTATTGTAGTCAGTTGTTTGATTGTCTCATCAAATCAGGTGGTTGTATTTAACGTGTGGTTGTGTTTGGGATGTCATCATCACAGGTAAGAGGTTTGCCAATTGTTGACTCACAATCTATTGTTAGGAGTTTGACCACAGCTTCTTTGTACAAAGCTTGGAAATGTCTGACTTTGTAAGAACCACATGAGCACAGCACTAGGCCAGACTCCTTCATGTGTGGAGGAGGTGCACACAGAGCTCAGTAGCCTTCAGTCCCTGCGGCATTCTCTGAATTGAGACACATCCAACAAAGGAGGGAGAGGGAGACAGGAGTATACAGCACCTTGACAGATATTTGCAAAGACTTTTCTACATTACCAGCTTTTAGTGGATGAATGATGCATGCTTGCATCACAACTTAGATTAGATTTACTTTGCTATTATTCGATTCTGTTGTCCACCAATGCAGCTTCTATCCATCTTCTAATCTCTTTATCCTGTTCCTATCCCAGCATGCTCAGGTGAGGAGGTGGGCAATCTATTATGGTTTCCTACTCTAAACTTCTCTATTGTATTCATTATCTGTATCTGGAAGTTTTTGCCTTTTTAGAAAACTATACTTACTTTTCCTGACTTAATGCAATGCAATAGTTACCACATATTTGCCTTCATAAAGAGTAAAGTTGCTGATTATGTTTAGACAGCTGTGGGGTAAATAATGATCGCTGTGTTTATTTTTCCTCCAAATTGATTTGCATCTCCTGTCTATCTGCAGATCTACCTACGCTTTATGGAGTACCAGATGGAGCACTCTAATGAGTGCAAGAAGAACTTTGTGGCGGTGTACGATGGCAGCAGTGCAATCGAGAACCTTAAGGCTAAGTTCTGCAGCACCGTGGCCAACGATGTGATGCTGGATAACGGCGTGGGAGTCGTGCGAATGTGGGCTGACGAGAAGAGCCGGCTCAGCCGATTCCGCATGCTCTTTACTTCATTTGTTGACCGTGAGTACAAGTGACAACATGCTTTAGCCTTGACTCTGTTCTTCCATCTTGTTCCATTATTTCTGTTGACTTGTGTCATGCTTACATGTTGTCATGGCAATATTTATTTTATCTGTGCCATTTTTTTTTTCAGAGTTAAAATGCTATGCCATTTGCTTTCTTTGTTCAGTGGCCATTTATTATATCGGCAGGGATTTCCACCCTGTAATTATTGTAAATAAGCATTGTGATTGGTTCTATACAACAATAACAGGGAAAGTTACATTTCCTGGGTGCTTTAGTGTTAAAATGATTAATTTTAATGTTTGTTTATCTATTTAGTCTGCATGAAATTAAAAAAGGTCATTATGACTAAGAGAAATGATACATCTAGGGATAGAGTTAAACAATTATGGAGATCACTAATAGAAAATGCTCCATTTCAGTTTTCTTTGCCCTTTATGACTGAGTAACTGGACTAAAAGCACCATATGTTATTACTTTACTGTAGTGACTTTATCCACCCACACACAGAAACACAAGAGCAGTTGATATATGAGGTCCTGCATCAGTAGTCACTAACAGATACTGTGTGTCAAGTGTCATTTCAGCGTGGAAAGCTAATTACGCTGTGCCATGTTCAGAGCATAGATATGAGAAAACCAATTATTTACTCCAGCATTTTTAAATAACTGAAAGCATCAAATCATTTTTGATATGCATGTCACAGCATGATACTGTGCTTATTATAGGCCATTTACAGCAGGAAAATAGGAAATTATCTATTTTGGTGTAAAGAAAAGCTGAGTAGGGTTAATGGACCTACTGGAAGTAATTATACATTAGGCTTCATCATTTTTGAAGGACAAGCAACTTTAAACAGATGCTGTTGCACATAACGTAGCAGGAATTGCAATGCAGGAAACAGTTTTTCTGTTAGCATACCGTAATATTTTCATTAAATGGCTGAATAGACTGAGATATTAATTGCCACATTCTCCTGCACACGTCCCAAACCCTGGGTGAATGCTAATGTTGTTTTCATCAGCAAACCCATAACCATTGCAGTCAGAACTTAATGGCCTTTTAAATTCAGCAAGGGTGTTTTTTTTCTACTCCGAGAGTCCTTAAGACCATTTGGGTCCTCATTAATTCTGATCACACAGTTCATCTCAGAGAAGTCTCAAGTCTCTTGAATAACTCCCAAACTTTATTTGGTCAGAGTCAGCGACTGGCTCAAAGTTTACTTGGAGGTCAAAGGGAACCATTAATCTTTGTCACTCAGAGAACAAGATGAGTTTTGCCTTTCGCACTCCATCATCTTTAATGTGCTATAATCTTCCAGCTGAACCCCCTCTGACATGTAAACCAGACACATTAAGACGCTACTGAATACTCACATTCACTCACACCCACGCACACTGAGTGCATCAGTGTTGCGTTTTGTACTTGTGCGTATGTATGTGTGTGTGTCTGTATGCAGGGAGGGAGGGTGTGGGTAAGAGGGTGAAGCGTTGTTGACATGCTGTGAGAGGCTACATTTTGAAGGCGGGACACGCATAATGGGTTTGGAAGTGATCACAGTGTCAGGGGAGAGACCCCGTCTACAGGCTCACTGGGAGATAGATGGGGTGGGCACTCCAACACACACTCTTTTATGCACACCCCTACACACATACACATGTGCCTTTGTCAAAATTATTTAACCTTGAGGCAGAGGAGCCATGCAGGGAAAGGGAAGTGGAGCCTCAGAGCTCTCATCACAGTGGACCTCGGGGCAGTGGGTGAAGCTGGTGGAACCAACCACAGTCTGTTTCAGCTGTGATAAAGACTCAGAAAGTGTGTCTGTGCCTGCAAATCCAGAGGTGGAAAATGTTTGACTGGGAAAGGACAGTTTGGAGGAGTGAACAAACCGTAAAAAACTGGTTCAAAAGTTTGTACAGGTATTCTCTGGTCATCATGCTCTTTCTTTGACACTGATAAAGAACAAAATACGAAATAGTAACTCAGTCTATGTGGTAGAAAGTAATCTGTACACAGTTTCGGAAATTTGTACTGTAGGATTTTGAGGTATATAAACTTGGCTTCACTCAATAGAAGAGAGGTAACAAAAGGAACAGAAGGACCATGTAGTTTTAAGTCTTATATCTATCTTCCGTTGCGCCATTAGATGACACTGGCACTAACGAGAGCTCCAAGTCCACTCAGCAAACTACTGCTATTGAGCCTCACACAAATCTTATTTTTATGTATGATCATAGTGCTCTATTTTTACTTATCTATTCATCTACATTATGTAGGCTCGTACGTAAGAGTCTTTATATCATTCCTTTTTCTCCTTAAATTTGTAAAATACTGTTGGATAAACAACAGAGGCTGTTCTGTCGGATCAACGGATACTTGGTTTTACACACAATCCTCATTATATGATAGTTTTCACCTGTTATATGGGACAGTTTGATTGGTTGTCACGGCTAAGCACCTTTAGATTTCAAGAAGCTGTTGAATCCATTCCTGTGTCATGGATACCTCGTTTGTGAAAAACGGATGAATGGGTCAAAAGTTAATAAACATTGAACTTTGACCTGTTGGTGGCGTTAGAGCTCTTGAGCTAGAGTTGCCTACACAGTATCACCACTTGAACCCAAGTAATGGGTGGTCTGCTGTTAAATTATTACAATATTGGGGAATTATTACATTATCAGGACTTGCGGAATGAAGGCTAACCCGATAATGTAATAACCTCCCATTAATGTTATACTTTATTACATTATTGGTAAAAAGTGTATTACATTATTGGGAAATGCACTTTATTACATTATCGGGAAGTTATTACATTATCAGGTTTTATTACATTTTCAATGGACTCAAGTGCAGATTTTTATTACATTATCGGGGTTATTACATTATCAGGAATTTATTACATTATCAGGTTCGACAGTGCATTTAGTAGAGTGCAGATATCTGCCAGGTGTGTTTCCATGCTCCCTCCCAAACAAAGAAGAGTTTAATCTCACTTAGCTGTCCCTCCTGGCTCCTTTACAGTTGAGATGGCAACTAAGAAAACAAAAACAGGGATTTATTCATCTCATATTGTGTCTAGATTCAATGGATCATAATATATTGGATATGTATATGGTAAGATAATTAGTCTTCAGTTGCTCCAGTTCAAAATGAAACTAAACTTTTCTTTAGATGTCAGTTTTTGGGCCTCGATAAAGGCCAGCATCCAGCCTGTAACAAGCAACATCCCATTTATTCTGACTGAAGAATTAGAAGTTAATGATGGCATAAAACTGAGCAGTCATTAAATTGGTTTATCAAACAAATTAATTCACTGTAACCACAAAAGGACCTTGAGTAAACAGTCATAAATGTGCACAAAAATAGTAGGCTAATGGCTCCAGCAGTGTAAGCAAGTAGCTGTGGTGAGACAGATACACACACAAACGCATGATTCCCTCCAGGCTTACGCCAGGCAGAGAAAACTATAACACACATATAAAATATTCTTCCACTTCTTTTCAACTGGCTTTTATTTCACCCATCTAGCCCCTCCAGAACAAACAGGTTTCCCTGAGCCTTTTGCCATCCATACAAAAATCTAGACATCTGCATCTTCCCTGAGCCTTGCAGCTCTTCCTTCTGACTGGCGGTGCATTGATCTCCTGAGCCCAGCAGCCAGCATCCATTACCAGTCATCTCTGTCTCTGCCATCACAGCCTTCATACACCAACAGTCACTTTAATGTGGGGTGTGTCATGATACTCTTCTGGGCCTTTGCACCTCATGAAGCCATTTCTCCCACCACCCCACCCCCTGCCTGTCTTTTCATCTGTTCCATATTTCTCCTGTCTGCCTGCTCCTAGTTTTCCAGCCATCCACCTTCACAACTCCTCTCCCCTCTCTCCCTTGCTGCTCAAACTCCCCTGACACGACGGATGCAGTTCAGTGAAGCTGCCGTCTCCTCACCTCATCACCCTCGATGTTGTGTCTGCAGGAAATGATGATGTATGCCCTTGTGTGGACTGTCTTCATTAGACCTCTAGTGTTTCAAAAAATTATGTATTTTTATTACATGCCTCTACAGATTTCAACTGCCAAATTATTGTTGTTTTTCATTGTCATTATTTTTAGTGTTATTATCATCGAAATAGCTTCCAGTTATTTTCACTGTGCAGTCATTTTTATACTCTGCGCTGTCAGACAGCTGTTTTCCTGTTGCTTCTGCTAAATTCTATTATCTCTGTGTATTATCTTTTGCCCGCAGCCCCCTGTTCAGCCAATACATTCTTCTGCCATAGCAACATGTGTATTAACAACTCCCTGGTGTGCAATGGCGTTCAGAACTGTGTCTACCCATGGGATGAAAACCACTGCAAAGGTGATTGTCTTCTTTGGAACAATTTTTCCCATGTGAGCTAATTATGGTTAATTAGGATATATTTCTGCAGGTCTGGTCTTCTATTTGTCTGTTTGTACATGTTTTTATTCTCATTACTTTGTTTATTTTTCTTATTCTCTCCTCTCCTCACCCGTTCCGACTCCAGAGAAGCGATCTAAGGGGCTTTTTCATCAGATCACTAAGACCCATGGAACTGTCATTGGAGTCTCATCAGGCATAGTTCTGGTTCTTCTAATCATCTCCATCCTGGTCCAGATGAAGCAGCCAAGGAAAAAGGTAACTCATTATTTGTGGTTGACCTTTTGCTCAGTGGGAAAGGAGAGACACATAATTGAAAGTGATGGGGGGAATTTCCCGAGCAGGTAGCTCTGGAGACAGGAAAAAAAGTCACACAACGACACACCGTTTCAAAATAATGCAATATGATATAGGAGATGTTTCGTTTTATGGGTTTTTTCTCTTTGGTTGAAGCAATTTTGGTGTCTCTGACTCCTCTAATGGATTCCTCCCTGCTCATCATTGTGCAAAATGGTGACTACAGAACTGACATATGTTTTTGACACCCAGCAGCCACTCTTTTAGATAGCCAACAAGGATTGTGTATTTCCGTGATTACTGGTTACCTGTGTGATCTTTGGGAAAGGCATATAAATGTATGCAAATTGTAAGGACATTTCCTGTGTCATGTCTACAAATATAGAAATTTGGTTTATGTTTACCTACTCACAGTAAGAAACTGAAAGAATAGGGTATTCAGTGACCTGAGGTAGCACATTAAGGGTGTTTTCTTTAGTCTTTAGAGTAGTATTCCATCTATTATCTTATTCATATCAGTGTGAAAACTAGTGGCCTGCTAACAACAAAAATGTAACTGTCTGTATGGATCTTTTTCTTTTCAAGGTTGTAGCTCGCCGGCCCGGTGTTTTCAACAAGGCAGGCTTCCAGGAGGTTTTCGACCCGCCCCACTATGAGCTCTTCTCTCTGCGTGACAAGGAGATATCGTCAGATTTAGCTGACCTGTCTGAGGAGCTGGACAGCTTCCACAAGCTGCGGCGCTCCTCCACCATGTCCCGCTGTGTCCATGAGCACCACTGTGGCTCACAAGCCTCAGTGGCTACTGGCGGTGGCAGCATGAAGCACAGCCGCACCACCCTGAGCTCCATGGAGCTATCCTACCATAACGACTTCTCCAAGCCACCGCCCATGAAGACTTTCAACTCCACGGCCAGCTACAAGAAGAGCTGCTACGGCTACAAGCAGCACTCACAGACTCACGACTGCGACCAGCAGGTCATCGAGGACCGCGTCACAGAGGAGATCCCATGTGAGATCTATGGCCGTGGAGCAATAGCTGGAGGAGGAGCCACAGGTGGAGCAATGGGAGGAGCATCAGGGATTGCAGGAGGAGGGATTGGAGGAGCAGTGGGGATAACAGGAGGAGTGGCCATGTCAGGGGGAATGGGTATGGCGGGAGGAGTGAGCATGGCGGGGCCTAGCGGCATCGCTGGAGGTATCGGTGGTGGGATGGCAGGAGCCTGCGGAACCCTTAGTGTCCGTGGCAACAGCGCTCGTAACAGTACGACCATAGTTGACCCACAACAGCGTTCCATGTCCATGGACTTCTAGATGGTGAACGGAGAAAGAAAAGGGGAAAGGGAATGCAGAAAGAGCTCATATTTCACTCATGGAAAGGAGAGACGGGAGAAGAGAAGACAGGAGGGTCACAATAATCCTTAACTGATCACTCCTCTTCCTGCTTCTGCCTTTGCTTTCAAAGCAGTATTGAAACTTTTGCACACTGAAGGATCTTATCCTATTAAAGTCTGAAAGTTTGGAGAATTGGCATATAAGAACAAAGGATCAAAAAGAGGAAAAAATAGGACTGCCAGTTCTATTCTTCAGGATATTGAGTGTATGGGTGAAGGGAGGGTGGAGATATCGTGTCTCTCCTCCAGTCTTACACTCATTCAATCGCTCCTTTTCATAAGAGACACATAAGAAGAGGGCTCAGACCCTGCAGACCCAAGACTGCTCTCTGTTTGGTAGCCTAGAAGACCAGCTAACCACTCAGAAACAAGGAGAGAAAAAGACGAAGACATCCCAGGACTGAGTTTCTACATTTATTCACCTGCCATGCACAAATATATGATATATAGTGCGTCTTCTAAAAATTTGAGTCTTTATTTTTGTCAGTGTACTGTACTGTTAAAACCAGTATATATCCAGCCTCATGATGATGCTTGGCTTTTAACTCTTAATCTTTTTCAAATGTTGCTCAGATGATTTTATGAAGATGACTTATCCATGACGTACAGTTATGATGATGATGATGATGATGATGATGATGATGATGATGATGATGATGATGATGAGGAGGAAGTTGATGATCAGAAATATGATAATGATGATGACAATGTTAATGATGTGATATTACTATAATAATTCTGTAATTTTCATGGTTACCTCAAACATACACAGAAGGTACGCTCCATTCAGTCTCTCCTCAGGAAGAGCACATGAAGAGACTGTCTTATTTTGGTAAGAAATAGAGAAAAAAAAGTCTATTTCTGCTCAGTGAGCTTTCTAGCATATGGGCATTCAGGCTATGATTGATGGTTTATGGAATGTGAAATGTTTGGTTGTGAGACCTGGACTGAATCGAAATAGCAACCATCCCACTCCCAAACCCACCCCTTACCAGGAGAAAATGTAATTTCCCCATGAACTGAGTGTGTAAAACAAGCACAACCTGTTTCCCTAAAGAGACAGACATGTAGCCTATATTGGACTCATTTATGATTTTAACCACTGGTTGTATAATTTCATTCTGTTGAATTAAATGAGAGCTTACTCACCTCCCTGTGTGGGCTTTTCTCTTCATTGTAACAAAGAAAAATGAAAATGGCCTCAACCATCTGCTGAAGATGACGCACCAAACACACATTGTGACACGCCTTGAAAAGAAAGCAGTGTGAATATTTACATGCTTTAGATGCTTCAAAAATGACTCATTTGCTGACCTTAAGTTATAGTTTAGAATTGAATATACAGGATTTAAGGCTGTTTCATTCCAATCGTTGCAATATGATTAGTTCTGCTTCAAAGAGTATTGAACAAATGCATAACTGCAAATCATTTTGACTGCCAACCATGAAATAAGGTGATGAATAAATCTTTGCAGTATTTTTTGTCTGTCACTCACTCACTTGCACGCACATATTCCACCCACCCTTTCCTCTGCTGTCATGATGAGTTTGTCCTCTTTAGTGCTCAAGGCACCATTTTAAAATATGTGACCTTCAGTACTCGTGGCTTCATGCGTCAGGCTCTGGTGATGTGGTCCTCTGTGACACAGATGCATGTAGTCCCAGGAGCCTTAAGGTAGTGTAGATGTGTGATAATAAACAATATATTATGTGTCGGAATTTTAAAGTTTCAAAAGTAACTTGAAATTAAAATAACTGTAACCTCAATATTATGGAATTGAGCTGTTGAATAAACAAGGTTATACATCACTGAATAACTACTTAGAACTAGACCATTATTTATGTACACAATTCACATAATTGTCTGCAAATTAAATAATAAGATACCACACTGTTTATTTGGAATTATCTTTGCTAGGTGTTTTTACATCAATAGCCCAAAATAGGGTACTATTAACATTATGGAGAAACACATTAACAATGCTCAGAGTCTCAGCAGTAGAATAAAATGCAGCTCCACCTGCAGACAGTATCTGCAAATAAAAAGCTACATTAAGAGCTAAATAATAATCTGGACATAAAGCACAGCTTTTTCTACACAATATGCAAATAGTTAAGTATTACAGCATTTGAATGAATCAGATAGATAATGATATCTTGACAGTAGATACACAGGTCAGAATGATACATGATGAGTTCTGAGAAAAAGCCCTTGTAAATATCTTTAAAGGACAATCAATTTATTATTCAAATTATATTATTCAGAAGTAGTGTAGTTATGGCCTATTTTAGCAAATGGTAAAACATTTGTGGAAAATCAGAATTTGAGCAAATCACATGTACCCCACTGATGAGGATACAAGCCTTAATATTGATCAAATAGTGGAAAAGAATAAGGAATTTGGATCCTCAGTGTTGTCACATCAACTTGGAAACACAATTACTGTACAGCACTAAAATCAAAATCAATTTACAAGGTGTTAATCTGATCAACATGTGAATAATGAGTTTATTTCACGTATTCATGGTACAGAAGATAGATAGATAGATAGATAGATAGATAGATAGATAGATAGATAGATAGATAGATAGATAGATAGATAGATAAAACAAGACATACGAACATAAAAAAGATGGAACAAACAAACACACACACAAAATAACACAGAACAAAACATTACATAAACTCATAAACAGAAGCAGGTGAACATTGCACACCTGAGGCAAACTAAACCTAAGCAGCTGTTTACGGCCCCACATGCACAAAACAAACCCATTTAAAACATCACAGCCATTCATCCTGCAGCTAAATAAGCTAAATATCCAATGGCCAAAGCAGGGAGATTAATTGTTATTTCACACCAAACGTTATGTGGTGCAAAGGTAGGCTAATATTCTTTTTATGTGTAAAGATGATAATTGAGTTCACTTGGGCAATATACTGCGATACTGTATATTTTCAAGAAGCAGTATGAATATTATAGGTTGTTTTTTTTAACAAAGTTTATTGTTTTCCATTGTAATACATTAATAACATACACCCTTAAACAGTCCTTAACATCAACAAAGTTGAAACAATATTTCATGAACTTAAGTTATAGACTGAGATTCAAGATAATACTATTTGGAGTAAAAATCCAAAATTAAAAATGACCCATGTACCCATCTCGTCTTACATAAAAAACAACAACATGTATATAAATACAATGATAGTCTACTCAGCCATCTTCGTACAAATATTTTGTTTTCCATTTGCAACTGCGCAGTCAATTCTTCCATTATGAATACGTGTCGCAGTCTTTTAGTCCGCTGTTCCACTGTGGGGGGTTGAATAGTATTTATTTTGTTGTTGTTTTTTCCTATTGATTATTTTACAGACATGAGCTGTAGTGTGTGTGGAGGTAGATCAGATCAGCAGTCATTTATCGTCACACTGTTAAAATAATTGCCTATGTCATTTTTGTCAAAATTGTTGTTGTTTTTTGCCTAAATCATCTCCTCATGACGCCGGCCACCTATGGTAAAATCGCCTACATCCTCAGTTGATCAGATCATGTGATTTTACCCCTTTAAGATCATCACTTCTTTGACAATTTGTCACATTCATAGGCATCAGATAAGAACCGAGCAAAGAAGAGCTAGAGGGAGATTGTTTAGTTATCAGTTTAGTTATCAGTGTTTTTTTGTTGACACTAATATTGGTAACACTTTACTCTAAGGTGTCTACATAAGAGTGACATGTGCGTGTCATAAACATGACATGGGATGTGTCATGAACATTAATGACACTTTGAAGTAACATTAATGCTCATGATACTTGTCATGTCATGTTTCTGACAGGCTTGTGTGACTCTTATGTAGACACCTTCAAAATAAAGTGTTACCATATCTTGCTTAAGTCACAAAGGCATGTTCAAAAAATTGCCTAAGTCATGTATTTCTCTTAAGTTACATAATTTACACACAGTGTTATTACTGTGCCAATAGCCATCCTTTGTTACATCCTTTTTGAGGGAAATGATCAATAAATGTCATATGTTACACTTTTGGTGATGGTTTTTGTGTTTCCTGCAAAACTTTTAAAAAATTTGTTATTATTTTTTAACAGGGTGGCGATATGTTACAGAGATGAGCTGTATTTTATTTTTATTTATTTATTTATTTTTGAAAATGTATTAAAGCAACATGGTGCAATATAAGACAATACAATACACCAACAAAACGCCGTCAGGGGGTTCCAACAATACAGAAGCAAGCTTTCATACAAAAACATTGTAAAGTGTACATAAATTCAAAGTTTTTATAGCTTTCATGTTGGTAGATTTCTACATAGACTTAATGTATTATTTGGTTTCATTTTCAAAGACAAGAAAGAGAGGTTTTTGATTAACGTAATGACATTTATGGATATGCCATTTGGCTAACTGTGGCATGAGATTGATGATATAGTATTGTTTTTCTTTTGCAAAAGGAAAGTCAGTGAAACCAAACAGTATATATTCAAAGCACAGGGACAAATGAGGTTCAATCGAAAAAGAAATCAGGTTACAAATATCTTCCCATAATTAAGTTGAGAAAGGGCAAGACCAAAATAAATGAAAAACATCTTCAGGGCAGGGCCGGTTCTAGCCCATTGGCTGCCCTAGGCGATATTGAGATTTTGCGCCCCCCCCCCCCCCCAAACCACATCCATTCCATGTATTCATTCTGATATAGGTACACTATGTTATATGTATTATGCTGTACACTAATATTTGATACATGAACTACAAGCAAGGTAATGGTCTCAGAACATTTGGAACTTTACCAACAACCATGCACGCATCATATTTTATATAATATAATATTACATTTTCATTCGAAATATGGGTTGGGGCATGTTCATTTAATTCAATGAGGGTTTTATTGCCCATGCTTTTTAAAAAATGTTTCGTTAATCAATGTTGTTAAAACAAAGATGTATGCTTAAGGGCGCCCCCTTGTGGCGCCCCCTGCCAATTTGGCGCCCTAGACAGCCGCCTTGGTGGCCTGTAGGAATAACCGGCCCTGCTTCAGGGTGTCCTTCACAGAAAGAGCTGTATGTCTTTCTTAAATCGTTGTAAAAAAAAAAAAAACTTTAGATGGGTAAATTCTGTGAATTATCTTAAAAGATACTTCTTCAACCTTATTATTGATTATAGCATGAGCTGTAGTGTGTGTGGAGGCCGATCGGATCAGCAGTCATTCATCATACCTGCCGCCTGGGGGCAGCAGCGGACACACACAGCGTCAAACTTCCCGGAAACCGAGACACGAGGCAAAACATTTTCCACCGGCTTCTTGTCTTTGTCCATCAGCTCCTGCTGAAGCAACATCCACAGCAACACCATGGCGACTGTTGTAGACACGAAACTATACGACATCCTCGGAGTGTCTCCATCCGCCACTGAAAACGAGCTGAAGAAGGTAATCACAAAAGAACGGCTGAACAAACCGCGAGCTTACATCACGTTTCATATCGGAGTTTCAACATGTTAAACTGCTTCAAGCAGGAAATGCGTTTATAGGCGCAGCTAGCTAGCTGTGGGCTGGGCTAGCATGCTAACAAGCTAACTGGCCTAGATGCGGTTGTAGCGTTTAACTATTATGGCTGATTTCAAACAAGGTGATTTTTTTATTTTAGCCTCAGCCAGTATGGATTGTCTGTGATCGTAAACATGATGGTTTACATTGGTAACATTAAACAACCTGAGGGTGAGTAGGTTGGAATTGACCTCACGTTAGCTTTAGCAGCTAGCTCAGGTGTTTGTCATGTTGTTAGCTAGCTGACGCTCATTAAGCCTGTCGAAGCTTCTGGAAAGAGGTTAGCGTTAGTTTGTGGTTTTCACAGTTACCTAGCGGACAGACATACATTTGTGTGGCTGATAAGTTTGATAAATAAGCATAAGAAGCTGACTTCAGTATCGATCTTTGGATTACTGAGCTACTTTAGCTACTATTAGCGGTGAACGCTTGTTTGTAAAGGGGCTCATCTTTTACTGACACCGTCACTCGCCTCCAGTCAGTTATATACAGTCACAGTTACATATAATTTACCGTTAAACATCAAGCTACAGGGGCGTCCCGTTGGCTCACACCGGTAGAACGCTCACCATGTATGCGGTGTGCTGCGGTGGAGCGGGTTCGAATCCGGCCTGAGCTCCCTTTGCCGCATGTCTTCCCCTCTATCACCCCCTTTCAATCTCTCACTATCAATAAAGCAACAAAATGCCAAAAAAATAATCTTAAAAAAAAACAAAACATCAAGCTACATTGTTGACGCTAAAGCTAAGTGAGCTGATTAACTCAGTGCGTGTCTTCCTAACACTCCCTGTGAGCTAACTTAACGTTTCTTATAACTCTTAATGGTTTCGCGCTGGTGTCCAGTATACAGAAATTATTTCCAGGCTTTTGGTTATTTTTTACATTTAACGAGAAGGCAACGCATGTCAGGTTTGATATCGCCATATGTGTTTCTTGTTAGCGAGATATGCTAATTAGCACACGCACGTTAGTGATTAAATTGTCAGACATTTTGAACTGACATTTTTTGACAAAAAAATACTTTGATTGAATTATGCGTATGATGTGGTCAAAAGTAGTAACGTCACCTTACGTTAAGTGACTCTGTTGTAATATGAGGAAGCTGGTGGCAGGTACACAGTAAACAGAGGTGGAAAAAGTATTCAGATCTCTTACTTAAGTAAAAGTACTAATACCACACTGTGAAATTACTCCACTACAAGTAAAAGTCCTGCATTCAAAATGTACTTAAGTGAAAGTACAAAAGTATCAGCATCAAAATGTACTTAAAGTATCAAAGTAAAAGTACTCGTTATGCAGAATGGAGCCGCTCAGATTATTTTATATATTCCAAATATTATATTAGATTATTATTAATGATGCATTCATGTATACAGCGTTTTAATTTTCTCAAGGTAGGGCTCATATTGACTACTTAATATTCTGTTATGAGGTTTATTTTAAAAATTGTCTAATCACCTAAATTTAGTGTTTTTTTATGTTAAACCTCAACCTGTAAAGTAACTAAAGCTGTCAGCTAAATGTAGTGGAGTAAAAAGTACAATATTTGCCTCAAAATGTAGTGAAGTAGAAGTATAAAGTGACATAAAATGGAAATACTCAAGTAAAGTACAAGTACCTCAAAATTGTACTTAAGTACAGTACTTGAGTAAAAGTACTTAGTTACTTTCCACCACTGACAGTAAACCATTACACGCGTTATTCAAATGCTTCAGGCAGTTTACAGGTAGTGTTTTGCCGGCTGGAACGTCTGGTTTTATCAGGGAGTCACCGAGACATTGCGTAAACAGTAGATGGGGTTCCTTCATGTGATTTTGAGTCATGACGTTGTGTGATTCCAGTAAACAAGCTTTTCTACAATGAGAATGATTTTAGCTGATAAGGCTGCTCCTTTTCTGTACTCCTAGGCATACCGAAAACTGGCAAAAGAATACCACCCTGACAAGAACCCTAATGCTGGTGACAAGGTAAGACATTTGGGACAGTCCCGTCTGGTTTAAATTTCTACTGAAGTTAGTCATCACAGGTGTGTTAACAGTAGCTGTGTAATGCTGTTTTTATATAAATGTATATGTATGTGAGACTACATTTATGATTTAGAATATGTATGCATAGAGTAATATGTTGTATTTGTTGCCTCACAAAATTTTTTGAATGGGTGCCTCTTGGAGGGGTGATACGAATCAAAGCCCTGTCCTGCTCAACTGATTGTCTTTTTCTTCAGGGTATTTTTTTGATGCGTTATGGATAGTCCTCAATGACCAGCATGGTTTTTTTTTATTTTATTTATTTATTTATTTTTTAAAGAAATCTATTTGGTGAAGAGGGGGATGGCTAGGTGGTGATTAACTGAACTTTTTTTCTATATCTGCAAGTAGTTTCATTTTCATTTTTACTTTTACTGTTCCAATTATAAGTATAAGGCTCTGTCACTGTTTAATGCCTCTTTTTTTTTTTTAACATGCAGTTGAATTCCCTCAGCCCCTTATCTTCACAGGCCTCCTACTGTTCTACATAATATTGTCATTAGCTTAAAATGCAGCATTTTTGCAAAATAAATGGAAACATTAAGAATAAAGGGCCCCTTTTCCATCATTCCCCGTATGGCACAGTGCAATTTTCACAGCAGGTGTTCACATTGTTAGCAATAAGACATGGCAACTTCAGAGAATTAAGCCTGGAGGCAGTATTTGTAATAGGAAAACACCTGCTTTTAACAAAAAATATGTGTGTGCTACCCAGCTCACATTTTCCATCGTCAATGAGACGGCCACATAACTTGTGTTGAAATAATGTCAGGGAGGTGCAGATTAGGGCATTTTAAGCAAATACACAATTTAATATTCACTGGGAAGTATTGACCTTCCTTCAAATATTGGGCAGAAATAGTAAATGTGATCATTTAATGTAACACAGTCAATAGCAACTAGTTTCGGCTCTTATCTTAAAGTAATGGTAAGGTATTCCAATAGCTTTCTGGTATCGGTATACTGCGCAACACAAATCTATAATGATAACTTGATATTTACTTCGACACTGTGTGGCAGTTCTGATCTTGAACACACTGGGCAATGGCCTACATTTTCCATTCTGGACAATTGCGTTTTGGCTCATTAGCCCCTTACAGCGCTTTAGTATATTCTATACTGCGCTCATGTGATAAAGAGTTGAATTGAACATGCCACACAGACAAGGCAGTATTCGCTTTATTTATTAGATTGTATATCTATAATTCTATTACTGACCATTTGAAAAACATGAAAGTCATGACCCATCCCTACTGCTGACTGAACAGTCAGGTTTTGATTGTAGTCTTTGGCATCCCTCTGTTTTTTTAAATGTGTTTTATTAGTGTGATTGTACAACTCTGTTTTAATGCCTAAAACTTTAATTATTTACGAATCACTAGTTTCAAATTAGGTGCTGTTAATGCCTGAATTGTACCTGTGCTGATTGCTAACATTTGAGATTTTAAATTCTAAAGTCATTTTACGTATTACTTGTTTTAATGGTTTTTCATGACCTTTACACGTGTTATATTGGATGTTCAGGGAGAGGGCATGTGATTAGGTGTGGAATGTTCCTTATGTAATTGTATTGCGACCTGAGGCTTTGCCCCAGAATGACTTTTGTTCCCAGTGCTTAGGTGACAATACTAAATCCTAATCTTACAAGGTTCTTTGCTATGGGTAATTTGCTGATGGTTTGCTTTAAAACAGCTCCACTGTTCTTACAGTTGAAATTACACCTTGTTTATTGTGTTGTCTGTCCTCTCTTAACATAGTTCAAAGAAATCAGTTTTGCCTATGAGGTGCTGACCAACCCTGAAAAGAAGGAACTCTATGACCGCTATGGAGAACAAGGCTTGCGGGAAGGAGGTGGGGGAGGCTCGGGGATGGACGATATCTTCTCCCACATCTTTGGTGGTGGACTTTTTCCATTCATGGGTGGCCAGGGGAGTCGTTCCAGGAATGGAGGTCGTAGGAGAGGCGAGGACATGGTCCATCCACTCAAGTAAGACCAAGTTTGTACACTGATATATATGCGATCAAGTCAATGTTGTGCTCCAACTGTTCAGTCTTGTGCCACTAAAAAGTATCTAAACATCACATTTTTTAACAGGGTGTCACTGGAAGACCTTTACAATGGGAAAACAACCAAACTACAACTTAGCAAGAATGTACTGTGTAGCACTTGTAATGGGTAAGTTGTATAACCAACATGGTACTATAGTCAACATTGATGTCTGCTTGATTAGCCATTGCAGTGTTTATGTTTTGTTACATTTTGGAAGTTTCCAACAATGAATCCGTGTGTGTGTGTGTATTTGTGCAGACAGGGAGGCAAGACGGGCGCTGTACAAAAATGTACAACATGTAGGGGGCGTGGCATGCGCATCATGATCAGACAGTTGGCCCCAGGAATGGTCCAACAGATGCAGTCTGTGTGTACTGATTGTAATGGAGAAGGTAAGGGGCACAGTGATCAAGCATTTCCTCTGTCATATTGTGGCTTTGCCTGCACATATCTCACCTTGTCTCCTTTATCCCACTCCAGGTGAGGTTATCAGTGAGAAAGACCGCTGTAAAAAATGTGAGGGCAAGAAAGTCGTGAAGGAGGTGAAGATTCTGGAGGTACATGTGGACAAAGGCATGAAGCACGGCCAGAAAATTACCTTTGGAGGAGAGGCTGACCAGGCACCTGGCGTCGAGCCTGGGGATATAGTCCTTGTCCTGCAGGAAAAAGAGAATGAGGTAGGAGGGCCACTCCCCCAGTCCTCTCGCCATACTCATCGTAACCTGCCCTCTGTTTCCTGTTTGTTCATGGGGGAATACTTTTTGTTCCGTATTGAGGGCAATGTTTTGCTTATGTTGTAGTTTTATATGTCAGTTACTAATTATTTCCTGACAATAACAAGATGACCTTAGTTCTGAGGCCACAACTTCCTAATGATTCATTCTTTTGAGGTTATATTGTTTTGTGGGCTCTGGTTACACTGTGCCTGTGAAGTTCTCTATAAGCATAAAATATAATGTACAACATATGTCTGGAAACATCCGATTTTGGCAGTTACATAAAACACAGGCATGTTGGTGCATAGGTCAACCTTGTGCATTGGCTGTACAAGAAGCTGTGTTGGAATGGAGTTAGTAGAGGTTTTTTTTTTTTTTTTTGATTCATAGAAAATCTTGTTTCATGATTGTATTAATCTAAAGGTCATTTCATAGTGTGGTCCCGCTATAATTCCATAAGATCTGTGCCGGTTTTTGCTCTAGGGTATTCATAGTGATCCCACCAAGGCGTGATATTTGTGCCCTTTCATAATGCAGTCCGGCTTCACGGAACGAGGTGGGAGGAGACGATAGTGGCGTGCGACAGAGCAGCAGCAGTGCTGCACTTGAGTAAAGTGTAGCTGTTTTTAAAGCTTTTGGCATTTTGTGTGACAGATCGTAAAAATGTTAAAAACACCTCTCATAATATTTGTCTGTCAAGACGTTAGAGTTTTCAGTCTGCACACTTACCATTAATATGTATTTTCTCGGCTAAGCGAGCCGAGGGGAAACAGCAGATAGGTGACATATCTGTTAAGTTATCCTGCCTTTAGTCTTACCTTTGGGCTGCATCACATCCCTGTTTGGATAATTAATTGTTTTTTTGTTAATTTTATCTGCAGTGTTTTAGGGGACTGATAATCCAATGCAGATGGCACTGTTGGATATCAACACATTGGGGCTTAGCATAATGACTTTGTTTTTTAAAAGTCAGTGTAGCTCTGCCTGGAGTCCAAACTTCATATGGGTGTCACTTTGCATTCTGTTTTTCCTCACGGTGGTGAGTGTGTTTGACCATTTTCATCATGCAGGTCAGATTAACTTGCTAAACGGCACACCAAGAATACCTCGGAGACATGCCATTTATGTGTGGTTTCACTGTCCCCAACTTGAGTAAGATGACAATCAAAAACACCAAAATATTAGAAACATTGTTGTCTACCTAATGTCCAAACCTCAATTTGATCAAATTGGTATGTGACAAACTGAACACAGGGATCTGAGAAATACAGACCCAGAAGTATCTTACATTTCTGTAAATTGCTGCCAAATTACAAATTAGAGTTGTATTAGTATTAAGTGCTGGCAGAATAATAAGACACTCGGTCGTCACAACTAGCTGCCCCTTACTGTCTAAAATGGGCTTACACAACATTTTGTACATTAAAATACGAGTAAACAGCTACTTATTTTATAAAGATATGGTGGCACAATGGCATCCTGGCCATTAAATGAAGTCGAGCCCCCTTCATGTGTGTTTTAATCAGAGTTTCTCTAGTTTTTGTGGACAACAAACAATAACGCATTGTTGTGGTAGCTGGTCTGGCTGCCCATGCATTACTTCATGTTGGTCTCCCACTCTTGCTGTTTTTAGGACTTGTTTTTTTGATGGTGTTCACACCGTTATCTGCCAGTCAGCTCACTCACTGCCATGTTGAGAGCCATGCGCAGGCAATCCATATACTCTAAATTGTGTGTACAGCCACTTTAATTGGGTCTCCTCTGCAGTGAGCGCTAGCTTGTACAAGCCAGCATGCCTCTGGCAATGCAAAGTGATTTTGGCTCAACAGGAACAGCAGGCTGAGCTGTAGCAATGCCCCTGGCTCTTTGTCCCAGGAGATGACTGACTGTCGGAATATGTTTTTGGCTGGTGGAAGCAAAATAGGTTACTACACTTGGCTACCGCAACACATATAACATTGACAAATACTGTACTTTAGATGGTACTAGCATGCCACCCCCACAATTAGCTACTGGAAATAAGGTAGAAACCAAAAGGGTGACTCGGACATCAAGTCTCTGCAGATGCACCAATATGAGTTTCCAGATGATGCTTAATTCTGGAGCTTACTTCCCTCTTGCAGTATGCAATTCTGCTTTTCACTAACACACCCATGGTTTTGCTGTGAAAATGTTCAAAAACTAATATGTTTACCCATTTTTTCTGTCAATATTCAGACATTCAGGCGAGATGGCAATGACCTGTTCATGAACCACAAGCTGGGGCTGGTGGAGGCGCTGTGCGGCTTCCAGTTTATGCTGAAACACTTAGATGGAAGACAGATCGTTGTGAAGTATCCTGCTGGCAAAGTCATTGAACCAGGTTAAAACTCTTTACACTTCCTGTTTCACTTCTCTGTTTTTAATGTTTCACCAATGACATGAACATGTTGTATATTAATAAGGTTATGATGACCTAGTTGCAGGTCAAAGAAATGTTACATTGACATGCCCCTACACAGGCAGAGAACGTCTGTGTTTATCACTACAAAGAAGTCATAAGTGGCTGGATCACATGCGTAATGACTGATGTAATTGAGAGTTTTAATAGCATTGTGTAGATTTTTCAACATATGTTTGCAGTAAAATGATCACACACTGAGTTTCTTCTGAGAGCTGAATACAACAAAAAAGCACATTTTAGGTACTAAGCCGTTTCAGCGATGTAGGACTGATTCAAGGACACATCAACAGTCCTTGATAAATGAGGGGAGAGTAGGGTCATCCTAAGTGTGAAACCTGGAAAGACTGCCAAAGGTTACCAGCCAAACACGTTTTACCTTTAACCCTTAGGCACCTATTGTCCATTTCAGGGCAGGAATTTCACGAGGGCCATCAAGGCCGTGGCCCTCATGCCCTCGCAGTTTTGCCTCGTGCCCTTGAAAAAAATGTATCAGTCCCCTCCCCACATGATCGCTCCGTCTCTCACCGTGTGCGCGCGCCCAACTAAATCCTATCAACCTCTCCGCTATGGTGGCCATCCGTCCAGCTTTAAAATGCCTCATTTGTCCTCCTTTTGAGAAAATACCAAAAAAGGTCAGTGTTTTTTTACCTTGTTAGTTTAATACTTTAATACTATTGGCTAAAAATGTGTGTCAAAAAAAGCTGTGTGGAAATAAGTAATTAGTTGGTTACATTTTCGAGTAGTGACCTATCAACACATGGCTAATTTGAATATTTAAATGAGCCATGTCTTGACTTGCTCAGGCTGTCAATCAAGCTCTCAGCTCCTGAAAGTCTAAAATACTAAAGCGAAAGACCTCCTTTAACCCGATATGGGCAAGAGAACATGGGTTTGTTACAAAAAGTAAGTGGGATGAGTTTCATTTTTTTTGTACATTTTGTGGAAGCCATGCAGTTGTGAGCAGCAAAGGCAAAGCAGCTATCCAGAGACATGCTAGCACTGACAAGCATCGAGCTAATCGGAGTACAACTCTGCTTAAAACCGGATCATACCAAACAAATATCTGCTTGCGTGTCCCCGTGGATGCAAAGTCCTTTTTGATGTGAAGGAAATGTCCACCCTACTGGGCCATCAGAGGTCCAAATACACTGTTGCTTATGCTGTTCGTTAGCCACGCGCTAACATTGGCTAACAGTTAAAGTTGTTTTAATCACACTAAACTGTGACTTACTGTTTTGAATAACTTCCTGTTGCTAAACGCATGCTGCTTTCAAAATAAGAGCGCAATGTGATAACAGAATTGACCACAGAATTTACAAGAAGACATTCAAAATAAGATGCCTTAAATAAAATGTACAAGAACCTTTATTCTCCTTTTAAAATAATTATTAAAAAAGGCAATGATTAAGATCAGTGTATATGATGGAATATTGGAATCTGTATCTGTGAGAGAGCAATTAAAATGACACAGAAAAATGTTATGTGAGGTGATTGCTCTCATTTAGCTCTCAAAGTGCACAAGATTGATGCCTTTTTCAAGGAGATGTTTCTTTTCCTGCTTGACTGTTTCGACTCAGACTCCAATCTTCCTCAGAAGCGTCATTAGGCTACGAGTCCGTAAAATTAAATTCAATATGGACGTGGACTTAAAATCATTGTTTTATTTCATGGCCTTGGTGCCACAAAAGGCCAAGTGGCCTTGCCCCTAGAATGATGAAATTCCAGGTCTGGTCCATTTACATGGCCATACACTTAGGACTACACATCTTTGGAAGTTGTAGAATGGGCTGTTTTCTGACATACTGTATCTTTTCCAGCCTCCGTCAGGGTGGTGCGAGGAGAGGGCATGCCACAGTACCGAAACCCTTTTGAGAAGGGAGATCTGTATGTCAAGTTTGATGTCCAATTCCCACAAAACAACTGGATCAGCCCTGAGAAACTTGCGGTATGACATTTTAATCCTTTAAGTATTAAATGTGTATGTGTGTGTATTTGTTGTGACCTCTTCTGATAGGTTTCTTTGCATATTTTGTATTGGAGACAATGTACAGGAAGCACGGCATTATCACTAAAGCTACCATGAAGAATATATAGGGCGCCTTATTGCTCAACTGAAAAATCTCATTACTTTCTACATGTCATATGATTTAAAATGTATTGTTGAAGAGCAGACCTTCACGCCTTTTATGGGACACCAGAGCTGTCAGCGGGACAGACACAATGTAAACACACTTCTTTTAAATGAAGCTTTGATGGAAGGAGCACATGGTGCAATTTTTGCTGGAATATTGTTCTCCATCATACATAAAACTCTTGAAAACCTATTAACCATTGGTTAACTGCACCTTCATGAGACCAACAAATTACAAATGTTTTTAGAGCATAAATGTTCAGTCAATTGACAAAAAAAATGAATAGGGAGATTATTTTATTAATCATACTGGTACAAGTTCCTTGTTTTCAAGGAAACACTGCCCATTTAAGTCCATGTTTTCCAGCTCTTAAATGTGCTCTCTTGAGTAATATAATATGTGGATTTAATGTGTATTGAAATATTATAAGACAAATAACATTTACTGGCAATTGGTCAAAAATGAGTTATTAATTGAGCACTTCTATTCATGCGTCAGCAGTTCTTCATCTCCCTGTAGATGCTTCACTCGGAGTAGAGTTGATTTTTGTTCCTCAGTTACGGTGAAATCCCTTCAGCATCACTGCAGTCCTGGCCTCACGCAGTTTGACACTACTGCACGGATAGAAAGCGTGATGAGGCTATCTGTCATAGCGGCGTTATGATGAATGTTTTCCATGTGCAGGAGCTGGAGGACATGCTGCCCTCGCGGTCAGAGCCGCCCATCATCACTGGAGACACGGAGGAGGTCGACCTGCAGGATTATGACGTCAGCCAGAGCTCGACATCAGGCGGCCGCAGAGAGGCCTACAACGACAGCTCTGACGAAGAGGGCGGCCACCACGGGCCGGGGGTGCAGTGTGCCCACCAGTAGTCTCATACTCTATTACACACACACACATATGACCCACGTTGTACTTGGGGAGAAAATGTACGAGTTGCAGAGTAAACAAGGAGGTAGGTCAGACAGAAAGGCGTGGAGGTTCCTCAGACACAGATCAACATTGCATTGAATCATTGCACCTGCAGATGTTGATATTAATGTGTGTGCTGGATTATTTTGATCTTTGTCTGAAGAACTCAAACTGGGGCAGCCAAAGACTTATTACGCTGCACCTGAAACAAATTAGACACTTTAAATGGCAACTGCAGGTAGAAGTCATAATGTATTTAAGATGTATCAAAACAAATGGTTGCCCCTGTCAATGCCATGTAGGACTATGATCTGGTGTTCCAGGTGAACCCCTCACCCCTCGACTCCTCCGTACCCGTTAAAGTCCATTCCCCTCTGCTAATGGGAACTCCAGATCAGTTTGAAGAAAGGAACGTTTCTTGTTTGCTGAGTGTGTGACTTGCATTTTGTTTTCATAGTATTTACAATAATTAATTTAAGAACTAACCAATGTGCATACACAGACAAAGCAGCTGAGCAATGTGACGTGCAGATCCTTGGACTCGTATATTCATGGATTCATCCACTCAGCGCCATTTGTAGGATTCGTTTCTGATTTTTACAGCTTTATTTTCTTTGTAGGTTTTTACTTGTTTATTCCTTTCTTTATATTTTAATTAAAACAGAAAATTGGTTTTTGTGTATATCATTGAACTGGTTGTTGGTAAGCTTCATCAGCTGCTGTGTGATTTTTAAAAAATGACAAGTGAAATGACAAAAACGTATATAGCCTGTATCTGTGCTGAGACCATGTGCATGTAAAAAGCTTTGGTTCCCGCACTTATCCAACATCAAATAAAACAGCACACTTCTTAAGGAAATGTCTATGAAGTTGTTGAATAAATTGTTCAAATATCATGTGCTGAGTGTGGTGCCTTGTGTTTTTCCTTCAGTCTAATCAGCCATCAAAATATTAGTTTTTGGGGTTTTTTCTGCACTAAAGAATGCATTGAATTTGGTTTGTGGTGCTCAGAGCCTCAAAGCATTGCACTGGAAAATAATCCACCGTGCCTTGCCAGAAACTGTGTCAGTGACTAGAGCTAATCCACAGATACTGTCAGCGTTGATTGCCAACTGCGCTCAATAATAGCTGTTGATGGCAAATGCCACCTGACCAAATGCTTTGATGCTCATTTTAGATCCATCCAAAGTTTCCATCATCAGTCAGTCATCCCATGAAAGTGAATGAGATCACACTCCTTGCCATCTGACTAACTGGAAAGACCTGCAGCCAAACAATACACTAATGGCCGGAGAGGCAGATAATCGCCATGTCCCCATAGCAGTCAAAGTTTTCTTGCCTTATATTGTAAATTGCTGTATTTTGTTTGAACATTTAAATCTGTAAATCTGTCATTTTTCCACATTAAATATGCATAGGTTGAAGGAGGAGCAAATATTTTTTTCACTCCGCTTCGAAATGATTTCTGTTAGGCATGCAATTTAACCAAAGGTCCATGCTTGGAATAAATACATTTTGAAAAAGTAAAATTTTGGTGAGTGAACAAGTAATCATTTGATAGGGATTAAACCATATTGACTAATTCTACATGCAGGTAATTCCTACTACAAATTTAGCTGATTTCAAAATGTTACATTTGAAGTTAATACTGAAATACATTTAATAGTCTATTATAAATAAATTTGTCCAATAAAACTATTGTGAAAATTAGGATGAAATAACACTTTTTAATAATAATTACTTGAGTTTTAGGTGATTCCCTCACCTTGTGTTCATTTCGTTTATCTTAATCATTCATGATTTTCAACTGTTATGACTTGTGTCGATCAGCTGTAATGTGAAGACATGGCCACAAGGAGGCAGTGCTCGCTCCACCAGATCGGCTTATAAAACGAGGCGCACGTCACAAATGATGACTTCAACATAACACTGTAAGGAGCGTAAGCATTTATTTACGCAGTGGAACTGACATGAAGCGTCACAAATTTGCGAAGCATTCTCCCCTAAACAGTAATAGTTGTATAAATCACATATATTTGTAACGATAGATTATATGATATGATGAGGACATGAGTGCACAAAACTGTTTTAACGGGCAGAGGAAAAATGTCAATGTCATATTACAATCATATTGCTTTTAATAAGGAACTGTCCGTCATAGTGCCTTCATAAAGGCCTATTTCCCGAAATGCATCACCCGGCGCCGTGGCTTAGTTGGTTAAAGCGCCTGTCTAGTAAACAGGAGATCCTGGGTTCGAATCCCAGCGGTGCCTTTTGTATTATGGTCACACTTTTTCCTGTCATTTATTATTCAACATTGTTTGATTTGAATTAAGTCTGAAACAAATATTTACCTTACTCTCTCTAGAAATACGCTCCGTGGTTTCCGTGAAAATAATTTTTCTGTTAATATCTATCCACTTTGTCAGAGAGGTCTGTAGTACACACATATGACCACATGGGGGTGGCAGTGAAACGGCCTACTGAAACAAGAATCCGTCAGACTACAATGGAGGGATTGGGTGAAGAAATCATGAGGCAACCGTATCGTGGATGCATTCTTCATTTAAACAAGCTAACATCGTTTACGGGTCTATCTACAGCCTACTTTAGGACGTTGTCTACAGTTTCTATCCAACGGTTTCTTTTACATTCAATCCGGGTGTGAGGACGGAAGAAGACATAAACAAAGAATAATGAGGACCACTTTTTCTTGTGAGATGTGGCAAGTTGAACACAGAGTGAGACACCAATAGAGCGGAAGTTAGATTTTTATGTCTTCAAAATAAGACCCGATGTCTTTAGTCACGTTCTAATGTCTTTAACCCTTTGGGGCTATTTTGTTGGTTTTTGGCTTTTTTATTCTGCCTGTATATGCAACTTAAATAATAATTACCATGCCATGCTGGTATCATCTTTTTCAGCTCAACCTCACCTCATTATTATTTTGTCATTTAGACATACTGGATCAACATTTTGAAACAAAAAAACACACACAATTTCAAAAAAGACACAAAAAACATACATAAAACACACAAGAAACACATTAAAAAACAAAAACAAACAATTACAAAAAAACACAAAAAAATGAAAAAAATACAGATAAAAACACATAAAAAATACACAAAAAAACCCAGTAAAGACAAAAGATTCCATTAAAAATGTTGAAACGCACACTGCAAAATTTGAAAAATCTCTTTTAAAAAAGTAAAATCATGTTACACTTGGTCATGGTGATTTTTACCTATGCTGAAAAAGAGTTGACACACTAAATTGGACATGGAAACTTTAGAGAAAAGCTGACAGCAGGGCTCCATGCTGCTTCGTTTTTACCTAAATACATCTAAAACAACCATTACTATATTACCATCATTTTTCAGATGTGTAAAGGGGGTACAGATCATACAATGAATACATATATCCTGAAGTCTTTATATACATTCTGTGGTAGCATACAGGTCTTTTTCTATGGTCTTTTCACTGAGAGGTGCACAGCCGATTAGGTTTGTGATTTATTTTTGCAATGGATTTTGATCATGTATTTGTGACTTCTTCAGTTGGAAATCAAGTATTTATTATGTGTATCAGTGTCAGAAAATTCAAATTGAACCCACTCTGATTGAATTCATCATTAAAGGTAAAAATGCTTGATAAGAGGCAAACAGACATGTGTAGATGTGTAGACTTTGAATACATGTACAAGTAGTTCATGATATATCACATGCATTTCGTCACCCTGTTAAAATAATCGCTAAACTCATTTTTTCAGGTTTTGCAGGAAACACAAAAAACCAAAAGTGTAACATGACATTTATTGATCATTTCACTCAAAAAGGATGTAACAAAGGATGGCTATTGGCATAGTAATAACACTGTGTGTAAATTATGTAACTTAGGCAATTTTTGAACATGCCTTTGTGACTTAAGCAAGATATGGTAACACTTTATTTTGAAGGGGTCTACATAAGAGTCACACAAGCCTGTCAGAAACATGACATGACAAGTATCATGAGCATTAATGTTACTTCAAAGTGTCATTAATGTTCATGACACATCCCATGTCATGTTTATGACACGCTCATGTCACTCTTATGTAGACACCTTAGAGTAAAGTGTTACCAATATTAGTGTCAACAATAAAACACTGATAAACTAAACTGATAACTAAACAATCTCCCTCTAGCTCTTATTTGCTGGGTTCTTATCTGATGCCTATGAATGTGACAAATTATCAAAGAAGTGATGATCTTAAAGGGGTAAAATCACATGATCTGATCACTGAGGATGTAGGCGATTTTACCATAGGTGGCCGGCGTCATGAGGAGATGATTTAGGAAAAAAAAAAAAAAAAAGACAAAAAATGACTTAGGCGATTATTTTAACAGTGTGACGAGTTGGGTTTCCAAGTATGCCATCAAAATGCTGGTGCACGTTGGTGTTTCCCAAAATGCTACAAGCTAATGCTTAAACATCGCTTTTATTTTGAAGAGGCTGACCGGATACGGTGGTTTGCCGTAGCTACCTTGACCCTGGTGTCTTGGCTACCGCTGCAAAGGACACAATGCTTTTCCACAGTGAGGAGCGTTTAGAGTGTCAGAGCTGAGAACAGATGCGGGAGCCTTTCCGGGGGACACAGATGTCGAACAATCCGTGGAAGTTGTGTCCGAGATAGAAGCAGAAGTCCCCGCCGGCCGAGCCATGGGACTGCCGGAGCTGCTGCTCGGACTGCTGTGGTTCCGCTCTGCTCTGCTCAGTGCAGGTGAGAAATAACAATCCCACTGCTGCAATGTTTAGATGTAAATTTGTACCCACATTTAATGTATATGTGCTGTTAATCCTGTTGATTAATTAATTAATTGTATGCCAGAGACTCAAATAAGGCCTACCAAGAAAATTCAGTGTTTTGGTTGTTTGCCTTTTTATAATTATTGGAGGTTTTAAAAAAAAAAAACACCACTGAAGATCAAAGCAGAGCACTCCTATAAAGCTGATGTTCACACCCGGATTGGAGTGGTTGTTATTGTGCTGGCCACTGTCTCCTGTGTCCCTCTGCTAAAGTGGAATGATGGATGAAGACAAAGTGTTTGCATTGTTGTGATCGGATGGAGGGAGAATATCGGAGATGAGGCAGAAACCTGCCGGGGTATCGATCTGTGGTGGGTAAATGATCAGGGTTAGTGTGGAAACATGGATGCTCTTTCACAAATGTGATGCTGCTATCAGCATTACATCACTGCTTCTCTGCAGCCACCCCCTCCCCCCTCTCCCCCTCTCTGTTATCATATCCTGTGTTTTATTGGCAAGATAATAATAGAGAAAGCTGCCAAACTGGGGACAACTGTTTCACGTTTAAGAGATGTTTGTGGGGAGACCTTTAGAACAAGTTGTCACACACACACACACACACACCACCCATCAACATTATCCCGTTGTTTCAATACTTGCCAGTGTGGCTTTAGATGCACTTTCAGAGCTTTAAGGGTTACATTTTGTTTTTGCAAACAACATGGATGAAAGAGGATTAATAAACACAGTAAAATGAAATCTAAAAACAACATTTAATCCACTTGTTTGTCTCTCATCGGTACATTCACTTTATTGTGTTTCTTCTGCCTCTGCTCCACTACATTTATTTAGCAGCTATATTTACTGGTTGCTTCTGAGTTTAAGATTTTACCTTTTAAAAAATATTGACAATCTAATATTTTCCAACTATAATAATATATCACTCACAGGGAACATTTTTCTGCATAATGAGTATTTATACTCCTGATATTGGGGGTTCATTCGCTTCTGTATTCTAGTTAGGTTTTGAATGCAGGATTGTTACTTAAAGTGTACTCTTTTGGTATTGTGTTACACCTTTTAGTCGAAGGACCAGTGTGTATGATTTACGGTTATCAATTGGTATAAATCGATCGATCAATCAATTAATGTGTTTTTGTTGGCTTCATAGAGAAGGTCCTCTTCCACAGAGTCCGCCATGTTGCACCGCTATGTTTCTACAGTAGCCTAGAATGGACAAAACAAACACAGGCTCTACAAAAGGCCCTTTTTTGCATTTTTATGTTACCTGAAGGCCACCATAGATTCTCATCATGCTTGGAAGGGGAGGGGTGAAGGAAGGGGTGTTCAGTTGGGTGGGGTGATGTCAACCAAACTGACATATCATGATGTCACATCTGTAGTGCAAGATCACTACCGATGATGACATCATCTGAGAGTCGTCCAACTGATCAAATATGGGCACCAGACCTGTTACAGGAGCTATATCCACCATTATGAATAAAAGGATATATTATCTTGTGAAGTCCCTTTTAATTTGGATTTGTTCACCTCCAGTTGCACTCACAAATCAATCTAAACACTGATGATATATCACAAGTGTTTAACTTTTTAAGCACGTAAGGAATGCACCTTTAAGAGAATATCTGACTGATACAAACTATACAATATATTATTATCAAACTGTTTGGTTGTTGTGATTTACTAACTCTTATATTTCTTTAGACTATTTTGAAGAACTTGTTTGCAGCAGAAGTTAGTTGCAATTAGTTCCTGGTTTGAATTTCTAGTGGCTGCAGTGCATTCTGGTCCTTTGAGGCTGCTGTGTATAGATAAGCTGTTTCTTTAATGAAATGTAAATCAACTGACAGATCAGCAGCAAAGTAGGTCAAAGTTAAAAGAGAGTTGTGTTGATGCAGGAAAGAAAACAGTAGCTCACTCAATACTCACGCCATTTAACTCTACTACAAATGTACAAATTAACATGAATGTGAAACTAAAAACCAATTAACTCCATATTTCATTCAATCCATCAATTTTTTTGGCAACCTTTAACTTTGAAACCAGAGGAAATGTCAGCAGCAGTCACACAGTATAATCATTACATTTATTGATCATGAAAAAATCATCACAACACCTGCTGTTGTGAAGAAGCCCATCACACCTAACAGCAACATTGTGCAGCTCTACTTTTCAGACTTCTTGGTCCAGTCCAATTTGGTGTGTGTGTATGTGTGTGTGTGCTAAGGTAGCCGTGTCCGGGTAGTCGATATCCATCACTGAGCTCTAAATGATTCCCCCCGCCCTCTTGTTTCACTCTGCTGACTTCACTGATTCATCAAGAAAGCTTGAAACAAACACACAGCATCAGCAGAAGTGAGCCGGCTCTCTGCTGTGTGACCACGCTGGATAATCGCTGTAAAGCAGTTCGGCTAATGTTCTGTCTCTGTGGTTCTGGTTAATTAAGAGGCTTGTTAGACAGCTTCTTTTTGCACGTGTGTCATTCCTCCTGTGGCATTAAACAGTAATGAGATGATTAAACACAGCAGCTTGATATTCTTGTTGTCAGCATAAGACATTGAAGTCCTTTCTGTTACATTTATGCAACAGTTGAACTTATTAGTAGGCTCAGTACTCTGCTCTGGCATCAAGCCCAGGCTTTTTAAAACAGCTGTGAGACAATCTAACTTTGATCCTGGTTCCTTTACTTATTATAAGACAATAGCACCCGTTGCCTGCGCTCCATAGAGGTCTGTGTCTTCCTTCCAGAGCTCCTCTTGGCCTCCTCACACCGTGTGTTGTTCCCTGGAGTGATGGTGCGATGGCAGCAGGCGATGCTGTTGCCTTGGCTGCCAGTTTGACTGCTCCTGCTTCTGTTTTAGCCCCCATGTGATCAGCAGAGAGCTCTCCTGAAAGGCAATAAGGTCATTTGTCTTGTCAAGGCTTTGTTTTTGCACTGAGAAAAGATGACAATCCTATACAGCATTGTGCATCATTGTGCATTTTCAACGAGGCACATAGAATACAGCCGCAAAAGGGTCCTTTGAACGCTACTGGTATGCTAAGATCATGATAAATTCTGCACTGGAGATTGAATGAAGGACTTAATATGAGTGAGTGGTTTGTGTGTGTGTGTGTGTCTGGCTGTCTGTCTGTCTGGCTGGCTGTAGCAGTATGGATACTGCTGAGCATGCATAATTCTTAGTTCATCATGAATAAAGGAACAGACCATATCTCTTGTGAAAAGTAGTGCACCTTTTCCCTCTTCAGGATTCCAGATGATATGATGCGGCTCCTGGTTGCGTAAAGGCTCTGTTAGAAAAAAGGTCACAGCTGATACGAGATACAGATACGATATGTCAGCAAAAGTCTGGTGATGTTTTTCTTTTTAACAAATCCCCTGAAAAGATCAAAACCATCAGTGATTTGATCCAAGTAACAATAATTTTCTGGGTAGCTTCTGTAAAGCTAATTTATCAGATTCCTCTGTGCCTTACAGCTGAGTTATTGTCCAAAAAATATTTTAAAAAACATAGACTGCATAAAACGTGGGCGTAGCCACATGACGTCACCCCTTGTTTTCTGAACAGCCAAAATGAAGCAGTTGTCAGACAACAAATTACAACTTCACTAGGTTGCAACAGACAGGCTGATCAGGTCAAATATAGTCAGACAGCTAACACAATGTTGGATTTGGCCTTATCATGGAGTTTGTTGACAACAGAAATTGTATTAAATATTTCCAGTCTAATCCTTCAATCAAGGCACGACAATACATTCGGATTTTTAGTGTATTGCCTGTTTCATAAATGTAATCCTGCATCCAGCCTTCGCTACTCCTTTCAGTTCTCTTTATAATTGTATTTATGTCTTTTTAAAGTCAACTAGCTTTTTATGTTGTGTTCTCAGTGTCTATCTTCATTAATTGTCATGTTATTTTTCAAGGGAATGTTGCCTATATGCATGAATGTAGTGAAGCCAGAGATTAACCAAGTCTTTTTATTGTGTTATTGAGAATAATAACTAGAGCCCCACTGATATGGGTTTTTTGGAGACCGATGCCGATACTGATTTTACCAATATGGTGGCTGATATAGTCTTTTTTTCTTTTTTTTTGCTTGAATGAAAATAGACCTGTGGATGTGACCTATGTGGATTGTGCACTGATTTTTTTTACCACTTTCTCAAACATAAAACTTATATACTTAACTTAAATAATATTTAACATTGTTATACATTATTATACATTATACAATGTATTTTATAAAAGATAACTGAGAAAATAAAGAATAAATAGGAATAAAATAAATAGCTAAATAAACATTACTGTTTGGTGTCAGTCAATTGCTGACTATAAAAAAAATAAAATAAAAAATAGAAAATAAAAATATTGTGTAAAAAAAAAAAGTTGTCATAACGGTAGATATTGGACAGCATATACACTTGATATGCTTCTGACAGGCAAATATCGACCGATAATATTGGTCTCATAATAACTGTTGAAAAATAAATCTCTGTAGAGTACTCTTCTTTTACAGATTTATCTTAAAAATGATCATACTTCTTCCAGCTCAGTGTTTTGTTGGGGTAACATAAAGAAAGACAATAGGTTTGCAGAAACCAACCTCACTAATGTGTGTGTTTCCATCTTCCTCTGTCTCTTTGTTACCCAGCAGGCTGCAGTGAGCGGGTGGAGGTCCACTCAGAGCGGAGGGGGGTGATCTACAGCCCCTCCTGGCCTTTAAACTACCCCCCTGGTGTCAACTGCAGCTGGCATATCCAGGGAGGTCAGGGAGAGGTCATTACCATCAGGTAGAGTCCCTCACATCAGAATATACACATGAGATTTGTTGCGGAGTAAGCACCTGAAACCATCAATCCTCTGCTCTAGTTTCCGTAACTTTGATGTGTCGGAGTCGGGAAGTTGTCTGGGAGACTGGCTCGCGCTAACACCTACGAGGAACGGGGAGTCCAGGCTGTGTGGCTCCATGCTGCCTCCACCTTTCATCTCCACCAGGGGGCGTGTTTGGCTCTTTTTCCACTCTCAGGCAAACAGCTCAGGGCAAGCCCAGGGCTTCCGTCTCTCCTACATCAGAGGTAAGCTGGCTGAAGGAGGATGTTGAGATTGTCTTTTATCCAATCTGTAAATCTGTGAAATCAAATTTTGTAAACAATTTGAAAAATACAAATTAAATTGTGAGTTACAATGAAGAAAAATCACCAGAGCTTTGAATGGAATGATGGTGGAACGATGGCTTATGAAGCCATATCTTAATATCTGCATTCATTACACGAACTAATACAATTACCTCTATGTGGCTGTGTTTTATTACTTTGGTATATTATTTCTGTGATTTTGCATAGAACAGTCTTACATTGTCAGCAGCCACTGTTAGCTCTGTTTAGGCTCCAGAATATTACTATTGGCCTATACAAGAGGACAGGTGTTGACAATAATTGTGATATATGAAAAAATCACATTGTTAATAATACACATATGGTAATATTGTGTAAGTAATCTAGTGCTTCTTAAGTGATTACAGATGCTTTCCATTTTCACATTTTAATGTGGCTATGGGGTGTAACAAAAGACCCAGCTTTTATGCATTATGGAGATCATTAACTAAATGCTAACGTGTCAGTTTGTGTTATTTCTCTTTAGTGTTGGCTGCCTGTTGCCGGGGCCCAGACCTTTGAATCTGCCAACTCAACAGAGTTGTCTAATTTGTCTGGCATCATGACATGAAACAGCAGTTACTCAGTTAAAAAACAATCGATCCGATGAGCCCCGCGGGGGAACTAATGATTAGCCAATCAGCGTCACAGGCAGGATTAATGCCGTTGTCAAGCTGTGACTTTACATAGACAGCAGCTGTATCCCAAAGTCAAGGATCCTTCCTTGGGAGGATCCTTCCTTCAGAGTCGGGTCCTTCAGATGCAAGGCCAGAGTCCTTCCTATCACTGTAATAACGCACAAATGGAACAGCCTTCAGTGTGTAGGTGTGCGTCATTGCGAAATTGGACGGTCATGCATAAATTCAGCGCTGCAATTTCAAAACCAGTTCACGACATGGATGTGTCTTTGGCATCAGCACTCTTCCACATATTTGTGGAAATGGAAGAAGATGCTTTAAAGTTGAATCCCCACGATTTAGCAAGTAAAAGCCACAAAGTGGATTAAACCTGAATATTTCACTGATGCTGGCTGAATTTAGCCGCTTCTCAGTTTCATAAAAGCATAATTCACCATGGAGATGTGTTCTGTTCCTCTTTCTTAATTTTACAGTACAGTACATTAACAGTTATTTATAAGATAATCGCGGACTGTCGGTCCCCTTAACACAGTAAACAAATGTTTATTTCTGAATGGCATAGCTACATATACTTTGCACATAGTACATCATCTGACGCATATATGAATTAACAATTCATAACTTTAGCAGACTGAGACTGCATCAATTGACTTAACTGGCACTGTATCAAGATGATGTAAGTTATCTTGTAGCTTGATCTACTGGCATTTGTTTGTGCATATGTTTTTGCTTGACTTTGAACACAAGTTTTGCAAGTTATGTGACAACAAATATTGAATGTAAACTGAAAGTATCGTCAGGTATGCGGTGTACGCGGAGGACACACACAAGCATCATTGGAATTTGGGCAAAAGAAGGACTCTGTCCTCTGGAGGATCCTGGACATTGGGACAGTCCTTCGGTGGATGTCGATGACGTAGTGTCCTTGAAATTCGGCCGTTTGAGGATCCTTCCTTAACGTTGAGCTACAGCCAGCATGTCTTCTCAGTATGGGCCGCCATCTTAGTGTGCTTTTACTTTGCTCCCTTCTTAAAACCATAGTAATGGCATGGCTAGACTCCAGTTTTGATTTTAAATAATGTTTAGTTTGAGGGTATAGACCGGCCTCCAGTGATTGGTTGGGACAAACTGAATCCCCTCCCCTGTATCTAGAGATAGAAACCGAGTGCAATGAGATTAAAAATTCTGTCTGATATCAGGCAAAGTTGCTGGTGTTGCAATCTGTCTCTTTATTTTCTCTGTAGGTCACCTGGGTCAGAGCAGCTGTCAGTCAGATGAATTCCTGTGTGGGAACGGGAAGTGTCTTCCTCGCTCCTGGAAGTGCAACGGTCAGGATGAATGTGGAGATGCAACAGACGAACGCAGCTGCTCCCCTCCTCCAACAGAGGCCCGGCCAGGCCTCTGCCCCTTCGGCTCCCTCCCCTGCACCGAGGGTCAGTCCACCCGCTGTATGCCTTCTGCCCTACGCTGCAACGGAGCCCGTGACTGTCCCGATGGAACAGACGAGCTGGGTTGCCCCGACACCACCTGTGGCAAACATCTGTGGAACTTCTACGGCTCCTTCGCATCCCCAGATTTTTTCCGGGCTAACAGGAGCGCCGTGGCTGAGCTGAGGTGTTCGTGGTCATTGGACACCCAGGACCCGAAGCCCATCGTGCTGCAGCTGGACCTGCAGCTGGGGCCCGGGGACTCGCTGCATGTGTACGATGGTCTGTTGCAGCGTGCAGAGCACCTCTTACAGGTGTTGTCGTATCATAACAACAGACGCCCGGCGCTGCTGGAGTCCAGTCGGGGACAGATGAGTGTTTTGTACATGGCCCAGCCTCACAGTCCTGGACATGGCTTCAATGCCACATACCAGGTATTGCAAACTGGGAATAATGCATCCTGTTTTTCAGAAAACTTGTTCCACTGTTTATAGATTTAAATCCTTCATTCATCTTCCATCTGTCTCTCACAATTTATAGCATAATCCTTTAAAAAATAAGCTTCCCAGCTACATTTCTCTGTCAATACTGAATGTTTCTTTTGGGTTCCTGATATCATTTCTGTCTACATGTAAGAATCAACACTTCTGATTTGTGTGGTTAAGAGAGAGAGAGAAGCTGTTCTGCTGTTGCATACCACAGTAAATCAAGAAAAGAACAAGTCGTCCTCTCGGTGTCTAGACAGTGATGTATTTTTCCTCTCCTTTCCCAGGTCAAAGGTTACTGTTTTCCCGGGGAGCGTCCCTGTGGCAGTGATCAGGGCTGCTACTCAGAACGCCAACGCTGCGACGGCTACTGGCACTGCCCATCTGGCCGCGACGAGGAGGCCTGCCCGACCTGTCCAGACGGAGAGTTCCCCTGCGAGGGCGGTACTGGAGTGTGCTACCCTGCCTCCGAGCGCTGCAACAACCAGAAGAGGTGTCCAGATGGGTCAGACGAGAAAAACTGCTACGACTGCCAACCTGGAAACTTCCACTGTGGGACTAACCTGTGCATCTTTGAGACGTGGCGCTGTGACGGCCAGGAGGACTGCTTAGACGGGAGCGATGAGAGAGACTGCCTGGCAGCGGTGCCAAGGAAAGTAATCACGGCCGCCCTGATCGGCAGTCTGGTCTGCAGTCTCCTGCTAGTTATTGCCCTCGGGTGTGCACTCAAACTCCACTCCCTCAGGAGCAGAGAGTACAGGTAGGGACGCAACACCTCAGTATACTGTGTATCTGGGTCCAAACACACAATGTGTCTCACAGTCTGTCATTGCATTTTAGTGCTATTGATGGTGCAGATGCAACCAACTCTGCTGAGTATGTACTATAAACAAGGTTTCTTAAGATTTTTTCACTTTTTTCTCCTTTCCCCTGTTCTGCTGTCTGTCTGTTCTCCTTCTTTCTTCTCACCCTTGCAGAGCTTTTGAGACTCAGATGACTCGCATGGAGGCTGAGTTTGTTCAGAGAGAAGCTCCCCCTTCATATGGTCAGTTAATTGCCCAGGGTCTCATCCCTCCAGTGGAGGACTTCCCAGTTTACAACCCCACCCAGGTAATGCCATTTGCACAGAGTAATATACTCTTTGACCCTCCTTTTCCTAAAACTCAGGATTACTGACAGCTGTTACCACCCATTGACTGTATGAAGGAATTGAAAGTAGCTACCAGAACATCACCCATTGGTTTGTGGACTACTGTTTTTAAGCCTTTAGTTTGGCATTTTGGCCAAAAACGTTGAACAGGTTACCAGCCTGACAGGGCCAATGACCATTAGCATAGCAAATGCAAAGGTACCAGCTAAGCTAGCTAGCTAGCTTGATTAGTAAAGTGCATGCTTAGTTTCCATTAACTGTAATAGTAATTTGCTCAACTGAGGTCATAAAGTGAGAAGTAGGGTCGTTTTCACATAGACTTCTATGCAATCAGACGTTTTGCAGCCAGTGGAGCAGAAAGAAACACAGGTTTGAGGCACTTGTGCATTGGCTTTACTTTCAGACTCTGAGTTTGCTGCTGACTTAAATTTTTTTGCAATTTTGGTAACCAGAAGCAGTACTGCAATTTAAACACAGATGTAGGTCTCTTTTTAATTTAATTTTGGTTACAGCAAACGCTGAAATTCCCAACAGTGAATACCCAATAGGGCCACCTGTGCATTAAAGCAAAAGCTATTGTAATTGATTGAGTACACAAAACATGTTTCCATTATTTTCTTTCTTTTCTGGACTGAGATGTTGATGCACTGTTTTTAGATCTTGGTAAATCTCAAGCTACAGCCAGCCGTCATTTAGCTTAGTTTGTAAATATTAGATAATAAGTTAAAAGAATAAATAAACACATTATGTATTTTTTGCTTGAGTCCTATCTACTTGATAGATAAAAACACTTTCTCTCCGCCTGCTCTCCTCCTCCAGGCCTCCGTGTTACAGAACCTGCGGTTGGCGATGCGCAGACAGATCAGACGTCACTCTACACGTCGCTCCACCTCCTCCTCCTCTCGTCGCCGTCTTGGCCATCTGTGGAGTCGCCTTTTCCACAGTGGAGGGCGAACCAGAGGCCACGCCCCCCTGCTTGACTCCCCTGGACCCACGCAGATCACACTGGGCCTCCATAGCTACCGAACTGTGGGTGTGCAGGGGTCCCAGGCAAGGGCCAGGTCTGGAGGTGGGCTCGGGGATGACGTATTGGGTATGTCGGGCTCTTGCTGTTCAGCTACCATGGACCTGCATTCCTGCACTCCAGAGAGCCCTGCATCACCTCTCTCCTTGCAGTCAGTAGAAGACAGTCAAGAAGAGGAGGAACTGTCACCTGTCAGCAGGGACAGCAGCAGGGCTCCACAGTCTGAGCCCCAAACCCCTGTTCAGAGTGACTATTCTGCCCATAGTGGACCCCCTCCCACTCCCCAGGAAACCCCTGTACCCCCATGCCCCACCCGGGCATCTCGAAAACTGGTTCTGGAGCTTGCTGTTAACCTAAAGGGTGTTTCCTTGAGACGTTACTCCCCCTTGGGGCCCCTGTCCCCGATCTCACCCCCTGTGTTTCCCAGCAGCTCCCAGATACCCACAACCTCCCAGGTGCCGGAGGAGACTTCACCTTCCGAGCCCTCGTCTTCTTCTGTGAAAGGAGAGGACAGCAACAGCCACTTTACAGTGGAAGTGCCAAGCAGGGAAATAAAAAGCAGGGATGAGAGGAAGAGGGAGGGCAAGAGCAGACTCTGCAGGTTCAGCAGGACCTTCAGTGATGAGGGAGGAGATTCAGGGAGGGAGACAACGCCATGCTGAAGAGTTGAGGAAGATACGCTCCTTTCTCCACTGTGTTGAGACTGGTATCAGCAATATGTGCTCTGCTAAAGTGTCCTTGAAATGTGTCCCTACCAGATTCAGAGGTGCGAGTACCTTGGCCCACCACATGGAGCAAGTAGAGAAGAGTTACAATTAGCTCATGTCCGTTCAGCACATCTGCACATGCACAACAATATGTATATGCAGTGTTTTGCAAAGATGAATAACACCAGCGTTGGTAGTGCTTATGGTGTGATTTATAGAGTAAATCTCTGTCAAACAGGAGCTTGATGTTGGCTCCCACAATCAATTGCAAACCGATCCCCCTGTTTAACCTGTTTGAACATACACTTTTAATGAGCCTAATCCAGAAAATCAAAGTCAGTTCTGGCCACCCGTACCAATACAAAATTGGCAATGTGTTCTTAAAGCGCCAAAGTAGCCTTTGTGTCGTTACTCAGAGCCATTATGCACCGCTATATACTGTGAACCATAAAAGCCTGTTAATTAATCACATAATTTACTAATATATGATCCTCTGGTTCTGTCTTTTCCCCCACTTTATTCTATGAGGTAGCGTTATTATTTTCATTATTATTTTCATTATTATTATTGTATGACAAACGGATAAAGCTGGTTATGTTTTCTTATTGTCAACAAATCATATGAAAAGATCAACATCATTATGAGTATGTCCATCTCCCAGTGCTTTCGACTTCACCATTCTGTGTATACACTTTAATTTAAAAAAAAAATGTTTTTATTAAATTCTTACAATTACATAAGTTGTAAGGAAATGTTAGTCAAATAGTAATAAATAGGGCATTTGTTGGAAAGTATTTTCAGTGGTGGATAAATACACATTTGGTGCACTAGTGAGTATTTGCACAGCAGGATGGTGTGTGTGTGGGATTGAGTCAAAATAAACGACAGCGTGTGTGGTAATGGTAATAAGCCGATTTGTCACAACATTGCAAGTGTGACTCACTGATGTCTTTTCAGTTGTTTTTGTACAAAAATTAGGCTCTACAATACAGAGGACTGAGATAAACCAGGATACGCAGGCAATACTTCTTAGTACAATAAACATTGTTTATTTTGGTCTTTTCATAGGAGTTGTGACAATAATTATTAAAAAAAACATTTGAAATTCTAGAAAATATATTTGATTTGCTTTTTGGTGGCGAGTTAGATAAAAGGATCAATACTACTCTGTAAAAATCTGTCTGTAAAATATAACACTACACACAACAGTCGGTTAGCTTAGCCTAGCTTTAGCACATAAGGAGGAAATTACTAGCCTGGCTCTGTCTGAAGTGGATAGTTTATTACCTTTTGATGCGAAATGAGCTGTTTCCAGCCGCTAACTGTAGTCTTATTTATCAGGATATATCTTTAATGCCTGGTAAATATTAAGCCACAGATGGGACACTTAGTTTAGCTTAGCACAAAGACTAACCCAAAGGGGGAAACGCTAGCCTGGCTCTGTCAAACGGTTAAAAAATAAAATAACACAACTTGTGATTTTTACACTTCATTTTTTTGTACAAATGAGACTTATGAGCTCTAAAGGTGCTGGTATGTACCTTTGAGCAGAGCCAGGCTAGCCGTTTCTAGCATTCATTTTATGATAAGCTAACCTCCTAGCCAGCTAGATAGTCTCCTTCATATTTAATGGACTCTGAGTGGTATCAGTCTTTTCATCTAACTTTTAACCAAAATAAGCCAATTCCCTAAAAATGTTAAACTATTCCTTTAAAAGTACTGCGTCACTAAATCATTCAGCGGTTCACTCATGCCAAACCTTTGTCAGTATTTATTTAACATACAGTTCAGTGATACTTCAGTGACCCCTTATAAACATCAAATAACTTTGTAATTGTGTTAGAAGTTGCATCAAATAGTTTTTTTCAATTCAGCAATTTAAACTTGATCGGTTTAAACTTTGACGGAAACTGAGATAGTAAGTCCAAGTATGTTGTCTGTAACTCTGCTGAGCCCCTCATCCTCCTCAAATCAAACATGAACGATCCTTTCAAGGAAGCCTTTCCTCACTTGAATGAACTTGACTGTGTCTGTGTCTGCTGACTTCCATTCAGTGCAGTGATGATTTTATGTGAAGTGTCGGAAAGAGAGGCTTCACTTCGGAACATTGATTGTTTGTCGTGTCTTCTTCAGCCCAGCGGTACGTCTGCAGAATCGTCTGCACACTGGTCACTGCAGACGCCTGGACAGCTGGTTTATTCCACTGGAAATTCATGTCTATGCTGTGGAATTTTCTATGACAGGATGTTTAAACAAAGGCCTCTATTTTTCAGTCTTCAGTGGAGACCTCTACTAGTCCTACTTTATATTTCTCTCTCTGCCTTGACTAATATTGAATTTGATTGAACCTGATCGCCTGCGTCTCTGATGTTTTTGTAAAGCTTTTCTCTCTGAGGTGAACCTTTACTAATTACTGTTGCACCTAAAGAATGTATCACTTTCATTTTTTCTTGAAATCAATGAATTTCTCCCTCTTTTATTGCAGGATATTGATACAGAACAGAAAGATAAATGACCAGAGGCCAAATGCTAGTTGATATTTTGCTGCAGTATCAGGTTTCTGTACAGAATACATGGTCTCTCCTGCTGTTTTTCCATTAAGTAAGCTGAATGTGCCATGCTACCCTCATGTGCTTTCTTCTTATAGAAGTTTTGTAACGGCTGCTACATGTCATGTGCCATTTGAGGTGTCTCCACAAGCCTAATAATCTGCTCTCATTCCATTTCAGGTAGGTTTACCCATTTAAAAGCTTTACATATCTTGTACCTTGTTATTTAAGTTCAAAGCCTGTCCGTCCCCATTTGACTTAAAGTTAATTAGCTTAGAAAAAAAATCACATATCTGCAGAATGTATGCCCTTACTTGCTTTGTGATGTACAGAAGTGTTTTATAAATGCCTTAATGTTTTTTCCTTGCTGTTGTAAATATCACAGCCCGCAGTAGCGGTTTATATTGTTTGAAGAGATTAGATTTGTCTGTGTGTCTGGACACGGCTTTATGCTGTGATGTGATTGGTACAACTGAATGCTCTGGAGTTAATGTGCACTACTGCATCAAGAATCTCTGGGATTATTATGGCAGGGGAAATAGGGAAAATAAATGTTTTTCAGTCACCTTATTCCAGTGTATTCACCTGTTTATTTATATATTATTCGGGAAAAACCTTTGTGAAATCCATTGCTTTGACATTTTTCAGACTGCAGCCAACCAGTTATAGAGAAAAAAGTGGTAACCTTACCATTTGGATTTCTTTTCACTCATTGCATTTATCAATGTACCTTTAAATGGGTTCACAGACAGGTAAATACACTGCATCGAGGCCACTGGGAATCAAAATACTACTGAACCAGGGTGTCTGATAATGGCATAGCCTCTCCTTGCTGTTTGATTTTGAAGCTTCTTCCCCATCAAAGGCTGAAGTCAACGTGTAGACTGTTTGTATAAGAGCATTTCTCTTATTTTGAGGAATATATTTGTATATTTTATGCTGAAAGAGAAATTCCACCATGGCGTTGCTGGATTTTGACCAGCTTTCTGCTGATCAGTTTTGTGCCTGCAATTAATAAACTTCAAGCTCTTTATCATTTACTGAATTATTTCAGTGTACGAAATGTATGCAGAGCTGTTTTCCTTGTGCATCAAAATACTACTGCCAGTACCGCTGCCACCATATCAATGTTAACTTATGGGCATTAATTCACAATATTTAGTCAGTAATTTGGCAGAATTTAGTTTGTACTTTAAGACACCATTGTAATGATTCTACCGTAGTGATGGCCGAATGAAGCTTTGCAAAGCTTAGTGACCATTTTCTTTATTTTCTGAGCCCTCTAGATGGCACTCTCTGTTGAACGTATCTGTAATACTTTACAATAACCATCATTTATAAATGGTAAATAGATGGTTTATTAATGTTAAATCATCATTTATAAATGGCAAATGGTTAGTTTATTAATGCAAGTTAATAGTTACTTTACCATTAACAAACAATTCAATTATAATTAATAATGTTTATCAATTGACTATTAATGGTTCATAGTTGCACTCATAACATTTCAAACACTATTTTAAGTATTTGTTAATGATTTCCAAATGATTTGTATAGCTTTAAGAAAATGGTTGTCAAACATCTATAAAGATTAAATATGTAGCCCTTATTATATTACTTTGTAAATGGTTAATATTTGGTTTATTAACCATCTATAAACATAACTTAGATGGTTATTGTAAAGTCTTACCAAAGTATCTTTCTTTCCCTTTAAACCAAGAGCGCCATCTAGAGGGGTCAACCAAAGCAGGGCACAATGCTAACAAGTTTACCATGCTCACCATCTTAGTTGAGCGCTGTGGCCTGCTTTGCTAATTACTACAGCTAGTGCAGCTGAAGTTATCATTTTTGACCTGATGATGGCACTAAATGCATCCACTTATCAAATAACATTTAAAAAAAGAATGATCCATCTTAGAAGTGGCTATATTTAATAAGTAATTACATTGTTATTCTTGTACAACTTCACACTCTTTTACAAAACACAGATGTGCACCCGTCAATTGTACAGTATGTAAATGTATCACAACATGTCTGAGGAATGTGATCTTCGTAGTCCCAGGTGCATTTGTAACAGTTTTTTCTTATCTTTACAAAGTATTTACAGATCTCAACTGAGCTAACAGCGCCTGAACGTGGCAAACAGACATTGTTGTCTGAAGTGTGAGTCTCTTAGTGGATTGCATCCAGGGGGGAAATTCCCACCATCTGCTGGCATGGGAAAGGACTGAATGTTCAAATTCAAGATCCAACCTGCTGGTTTTACATCATGTTAAAAAAGGCCACTGGCCCAAACCTTCATATGTTCTGTTGTATGTACAACATAAACAGCTGATAAACAAGTGCTATAAGATATTACATCAGTATCACCTGGAGTAAAATAATTAGCATACTCTGCTTAGGTAGTGGTGCCACAGCTTAATCAATCTGACCATAACTATTAGAAAGCAAATTAGTATTTCATTTGGGCCAAAATAAGTCAGTATCGTGAGTCAACGGGACCACAGACAGCCCATAAGGTCACAGTAGGTCAGTTGGACTATAAATATTTAAAACATATTTCAATCAGGAAGACTCTCTATTCACTTATTCACAAATCTCTCACAGCCGATACTTGGCGATTTTGCTGCAGTCTTTCCAAACAGTCAAACTTTGAAACTGTTCTCTCTGCTGCTGTTAGTTGTCATTTCAGCACGAGAAAAAATGACCCTTCTTCACTTTGTTCACCTCCAGTCCTCATTATATCCAGTGCCCAGAGTTCCTTTCACTGAGTTCTTCCACAGTCCTGCTCCACATCCTGTCATCCAGATCTTCAGCCCACTGGAGCGGCATTCCTTCACTAACCACGGGATCACTACCCTCCTAAATATGACTATGGCTCTCGTCACAATCCTAACTTTATTGTGCACCACGTAAGAAATGTTTTTCATTCACTCTAAACGAAGTCTCTCCTGATTAAACTATATTATATCAATAGTACGGAAGTCAGTTGGTCTTTAAAAAGTCAGTGGACCTGGGCTAATTGCAGAGTGTTTTTGGGAAGTTGGAGCAGGTCCATGCAGGAGTAAATATCCACTGCCAGCTACCCGTTTATCTGTCAATAGGGATTCTGGTTATGTTATCCAGCAGCATGTTAATGGTAAGCGCTGTATCATAACATCAGGTGAGAAATCTGAAATCTAATGTCTTGGCAGGTCAAGCACCTTGAAAGAGTTCACAGTGGCATTTCTAAAGGTGAGAACATTTCCAACAGCCTGTCGACATGTGTTGTAATGATGCAGCTTATTCATTTCTGAGAGAAGCAAGAACCATTTTTCCAGCTGACAACCACCAACTTCCTGTCATCCTCCTGTCTCTTGTGCTGTAAATATTGCTGGGAGCGATAGGTGTAGTGTAGATGATCTTTCTAATAACATGAAGGCACCTACAGTATCTCTCAGGAGAAAATAGTGATGCAGTAATAAAAAAAAGAGAGAATGGGATGTAAAGTAGCAAGAATAGCCATAAACTGTAGCCAGGCAGAGATACAGGCAGAAAAACACTCATCCAAGCTGACAAACAGAAAACATCATGTGAATAATTAGTGGAACACAGCTGAAGGGAGCAGCAGTAAGAAAGAAGTATTGCTTAGTGCAGAAACTGCTTGCATATTTACCTCAAAAAAAGTTATTAATCAATGAAAATACCCGCGCAAACCAAAACACTATACCAGCACATACATTTCATAAGGCACATTAGCTCAAGGATTTAGTTAAAGTCATAAAAGAAGAATATCTTAGAAGTGAAGCAGAGGATGAGTCATGGAGGTTCTTTGAGTGAGTAGAAGGGAGAAGACGAGATAAAGATCCATATCAAAGAGGACCAGTAACAACCAGCAAATAAAAACATATCCCGCAGCTTTAGGGTTTAACATGCTAATGCCCTAAGAGTAAGCATCCGCTTCTTTTATACTGGAGCTTCATCGCAGCCCCAGCCAGGCTGCACCTGTGCAAGAACATGGACGAAAGCCATCTCTTCACCATCCACAAACTGACCAATTTGAAAAAACTGTAAAAACTTGGCGAACAGGCGTTGATGTAAAAAAAAAAAAAGGGAATTCCTCATTGACTGCACTGCTCAGTCAGTGGCTTTGGAGGCAGTGAGGGGTTCAGTCTCTGAAGGGTCTCCCTGAGGAAACACCACATAACACAGCTTCTGGCCCATGTATGTGACTTTTTCTGCAAAACAAAAAGAGAACAGATTTTTCTAGGTTAATTACAGGGACTATGCCAAGCATAACTACAAAGACATTTAAATGTATGTACTGTACAGTGGCACAGCTCAACTCACCAACTAGCCTGTAGAGACATTTGGGTTTGTCCTTCCACCGAACACCCACAAAGTAAACCGGGACTCCAGTCAGCATGATGACCATTCCCAGGCCACAAACCACTGGTTCAGAGTACAGGCTGAAGCCCAGCAGCACAGCCCAGAATATCAAGTAGGTGATGGGGATCAACATGCTCACCTTCACAGGAAAAAAACGCACACATATTTTTAATCTTTGTCACAAAAGATTGCCACAGTAGAGATGATGATTAGAGATATTGGTAACGCTTTATATTAAGGTCCTTGTAATAACCATTAATTGACAAGTAATAAGTTCTTACAAGATGCTTATTAACATTATTGTGTGTTTATAAGCTTATATAAGTGTTAATAATGGCATTACAAACACCCATGACCCACCAATTATGCCTTTGCCATGCCTTTATTAATCTTATTTTGTTTGCTTATTGATATAAAAATATACTTTATTGCTCATCTATAATAAGTTAAATATAAGTTAACTATGCTTTTTGCAACTACCGGATCTAAAGCGAGAACAATGCCTTATTACTTGTTAATTAATGGTTGTTAAGGACCTTATTATAAAGCGTTATCAAGATATTTCTTTGTTTTTACAGTGTATGCAACTGTATCCTAGTATAGGGACGGGATGAGACATAATTTTATAAATCAATTCATGAGAGAATAGTATGGATAATTATGGACATGCTTAATATTTTTAACAAATAAAACCCAAAACAGTGCATGTTCTCTGTTGAGCAATATACACACATATAATGTAATTGAGCTTTCCGACACCAGGGGGCGCCAAAATATTATCCATGTCCATGACCAACTTTAAATGACTATTACCTGGCCGTCACGTCTGAAAATATATATCTATGACGCATAAATTATCCAACATCATCTCTTCAGCAGTGGTGGAAGAAGTATTAGGATCCCTTACTTAAGTAAAAGTACTAATAAAACACTGTGAATTTACTCCACTACAAGTAAAAGTCCTGCATTCAAAACATACTGAAGTAAAAGTACAAAAGTATCAGCACCAAAATGTACTTAAAGTATCAAAAGTAAAAGTACTCGTTATGCAGAGTGGACACACTCAGATTGTTTTATATGTTCTAAATATATTATAAGATTATTTGTATTGATGCATTTATATAAGTAGCATGTTAATGTTGTCCAGATAGGACTAATTTTAACTACTGAACACACTGTTATGTTTTATAAATTTGTAATCATATTAAATCTTTTTTTCATGTTGAATCTGAAAAGTAACTAAAGCTCTCAGCTAAATGTAGTGGAGTAAAAAGTACAATATTTTCCTCTAAATGTAGTGGAGTAGAAGTATAAAGTTACATAAAATGGAAATACTCAAGTAAAGTACAAGTAACTCAAAATTGTACTTAAGTACAGTACTTGAGTAAATGTACTTAGTTACTTCCCACCACTGCTCTTCAGTTTGTCTGCTGAGGTAACGTGACAAGAACAGCTGCCGCACAACTGAGGTGATAAACTCAAATAGTAATGAGTTACTAGTGATTGACCTGCTCCGCTAAGTTGGGGTGCTATTATTATTTACTAAGTTAGCTGAGTTGCAGGCTGCTACATTTCGGACCAGGCCTTGCTCAGTAGTAGAGCAAGGTTTAAGGTTTAAGGTTTAGGTTAAAAATGAAAAACAACCGCAAAGTCTAATTGTTTCATTTGGCTTATGACGTCACACACTATTCATGTTTATTAGCTACACCTACCACCTCCAAGCTAACATTAGCTAACGAGCAACCAAACTATGCTAATGCTACTTTCTTCAGTTGATACGTTTGTTTTATTAAATGCTACGAAAAGAATTACACCCCATGTAGACATACTTGTACTACTCTTCAATACATGTGGGCATTAAGAAGAAATGGTCATTATGAAATTCATGTGAAGGTAAGCTTGTTCGATGGGATTTTCATACCATCCCATTAACTGCCAATTTAGTAATTTCAAATAATGAAATCACTGGTCCATGTCTTGTAGTCCTGTGTGTATCTGAAGCACAGTATGCAGATAGGATAAGAATCTGCACAAGTTTTGTGACTTTTTGTGTGTTTGTGTAGACCACTTGATCATTTTTTGGGGTCTTTTTTATCTCAAACTTGACATTCAAGTACTATATCTCCTTGCATTAATGCTGTCATTTTGTAACCTTTAGATTTTTGAAAAAACAACATTTCCCTGTTACAGATGATAAGATGAAAAGATGATACTTGAGCAGTATCCAGGGCCCTGATAGTTAGTTTGAAGTAAACTGAGAGCTACGACTTTTTATTTTGTCTCTGCATAATGTACTTTATTACCCGTATCTTTTTTATCCACTGCTGATTTTAATGAGTTTTCTCTTTCTTGTTTCTGGTTTCTGTAGCACTTTGAGATTTCTGTATGAAAAGTGCTTTACAAATAAAATGTATTATTATTATTATTATTATTATTATAGTTAAATACAATTCTGTTGGCTTCAACAAGGTCATTTAATAAAACATCCAGTGGTTGTTTTGTTGTGATTCTCAGTTTTCTGTACCTTGATGGGTCTGAGCAGGTTGGGTCTCGTCTTGCGGAGGTAGAGGAGGCCAGCAATGGTTACTCCATAGGACAGATAATTGATAAAGGACACATAGTTGATCAGGGCGTGTGTTTCTCCAATGCACAGGATGATTATGGTGGCAAAGCACTGTGGGGGATGAATAAGAGGAGTTTCAGGATAAAATAAATAATAACCTACCCAAAATAAAGCAAACTGGTTTCATATTGATATTAAAAAAACAGACAAAGAATATGAAACTCTGCATCACTCACGCAGACCAGCAGGGCGGGGATCGGAGTGCAGTTCTTTAGGTGGATCATAGCGAGCAGATAGGGCAGGTGACCCTCTCTGGCTCCTGAGAAACACAATCTAAAAATAGAGAGAGAGATTCTTGGAATTTTAGTATGTGCTAGGAAAACACTTGACACCCTTGTTATTATTTTTGGGACATATCAGCCAATCACAAAAGGACATTAACCCATAAGAACCCATGGTGACACCTGTATAACAAACACGTTAAATCTTCTATTTTTTGTTACTAGGCTAAGTTTAAACCCATTTAACAATTCTAATCCGTTATTAGGATGTCCTGTATTGCATTTAACTTGTTTTGACCATATTTTCTGAACAAATTAAAGTCACAATTTTGATAAACAAAAAGACACATGGTTATTTGTATTTATTTATTATCGATTTATTATTATGCTACTTAAAAACAAATCTAAAAAATTAAACAGAACTAATAACGTCACAATTTTGATAGATGTTGTGGAGATGCAGATAAAAAGGCAAATTTGTGTTAGTTTTTTTAAATTTTAAAATATGAAATATTATAAACATAAATACTATAAGTGCCCAATGTAATGTTTATGTCACATCACAGATCTTTTACATTTAGGGACAGTGTTTTTGAAAACACATGGTGGTATATCCCGCATAACTTTCCTTTAAGAATAACTGGGTCTGGGTTCTTATGGGTTAAAATGAAGGTTCAGCTTTCACTGTGCAGCCAGCAGGGAGTGTGTGTGTGTTTTACCTTGAAGAGGTGAACAGATATCCGTTGATGCCTCCAAAGGTAGACAGTGCTACAGAGATCGGCATTACCCAAGAAAACATCCCTAGTAACTTCTCCCCAAATGTCTGAAACAACACAACATTTGATGGGTCAGATTATTGACTTTTACTGAATGACTGTCTTATTGATTAATTCATTAAGTCCCTAACAGTAACAGCGTTAATTTATTCATTTCACTGAAAGATGTAATTTGATTTCTAAACACCCTGCATAGCTATAGAAGACTGTACACATAAAAGGCTTTTGTGTACGAGATGAAAAACTTGTTTTTAGTCTCTTTGGGTCATTTTTGGAAAAAGAACTCTTAAGAATGACCGCCTTATCCTTTAACAACCCAGGACACTGCTTGAAATTCAAGTCAGTGAAAGGAAAGTAGTCACAAACTGAACTTGTGACTGCTTCCCCTTTTTCCCCTCTTGGATCATGAAAAAAAAAAAAGCTTTAATCTTATTGACTGATTGACTAATTGTTTGGTTGAAGTTTGTATCATGCGAGGACTCTCTGTGGTCAGCAGACTTGGTGTATCCAGACAACAGAGGCACCAGTTAATAGGCAAATAAACGGCAATGAGCTCCTGACGGGAACATGCATTCATGGAGATGGAAGAGCTGCTCACCACTGCCACGGCATTGGAGGCCAGCAGCTCCTCGGGAGTCATGGAGGAGAAGTAGGCAATGTTGGTCATAGTGTAGACGAGGGTCACCAGTGGGATAGAAATGTAAATGGCACGGGGCAGATTCCTAGTAAAAATAATTATATAAGTTATGGTGGTAATTCAAAGGCTTGTGTTCCAGCTTTTTACAGAGCATTACCAAAAATATAACTGAATTCAAACTAATACCACAGTTCTGAACTAACAGACTGAGCTGTAGATTATGTATATTACACAGGGTTCGTACACTTTAGCAGTGGTCAAATTCAAGCATTTTTCAAGGACTTTCAAGGTCCATTTTCAAGCTTTTCCAGTATCTTAAAACGCTTATAAATTGCATGTTTTAGATGAGTACTTGCATACTAAAAGGGGGAGATTTCACTGAACCATACCAACAGCGATGGTGTTACACTTTTAGGAGGAACGGTCTTCATTTCAGATAGGCTACTCATTATTTTTTTACATTGAACATGTGATTATCTATAGTCTATAGATAGATATAGTCAGATTGCAAGAGAAATACAGTAAGAATTTCAAGCATTAACAAGCACTTTATCCAAAATCCAAACACTTTTTAAACCTTGAAAATACAACATTTAACCCCTTAACGCCTGAATTTATATAGCTGTATATAAAAAAAGGTTTTATGTGTGTTTTTGCCTTTAAGTAGATGGTAAATAATGTTGAGATTATTAATTTCACTTTTGCACAAAAAATAAATAGAAATTTTGGTATGTTGCAAATTTGCGACAACAGGCATAATGGTCAATAATAGGATAACAATAACACAGTAATATAACAGTGAAAAAACAATGACAAAACACCCTCGTTTATTTATATAAACCTGCAACAGCAGGTATTCAACCGGCATTGGGGGAATGCAGACGCTATCTCGGCTGGTTGACTGAGTCAAACGGTTTGTCGCATATTTGTGACAGCAGGCGTTAAGGGGTTAAATTCAAGCATTTTCATGGATTTCAAGCACCCCTACGAACCCTGATTACAGTATAGGTGCAAGTGTTACCATTCAGACCAAAACAGTGTGTCTACTGTTTATATGAAAACCTGTAGTGATATGAAATACTGCATCTGTGCATGTGTGTGCCGTACTTGCGTGGCTCCACCACCTCCTCTGTGACATAGTTAAGGAAATTCCAGCCGCTGTAGGCGAACGAGGCTTGAAGGAAGGCCAGCGCTATCTGTCCCACTGAGGGGTCCTGGCTGAACTCAAAGGCCACGCTGGGCCGCAGAGCATCATAGTGACCTGGAGGTTGAGAGGAAAGAATGTGTGGCTCAAACAGTGCATTTTTTCCTGGTATTTACCCTTTATCGGGCCAAGAACCATATTTGGTAACTTCAGTGGGGAGAGGTAATATTTCAAGAAAAAAGTTGCAAATTTACTAGATTAAAGTGGCAAATCTACAAGAAAAAAAGCCGCAGATTAAAGACATTTAAAGTGACAAATCTGCGCGAAAAAAGTCACAGATTTACGAGAAAAAAAGTGGGGAAAAAACCAGATTCACCACTTTAAATCTCATAAATCTGCGCATTTTTTTCTCGTAGATTTTTAGATTTTTTTATTCTGGCAGTATGTAATATTCTCCAATATTCTCTAGGGTTGAAATTTGGAATTTGCAAGCATTTCAATGAGTGCCCTATTAAGGGTTAAGAGGCTTTAAGTACCTTTTTCTTTTTTTTTTTTTTTTTTTACATTTTTTACATTCCATTACATGAGTAACGGCAATGACATGAGTTCAACTTCATCTTGTTTTTACTGGTTGGTCAAAAGTTGCTTTGTGAAGTTGCTTCTACCAGAAATGGTTTTATTGCTTTGGCTCGTGATGTGCACCAGGGGTCAGCAATGTCAATATATTATAGTCTGCCGTGACAGAATTTACTGTCTGGCAGCAGCTTTCTGCCCAAATGACCCAATTACAAACCAACAAAAGCCAAACTGCTGTTGGTTCATGGTCCAACACAGAAGTCTTGTTTAGTTTATCTAAAATATAATGCATTTTAAGCATGAAAACTACTCTGTGAATACAGTGTGCAGATGAATCCTTCATTCATCTTTCAACTGTTTTTGTCTGTTTTTTGGAAAGGCAGTTTTTCAATCTACATGCATCCTACGCCAAAATAAATGTTATATATTCTAATAAACAATACTAAGTTCAAATCTTATGGAATATATAAAATAATGCAAACAGAAAAAAGTTTGTTGAAATACATAGGGAATGTATACATTTAAAAAATTAAAGCAAATAAAAATAATAAAATAATAGCAAATAAAATAAGTATAAAATATAATTAATTTTGAAAAAAGGCAAATTAAATGGGAAAAGTAAATAAATAAGATAATAAATACAAAGGAATTAAACTGTTTTATCTACATTTATTTTCAATACCACAATGTTGAACTTATAACTTGTTATCATGTTGTTATGAAAATGTAGTATAGCTAACTTGCTCCATTCTTTTATACACTGTTTTTCTTTGCATTCTATTCATTCATTTGCCATTTCCATTGTGTGTCCTCACTGAGATTACATAAAATCAATGTACTACATCAAGATTTGCTTAGTTAATTCCAATCAAGAACACAGAAATCACTGTGATGTTGAGGAATGGGTGTGTGTGCGTATTTACCTCTACAGATTTGGACGAGTCCGACTATTATGATGAGTACCAGGGCGAGGAGTTTCCCCACAGTGAAAACATCCTGAATCCTTGTCGCCCAACGGACACTGGAGCAGTTCACCCAGGTAAGGAATACTGCGGAAACACATACAGATACACTTAAAATCATTTAAAAGCACCAGGTTTCTGACAGGCTTTGACTCATTTGGCAGCCCTGTAAAGACGTAAAATCGCAAAAACGTAAAAATGAAATAAAAAGTAACATAATATTTAACCCTTTATCAGGCAAAGAACTATATTTGGTAACTTTAGGTAATATTTTGAGAAAAAAGTGGCAAATCTACAAGAAAAAAAGTTGCAGATTTACGAGAAAAAAAGTGGGGAAAAAAGCAACTTTTTTCTCCCAGATTCGCCACTTTAAATCTCATAAATCTACGCATTTTTTTCTCGTAGATTTGCCAATTTAACCCTTAATAGGACACTCATTGAAATACTTGCAAATTCCAAATTTCAACCCCAGAGAATATTACATACTGCCAGAATGTGTAAAAAAACATATGAAAATAATATTTTGAGAAAAAAGTTTACAAGATTAAAGTGGCAAATCTACGAGAAAAAAATGTGCAGATTTATGAGATTTAAAGTGGTGAATGTGGGAACTTTTTTCTCATAAATCTGCGACTTTTTTCGCACCGATTTGCCACTTTAAATCTCTTAAATCTGCAACTTTTTTTCTTGTAGATTTGCCACTTTAAATCTAGTAAATTTGCAACTTTTTTCTCGAAATATTACCTGAAGTTACCAAATTCAATTCTTTGCCTGATAAAGGGTTAAAAGCTGGATGCATGGACTACATGTATTCTGCTGTTTATTTCATATTATGTTAAAGCTAAGATCTGTACATTGTCAAACTCCATGTGACTCCACATTCCTCTCTTGTCAGCACACAGAGGTAAAAGAAAGAACACATCTTTCCTGTCAAAACAGACAGTCTATGGAGTTTAACACTTCCTATTTCCCGTTTCCTACTTGCGTGTGTGTGTGTGTGTGTGTGTGTGTGTGTGTGTGTGTGTGTGTGTGTGTGCCCTGGCTCCCCACAGTACTCCCTAAGCCAACGACCTTCACACTGACCCTTAGATTTACGTGTTTGCAAGTGCCACCACAACAAGGGCTGGCACACTTCCAAGTGAGCCAATCCGAGCAAATGTAAGTGGCTCTCCAGTCGCCCTCAAACTCAAGAGCAGGCAGGCTTACAAGTGAGAGGTAAACCCAGAAGGAAGCGTGAGTTGGGTTACAGGAACAGAGAAAGAAAACATTTTGAGGACTTTTGTGTTGTTGTTGTTGTGTTATGGCTGGAGTTGTGTTCTGGTTTGTGTTTGCAAGTTGTACTTAACAAGTTGTCTTTTTTAAGTTTAAGATACGCAGTCTTGTACGCAACACATTTGAGCCTGAAAAACAATGTACTATGAGTGTCGTTCAGTCAACATGTGGAATGCATTATTCTGTAAATGCAGAGCAGAGCCTCTAGCTGGATGCTGTATTAGGTAGGGTTAGGTATGTAAGGTATGTGTATGGGCAGAGAGGAGTGTAGCATGTAGCAGCGTACTCGAGTCGGCTGCCTGAACTTGCTTGCAGGCTTCACTTCATATGTGCTGTCTAATACACTGTGTTGTAAATGTGCGGGCAATTTTACATGCCGTCATGTTTGAATAGACATGTGAGACACTTTTAATCTGACCTTCTCAGACATTTCTTTTTTTTTTGAATAAAGACTGGCATTATTTAAATTAATGAACGCATGCTTATTTAAGATGTACACTTCCTTCTCCAAGCTCTGGACTAGAAAGGGGGATAAAGGAGGTGGGTCCCAACTTGCAGCTCTGCAGCTAGACCCTTCCTCAATGGTTTCAGTGGTATTTTTAGATATTTTTTGGGGCATTTTGTAGCTTTATTGACAGTAGAGATATTGAGAGTGAAAGGGGGAGACAGAGTTGAAGACAAGCGGAAAAGGGCTCCGAGCCGGATTCAAACCCGGGCCGCTAGCTTACGAGGACTGGGCCTCTGTGGTATGCGTTCTACCAGGTGTGCCATCGGGAACGGGCCCCCCTTCTCAGACATTTCTATATCACTTCTAATATGGCTGAAATCATTTTCCATTTCATTTCATTTAGAAATGTCCAGACTCTGGTAAACAATATGAGGAAGTGGTCCAATCGCATATAATGCTGGTGGGAAAAGCCATCACAGTAAAGTGGGCCAGGGATGACCCTTCTTCTACTTCCATGTGGAAATCTTTGATATTCGAGGTTGGGACTCTCACTATATCGATGAAGTTAATGTTTTTTTGCAGAAATTGTTGTTCTGGGTGTTAAATATAATCTGGATTTGGGGGGAAAATAACTGCGATCAGATGTCTTAATTGCAGACATTGGGCATGTATCAAATCCAAATACACAATTATTCTAATAATTTTTTTCATCATATTTTGTGTGTCTTATTATGTAAGCGCAGTGCCTTTTATATATATTTTTTTATTTTTTTATGTTCATCTTTTATGAACCAGTTCTGTAACATTATGGTTTGTATGTTTGCCGCTTGTAACAAACAAATGTAACACTATATGAAGTAAAACATTAATGGTATAGCAGGCACAAGGTTAATCAGACAAAGATATTTAATCCATGTTATTATGTCTTTTTAAGAAAACTAATACATTAATTTACTTTCAATTCAAATGTTTTATTCACAATGGAAATCAGCATGATAACCATTTAATACTGTGAAGAACAGATTCTTCTCATGTTAGCTCAGTCTACCAAAGTGATTTTTCATTCAGTGTATTACTTTCGGTGAAGTGAAAAGGCTGTGCATCATCAACCAAACACACAACTTTCTTAATGTAACTTACTTACATCTAAACATTTCTACAACCCCCTTTGAAGTATGATATTAAAGTACTTCTGATGAATCCTGGTTTAAAAGTGAACTGTGTGTGTAGGATTTTGTTCAGTGTAACATGAATTGTAAGATGTCAAGCTACATTTATATACACTTGCATGTTGGGTAACTCAGTATCTGGCCCAAATTGAACATCTGTATAATTTGTATACCCCTTCTGTTGCCTTCATCCATTTAATTACTATTGCATGCGTCCCATGTTCTCACACGTGCTAATGTGGTTCGTAAAATGGACTCTCCATTTTAGGAACCACATTAGCACGTGGTTTAGACGACAGGATGTGGATGAGCACACATCCTGTCTTCTAAACGACAGGGCTTTTCTCATGTCATCAGTTTTTGACATCTTGTGTTGTCTTCTTTCCCTCCAGTCTTTATTTAAATTATATATTTCTCAGTTCCTCTCCTGCCCTCTCGCTCCTCCTCACTTTTACACACAAATGCGCTCTTACAAGAGCGGTGTAGATGTATGTGTGTGTGCGTGTGTGTGTGTTTGTGTGTACAAGCATATATGGGTGGAGAGTGTTATCGACCATGTCATCCATCACCGGGGGAAGGTTTCCCTCCCACCACAGAAATCAGAACAAACTGCTTCCGTTGGCGCAGGCACATACACACACGTGTGCATTTTTGGCAGGATGTTTTGGTGGCACCGGGCAGAGCTTTCTCTCCCCTACAACACCACGGTGTTTTATAGTCAGTTACCCTAGGGGTGTTGCATGCATTTCCGTTCCTGTGAAATCCCCCACGACCACCACCACCTACCCCCCCCTACTTCCCTCAGTGTTAACCCTGACAGGAAGGAGGTGCCAGTGGGCTTTCAATGCGACAGCACAGGTAAATCTGTGTCCTGCCATCACAGCTTCTATTGAATGCCGCCTCAGCACTAGAATACTAAACTAATTACTGCTTTTACTCTTAATGGATTCTGATCCCAACTTGGTGCAGATTTATCATGGGGCTTTAACCTCAGGAACGCCTCCTCTTGGTCCAGGATCTGGTCACAGGAGTCACTGAACTGGCAGTAACCCCCCAGTTCTGTCCGTCCACCACAAGGTATCTGACACCAGAATGGCTTCAGACGACCGTAAATCCTCAAGTTTGAGTCTGGGCGAAATACACGCAGAGACATGCTGACAACTAACATAGTCCCATCAGTGATGTAGTGCAGGATAGACAAAAAGGAGGCTGAACCCAGCCATCACTTTTAATTTGTCTTTTTATTTGACTCCAGACTTAAAGGAATAGTTCAGATTTTTTAAAGTGAACTCTGTGTCTTAACGGGTTATTTTGGAATCACTAAAGTCACACAACAACACGAACAAAGACCATATAAATGGAGGTTAGATCACAGCTCACAGCAAGCCACAGTGATGAAAATATTCTAAATATAGCTTACACTTTTCTTAGGTGGCTATTATACGTTTAGCTGCTGACCCTGTCCTCAGCAGCACATGTATTAGCTTATGTGTCGGTCCTCCTGCCTGTTCTCTGACCTGGGTGCATCTACCTTAGGTTATACTCTTACTATGGTTACGCAATTCATACAACCCCACTTCCAAAAACTATTCTCAACTATCCCTTTAAACTCAGACTGTTAAACATAGAATGGGAAGCCCATAATTAAAATTAAATGGTTATTAATCATGCAGATGATGAACCAATATATAGCTGAACAAATAGTCCTTTGACTTGTGTGCTCATTTGTAGTTTTGTGCAGTTTTGCTCCCAGGCATGAACTAAAACCAGTTGTAACAGGAGTAAAACATTTTTTTTTTAAAAAGCACCTCCATCATTCCTGTTTTCCAGGAACAGACTGACAGTCTTCTGTTTTTGTCGACAGCTCTCTCATAACCATGGTGCATGTGTGCATATATTTTTATTGTGTTCACTCTTAACTGATGACATGCAATGTTATTATGGGAAGATATAGTAATTTAAAAAAATGTATATAATTTTAAGGAATGGGCAACCTTAGAATCTGTTCACTTCATTTATATTTGATTCATGAGGCTAAAGATTACATCCAAAACAACTACAAGTTAAAAGGTAGTGTTTGTTTGTTTTTCATGATAACACAGAGATGGAAGAGAAGATATCAAGCCAATATGTGCATTATGTGATGATCTTGATCCCATCACTTTTTTTTTTTTTTCAATGAACCACTCACTCGCTCTTAGTCTGCTGACTGAGCATGGTTCCTCAATCAAACTCTAAAGTGGTTTCATGCAGCATTCATTATAACGAGTACAGCATGGCCATGGAATCCATGTGGAAGTCTGCCAAAATTAAATTAAAATCACTCAGCCACAGTAAAGTGTAATTTGTGCATGATGTCTGTATTTATACTTAGCCTGCACACTGCTTTAGTAGTGTCTACGCTGTGCCTATAGTTGTGTATTTCAGACTGTATGGAGGGCTGAAACAGTACACAATGTGCCTGTGAAAGTATTTAAGCTTCTGGCAACAGTTGGGCTGAAGCTAATTAAATCTACTTTTTTTTTATATAGATGGACAACAATGTTTCTCCATTAAATTGAAATGGAAGTTTGCATTTTTATTTGAATAACGACCTGATTTCTTCGGCTTGTTTTGTGGAATGTGTTAAAACTAAGGTCGGGACTCGATTTAAAAAATTAATATAATTAATTAGAGGCTTTGTAATTAATTAATCGAGAGAAGTAGTTTTTTTCACATGGATTTTTAGTATACCATTGAATAATGACTGAATACATAAGCTTAAGCAACAAAAATATTGTTTATTTTTGTTCAAGTCACAGACCAGTGCAATTTTTGCCATTAAGTGTAGCAATAGCATATTTAGAAATATAGTACATTTCATAAATTCAGGTAGCCTATAGGTAGGTAGACCTTCTGTAAACTAGAATACTTTGGTTTTTTAAGTAAAACACAATCCACGCAAGCTACCACACTAGCCGCTAGCTGCTATATGTTTAGCATTGAGGTGATACTTGAGACTCGATGTGCTGCGGTGATATGTGAATTCCTTGTTGCATAGCAACACAACCATGCTCTTATCGACGCTTCCATCCGTTGGTTTTTAGTAACTAAATGTCCCATTATCCACGGGGAAAGCGTCTCATCAGCTTCTTCCTTCATGTTCACTGTGGTTTGTTGTTGTCTGAACTCATGAACGCTAGTTGGTGCTCCAGTATAATCGGTCCGCCTGAAACTCATCCAGTGAGAAACGTTCCGCGGTGCAAAAATAAATGCGTCAATTTTTGTGTTATTAATTAATCTTAATTAACGCGTTAAAGTCCCGGCCCCAGTTAAAACCATCCATCAAACTCAGTGGTCAAGTTCAACTCCTGCTTGGCTGAAACATAGCCCTTCTCTTTCTGCCACTGCTGCACCACCACACTGATGTACTACAAACAAGTGCTGAGTACATTTGGCTCCCTGCTGTGCTGGAATGAACAACATGAGCTGCTGTTAATGTAGTAAACCTAAGTGCGAATCTGGATGTGTATCCCTCCTTATTTGAAAAGATATTGATTGTTGGGGATTATGTGAAATGAATGATATTCTATCGTTCATTGCCTTTTTGCAGATTGGTTAATCCTCAATAGTAAGAGTGATCAATATTTGACAGAATGAAGTGGTGTTACAGAGTAAATCTTCTGAAGCCAGAGTGCTAGGTGTTTGGCTGTGCTGCTGTGGGCTGTTCAGAGCTCCTATTCTTAGAAGGAACACTAACAACCCACAACTGGACCAGTCTGGTTTTCACCGACACAAACACCTGGGGGTCACTTGTGACTTTCATGCCGCACACACTGGGGGAAGGAAGGGGGGGAGGGGGCAAATATCTAGGCTGTCTCACATTCATAAATCTGTCACTAAGAAAAGTTCAGTTGACATAGCAGGCTGTGCAGAACAACATATAACCCAGGCAATCTGTTTCAGACAAACACTGTCAACCAAATGCTAGAAAATCGTATTATTTTATCCTTGACAGTCTTGAAACTTTAACTTTTTTTTCCTTAAGTGACTTAAAACTATTTTGTTGATTCTCTTTCGGCAGATTATGAGTAACATGACAGGTTTTTGCTCCTGTGGATCAATACATGGTGTGTGGTTTTTGGTGCTGCATTTGCCTAGAGGTGCATTAATGATGAGCACTACTGCACAGTGACTCACTGTTGTGTAAGCCAAAGGCTAGAAGAACGTGTGACCTTTGAATGAAAATAGCAATCTGTCCTCTTCTCTCAGTAAAGGCTGTAGGTGGTGAAAACAACAGTTTTTCCACATTTGTGATGGTGGCATACAGACTAGAGCCCGACTGATATTATCAGCTAATATCAAAGGTATCGGTATGTCTCACTATTGACATACATGTTGTCCAATATGAAAAGTTGTTTTTTTACACAATTTGGGAAACGATGCTCGGGGTGATTTAGAAATAGTGTTATTTTTATTGTTTTCTTATTCAAATGGTCAGCAATTGATTTACACTGAACACAAAGTACTTATGTTTATTTTGCTATATTTTATTAGTCTATTCAGTTATCACTTCTATAATGTAAAATAATGTTAAACATTCAGTCATTTGTTTAAGAAAGCAAGCTTCTTGCAGAGCTCTATCGGTGCACAATCTGCATAGAAAAGGTCTTTTTTTCATTCCAACTCAAAAATGTAATATGTCGGCCACAATGTAGGTGAATATTTCTCCTCTAAAATTGGCACCAGCCTCAAAAATCCCATATTGGTTGGCATCTAACACAGACCAAACACAAGTTTGTTAATTGCACGATCGGTTTCGGAGGAATGATGTGTCCCACTTCCACGCATCTGCTTTTGGTGTTTGCTGGTGTAATTGTAGTGATAAGTCTAACCAAACCATCAATTTGTCTATCATCTGAGAGTCTTGTAGGGTTCAAAGGAATCTTCTCTTCTGTCTGTTATCACCAAGCCTTTTCCCTGCTCATAAGTTAATGTTGGAATTTCAAGCATAAGGGATAGAGCTTATGTAACGTCTGATCACAGATACATGACAATCTCACTGTGACAGCAGGACCACAGAGGAGGACAGAGGCGGTACTGAGCAGCCAATAGGAACATCAAACAGCCAACTACAATGTCAGCTGGCCAATGGGGTCTCCCATCATTGATGTGCAAGGTGTCCTGCCCATTTCCTGTTTCCATGGTGCTCAGTGACAGGAGCTTCACGGTAACCACTGTGAAACAATGCACAATGGCGTAGACACACCCTCTCATTAGCGGCGTCCACAAAGGCTGGCACCATTATATAGTCTGACACTGATACTGACACACACAACCCCGTACCACACTCAAGAGAACAGCACATTAAAACACTCACACACAGAGTGGGCCCCTGTTTTAACATTCTGTCGCCAAAAATAGTGGAGGTCCAGCAGGCGTGCTCTGCTCTGTTAATGCTAACCCCGGACCAACACACGCACACGCTCTCAGGCACAGATACCCAACCCTCTCCAGTCTATCCCCTCGTTTCTCCCTCCAGTTCAGACAAGAACAAACTGGCTGGCTTGTTGGACCAGATAGATGCACACTCTGCTTTTGCCACTGGCTATTTAATTACAGATTTCTGTACAGTAAAACAGTTCAAGGAAAGACGGTCTACAGATTAGAGGCTGGAAATAGAGCACAGCTCTTCACAGGGAATTATCAAATGACAATGACAGCTGGCTGTCAACGATCAGTCTCCTAATATCTTCAAGGCATAAGATGAAAGGAGCTGGATTTTAGTTGCAGAGTTAGCTTTTTCCTCGCTTTACATTCATAAAGCCTGGATCCTGTCTCCCAACACATTGGTCACTGAGTGCTCAGGTTATCCGCTTGGCTGGACAGATTTGTCTTTTTTTTCAATGCTTCTTTTATCCAATTACAGTGTGCTCTGACCTTTTAACCTAAGATCAGCTACATGTAAGGTGGCTCTAGGAAAGAAAGTTTACTCTGATGTTTACCTCAGTGAGAGTCCCTCTGCGTCAAACAGTCAGGTGACCTGAATGTTTAAAGCAGCAGAAGGTCTGCAGTGTGACACGGAGAACCAGCCTCTGCCTCTTTCATGATGAAAGAGGCAGAGAACAGATTGGCAACCTTAACCCTCACAAGCCAACAGGAAGGTCAACCTGACAGTCACAGTATCATTACGCCGATGGGATCCTCTGAGACTGATTTCTCAACGACTGTCTGCAGACTAACATCACCAACACCTCTGTTTACTCAAATTTTATTGAGCCAATCAACCTGACAAACCAGGCCAGCATCAACCTGCCTGTCAGAGTCTTCCGGCACAAACTCATCAACAGTCAAACTACCTGTTGTCTGTTTGTTTTTCACAGCAACAATCTCCGTGTCTGAGCATGGAGGCAAACCAGGAAGTGCCTTAACCCATTGAGGCCTAAAACGCCTGTAAAACCTCTGGGCGATTTTAAAATGAGCTCATAAAACCTGAAGTTTTTCTGGAAATTCAACAGAAGTGTCAACGCTTCCTACTAAATAATAGATTTTTCAGCCTCTGTAGCAGATAGAAATGAAATTCAAAAAGTATTTGAGAGCTTATACAAATACTACTAAACAACGTATCCGCTTTCCAGGCTTCAATGGGTTAAGCTGCATTCTACCGAAAATTTCCAGCAGGGGGCGCTAAGTTTGGCTGCAAAAAAATTCTGTCCAATAATTTCAGTGCAAAATGAGAAAACTTCTCACTTGATTTATTACCTCAGAAATTTTTTGTAGGACAACACTATGGTCTCAATCGCTCGTAAAAAAATATTCTTCAAGACTATTTGATGTTAATAGTTCTATTAACGGCCCCATTTAGAAGAAAATAGAGTTAAAGAATCACATGATTTGGGGCGTGGCTACCTTTGATTGACAGGTCACTAACAAGGCGAGCCGTCATCAGGAGAGAAGCAGAGCAATGCAAGATGGCGACGAGTGTAACGCTAAACTCGATGCTTCAAACGGGCAGTCCACAAACCAATGAGTGACATCACGGTGACTATGTCCATTATTTATAAACAGTCTATGGTTTTTCACCAGTTTCCCATATTGTGTAATTGTTGGTGTGTGAAAAGATCAATCATTAGATGAGAGACCGATACCACTCTTATATCTGTCATTAAATAGAAACAACCACCAAGACATGGTTAGCTTAGCGACACAATAAAGACTGTAAAAGGTGGAAAAAAATTAGCTAAGCTCTGTCCAAAGGTAACAAAATGCTCCTACTAGACCTTTACAGCTTCCAGGTTGTATTACATTGTGCATTGTCACAGCTCTTCTACTCCAACAGATTTCAGGACATGCAATGCTTAACTTTCAACATAAATGTGATTTGAAGACATTTATTTTTGCATATAGTTTACAGAGAGTACCACCATGTTGATGTGGCACAAGATGATTGAACTCACAGGGCAGAAATCCTGCCAAGGTTTGCTACTTGACATTCTGGCTTGAAGACTCTGCAGCATCTGACTTTAAATTAAATGAAAAGAAGCACCCAATGTCTCCCTGCATTCCCCCCAAAATATCCCCACACTGCACAGAACAGCATGTGATTCAGTCTTTTGGGTTCAACTGAAGAAGCTTGTGGTTATAATTTACAGCCGTGGTTACCCTGGCTGAACATAAAGAAGGAAAAAGCACAGCACCTATAGAGACTCAAGCTTCATTCATTTAAAATCTGAGGAAAAGGAGACCTCAGAGTTTGAGATACATCGATTGACAGATGATCCCTAGGAAGCGCAGTTTGGAAACATCATTGGAAAAAACTATAAATAGACTAAACAGAAGAGCTCGTGATTCATGACGAAAACTCTTTTGGACCTTCATAGGGATTCGGGCTGTTGGTGACTCACAGATACAGATGGTGGCGAGGAGTCTGGTGGCGATGTATGGAGGCAGGCAGTCCTGGAAGGCTGGCTGCAAGACGTAATTGGAGAAGGTGAGAGCGATGACTGCCAGCGTGGTTGGATACATAATGAGGACAGCACTCCACAACAACAGGAAGCTACAGGAAGTAGAGACAAAAACACAGGATTTTGTAAGTGAGCTGTTATCTAAATACTGTGAAAGAATCAAAATGCTCAATCCCCAAAGAAATGCACACAGCCCCTATTCAGAAACTGCCTTTAAGCGAGCCATCAGGACTCCCGTAAGACTGCGTCACAACTGTTGCAATAGTCATTCCCCAGCTGCAATAACAGTGCAGAAACACAGAGTACAGATGTAGAACACCATAAAAATACTGACCAGTCAGAGCAGACTGGACTTTTTTACAAGCTGGTCTTTAAATGACAGGTGCTAAAATGGGGTATATTCAGTCAGACCGCATCAATGGTGGTTTCTAAGGGGGGTCAAGTGGGGAGAAGTGCCCCAGTAATATTAAGCCTGGACCTCCCTCTGCCCCCCTAGATCCCGGCCAACATTATTGGCTTTAAGAGGCTTTAGCAGGCTATGTTAGCAAAAGTAATTATACTGGTATTCTATCAATCACATATATGAAGACCCTCCGGGGAATGCATTGGTACCAACCATGTCGTGATATGTTGCTGGGAAGGGGCTAAATAATGCTCCAAAGTTTTGTGCAAAATATTGGCATCAGAAAAACTGGCAGTGTACTGTGTTTTGGTCAGGGAGGGGACTCTTGCTGCTTTAAGAACTAAGAGCTGCTCAGCACACCCATAATTTCCTGTTGTTGGTGTCTTTACAGCATTTGTTGTAAGAGACTGTTGCTCAGACAGTGAAAAACACTATATAGCAGGTAAAAACTGTTGCTGACAGCAGAATACAGTATATCTTACCTTATTGTGACCTTGAACTTTTTTAAATTATTTTTTGTTTATTTTAATCATGTGAAAATAAGCAACACAGGACTGAACGAGTGCCTCCACTGGCGTGCGCAATGCAAGGTACATTTGACCTTCTCAGTCTACAAGTGCTGCTCTGTGATCAGCTGATGTGTCACATGACCACATGAAAGTCACAAGGCCTTCACAACTGAATGGTTCCAGACAGGCAGTCCTAATAAATAAGCCCTCTTGTATACAGACCCTGGACTGTTGCAGGGTAATTAATACCAAGTGAGCACAAGAGCTGGAAATGAACATGGTCAACATAAAAACTTATAGAAACTGTACAGTTTAGGCACAGCAGAGTTAAAAAAAAAAAAGAAAAAAAAAAGGGGGTAACTGGACAAAAGCAACAGTACTTACCCCACCAGCCCTCCAAAGATTTCTGTCACATATGAATAGTCTCCTCCAGACTTTGGGATGGTCACACCCAGTTCGGCGTAGCACATGGACCCCAGGGCACAGATCCCCCCTCCACAAACCCAGACGATGAGTGACAGCCCCACGGAGCCTGCATGTTCCAGCACTCCTTTAGGTGAGATGAATATGCCAGAGCCAATGATGTTCCCTATGGAGGAAAACAAAAGTTTAAGGCTCTTTCCACTTAAAATAACTAAACATTTGGGGTCCAACACAACTAAAGTCAAGTTTGGTTCACACCTCAGTTTAGGAGGCACGGTTCAGTCTCAGTTTGGTACAGCAGAGGAACAAAAATGTAAGGGTTAGTTTCTTTTAATCTATTAAAAGTAGTGAGGACTGAGATAACATTTTGCCCACTGACAACTTTTGTTAACTATTTTTATTACTCAAATAAGTAATATTTGATAAACTTCTGTAATACACTGTACAGACACAAAAGGCAACCGTTCGCTACAGAATAACTAAAGGACACTAATATGTGTGCATTAGGAGGAGTGTTTCAATTCCTTTAATCTTGGCTGGTTACCATTGTAAATGCCATTTGCTTCAGAAACTGTTTTATCGTGTTCTGCAGCTGGGATAAGGAGTTTGTTCTCTCCTTGTCCCAGTGTTTACCATATCTGTCCCAAGATTCTATATCCCCAATTTGTCTAGCCTCAGAGCTGCCATTTTAAAGCAATGTCAATTAAATATAGGACCAGGCGCAGTCGCATCGACTGTCCATTGTTTTGTAAAACCCACCGTCCTCATCAAACAAAACTCTCTCTCTGTTGCTGTTGTAGCTGACTGGATACCCTCAGGCTGGTCTTCCAGCTCAATCCACATAGTGTATATAGTGAACCCTCTGCAATGTGATGGTTCAACACAAGTACGGTACACAAACCGTTGCAGCCCTATTATATTGAGCTAAATATTTAGCAGTACTTTTGTAGGACAAGCCTACCTGTAAGCAATCATATTTAAATTGAAAATTTTAACCATCCAAAACATTTTTTTTTGCAATCAATTGTTCTAAAGCTGCTCGATCCACACACAGGCTTTCTACACAGACTAACCAAACCAGCTTGGACAAAGAAAAAAAGCTACCAAGAAATTCCAAGAGGCTTATTAAAAAGCCCCAACCATTGAAATAAATGTAATTCAACTGATCACCTGACTTTTGTTTCATTTAATGACTTGCATAATCTCCAAAAAACACCTTATCATTATGTCTGTCTTGTGGTGTATTGTGAAAGGGTTTTTTTTTTTTATCTAGGTTGGTTTTTGAAAGTATTTAGCTGAGTCTCATCACTGCTATCAACCAAGGGTCAGAGGTCAGAGCATCCTAACGGAAAAGAGAATGCAGGTTAAAGAAAATTATAGTTCGACTGAAACTTCAACTTGCATACTGCAAAGGAAAATTGTTCTAGCAATCATCTGATCATGAATGTAGTTTGATTTTTTAATAGACATCATTACAGTCTCAGCAGGTTAAACCTTGCTTCTGTCCCCTCAGTGTTGTGTTTACTTCGGCCTATGTTGCTGGACGATTGCATGGCTTTAAAATAGTGTATTGTCTCAAGAATTCAACCTGCCAAATAGAGACAAGGATTATTATTTTAATGCACTGAAGCTCTCATTGAGATAATTATTGTATGCTTTTAAAGTTAAGACAGCACAAACATAAATACAGGTAAATGATCAAAACTAGTTCGACACCATTCACACACCATGGCTTGTTTAAATTCAACTGTCTGTGAGCTGCCCTTATAATATCCAACTGTCTGTGAGAGTTGATTAGTTGTAGAAGGAACCAGTCAGTACAGCTGCAGTGAAATGTATGTGACTAGTTAGGCTACTTGTATAATTCATATGCCATAGAGAACACCTGTCCCAGAGATGTACCGACACAAACTAAAGTTAAGAATCGGTTAACCCAGTTCGGCCTTGTGGTGTAGTGGAAACATTGAGGTCCTGGCTCAGCTGTCCCCCAAACAGGGATAAACAGAGGTTCCCTGGTGGCTCAGTTGGCTAAGGCACGTACTAATAATCCACCATGTCATGAGTTCAAATCCAGCCTGGCATATGTCATCACCCCTCCGAAAAGAAAAGATGTAACAAAAACTAACAAGCATGAGAAAGTAACCAAACAGCAGCTGTCCAAGCAAAACATGTTTTGCACTGTCGTCCATGTTTTTCTCTTCTTTGAAGACCTTTTGGACAAAAGAGGTCTTCACAAAAATATGATTCTGTCCACCGCAAACATTTTAGCTGTTAAAGCCCAGTGAGGCACACCATCCCAGCTTCCCTGTTGGAGCAGCTCTGAATGCTCCCTAATGATGCAGAGGGAGAGAGGAGGTCCGAACGGTGCATTTATCACTGTCAGATTTGATTGTGGAGGCCGTGGTGAGATGCAGAGCATTACATAATGCCTACATTGTGTTTGTTATGTCATAAAGTTTGGCATCCAAGCTGAAAGCGTGAATCAGAGTCCTACTGACCCTCTCAGCCTCCCCGTCATGTAGCTGAGAGATTTTCTCAAAGTCGTTGCTCAGATTAATCATCATTATTCAAATCATGGAGAAGAGTAGGGAACCAATTTTGTGTGAATAATTGTAAAGACAGAAGGTGTGTTGTCTTTATTTATCTTCATGGATCTGTCCAACCAGTATTAACCCATTGAGGCCTAAAACTGCCTGTAAAACCTCTGGCCGATTTTAAAATAAGCCCCTAAAACCTGAAGTTTTTCTGGAAATTCAACAGAAGTGTCAACACTTCTACTAAATAATAGATTTTTCAGCCTCTGTAGCAGATAGAAATGAAATTCAGTAAGTATTTGAGAGCTTATACAAATACTATAAAACGACGTATCAGCTTTCCAGGCTTCAATGGGTTAATTGTATTAATGATCTTCCCCCTGAGAAGAACAATGTGCAGGTGATTGTTGGGGTAGAGGTGGGTTTCATAAAATATGTAAATATTTGTTAACCACTATGTTATTGTCTAATTACTGATAAGTTTGGTATAAGTACTTACAGTTTGGTCAGATATTAATATGTGATTTCATGGCTTTGGTTTACTGCTTGCTACTGGTCCTGAATGTAAGCAGTAGAAGTTGCACACAGAGAGGCAGCAGACAGTCGTCCACCTTACAAGAGTGGGACGTTGGATATGTGAGTAGGCTGAATCTGGTGGGTAGAAGCATGACTCAAGTTGTATGTGTGTATAAACTGCACAGGATTCACTCCATCTGTGCTTCACAGAAGAGACTTGGCAAGTGGTCAGAATCTGTGTCAGTGATTTTAGCAAAGACTAGCAAAATATAAAATCAGACCAAGTACATATAACCGTTTCTGATATACTGTAAGTCTAAGTAGCAGCTGTGGGTATATCTTTAAAGTTCTACAAATATTTGTACAGCCTGCACTTGCCAAATAAAAAAAGGCAGGCTGAAGAATGAGTATGAACTGGGACTATATCAGTTTCTATAAAGGCACAATAGATGTGACCTTGGTTAAAAAAGATAAGGTGTTAAATAGGGCCTAACCAATATGTGATTTCAAGAAAATATTTAGTGGGAAAAATTCACCAATGACATGATGATCTGGCGGTCGATAAAATTAATTTTTGAGCTGAAAAGAAATAGTCCTGTGTGGATCTTATACTGATGCGACTCTGCAAAGGTATTCAGTAGGTCGTCGGATACCAAGAAAAAAAAAGAGTCAGTCAGCTATTTAACCTTCCTGCACATTAACTTCTGTGCATGATGTAGTTTCATCACATTCTATGTCATGTTCTCCGTCACCTACCAGGCAGTAGTAGTAGTTTTTAACTCCTACCCTTTGCTTTTGTCCTATCTCAAGAACTGTTAGGACGAAAGTTTATTTTGAAAGCCAAAAGGGGAACCCTAGAGTGTCTGTGACACCGAAGGGCACTGACCAGGTCGCTGTATCTGACACGTTGTGAGTGAGAATGTGTGTTGGGTTGGGTGATAGAGGAAAGATCATTTTACTTGTCCAGCACTCTGCTGTACTAAATAAGTGATAATAACAGCATTTCTAAATCACCTGAAGCATTTTTCTGCATTTTATGTTCTGTAAAGCTGATTTTATATTGGTGCATATCAGACAAGAGATATGCTGACACCAATAGATGCTGACACTTCTGTGATTAGCCAATATCTAGCTAATATATATTGTCTTCTAAAACGCTAACATTACTATTAAAAGCGCCACACTGTCTGGTTTGGGGGCGGGGGGTTGTTCTAAAAGGGGGAAAAATGGGTGAATTGTACCTTTTCTGATTGAATATGTATTATGTCCTGACAACCCAATAAAGATATATATGAAAAAAAAGTGCCACACTGTAGAACTCAAGGTCACAAATTGTGCTTCACATTTCATCTTCCTCTGAGATCTCATATAAAAAAATCTGTTAATAATTTGCCATCATGATAAAACTGCCTCTGTTTATTACTTGTTCTGTTAGGTATCTTTCTGCTCAGTGAAATACTTTTCCAATTGATTTTCACATTTATTACCATAAAACACGAGGATCAGTGAGCTGCAGGCATAGGGGGGATTCAGCAATGTAAAAAAAGAAAGAAACTTAAACCGCAGTTCAGTGGGCTATAATGGCTAACATCTGTCTTCAACATTCAGTCACTTTGGTTTGTTCCAACATCTCCTTTACTTGGGGTCCGCCTACTTGTGGTTTAGGACCTTATCATTTAAACATCTCAAAGGCAGAGGTTCACTTGGGAATTATGGCAGTACTGTATGTTTTAACTGGAACATTCCTTATGCCCCGCGACATGTAGCTGGCACCAAAGAGCGCCAGTTAACTCTACTACTCTACTTTACCTCTCTACTACCCCTGCCTGTTGTATGGCAACAGGTGATTTAGTGAGATGGGTAAATGATGGCTGAAAGAAAGGAAAACCAGACCTATCTGAGATTATCTTTAGTTTTGACTTCAGAGTTAAAAGTAATTTGTGAGGAATGTCAGGACGCAAGGCGACCTCATGTTACATGCTCTTATTTATCCAGTCTACCAAAATTCTGTTTAGTCATGTCAATTGTTGAGTCCAGTCCATTACTCCTGCATGCTTTTGGTTCATAGTATTGTAAGTATAGTATAGTAACTAGCCAGAATGTATAAATAAATGCAAGATAACTGATATAAAAAGGGTACAATGCTCAATTTAGTACAAAACAGCAGAGCTTCTCTTCTCTAAACATGCAAGTTAACAACCGGTTTCATGTAATGATTAATAGGTGAGTTAAATTGTATTAAACACATCCAAGTACAGAATGTCTCACTCAAAAATAACTTCATGACCTCATGACAGCATTCATGTGATGTCATTAAGTCAAGAGGTGCGGCCCCCTCCATAAATACAGAGGCTGGACCCTAGACCAGCCAGAGGCTGATTATCAGCTGGCAGCTGGTGCCTGGGGAACCCTCTGCTGCAGGTTATGTAGTAATAGCACATACTGCATAAACTGCTGCGTTTATGGCTGCAGATGTGGTTGATTTACTGTAACAATACATCACTGTTCAGCACATCATCATTTACAGGAAACTAGCTCAAACAACACAACTTCCTGTTACTCCCTATGGCTGCATATGTATAATGTAAATGTCACGTGCTGTGCCGATGAGTGCATTTGTGGTATGAGATGGTTGCATTAGGATGACTGCACAGCATTAATGCCTTGCTTCACCCATGCAGTACTCCGGAGATGGAACCCCTAACCCTGGCAGTGTTACAGCGTTAATGCTCACACAGAACCATATGGAGGCTGTGTTTTGTCTGCATGCCTTTCAAGTTCGACATCCAGCCACGTAGGCATGTCCATATTCAGATGATCCAGACTGATGCAACAGTTTCCACACAAAACCTAAAACTGGAGCGAGACATCAGAGGTGGAGCATCCCCGCGTAAAAGCGACTCTTTCCGTGCGCATTTAGGCGGTTAATGCCAAAGTCAGAAACCATTTCTGTCAAATTAATTTCCCCACACACTCCCAATACACTTACAGTAGACCGGCACCCGCACAAAAACTGACCCCATCTGTGACTGCCTCCTATTGTGTGTCATGAAACTTTTACTACAAAGCAACAACTGCACACCCGCCACGTTACAACAGTTGTTTCCGCCAGCCGCCGCTCAACACGTTTCTCCCAGAGTTCACCGTGTCGAGCCGCTCTTCATGAATGGTAACACGATTAAAGACAAAAGCTGTCACACACTCACCGATGATAATAGCACAAGCGCTCAAAAGTCCAATTTCTTTTTTCAGAGTGACTCTGTCGCTACTGGAGTTTTTATCCTTCTTCTTTTTCTCTTTGTCCTCCATCTCCTCCGCCTTGCAAGTGTGCTTCCTTCCCGCCTCGGTCCGGTCCAGATACCGTAGACTGAACCACGCTGCGCTCCCCGGGCTGCCCTTATAATATCCGACTGATGCACGGAGGAGGACACGCGCATGCGCATGACTGCACCGCTGAAGCCGCCACCTTGCCTCAGGTAGGCTGATGTAAAGAGCGACGAGATTTCAACGTTCATGATAAATTAATAAATACATAACGTCACCCTGTTAAAATAATCGCCTAACTCATTTTTTCAAGTTTTGCAGGAAACACAAAAAACTCCACCAAAAGTGTAACTATGACATCTATTGATCTTTTCACTCAAAAAGGATGTAACAAAGGATGGCTATTGGCATAGTAATAACACTGTGTGTAAATTTTGTAACTGAAGAGAAATAAATGACTTAGGCAATTTTTTGAACATGCCTTTGTGACTTAAGCAAGATATGGTACACTTTATTTTGAAGGTGTCTACATAAGAGTCACACAAGCCTGTCAGAAACATGACATGACAAGTATCATGAGCATCAATGTTACTTCAAAGTGTCATTAATGTTCATGACACATTCCATGTCTTGTTTATGACACGCTCATGTCACTCTCATGTAGACACCTTCAAAATAAAGTGTTACCATATCTTGCTTAAGTCACAAAGGCATGTTCAAAAACTTGTCACATTTTATTTTGACTTAGGCATGATGAATCATCTTAAGTCACACACTTGCCATAGGCCATTATCTTAAAGGGGTAAAATGAGGATGTAATCGATTTTACCATAGGTGGCCGGCGTCATGAGGAGATGATTTAGGCAAAAAAAATAATTTTGACCAAAAAATGACGGCGGGAAAACGGCGATTATTTTTACAGTGTGACGATAATCAGACTGACCAATGGAAATAAAATAATTGAATATGTATAGGTAATTTTGTTTATGATTTTTTTCTATTTTCATACTTTCATACAGGTTGCCCCTCCTTATAATAGTTAAGTGCGAGCCAAACAGGATTCAGGTGTTTTCTCTGTTTTCCCTCTGGGCTGCTGTAATCTGAGCCTCTGCTCATTCCTCAGAAGCGGAGGTTCATCAGTACACTGTGCTACACACTGCCTTCGAACACTCGGCCCAGATTAGAAGATTAAGTTAGTTAACAGTCAGGTGCTCTTGATTTATTTACTGCTTTTCCATTGAGGTGTTATGCACATGCATTCTGTTGACTCACTAATTCTGAACAAGATAAGTAAATGTCATTGATGTAAAGTTGTGACAAGATTCAGGTATCTTACACCTGACACTAGAGGAAGGAGACAAAGAGGAGAATGCATCAACTTACCTGCAGTTTTCTTAACAAACCTACACTTGTAAGTCATTTTATTTTTCTTACTTGCTATGTAGCCATGGTAGTAGTTCATGCTTAAAATATGGATGTTGCTGCAAAAAAAGCTACAAATTCTATGACGTGCAGCACAAGCCTGTACAAGCAGCACAGTTTCAAGGCAGACACCCAATTTTTGTGTCACAAATTCAGTATCCAACCAAATGTGAAATGTTTTCAGAATCCTATTAGCCATTTGTATGAAACTGTGTCATAATTTGCATTTTAATAAAATAAAAACAGATTCTGTGAGGTCAAAGTGATCTTGACTTTTGACCAAAAAAATGTATTCACTTCTTCTTTTAGTTCAAGTGGAAATAAAGTGGGAAAGACAGGCACAATAACATGAATGACATGTTGCTTCTCCAGGGTAAATTACTCAGCCAAACAGGTTTCAGGTGAGTCTGTTTTCCCTCTTGGTTGCTGTAATTTGAGCCTCTGCTCATTAGTTGCTAGAGTGGAGGAGGGTCCTCAGTACACTGTACACTTTACATGTATATTAGAACAAATGTCACTCACTGGCTGTGTGATTTGTGCAGACACATTAATAGATACCAGGCACCATTTTGTGAAGTTCTAAATGTAGTTACGCAGTTAAACTCCACATAACAACAGTGACTCTTTGTTTCAAACCGCGGCTTCTAGATCAAAGTCATTAACAATGGCTCAGTTCCATTAAGTGTTCATGTAAGGTATTCCAGTTAGGCAGCATGCACAAAACAACCCTAAGCTGAATGGAGTCTTCATTAATGTTATGAATAAACCTGTGCTTTTTCTACTATGACATGTCAGCCATGAGGGGTCCATACTCGTGTAAACACAAACACCCACTTATGGAAATGGACACACCTGTTGAAGAGGTCATGTATTGTCTTGCAAATGCCTTTCATGTAACTATTTATGTGTCAGTTTTCCATCATTAGCATGTATCTTTTTAGGTCCACTGGTTGAAAGGAGGATGGAAAAAGTCATGTCTTGGCAACTGTTGACAACAAAATTAAAAAACTAGAATGGTACCTGGAGAGCAGAGACCTCCACCACCTCGCAGTGTTAACGTAAGTAAGAAATAAGGTTCAGTTTTACAGTTTGTTAGCAGATTAAGATAAATGTCTTACACACACAGACAGGTGTTTTGACATTCTGTGTGTTGGTCAATTGTCATCTCCCTCACTTTCTTGTAACTATTGTTAAAATAAGACCATCTACACTGCAAAAAAAAAGCCAACTTGTATTTTTTGCCTAAAACAGTGATTTAAGTTGGTAAGACTTGGAAATATAAATGATTGACATTTAGGGCAATAATGTAAATTAGCACAACAAAGGAAGCCAGTTGTCTGCTCAAAAACACGTTTGTGAGTTGTTGTTACTTATATCTTTAAGTTGGGGTTCACAACAAGGGACAATAGTTCTGCTAACTCTTATTTATTTGTTGTGAAATGCGGGAAATCGTTGAAATTCGGTCACTGGCGAAAGCTAGCAGCTAACTGATGCTGATGTTACAGCTACAAGAGTAGCCATTAGCGTATCAATGCTAACTCAAAATTGTGGTCGCAACATTAGCTGACATTTCATAGCTGCATTACAATCGTGCCAATTCAGCACATTGCAGAAGTTAGCAGAAGTAAGGATTAAAAATTATTACAATGTAAAATTATTAGTAAAAAAATCTGAATTCAGAGTTGAGCAAACTCAAAAACAAAACTTAAAATATTTTTTTTAATTGTCCAATTTAAAATTTTATCGAAGTTTGTTGCCTTGAAATTTTGAATTCACCCAACTTTTCTTTTTTTGCAGTGTACAACTCTATGGTTCATGGAACAAATTGACCTTATTTTTGACCTTATGCAGCAGACCTTTTTACACTCGATGTTTTAGTAGCAGGAAGGTACAGGTGTAATTTGAAAAAATACTAACAATTGCTCCATTTTCATGGTGTTCATGCTGGCTCACTAGCTCACTGGCACACTTAAAAAGAACAGAACCGTGTTGTTTGCTGCACCTGCGTTTCTCCTGCTGTGAGGAAGTCTGTGTAGAAAACAACATAATAGTTGTTCAGATCTTAACAGTGACTGTCGGGTACACAGCCATTTTGTGTCCTGTCCATGTTTAAATTAGGTCATTAAGAAGTTACTTAATCATTACCTGTAGTCGTATTATTTTCCCAACCATGTTCAGATGGTTAAAGAGGTGTTTTTGAATTCAACAACACATACATAGGTCCCTTGCTTTGTGTGCAGCCCAGGGGTGGTCGTCTGGTCTCCTCCTCAGAGAGACTTTAAAAACTTCACACTCATACCAATTAGCCAAAAAGGCATAAATGTGCCAGAACAACTGAGCGAGTGAGACATTACCCCAGAATGATTAATTATTTCCCCTGCGGTGTATTTGTTTCAGTGATGACTTCCTGGTTTTTCAATAAAGCCCCCCAGATTTTTATATATCTGCGCACATAGACACACACACACAAACGCAGGCACGCACACACACATTGCAAACAGTGGTGTGGCAAGTGCTGTTGGGCATTTTTTGTACATTCTTGACTTGTGTATTGTTATCTGATCAGTATGCTTTGGTAATACATGGATCATGCCAATTAAGCAAGTATAAAATGAGTAATATTGTGTATTTTACCCTACATTCCTATGAATATGTAAGCTTTCTGCATTAAATCTGTCTAACTACTAGACCCATGTTATATACTGTATGTTAAGTTGTGTACTTTGTGTACATTATGGAATCTTAACCAGAACAAACTGACCACAATGGTGGTGAAGACAACAATTCCCACAGTCCCACACTACTTCACAACGCACCAATCTCTGTATTTTGTTATTGTTTTGATTGTTAGACCTGTAGCAGCAGAAAATAACATATTTTGTTTTTGAAAATAAGTGTGTTGATTCATGTTAATTCTCCTCGTCTCACATTACAGGGAGTCTTCATTTTTGATTAAAATAAAACTATGTGCTGCTTCATTTACTTCACTTTACATTTATTTATTTCATTTTGTATTGTGGGAACGAATCATGGCTACGACTTGTGACTTGTATTTACTCTAGCCAGCAATAACGAAGCCACCAAACTGCAAATGTAACAATGAAAAAATGGGTTATTCGATAAGGTCAATACTGGTTAGTGTTAGTGACGATCAACAGCGCAGTGCTCGACTTCTCCCAGAAATGAGCTTATTCAGCAATAAATTACATTGTGGGGAAAAAGATCCAAATTCGCAGCTGTCACCACTAAACAAAAGAATTACGGACTAAATGTTAAAAATCACATACACCGCAAAAAAGCCAACTTGTATTTTTGGCCTAAAACAGTGATTTAAGTTGGTAAAACTTGGAAATATAAATTATTGACATTTAGGGCAAAAATGTAAGTTAGCACAACAAAGGAAGCCAGTTGTCTGCTGAAAAACAAGTTTGTGAGTTGTTGTTACTTATATCTTTAAGTTGGGGTTCACAACAAGGGACAATAGTTCTGCTAACTCTTATTTCTTTGTTGTGAAATGCGGGAAAACGGTGAAATTCGGTCATTAGCGAAAGCTAGCGGCTAACTGATGCTAGCGGCTAACTGACGCTACCGGCGCTGCTTGTTACAGCTACAAGAGTAGCCATTAGCGTATCAATGCTAACTCAAAATTTTAGTCACAACATTAGCTGACATTTCATAGCGGCGTTACAATCGTGCCAATTCAGCACATTGCAGAAGTAAGGATTAAAAGTTATTATAACTTATAATGTAAAATTATAAGTTAGTACAACTTACAGTTGAGTTGACAAAAATCTGAATTCAGAGTTGAGCAAACTAAAAAACAAAACTCAAAATATTTAGTTTAATTGTCCAACTTAAAATTTTATCGAAGTTTGTTGCCTTGAAATTTTGAGTTCACTCAACTTTTCTTTTTTTGCAGTGTAAAAAATGCTGTTAGTTTGTGGCTAAAGCATGTACAGTAACCAGACTCCCTTCCCAATGTGGTATTCCCTTTCTCCCTCCATGACAAAGAAAAAACCCTAGGTGTTCATGTAAACTCAGCTTGCATGTTGTCATACAGTTACATTTTTAAAGACACTGTGTTTGAGATTTGAACAGTTCTGACTGCAGACTACTGTTGGTACGATAAAAGAGATGATATTGTAAATATCTCCTTTTTCTTCCAAAATACACATATGCCATTCAAATGACTTGTTTATATAAAGAAAATCATTCTGAAGGGACTATTATTAAAAAGTCTGATGGATATTTTGAGTAAGCTTATGTCAACTCTAACCATAACAAAGATCATGCATGACCGGCAACCTATTAGGTGTTTTCTACACTTGGCTCAGGAGATAATCCCTGTTTCCCTCCGGTTCAGCTGGTGTTTAATCACTGGAACAGTCCAACTACTGTATGTAGAAAATCTTAATACCTGTGGATTTTCTTTTCTGCCAAAGTGTTTGAGGTTAAGTTGTACAAATAAATGATTTTCCATGTAGACTGGCTATTGCAAGGCATGCTGCAGTTAAAAAAACAATCCTCAGTCTGTCTAATAACAACAAGTTGCTTCTGAGTTCCCTGGAGAGAGTATGTGTGAGAGTACGTTGCTCCTCCCTTTACAGCAGCTATGTATCTGATGGCAAAGCAGAGAAAGAGAGATGTTTCAGATGATCAGTGTTAAAGACAATGCAGTTGATACAGGTTGATATGTTTGATTTAATACTTTCAGATGATTGGCTTCTGTTCTCTTGGTAGTTTTGTAATCACTTTCACAGCTTTGAATAATCCACAGGTTAAACTCTGAACTACTTCTAGAATTCTGTGGTCACATAAACCCTTTTTTGACCAGAACCGATTCACAGCCGGTTCGCAGCCGGTGCTTGTGCGCTTGTGTGCTTGCGGACAAGCTATGACTAGCTCTGCAGGCTCTAGAGCCACGTCATTACGTCACTGTTAATGTCTGTCTCCGCCCTCTCGGCAAGTTTAATAACAACGGCAGATTACATGTCTCTACAACACATCTGTGCTGTTCATTTTAATCACTGGACGCCAAATACATTCATATTAACACTGTACATAAGATGTTAATGTTGAACTTTGTTGTAAGCTTGCGGCTAACTTTAGCACGCTAGCCTGTGTCAATCACATTGCAGTTATTCTTCTTAGTTTCTTTTGTTCAGACAAGGGTAAGTAGGAGATGTTTTTTACCTGACGTTTCAACTGACAACTTCAGTCTTCTTCAGAGGTGTCAGCTGATCGCTGTGTCACAGCGGTAAAAAAAACATCTCCTCCTTACCCTTGTCTGCACAAAAGAAACTAAGAATAATATTCAGAAGTAGACAAAATTAATTTGCTGGAAATATCACATTGCAGTTAAACAAATCAAATAAATGAATGATACACGTTATAGTCTAGACATACAGTCTATGGTTTTAGTTAGCCTCTCTAAACGGCACAGAGTTGGTCTTTTTGGTCAGATAACCCCAACGCCAGACTCTGACGTGAGCTGTTCGCGGTTAAACACCAGCAAAGAGTTGGTGCCACAGTAGAACCCGTTTTCCCGGTCGAGAACCGGCTCTTTGGCGGTGGAAAACCAAAGAACCGTTCGCAATTGGGCACTGTCCGTAACCGGCTCGGGTCAAAATGCCCTAATAAATAATAAGGTAGATATACAAAATGAAAGGAAAAGTTTGTATGTAGTTGTTTAATTTTCTTATTAGCCACGAGAAAGGCCTTGCTCACTGTACTGTGTGTACATGTTATAAGAGAATGAAGCCCACATAATTAGTTTTCACTTTTCCAGTGAAATATCTCTACCTGATTAATTGGCATAAAATTTGTTACAGATATTCATGGTTCCCAGAAGACGTATCCTAATGACTTTGGTGACCCCTGACTTTTCATCTAGCGACAACATGAGGTCCACATTTGTGGTGTTGAGTGAAATGTCTAAACAACTTCTGATTGGATTGTCATAAAATTTTGTACACATTCAAACTTGGTGACCCCTTATGGCTATGTCACACTTCCACTGACTGACAGTTTTGGAGCTCTCCAACAAAAGCCAAATTTGAACTGCTTAAAGACATGAGTCTCACCAGCGTGTCTCAGACACATTCTAAATACCTGGCAGGGAAATATCTGGATACATCTGGGAGTCTGTCTGGGAACTATTTTAATTTAATACAAATTTCCAGTGTGTTTTGCATTTGTTTTGCACACTCACCAAACACCTAGAAGAACAGGCTATACATAATTAAGATGTTTGAAACCTTTTTGGAAACTTGTCAACAACATCTACAAGCACGAATGATATTTCAACAGCAACAACTTCAAGGCTTCTACAAAACAGAAAGTTGTATCGTGTGAACAGTAATCTGATGACTTTGAAAGTCATGTAGTGTGAAGCAGAATTCAGCGTTCCATCAAGTCAAAATGTATTCTTTCCAATACTTTAAATTGTAACCAAATCCCTGCAAACCTAATGACACTCCAATCAGCCTTAGCTGTCCTTTATGCTAATTAGCAAATGCTAGCAAGCTAACATGCTAAACTTTCTTAACAGTTTACCATATAATTAACTGAAAGCTTTTTTTTTTCTGACTAAACAATTCTCTCTTGTACAAGGTACAGCTACTCATATCTAATAATATATGCATATGATGAATCCTATCTATCTGGGCATCCTTTGATCTTGTTTCTTCATTGTTGATAGTGTTTTCTGTTGCATCTAATGCTTTTTCTACAGCCTTAAACAGGAAAGACTAACAAACACTAAAACATACACACAGCATTACACCACACATTCATCTACAGTTTAAGGAGTTAAGTTGTTAAGTTGCGGCAGGCGAATGCTAACGAATGCACAATTAACTTGGAGTGCGGCCTCCCTCTCCAAAAGGAGGCCCCAACAAAGAGAGGAGATGCTTTGTTGACGACAGGAAGGCAAGCTGAAACACTGGCTTCAGTGTAATGGCAGGAGGGGATGAGGAAGAGGAGGAGATGGAGATGGAGGGGGGGAAAAGCCAAAATACTGTGGTGGCATAAGGGGAGGAGTTGTGCTGTAAACAAATACATCACAGCATCCCAGTACAGCAGCAAGAGGAGTTTAGGGGGAGGAGAAGGAGCTAGAGGACCAGGAGAACAGAAGGAGGAAGAGATAGAAGAAATAAGTGCAGAATAATGTGAGGGAATGAAGAAGAAGAAGAAGAAAAAGCAGGGGTTGAGGGTGCAGTGGAGGAAGAACCAAAGGATATGCATACTGATATGCTATTTAAAATCTTACTGCTGGTCTACAAAGCTCTGAATGGTCTCGGACCAAATTACATGCTTGATCTGCTCCCTCTCTATGAAGCATCCAGACCCCTTAGGTCATCTGGAACTGGCTTGTTGCGTGTCCCAAAAACAAGAACTAAGCGGGGTGAGGCAGCTTTCAGTTATTATGCTCCTCACCTGTGGAACAAACTACCTGTAGATCTGAGGTCTGCCCAAACGCTCAGCTCCTTTAAATCAGGACTAAAAACACTATTGTTTACTGAAGCGTACTCTTAACTTTAACACTTATCTGCTCTACTCTACTGCCCTTACTTTTTAACTACACAATGTTTGACTTGTGCTTTTTATTATTTTATCTCTTTTTTTATCCTGCTGTATCTTCCCTGTTTTAATTGACTGTTTTTACTGTTCTCAATTGTGTCTTGCTGTTTTTAATGTGTATGTAAAGCACTTTGAATTACCTTGTGTTGAATTGTGCTACACAAATAAACTTGCCTTGCCTTGATAAGAAGCTTCCTCCAGCCACATAAAAAGAGATTTTTTTGTTTTGACCTGGATGCACCTGACATCATCTGATGATAACACACCCAACCTGTGTCCCAATTTACAGCCTGTACCATTTCAATGACTCTAAACGCAGCCAAGAAGTTGTCTTTGGTCTAAATGTGAAGGACACATTTGGTGTTTTGTATGCATTCATTAGTTATTTACTGTAATCTCAGGTATTATAGAGCTCATATACGGGTTTACCACCAGTTAACCTGTCTGTCATCTATTCTAATGAGGTGCTGGTTTTCAAGTACACATTGGGGGAAGACGATCCTAAAGGAGGCAATTTGTATGAAAATAATGATTCATTCAATTAGAAATAAGATTGGATTGGAGTTAAGAGTGTGCAGAGTGTGTAATCTTCTCTACTCTTATTGAATCTGATATTGTTTTTGTATAAACAAGTAGAGTAATTTGAGATATATTTTAATGTTTTGGTTTAGTCTGGGTTTTTGTCCCTATAAACAATGCAGCACATTTCACACTAAGCCATTCACAAGTCAAATTGAATAAACCCATAGAAAGCAACACAGAGCATAAACCAGTAAAGCACATATGTAAATAACTGATATCACTGTTCTATTTAAGAGTGCCTGTGTTTATGTTGCAGAGAACCAAGTCAAGTTGAGTGTGAGAAGGATAAACTTACTAAAGTTAATGTCGCCATTCATGGCAACTGTGATGGAAGAATTTTTCAATTCCCTTGTGATTTATATTTAGGCTTAAAGTTGGACAGAGGCACTTTGAGTGACAGCTGGCTTCCCTCAACCCGCACGCCCAGTTAGTTTCATCCTGACATGCTCAAGGTGTGTGCCATGAGTGCAGCCAGTGGCGTAGCAGGCTGATTGGAGCATGCAAAATCTGGGGACGGTGCCACAGAATTGTTCTTTCCCTCATCTATCTCACAAAGGTGAGCTGATTCCACACTGAAGCAGCTGTTCTGCAACTGTTGCATCTGAAAGAAATGGGTACCACAGAGCAAGTTTTTGTGCACTTAAAATTTCTGAATTTGGTCTGTCACTGTGAGCCAGTGGTGTTACGAATGCTTTCTGAGACGTTTATTCTGGTCGTGTGTAGAAAGAGCTACCACAGCTTATATCTGGACATGCCATTGGAGGTGCTCAATAACTACTTAACCGTCACTGTCATGGTAAATAATTCAGATGTGGGTTGGTCTGCTGCTAGTGATTTACTGAATCATCTCTTGTACAGCATGTAAACCCACTGATTAGTATGTAGCCAGTGTCAAAAGAAATATTGAGAAAGAGGAAACTACAAATGAAACACTGATGGAAGGGGAGACAGGTGGTTTGAAGGAAGGAACAGTGGGTTGAATGTGGAAGAACTAGAGACAATCAAAGGACAAAGCCAGAGAAAAGGAAATGCAGGGCGGAGACAGGTAAAGAGGGAGTGGTGGAGGGAAATAAAAGCAGGAATGAGGAAAGATGGACCTAAAGAGAAAGGAGGAAGAAGAGGCCATGAACCCAACACCACTTTGCAGCCAAGGATAAACTATCACTCTGTGTCATTCTCTCTTTCATCCCGCCCTTGATCTATTCTTACTGTAGAGCTTCTGGAGTGCCTGCTCAAATGGTTAGCCATACTGCCCGCACCACACATCATTTGTTAACAGGGAACCCAGAGTTCTTGCGGTTGGGGAGCAGAGCTGCATAGCAACCCCACAGCACTTCCTGTTGGGCCGGGGGTTGAGCGCCGGTGCCCGTTGTTCACTGCGGTGCCCCCTCTGCCTTTAGAAAAGCAGCCGGGAAGCAGTTCCCTTACAATCGGCTTTGTGCTTCGTTGTGAGGAGAAGAGAAATGAGCGGAAAGGCAAAGCACCCTTAGTTCACTGCACTCTTTAACAGGCAGGGACCTCTGTATGGTTTAACTAATATGGGTCTCTGAAGGCCGACAGTACGATCGTTGGAATGATGGTGCTGATAGCTGAGCATTGCTCTCAGCGTTTGTTCCATTTAATTGTTGTCTTTTTGCATGAACAAAACATATCTTATTCTTTCCAACAAGAGCACACTCTGCCCACTTTCACAAGCAAAACACTGTAAAATATGTAGTAATTATAAATGCACTCAGGTTTAAACCACTATGCAGAGTTCTGTGATTACATCTACAGCTATAACTGCCAGGGCCTGCTGGGTTAACTCACATAAGCAGCTTAAATAAGTTCAGATGTTTAGTTGACATGCCCTCTGACTCTACATGCAGTGTCAGAGGGAACAGGCTTATTATGCTCTTAAAACTTTAGACTCGTATTAAAAAGGACGAATAAATCAAAGTACAGCAAATCATAAAACAATGTTGGAGGCAAACAAATAAAAAAAGTTAGACAGTAGTAACAAAGTGTGTGCAGCAATGAAAGCCAATGCTATGCGTTCCTTTGGTTGTTCCTGTGAGTCCGTTGATGGTCTGTCATATATTTAGGGTCCTATGATAAAGACTAGTGGCACTCAGGTGATCATGATCTTCCTTGCACTGCTAACTACATGTCACAGGTACAACAGACTGTGTCAGATCACAGGTGTTTTTGCACTCACCCACAAAAATCTGTGCAACAATGCTTTTTTCCCCAGACAGTGTGGAGTTCACTTTAAACTTAATCTATATATTGTCACTGATTTATTTCCCAAACACAAATCAAGAGCATGAACAGCAGTAACACCAGCCTCTCTAGGTCTTTTTTACAGGTGTATTTATTTACAGCTAATTAATACGACTTTACATTGAGGTGTGGACGTTCCAGAGCCCTCCCTGTGAATCAGTGAAACTGCAAAATAAGTCATGTAGCCTTATGCCATAAATGGTAACTGGTAAATGAACTGCATTTGTCATCATCCACCCATACACACGCATTGGTGGCCGAGGCTGCCCTGCAAGGTGCCACCTGCTTATCAGTACAGAGTTTGCATTCACTACACACTTGCAGTACTGAACTGGTGCTTTTTTTTGCATGCATGTAAAGCCTGAGTTATAAATGTTATAAACAGAGATATACTTATCAAATAGATAGATAGATAGATAGATAGATAGATAGATAGATAGATAGATAGATAGATAGATAGATAGATAGATAGATAGATAGATAGATAGATAGATAGATTACTTTATTCATCCCTGAAGGGAAATTCGGTTGTCACAGCAGTCCAGTATTCAAGAACGATAAAATACAATAAAATACAATAGAATAAAATACTCAGGTAGCATGAATAAAAACAACAATAGAAAAAAAACACAGAATAGAACAAGGACACTTAAGAAGTTAAAAAAAAAGCAGATCAGTTGGTAGGTTGGCAAGATGAAGGTAATTATAATTATACTGATGATATGATGGCAACAGTGCTTTAGTGACTAGACGGTATAAAAAAAAAATATTAGCCTAATAATGGTGGAAAACCCCTTTATTATCTTTTATTATCAGTGACACCTTCCTGGTAAGATAGGTCCTCTTGGTGAGAGGGAAGGAATAGGCTTTTCTCAGACAGACTTGTAAGTAACACTAATGTAATCAATAATATTTGGCTGACTTTCATTTAGGTGTGCCAGTTCCAGAGCCTTGGTATTGTTCGTGGCTTGCGGACACACCTAAATGGAATTGGGCCATCAGTAATGTTATCAGTTACACCTGTGTTTTTTCTGCAATGACGTCAAGATGTCCATAGTGAAAAGGGCCTTTCAGCAGAATAATACTGATGGCTGGTAAATGATAAAAACAGAAAAAGCCCCTTTTTCAGAGAGAAGAGATAAGGAAACTAATGAAAACTAATAAGAAATAGTTCAATTCATAAATTACTGAAAGTCAATTTTAAAATTGCATGCAAAACACTTTTAACTTATATTTTAAAGAACGCTTCGACTTCTTGAACTGTAAAAAATATGATTGGAAGGATAGTGATAGCACCTCATTGGGTGAATCAGCTGGTCAGACACATACATGTTTGTGTGCTGGTTAAAGTAAAGTGGAATTATGTTGAAGAAAACTAATCATAAACTTCAGAAGATTTAAAAGTTCAGAAGGATCGAACAACAAATAATGGACAATATTACTGTTTAAATATGAACCTCTAGCCCCACCTAGTGGTCAGTTTTGTTTAGTACAACAACACTCATCTAACAAATCCTCACAAAGCTGTAACCAGCAAATGCTTCCTATTTCTCCCTTATCAGTAAAATGAGCAAATACTCAAAAAAAAATTGACATTATTTCAATACATTTTGAAGCATTTCACAGCAGAATTACCCATTACACTTTTGTGTGGCTCCATATTTTTCTTATGACATACACAGAACCTCCTTTAAACTTAACTTTGCAATATTTTTGTTTCACTGAAGTCTCAAGCAAGGTTATTATAATTAACGAAAAAACTAACGAAATAACAAAAACTAGAATTGCAAAAAGATTTTCGTTAACTGAAATAAAAATAAAAACTAGAGTTTTAAAAAAAACGATAACTAACTGAAACTGTATTGCGTGGTTACAAAACTAACTAAAATTATAGTGAAAATGTCCTTAGTTTTCGTTTTTGTCAACTTTTTTCATTCATAATTCAGTGTTTCTATTTGAACAATGCAACACATGGTAAATATGTTTACTGAGACTGGGATGTCTACACTAGAACCAAAATTCAAAACACCCAGAACTGTAAGAGTGAATAACCTTATTGGGGCTGAGATGGATAAAATGGCAAAATTTATTATGACCTCTTTGAATCTGGCACCCAACACATAGCCCATTACAAAAAACTAAAACTAACACTAAAACTAATAAAAACTAAACTAAAACTAAGCATTTTCAAAAAAATAAAAAATAAACTAAAACTAAAAAATCACTCTAAAAACTAACTAAATTTGAAAACAAAAATTCACAACGAAATTAAAACTAAAACTAATGAAAAATCCAAAACTATTATAACCTTGGTCTCAAGCTCTGTAAATAAGTAAGAAGGCAGTGATACCAGTGATTACTCTGTCACTTCCTGTACATTTTTTCAGATCAATTTTGTCAAACATAACTGTGAACAAGAACTGTAATTGTGCTGACAAACAAACAAACAAACAAACAAACAAACACTTATGACTAATAGAATCTCGCTCTCCTCGCTTGTCTTGTCTGTGTCCACTTGACTTTGTAAGATGGCCACCAATATAACCAGTTTGACTGGTTTGTGCAGGGCTATGACATCATTACATCAGTGCTGTGGGGAAACCCAACACCTGAATGGTCAGTTACAAAATAACTTGTAATGACTTCCAGTCATAACCTCCTACGTGAAACTTTGAGTGTTCTCTGCACGAGTATAAGCATGTTATTGTACAAATGTCTTTAGTGAGCTCTAAAACATTGGTTTCCATTCACCTCAGTGGTTTTGTCTTGGCATGTTGCTGCACTGACTTATAGTATGGTGAATGGACAAACTAATATGACCTATTTAATGAAGTGCTTCAATATGAACTTGATAAACTGGCTAATTACAACTATTTTTAGATCTGGTTCCTGACAAGCCCAAGTGAATAAGCCACAGAAAGTATGCATGCGATTTTTAATGTGTTCTGACATTCATGAGTCATTCGTTGAAACAAAATCATTCAGCCACACAGATGTTATATGAAGCTACTAATTAAAAATGTTTCCATTCTACTAGCCTTTGTCTGATTTTCAGATGCAGAAATGACCCAGACAAAGACAGCCTTGGCCTAGTTTCACATCCACTGCAGCAACACCCTCACCTCTTGAAGATTAATGACCAAACCATTAGTCTTCCACAAACAGGATTTTAACCCACACAAACCAAATAACTCTTCTTGTTTCACCTCAGGCACAAATATGTTACACTATTTAACCTTCAAACAAGGTACTGGCATAAATAAAAGTTGCAAGAAAAACAATTAAAACTACAGTTTAAAGATTACACCCCTTGTACATTTGCATTACTGTGAATATAGTGTGTATTGAAATGTCTGTTTATATTAGTACTTTTCACACCATACGTCTTTTCCACACATGTGAGAGATTTGCCTCTCTGTGTGTCTGCAAAGGATAAAAACCTGCACAGGACAACACTGAACAGTCCAGTTAAAATATTATCTTAATTATTCTTTCTTTTTTTCCTTTTTTTTTTTTTTTACATCAGAGTGCAGAAAGATGAAAAACAGGTCTAATGCTAAACCAGGAGCTTCCTTGTGGTTTTACAGGCATTTGCATAAGTTTGTATAACTGGCAGGTTTGTCATTTGCCCAAAGTAGGCCAACCAATCAGAATAAGAAGAAATGCCATAAATGTGTGCTGTATTAAACTACTCCTGTCAGGTTTTAAACCAACACTCAAGCTTCTCACTATTTTTGGCATACTGGTATGTAACCATTAGCCAGACCTGAGTTGGACATTGGTCATTACTGGGTCTAAAGCTTTAGATAAACACCTTAATAATCATTTATGTAATTAATTATGTAGCCTGTAATTAGGGCTTTACGTAAGTAAAGTGTTTTTCTTATGATCCGTTTACAGTTAGCATTTTTTATGGAAAAAGTTAATATAAAATGTTAATAAAGTGTATTTTTATTTGTTTTAACTAAACCAGTGGGCCTTCAGCCAAGCTACTTTAGCATAAAAGTGATGTACCAGTTACTGTGAGGGCAAGACGACACACCAGATGGTGTAAACCAGACTCTAATCCAGGTAATTTATATGAAATGTGTATCAGTGAACAGTATTTTTAGGTGGTGGCTTGTCTTTTTATTTTTTTTAATGTTTTTAAACTTTATTTAAGTATTCAATTTACAAATTATGTCAAACATTAACACATAACACAATACATAAGAGCTCTTTCACAGATACAAAAACGAGAAGTCAATAAATAAAATAAATTAATTTACAGAATATATTCCCAAAGTCTCAGATAAAATAGAACCTAAATAATAAATAAATAAATAAATACTAATAGCTAATACAAAATCATGACATCATAAAATGCCAGAGAGTACATCAAATATCTTTTCATAGTAATCTAAAAATTGTGTATTCTTTTTATTTTTAACCAGGGCTAAGGATTTATAAAGTGAATTAAATTCAACCAAAAAATGAGGAAAGTTTGGCTTGGAGGCTGAAAATTTTTGCTTATGAATAAAATATTTTCCCAGTAAAATGAAAAAAATCACTAAATACTGAAGACACTTGTTCTTCTTATTTTCATAATAACATATAACATCTTTTAGAGAAGGTGGTGGCTTGTCTAACCGTCTTACGTAGCCTACTATGACGTTAGTGTACGTAACCTGAATGAGACAGGTGCCGTCGGTCTGGTGAGGTTTTGGGGTTGTGAACGCACCACCCAGTCGTTTCTTTCCTTTTTTTCCCGTTTGGGCGGAGTTTGTGCTTTCTGCTGGAAAAGTCCCTGGCTGAGTTAGAGAGAGAGCAGACGCACACGGTTGGAGGAGAGCGGATACACACCTGTTGAACCAGCGGTCTTCTGGTTTAAATACAGTTTTAATTCTTTTGTTGTTGTTTTCTCTGAGAGTCTCAGAGTCTGAGTCTTCAGGATGACGGACACGCTTTTACCAAACGGCATCAAAGACGGCCGAGGGGACAGCAGTTATTTCAGAAAGGTGAGTTTTTTCTACTCGTCACTGACAAATGATATCCGTCTCCGTCATGTAACAGTGACAGAGAGATGCCAGCGCAGTTTTACATCTAAAAATTGACATATAATGACTTTAGCTGACTGTTTCTGACATGCTTACGGGACGTCTGTCCATTTAAAAATATTTTCTGGGACTATTATTATTTTAGCGTTAAAAAAAATCAGTGTTTCAATATTCGCCACACTGAAACATTTACTTTTAAAAAAGCTAGGCAAGTTTTTCCAGACAGAAAGTGTTTGTAATCTTTACTCAGGCTATGTCTAAGTAATATTTATTTAATATAACCACTTTTTTTAATTTATGAAAATACACAAGTAAATTGCAGATTCACTGATCATCTCAAGTGTATTTTACTTGGAAATATCAACTAATTAAGCCAATGAACTGGTTTAGTGAATATAACTTGGATGGAATGATTCAATTTACATACAAAACTGAGGACACATAATAACAAACAATCACTAAGTAATGCACTACATGAAAAACTGCCATTTTAAATGAAAAGCACTGAATTCGTATGTTTTTGTATCATTTATATAGACGATTGAAATAATAATAACAGGCACTTTTTTTCAGTGCATAAATAATTATAGGCTATTATGTACTTTATTTGCTGCCAAATTTGTCGTTGCTATAATTAAGGATACAGGTTAGCCTGCCATGTTCACATTGCCAAACTATTTTAGTAAGGTATTAGCCTACATACAATAAAACATCAAAAGTAAAATACAATTTGAGACATTTTCATGCTTCGTAGTTTCAGTCTTCAATTTAGCACAACAAATCCTGCAGCTCCTGATGTGTCACAAACAGCAGCAGAGACCAAAACACTGTCACCTTCAGCTGTGTGTGTGTGTGTGTGTGTGTCTAAGAATAGCTGTATCTCCTGCAACGACTGATAGTCTGAGAGATTGAAAGGTCAGTGACCAAACATCCCATATTTAACATCAGCTCCCTGCTGGGTGTCAGAGGTGGTGTTGCGGTTGACATTTAACAGGAAGTGTTCTGGGTGTGATGAGGGATTCCTCCAAAGCTTTGTTGATACGCCTGGTAAGCTTGGGTCCTGCCCTTAGATAAGCACAACAAATGACTGGTGTGTCAAGGGGCCATTGTCAGATCTCCAAAGCCATGACCTTTGCCCTCTTCTATCGATTAACTGTATCTTCCAGTTGCACACATGGGAGACGCTCTGGATAACAACATCAGCTAAATGATTAAAATGTAAATGTCAGAGCTAGGTTATCTTAATCGATGTATCAGATAGAAGATAGAATATTTTCCTTGCCGGTTTTTGTTGTTGGCACCTTTTCATCATGTAACTAAGCTGATGAGCTATCATTATACAGAGGTGATAATTAAAGTAATTAACATTTACTGCATCACCGCCAGCAAAGGAACCTCTCTAACCAGTTTTACATTTTCTGTACCTGCAACTGTAACATTTTCAAGAGCTGTGGGTTTGTCTAGATTGAGGCTGTGAGAAAAGAGCTGGCAGTGGTCCAGTGATCATCTAATGTGTTTTTACTGAGTTCCCCGTCTGCCATGCTGTGGTCCGTGTCTCATTCCTCCACATTTGTACTAGTGTCCTCAACTGGAGTGTTTTTATAGACAAGCTTGTTTAGATGGACATCTGAACAGGGCCTTTGTGTCTTTCAATCCCCCCGAATCCCTCTCTGAACGCTGTCTGGATTTAGGCTCTGTGCTGCACTTCCTGTGTCTATAAAAAGTTCAGTGGGAGCCAGGGTCTGGCACTGCCACAGGACATGATGGGAGACTGTCGAGCCTAATACCTCAATCACACAATGTTTCCTTTACTTTAGCACACATCGTAGAGCCGAACTCATCCTACTTTCTCCATCGTTCTCACTCTCTCCACATTTCTTTTCTGCTGTGTTTTTGAGTCTTTACTTCCACTGCAGAAACTCCCCTCAGTAAAATAGGCTTGCACGTCTGTTTAAAAACCACAAAGCAAAGAGTTCTGTGTTCTCATTTCGTCCTGTTAAAGAGATTTGCAATTTGGAAACTTTTTGGTCAAATTTTAACGAAGTGGAGCCAAGCCGATCTTTGCTTCCATTTCTGTGCCCCTCTTTCTCTTGGGTGAAAATTAGTTTAATGATTTACAAGGCCTCACTGGGTTCGGTCGATGCTCCAGGGAGCTGTTGTGGTTCAGGGCTGCCGTCCCAGCTCGTCCACTGTTTCACCTCCAGCTGGCTGAGGTCCGACTGGACGGCTGCAGGATGGAAAGATGGCAGGACAAAAAGCAGAATCGGCATGATTCTTCTCCTTATCCTCCTTGGCCAACGAGAGCATTGACGTAGCATCTGGCCCGAGGCCGTCCTTCAGCCAGACCACAGACACAAATTGACAACATGTGTCCTAGTTCAGAAACCAGACAAGCTCCCTCAACTTAGAGACATTCCCTTAGCAGGGTTTGTATTGGAAAAAGACAAATGAGAGATTCAGCTGTGTTCAAATATTGTGTCTAAGGCCTGTAACTGATGTAGAATTTTGTCAGATTAATTGGATTTGACTGTTTAACCCATAAGAACCCATGGTGACACATGTGGAACAAACACTTTACATTTTCTAGAATCTCCCGTATTCAGCTTTATGCTTCACATTAACTCATTAAATCCCTAAGTGACACATACTCAACACCCTAGGGTGGTGGTCATGTGACTTTGACAAGAAGTGACATCTCCAAAATGTGTGTGTGTGACTGGAAACAAAAATGGGAAAAAAGAGCTAATTTTAAAAAGCTTATATTTGTTACTAGGCTAAGTTTAAACCCATTTGACAATTCTAATACGTTAATAGGGTGTCCTGTATTGCATTTAACTTGTTCTGACCATATTTCTTGAACAAATTAAAGTTACAAATTTGATAGGCCTATATGTTGTGGAGATGCAAAAGAAAAAGGCAAATTTGTGTCACTGTAAGCAGAAAATGTGTAGTTTTTTGCTATTTTAAAATAAGAAATATCATAAACATAAATACCATAAACACTCAATGTAACATATATGTGACATCACAGATCTTTAGGGGAAGTATTTTTAAAAAAAACATCAGAAATGTGTTAATGTGGTCCACTTATAGAACACATCCTTTAAGGATAACTGGGTCTGGGTTCTTATGAGTTAAAATGAATATTTGATAATTTGTTCCTTTTTTCCCCCATATAGATTATCAAGCAGCGCTTCATTAAACTGCCTGATTTGGGAATGTTCAGGGTGAAAGCAACATTTGTGCTATAGCAAACAAGCCAAGTTAGCACTGAGCTAATGCATGCTAACCCAGGGGTCAGCCCTAATTGTATTACACTTTCACTGTGTTTCAATGAATATAAAGATGTCTTTCTTTGGACTGAATGAAGCACAGCCCTTAGAGCAATATGTCAAAGTACCACCTCCATAATTACAGTACATTCAACTGGTGAAGTCAATTAGGGGGCATATATGAATTCAGCTTGACATTCGCTTCATCATGAAGAGGCGTGAATATAAAGATATTGAGCACATTCTCTTTATTTATAGAGCGCACAAGCAATTATGAATTTGTTATGCTGCATAAAGCGGTTGATGGCTGCAGCCTCTGCCTGGCCGGTTGCCAGTCTTAATCAGCAGTCGTATAAACCAACTGTCCAGTGAACCATTGCTCTGCATGTTCTTTATGAAGCTTCGGTTATACAACAGAAGGATGATTGGCCGTTTGATGGATATGATAACGGACAGGACTGTCTTTGTGTTTTGCTGTAATGAATTATTTTGTAGGGGTGAGCGTCTGCCATAGAGAAAGGCTGCACTGTTTGAGTATGCCAGTGATTTGGACGGGGATTTGGACACTTGAACACTAGTTCGATCATACAGTTCTAGAGGCTTTATATGAGGTATATTTCCAAAACCAGGGCACATCACATGGCACTTAGTCTTTCAGACTTATTTCAGCCTCATCATATACTGCATAGAACAGTGGGGAACAAAATGTACAATAGAATAATATAAATATATTAAATATATATATATATATATATATGTATTGGCTGCTGGGGGTTGCACTGGCTGAATTGGATTTTCAGTTGTTGAAGGTCTGTGTCCACAGGCTGTGCGACATTCCCTACTTTCTCGTTTCACGTTTTATTTTTGCTTTAAAAGGATATGATGCCATGTTACTCACAGACTGCCAAAATAAAAGCAGTTACTATAATCAATAATATGAATAATATGAAGCAAGTTAATTTGAATTATGTCAGTTGAGGCATTAAAGAAAGAAAGAAAAAATGGTGACGCTTAAGTGAATTGATTTCTTTTCTCCCACCCCTACCAGACAGTAGCATAGAGACAGCCACGGATTCAATTCCAAGTTTCACCTATAATGTTGATCAAGTTTTCATCCAAATAGTCTGACATCTCAAGAGATGTCAGTAATGTGAAAGAGAATCTAAAACACAACATGTATAATGTCTCTAAGCTGTCCAGAAGTAGTAATGTTGTATCAAACCATTAGTTTATGGACTAACTGTGCCTGACATGATGTCATGGTCACTGATCAGCTGTTCATCAGATTCATCACTTTGGAGTGTCAGCATGAGTTGGAAGTTTCATCGCAGACTACGTATTAAAAATGGAAAAAGAACATACTTCTATGTTTACTATTAATCACAAGCCACACCCATGTCCTTTAAGGTAATGATGTCATGATCGATGTAACAACATACGGCAATAAGGCCACGCCCTCTCCACTATTATGCTAATGCCTCGCCCTGATGTTGTTCTAAGAAAAGCTCCGGTGGCGCCACGCCCCCGGAAGTCTCGATTTGGCTCTATTGTGTAACTAATGAGTTTCTCATTTGTGTAAATGGTTAATCTTTACACTCTCAGGTCATTGAAGTGTTTGTACAGGAACACCCAGGTGGAGTGTTCAGAGAGAAAATGTCAAGTTTAATAGTGTTGCAACTATTTGACCTGAAATTTGTTCTTCAAAGGACACTGTCACTGCTTGGTCATTTTTACAGGAAATCTTTCTGGATAAGAGCATCAGCAACATGACTAAGATGTAAATGTAAAGCTGTAACTGGTGATACAGGGGCAAAACACCACAACTACACTTTGAATAATTTGAGTAAACAAGAAACAATCCCTTTGAGCAGTATCAAATCAACAGTTAAGTTTTAGGTTTTTTTTAAAATATTATTTTCATCTTTGGACAGTTGACACTCTAATGGCAGAGAGGAAACTAGAATAAGAGAGGGAGGAATGAAATGCAATAAAAGTCCTCCGCTGGATTTGAATGTCGGAAGTTCCAGTTATGTGGTACGTGCCTCTAACCATTTGGCCCCATATCAATAACTGGTTTATGGTCTAAATAAAGTGTGCATGTGTGTGTATTTAGTAGATATTGTTAAGTAGATTTACATAAAGTGATGTCACAGATGTATCAGCTGTTATGCACACCTGTTGCTAATCCTGTGGCAAGCAAACCCGAGGAAGCCACAATGCAAAACAAAAAAGTTTGGTCCAAGCGGTTTTTAAGACTTAATAGTTGAACAGAATCAATCTGGATACTTCTGTTATGTGGGAAGCCAGTGAGGGATTGTTGTCGCAGCACTAGTATGGTGGTGATCAGGGATAGTGTGAACCTCTTGTGTGTTTTGCTGTTTTGGTGAAGGTGACAATGTGTGTGTAAGAGGAGCCAACGGTTCTCTTTACAATGTACAAATACAAAATGGGGAGACAGAGTTTTTCCGCTGTGTAGGTAGTAATGGAGCCAAATCAACGTCTGTTTGAAAGGGGCAGCCAGCATGGCAGTACAACACACACACACACACACACACACACACACACACACACACTGGCATTCGGTTCAGTTTAAAAAAAGCAAAGCTGGCATAATCGTGGATCTTTTTTTTAATTTTTTTTTTTAAACATGTTTTTATTTGAAGAAATTGATCACAGATATTCAACATACATCATTTTTCTTATTTTCTTCCCCTCCACCCATCCCCATCGTGCTGTCAATACGGAAAATAAATTTAAAAAAATGAAATAATGAAAATAAACTTGTGAGTGAGAAGTACACCTCAAATGTTATACAAAGAGAGAAAAAAAAAGTTACAGGCATGAAAATATATACAAGGTTAAAATAAAATCGTGGATCTTCTTCACACTGTTTCAGAAAACTCTGTGTGGAAGGGGAAAGGGACATTCAAAATTGCAGAGACAATCAAGTTCCAAAAAGTAAAGGAAAATCCCAGAACAAAAGTCATGTTTCTTTTAAATTCATCCCTAATTTGGTATGTTTTCTGTTTCACAACTAAATTCTAAGATTGCATCTTTGGTGCTGAGCTCTCACCACGGTGGTCTTAATACATTACAGCGATAATTTATCAAAGAGTGATTCGAGACATTGACATCCTTTTACAAAAAAACCTGTTCTTTTTTTTTTTAAGTAATTGACACTGAAAATGTAAAGGAACGTGGTGTCTTTTAAGGTAACAGAAGAGTTATTTGGAAATCACAGTCACACTTTCTGCTCTGCTGAGCATCAGTCAGTGAATACTTCTAGATGATGATGTGTAACCTAAAAGGTTAACCTGCACTTGCACAATTTTAAAAAAAGAGAAATTAATATTTAACTACACTCATATGATTCTCTTTGGTTCATGGTTTTCTATTATGATCCTTCTGCGGTCACTTGTTACATAAGTTGCTCTCCTCCTACTCTCACCCTTGATGTTGCTCATGTACAAACTGAAGCTCATCGTGCCGCTGACCTCAGCCTTAGTCAGATAGATTCAAACAATGTTATTGTGTCCCCAGTTGCGGACTGTAAACTAACAGGTTTTACTGAGCTGACTAGTTTCTGTGCATCAGTATAGTGCAGACCACACCTCTGCTGTGCTGTGAGTCAGTCAGTATGAATGTCTCAGGCCAGTTTATCTGTACTGGTGTGAGTGACAGCCTATTGACTTAGCAAGGCTGGGACACTTGTGATAGGGACAAGGACACACAGTACAGCCACATACAGTCCGTTACGTGTAAACACAGAGAGTGAGAGCATGTGTTTGAGCTGAATACAGTATGACAAGGTGCAGCACCTTCCACGCCCAACAGGTTTGTTTTTTTTTGAACAATGTTTTTATTAATTTTCAATAAGAACATACAAAACACAACAAAAAAAAACAAAGCATGCAGACCCCGCTGAACACACATACACAAAAAATAAATAAAATAAAATGAATAAAAATTAAAATAAAATAAAAAAGTGTGTGATTATAAAATAACAATTACAACAAATAATAATATTTTTTTAAAAATAAAAAAAAATTGTTACACTCAATATGCTTACAGAAAAATATAATCTACTGTTTCTTGAGAAAGTCCATTAAGGGTGTCCACACCTTTTCAAATTCTTGCACTTTACCCTTAATTACATAGGTTAGCTTTTCTAATGTAACACACATTACAGGTTTATTTTTACTGTTATATCAGGCAGTTCTGATAAATACATTTTAAAGTCAAATGCACAGTGATGTTGACCAATAATAAAAAAAAAAACAGGCTCTCTTGAGGCTTTATAATTGTTATTAGGAAATCATTGTAGCTTAAAGAACATCAATGAGAAAATCACCTACACTGTAAAAAAGGATAAATAATAGCTACTCAATAAAATTGAGGCAACAGATTGCACGCAATATTATTAATTAAATCTAACTACGTTACAAGTTGAGTTAATAACAACTTAAAAGGAAGTGCCTCTCAATTAAAAATTGACTAATTCTATTGTGTTGGATTCATTCAAAATTCTCTTGATTTAGAATTACATACACATAAAGATTATATTTAATGTGATCAAAATAAGTAGATTCTATCTCAAACATTTTTATATTAAAGTTACTTAAACAACTGCCTCAAAATCAAGGATGTATTTATATTTAATACATTTTATCAAATATATTTAGTAAAATGAAATGACTACAGAATAATTTATTGCAGTGTACTTCAAGATATTATCTTCTGCTGACGTGTTTGTTCTTGTGTCTCTGTGTCTCAGGGTTGTAACCCGTTCGCCCAGACTGGACGAAGCAAACTGCAGAATAAACGAGCCAGTCTGAACCAACAGATCATCAAGCAGATGAGGATGAGGGCCGGAGCTGAGAACCTGCTGAAGTAAGATCCAAACTGATGACTGACGACACGTTCATGCATGCATACTATATATTTATGTGTCTGCTTAAATCATCAATTCACTACATTGTGAATTGTTTTAATTGGAAGTGCAGGATGGTTTGAACTCAAAGTTATGTAGTTGCATTTGTTGCATCGGGGAAAAGCAGATCTTCTACGTTTCTCTCTCAATTAAATTCAATTCAATTCAATTCAATTCAATTGGCTTTATTGGCATGACGTAATACTGTACATATTGCCAAAGCAAGCGTCAGAAAAAAAAAGATAACAGTAAGGAAAGCAATATTTACAATAAATTATTATAATTCTATTATTCATTTTAAAAGAAAAACTAATAACAATAAAAGAAAGCAATATTTACAATCATTGAATTACAATCAATCTATCATTCATACAATCTAACTGTCCCAGCAAAGAAGAAGAAAAATAATAAAAAACAAAACAAAACAAACAACAGCTCTCTCTCTCTCTCTCTCTCTCTCTCTCTCTCTCTCTCTCTCTCTGTCTCTCTCTCTCATCTTATCAATGCATCATTCATGCGTCTGTATGTTGTTGTAGTCAGTTATGTCACTGTGGCATATGTGACCTCCAGTAAACTCCAGCAGGTCTGTTGATGTTGGGCTTCATCCCCGTCACTTATTATCTGTTGCCATGAATTCTTGGTGACACTGCGGTAACACAGCGCAGGGGACAGATAATATTATGCAACAGTCTTAAAGAGGAGCATGTTCAAAAGAAACAAAAGGCTTCTGTTATTCGGGCTTTTGAAGAAGCCTCGCTGAGACTTTGTATCTTGATTATAGCGCACGATTTTTGAGATAATGCGGGTGCTTTTTGTAATTTTGCACGTTTTGTCCCCTGTTCTGTACTGCTACAGAATGTACTATCCAAAGAAAAACCTTTTTTTCTGTTATAAGTAGCAAGAGTTTGAGTTTCTCTTGTGATATCATTGCAGCAGCTCTAAGACTCAGTTCTAAATGATGTTTCCTGCATTTCTACTTAGTACTTAGCAAACTAGTCATTATGCTTTGCCTCAGTGTCGAGTTGTGCTTGAAAAGATTTTATTTTAAAATGTGATTGTGCAAAGTGTTTCTGAAATCTGAGTAAATAGCTCAACACAGACATTCTCGGACACAACCTTCAGTAATTAGACATTGGAAAGGTGTGGAGGAAGCATACCGGCTTATGAATCATCTTTTCTCATCAGTGTCACTCAAACATAGAACTATAAGAGGGATCATTTGTGTATCAGTATTGTGCTAACCCTGTATGATTATACAATTAAGTTTAATTGAGATATTGTAAACCTGAGCCCTTTTCTATGTTCAATTCTTGTGTTTTTTTTGGGGAAATATCAAGATATACAGCCACCTGTAAAACAAAATGTAAGCTTGGTTTATGATATATTTACTGTAAAGAAATCTTTCGTATCTTATGTACATTGGGCCGAGCAAAAAAAATTAATTTTTTCAACCCGTTCAGCGTCAGCAAGGCCACACTGAAGCTGTGCTCCACCAGTCAAGAAGTGATACGTGCATGTTTGCACAGTATCTACAGTATGTTTCAGGGCCTTCAATAGCACTTGACAGACATATTTTATCTTGAATAACTTTTTTTTGTGTGTCTTATTTAGACAAATGCAGATTTGGTTGCCCTTTGTTTTATGTCCTCAAAAGCTCTGTGCTCACCCATGCAAACTGTCGACAGAAGTTTTTTTTTTTTTTTCAAGTGAAATTTAACACCATCATGTATGAGGGGTGAATTATGGGAAATGGGAAACGTTTTTATGTTGTAATTTGCTGGGAATAAGAGACAGAAGAATAGTGCACTTTCTATCGAGATTTGCTGGTTAGCTTGATATACAATACGGGTTTGAGCTGTGGCAGAGGAGGATTATGTGTTTCCCTGAACACGTTTAAAAATATAACACCACCCAAACCTGCTGCACTAGAAAAAAACAAGTCTGTCAAGTGCTAGCTGCCTGGTGAGGCAAAAGTAGGAGTTAGAAAACACACAAGTCATCTTATTATGACTTTTTTATTGCAGATAATTGTAGTGTGGAAAGTATAGCTTTAGACATTTTCAGAGTTGAATCAACAGCTCCCTGACAACAAAAATGGAATATTATAAGCTTCATAAAGGTGGTGTTTATCACAGGCTCACTGTGTTGGATTGCATGAAGTTATACAGTTCTTGCTGTTACTGTGTCCACCTTCTGTTCTATGTGGCCTTTGGCATGGATGCTGTTCCCCGCAGCAGTCAGGATGGTGTTAAGTTTGGTGAACTGTACAGGCTGCTGTTGAAAAGGTTTCCTCTGCTATCTGCTGTCACTGAGTCTACAGAAGCAAAAGGTACAACAGTGCGGTGCACCTTTTCTCTGAGAGAGTGCAGCATGAATGTCTCCCACTGGGATTCTCCAATCTGCTCTCTTTCCGTTTGTGTTAAGATTAGTCTGGTGAGGGAGGATACTGCTCTGTGTGTGTGTGTGTGTGTGTAGGTGCGTGTGTGTGCAGGTGTGCGTGCGTGCGTGCGTGTGTGTGTGTGTGTGTCCGTTCGGCCTGTCTAAGCTTACTGTCAGCCTGAGAAGCCTCCACATTCCTCCAGTACTTCACATAGTCTGCCAAGCCAAGGCCAGGGGCAAATGGACTCTGGTTGTGTGTGTGTGTGTGTGTGTGTGTGTGTGTGTGTGTGTTAACCAGCCCAGCTGCAGCACAGAGAACGGCCTGGATGCATTTTTGAGTTGCAGGTATGCTCTTAGCTTTATTTTATGTTCCTAAATCATATGCAGTCTGACTGGAATATTACCTGTGATCTTCCATGTGTGTGTGGATTAAAGGGTTGCCATGGCTATCTGACCTATTTAGGCTTCCACCTGGATTGCCATGTCAAAAACAGATTTGCATCAGTAAAATAAAACATTCCTGCAGGACTGTAAGCATGACCCTTTTTAAGAATATATTAAAATGCATTATAAAGTATCAGCATCAAAAGATCCTATTGAAAGAGATAGATCTGGCTCATTATGGCCTTTGTGGAAGCTAAATCCTTGTTTTTATTGAGTACAGTGTGTATGTGTGTGTGCATGTGCGTGTCTCATTTGTTGCTGTCAATTTCCCAACCTCGCTTTTTTCTTCTTTTCTCTTGTTCTGCATTCCTCACTCTATCAGCAACAGGTGGAGTCAGTCTGGTCAGACCAGTTCTCTTCTCTTCTCTTCTCTTCTCTTCTCTTCTCTTCTCTTCTCTTCTCTTCTCTTCTCTTCTCTTCTCTTCTCTTCTCTTCTCTGTATGAGAAGACTTTATGATGGTAAAGTAAAAAAAACACTGTGTGGGGCAGCCATCTTGGATTTTGAGGTCAGTGTTGGTGTGGTTCCTCCGACTTTCAGAGTCAGAAATGCAACCTTAGATCCTTTTCTTTCAAACCCCACACCTCCACAGGAATGCAGATATTGTTAAAAATATTAGATCTCAAACCAATAAAGCTTGGCAATAACATTGATGATTGCATCAGGGTTATCATGGCTTGGGTGTAAGATGTTTCTTTTTTTGTTAATGTGTTTTTCAAACTTTGGAAAGCCCCCTCACAGCCACAGAAGTCATATAAATCACAGGCTGTGTATGACAAGTAAACTGAACTTAAGTGTAAAATAAGCAGAGTGCTCTTTTAAACCTTTATATAATAACAGAGTAAATACCTCAGTCAACTCCAATCATTATCAGCTATAGAAGATATCTCTCTTCAGATTAAAGTCTTCAAGGAAAAATACAACTAAATGTCAGTCGGTCAAAAACACAAAAACAGACTTTCTAGAAAAGAGGATCGGGAACTTTGGTGAAACCACACTTGCTGGTTTACAGTCTCATTCCCACGCTCTGTGGGACGATATAAGATATTAAATTAGATATTAATAACAGCCTCTGGGCTGGCGAGCTGGCATCTACTCTGTCCAAACCACAGCACCTCCACCTCCTCCACACTGATGGATTCCCAAGGCTAAAAGTCCTCAGAAAGCCTTCAGCAGGCCAAGAGGAAGTGATGGTTTGGAGTCCGTGCTAAGCAGGGGATAACGTCGCTGTTATGTTCCAGTGTGTCGTATGGAGAGAAAAACTACAGTCAGCAATGTAACCCTCTCAACCCCAAATAGTTCCAGAGCTTTTCTTGTTTCCTGTCACATTTTACTCACTATGGCCTAATTTTTCACTGCAGTATGTAAATTCTTCAGCTCTGTGGAAACAACATCCTGGCTAGAAGTAGGAAGAACTCAGAAATGTATTTTGTGCTGCAGAACACAGTTTAAATAATCATAATAAAACGATCTGGTTAGTGCAAATGGTTTATTTTTGGCTGAATTTAAAATTGGATGTGTACAATTAATTATTTTGATTGAATGTCTTTATTTTAAATTGAGATTTTGTTATGTTTCCTGAAGGAAGCGTTTGTTGCACATGATTCGTTCAAGGACCAACGGAAAGTTGACATTTTTTTTAGAATTCCTGACGATGTAACTCAAGACCAAAGAGCAGAGTAAAGCAGCTATAACGATTAAAATAATGGGTGGGTTCATATGCTTGCAGGAGACTCCACTGATTCCTTAAAAGAATAAAGACATTCATCATTATACAGTATGAAAGGTCACATTATATTTTTTGGTACAAAATCAATTACCAGAAATTCAGACATTAAAGACTATTCTGGTTAAAACATTGTTGATCTCTTTTCACCCTTTAACCTTGAGCTTAACTCTTTTTTTTCAACTCTTGCCTGCCAGCACTTCGTCACATCTCACCTTACTTGTTAAAAGTCACATCCTCTGTAATTACAGGGTAGAAACACAAAGGAGAGAGACAGTAAAACATCCTTAGGCTGGAGTTTGGGGAGGGGGAGTTTACGTGTTGGTAATTTATCTTCCATTAGTTATGACTGACAGAAATGTGTTAAGATTCACTGTAAAACAGAGATAAGAAGAAAGTGAAACCACTGATGTGTGTGTGTTACCCTGTATCACCATGGATGCACGTTAATTGTAGCTTGTGTTTTCAAACAGTCACAATGAATGCATCATAAATTCTGCTATACAAAGAACCCAGCCACTGTTTCATTGTATGCTAACACACACACACACACACACACACACACACACACACACACACACACACGCACACACACACACACACATGTATTATTACAACCTTATCTCTGCTGTGCAGCGAGCCTGAACCCCTTGCACACACACACACACACACACACATTCTCCTCTCAACACAAATACAGTACAATATTCACGCCGCATGTGCAAATTGCACGTACACATTTTGTTTCAACAAATTGCACAAAAATCTGCAAAAAATAATATTGACATATGTCGTACCTCTGACGTCAAACCTCTCCAAGTCGTGTAGCATGAAATACAGTGGGATCATACCACACTTCTCATGTGACGCAGGATTTGCTTGAATACAATGTTTTTACCATGGGAATGAGCTGTTGAACTGCACAGTGATTGCAACTGTGACTCATAGATCTTGGTTAAGCTGTCGTGTGCTGCAGAGTAAATCAAGTGCCCAGCAGGGCACACTGACGCAGGTCTGTGGTCCAGAATACCAGGGGAAGCACGCTTGTTTTAATAATCAGCTTGCGGAAAGTTTGCAAACGTCAGAGTGGATAATAACAAGGCTGGCACTGCTTTTATTCTCTTTTTGAAAAACTTTTCATGACCTTTTTGTCTCATTTTTGATGTCTTATTACTAATTTTGATGTCTTGGTTTGATATATTTTGTTTTTTTCCGATCTCTCTTGTGTGCAGGGCTACATCAAACAACAAGGTTAAAGAGATGGTTATGTTGGAGCTGAGCTACGTTAACTCCAACCTGCAGCTGCTGATGGGTCAGCTGGAAGGACTCAACAGCTCGGTGGAGGTCTACCAGAACACACAGTAAGTCCAAATATTACTGCACCCTCTTTTACTACTACTGATTCTACTACTGCCCTAGCTTGTTGTCACTTCTAAGTGACAAACTCATTAAAATGTGAAGTTGCAGTAGCATGTCTACACCCTATCGGCTTTTTTTTTTACTGGAACATGTGAAATGGGGATAAAATGAAACCTTCTTGTGAGACTGCTACACATTTATTTGTGGCGTTGTTTGTTCGCCTTGCAGCTATTTTGCACTGTTGGATAAAAAATGGCTTCACCAATAAACAAGACTGTGGTTTTATTGTCAGTAGCAATGCATCCGCGGGAATACAATGTAATTAGTTAAATTTTTTCAGATGGTTTTCTTTAATGCTAACTGCCTGTGATTAAATAGATTGCATGTTAAAATGCTTGCACAGCATCCAGAGTTTTCCATTCTCATACATCTGGAAGTTGCAGATTTTGGTGCACAACAGAATCCTCATCTGGGTCAGGGTGCTTCAACATTTGGCTGAATCTAACAGAGAAAATAGACCAGATGTCAACACTACCTCTGTAGTCTGCAGATTGTGAGCCGGATGCAGAGCTCTATGCACAACTGTTTCCCTGGTCAACCTAGTGGGAGCAGAGGTGGTTGGCAGGATGAAGATCAGATCGAGAGTTTCTCAGAGAGAGAGAAGAAAATAAATGTGCATCCAACCCCTTTTTCATAGCTTTTCCTTTTCCTTTTCTTTTAACTTTTATATACTTCAAAACATGTCTGGAGGAGACTTAATTAATTGTCATCCTAATTTTAATTAACTGAACCTGCAGAAGTAAGGACTGATCAAAAGGATCAGTATGCAAATAAGTTCTTAATCCGGAGATCTAAACCTCAGACTGCTATTCATACAGAAGTAGAAGAACACAAACACGGAGTGTTGATTGGCAGCCAACAAGAGACTGATCTGCTCCTACTCTGTGGTTAAGTCATCACGCACTCTTTCAGATGAAAGATGCTTGATGACAGAGGAGCAGAGAAAATGGGTGTATGAAGGAAGAGCGAGACATACTGAAAAACACGTAGACACAGTGCAAGAGTTTGTTGTTGTTGAACTGGACCGGCTGGTTTTTGTGAGACAATGCACAAGGCGACAAGGAAGCTATGAGCTGAACTTGTATGCAAATTGAGATAAGCATCTAGTTCAAAGCTTCTCTCAGTCAGGTTGATGAGAAGGTGTGTATGGGTGTGTGTGAAAGTGATAGGTTCTGGTGTTTTCTTTCCGTAGAGACAAGCCAAGTTCATAGGGTGTGGGTGAAAATGCAGTATGTATTAATGAGGAGTCATGGGTCGCCTCAGTCACATGTTCAGTAAGATACAAAGGACTTGATGACAGTGAGATGGAAAAATAGACGTTTATACAAGTGGTGACATATATTTGTAAACTGGCATCTGTCTTCTATGCAAGTAACTTCAAGACAATTCCTCATGACGAAACACTGACACTGAAAAACAACAATGTTTAAATCTGTCTACGGGGTTTTGTAAAGGACAGCACTTGGCTGACCGATGCTTGGTCTCAATTTTAGAGATAATAAGTGTAAATTTCCATTATGGGCATGTAAGTTAACACTTAGAAATAAAAGTCCTAAGATAGTGTTGTTAATTGGATTTTTTTTATCAAAGCCTCTTGGATTGAAGACACACACACTATTCTCGCCTTAAACCACACTAACAATACAAGTATGATGCATAGAATCAGTGCTTTACACACACACACACACACACACACACCCACACCCACACCCACACCCACACACAAACAAACACACACACACTTCCGTAGAGGATACCATGTTGCCCATGACAACAAATAATCACAACAGAGTGAAGAGAAAGGTTTCATTGACCTAGCTGCTACTATCAGTTTTTTTGTTTCTCAAATATGAATGAGAGCTGCATACATAGTTAATTCTTTTACATTTAACTTAAATCTGCAGATGGCCTTTTATACACCAACTTTTGTTGGCACGCCCAGGTATGTTTGTTTTGCTAGAAAAGGTCACAGTGCTGTAAGAACCAGTAGCGTGTTGCATCAGCTATGTGCAAGTTCTCTAAGTCAGGGTGTAAAGTCTACACTAAACGATAAGTTTAAACAAATTAGTTTGATATTTAAGCTGTGTTGATGTTTGGTTGCACCATTGAATTTAACTTTCCTTGTAAATATTTCAGCTGGAACAACCCTTAAACTTGTTAGCATATAAACTTTAACCTAAGGTAGCAATTGTGGACAAGCAAGGCTACGTTTGAACTTTTACATAGGTGGTGCAACTCAGTGCAGGTTCTAATAGATCATCTCAGACAGGCAGAACTCCTTGTGTAGATTAGTAAGAATACAGATTTTACCCTCAGGAGTCTGCAGAGGCAAATATTTCCCTCGGCAATTTACTCAGTAAATCAGCTGATGTTGTAATTCAGCCAGAGAAACTTACAATATCTAAGCTGTAAGGTGTGTGCTCAAAAACCAGAAACAACCTCCTCTTTTTGAATGTACAGAAACTAGGAAAAAGACGGTAGCTCACTAATTACATGGGCATCTTCAGAATACAACAGCTGCCTCTCAGTACAATCTCAAGGCCCAAGTGTCCTCCGTCACATGGGATCGGACTGACTCGAGTGTGGGAACATTCATCCTCTCATCAGCCTCCTTCTCAGGCTCTTAGAGAAACACCTGCTCCATGCAGAGACACAAAAGGAAAGCTGTGAATCTACCATCAGCTCCACCATTGTGTGTGTGTTTTAAAAGAAAATGAAACACGTGCAAAGTCCAAAGTGTTCACATCATCATATTCACACTGCAAGACTCACAAAGGACCATACAAACAGGTAACATGCACATGGGAATATTGGATATGTTGAGAAAGTCTGAGCAGGTGTCTCAGTGGGATGACGCTGTACCGTCACAATGGAGACTTAGCCTCCTCCTCTCTGCCTGAAATACAACCTCAGTCTTAAGTGCGGAAACAAAAACCTCTCCTCGCCTTTCTGGGCTTTTCCCACCAGTCCACCGTCCTCTGAATAGTGTCTCTCTGAGGTTATTTCTCACCTAGACCAGATTCAGCTGGTTTTGTCATGAGGTAATGCATAACAGAAAGCCCATATATACAATATGACTGGTGCAGCACATGTGCTGTAGATAGATAGATAGATAGATAGATAGATAGATAGATAGATAGATAGATAGATATACTTTATTTATCCCAAGCTGGGAAATGACAGTGTAGCAGCAGCATTACACACAGAGACAATGACAACACAATTAAATAAAAAAGAACAACCTAGGCATACTTCAAGCAATAAAATATAAAAAATACAATAAAATACAATAAGAAATAAAGTGTCTAAAGAAGGAGTATGTATTAAGGAGTAGAATAGAATTCCAGTGCAGAATAAATATGAATATACAGTATAAAAATAAAAAATGTTGGTGCTATGAAACAAATAAGGTACATGATGTACATGATGTTGGTGACCTCCTTAAACCACCCAATGAAAAACATAGCTGCTCACTTTAGTCTTGACAATCTTATAAAATATTAGAGCCTTGTAGAACATTCTTTCCAGTCTGACTCGGTATCAAAATGTTACTTACTGGGATTTGTAATTTAGTAAATGTTTGTTCAGTTCCTCTATGTAATGTTCTTGACCTGGACAACAAGCTGAGCTGACTTACAGACCCTCTGAATCAGCAGAAGTGAGGTGATGACGAATGAAAAGATAAAGATGTCAGCACTACAGGATGCTTCACTAACTCTGCTACTACACCAAGGCAGATCTGAAAAAAAAAAAGTGCACTGCTCTATCGTCTGATGCTCAGTTCGTACAGCATCTGAGCAACTCTTTTTATGCAGAATTGAAGTCAGAGCAAACAGTTTTAACAGCAGTGAAATTTTTTGCAAGGCTAAAAGCCAACGAAAATAGACTAAAGCAGAATATTTTTCTTTTCTCAGATTGATTACATCATTCTTTTTTCAATAAATTTGGACTTTGACTTTCTTTGGACTTTAGTATAATATTAATAATATCAGTGTAGCTTAATCTTGATCTAAAATGGTGCAGAAATACTGTGTTTCAACAGAATAATTAGTCATGCCCAAAAATTGTTAGGAATCAGCGTTTGAATCTTAAAACTATTCAGTATAGCCATAGACAGACACGAGAAGGGTGTAGACCTTTTTATGTTGCTATGGGGAAAGAAAGCAAATAAGTGAACTGCCCAAAATGTGCAATCATTCTTTTGAAACTGAGTCAACCTGTTGCTAACTTTCACACGGCACCACTCAACTGTGATAGGAGTCAGAGAGGCCAGAATAGCTTGAAATACACATCAGTATACTGTGAAGCAAAACAAAACAATATATTGCTGCATTTGCAAAACATAGTTTGGATATTAGGTAGAGCTTTAAGTTGTGCTGTGCTCTCTGGAGCTAAGACTTAAAATCTTCGCTTCACTGCTAAGGCAATGGTCATCTGTTCCATGTCTTGCACACTGGCACTTAGACCTAAGTGTGTGTGTGTGTGTGTGTGTGTGTGTGTGTGTGTGTGTGTGTGTGTGTGTGTGTGTGTGTGGAGGACTGTGCTTCTGAGAGGCTTTTAACATTTCAGATTCTCTGCAGAACAGATACCCTCATCCCCCGCACCCCTCCCGCTGCCAAACCAGAGAAAAGCCTGGAGTGATCTCATCTATTCTACAAGTACTAATGGATTACACTGCAGCCTCTATCTTGCTCTGTCAGTGTTACTGATGAATGAGGTTTTCTGTGATTCACAGAGCCAGAATGCCAGAGGAATGCTGCCTTATCATCAAGTGATGAATGAGTATGAGGAGTTGTTTCTCTGAGCCCTGTAGTTTTGACGTCTTGTGCAGTGAAAAGGTTGTACCAGACCTCTGATCTCTTTGATGGAAAGAGTCCTGATTCAAAAAGGTTTTGGGACAACAACACCATGTTGGCTCGTTAATGTTAGAACTGAAGTTTGTGCTACTGCTGCCCTCACTGGAAGTTGTTTTGAATTATTCAAAGCCTAGCTAATCTTGAAGCAAGACAAGTCTGTTTTTTAAAAGGGTAATTTATTTAGTAACACTTCATTCCCCTGCTTTCAGGCTTATGTGTTTTTTTACAGACCCTGTCTGATCAGCTGGAGGTTTCTGTCAGGTTATATTTCCTCAGCTCTGATAACGAGCTGAACCTGCTTTCCATCTGTCAGCAGCAAGGACCTCCAGGTTCATACAACCAGCTCCCAACCATTATAGCTAAAGCTGAGATCAGAAGGAAAGTGTACCTGCTGTTTTATGGCAGCCTCTGTTTACTCTTCAGTGGATAGACGAAAAATAATCATTAGTGTTACTGAAGCAGGTCTGCAACTCCAGAATGATTTATCGACAGAGATATGTGAGGCTTTACGACACAAGGAGACATGGGGGCCCAATTCACCTTTAAATCCTAACTCCTACAGTGTGTACTTAAAGCACCATCTGCCTAATCCTGACTTCCCCTCTATGAAACTACACTACAGATTAGACTGAAATATAAACTTTCTCAAGTAACAAAGCTGTCGCTGGTTTCATCAATCTATTCCCATATTGTTACTTATGCCAAGGAAGTCATGTTTTCAGCTTCATTTGTTTGTCTGTTTGTCAGATCACTGAAAAACACTGGCCTGATTTTTAGGAAACTCAGTGGATGGGTGTACCATGCGAAGGACCCATTCAGTTTTGGCGGCGATCCAAATCACGGGGTGGATACAGAAAATTATTTTTCACTTTCGTTAACATTGCAAGATAGGGCATATGTGCTTCATTCAGAAGCTGTCGGAATCATCCAAAAAATGAGTTCCCCACTAGTTCAATTCACGTGAACACACCCTTAAGTCAGAACAACAACTCGGAAGGACAGCAAATATATTGGTACACATGTCATGGATCACCGGATCTGTTCCCTTCAGTCTTTGTTGTCATGCAGATACTGAAAAAAGCTATCATTGTTCGTTTGTCGTAAGAGCACGGTAACCTAGTTTACAAATATTCAGACTGTTTTATTGACGTGCCATTCCAATCAAGGCTTGGATTGTTGTCAAAGGGAGGTTTTGTTTGATATCTTTTACCACGCCTTAGAGCATACCTTTCCTAACCTATTAATGTATCTGTGCTTTTGTGTTTTGTTTTGTTTTGTGTGTGTCAGATAAGCATGGTATTGTCCTTTTTTACATAAAGTCCTGCTATATCCTGTGTAGCATTTACCGAGTTATTGCCCAACATGTCTATGAGGAAACTTTCACAATATTTCCTGTTACGTGTGTTATAGTGAGTATAAGATAAACTGATCTGTTTTTTCTGTTTTGCTTTCAGGGAAACCGCCAACATCCCCCTCATTGCTCTGGGTCTGAAGGAGACCAAAGACATCGACTTCTCCACTTTTTTCAAGGTACAAAAGCAACAAATACAACTCTACCAACCCGCCCTTCATAGAGTAATTTGACGTCGTTAAACTGTGGTTTAATGTAATATGAAGATTGTTTTCATGCTATGATAGCGCTTTTAAATTTGGCTTTTAAAAGCAAAAACTGACGTATCACTGAGCTCCCAGGACAAAGGACAAAGGATTGGTTCTCAGCCGGTGTCATCAGTTAAAACTGCCATTTTTTTATATTTTAAGGAGAAGTCTCAAACAACCGGACAGCATTAACGCAGACTTTTTGCAAAAGGAGCCATTTTAAGCTGAAACTAACCAACAGGAAGACAGATGAAGGATTGCAAATACTGCTAATGTGCGTGCAACAAATATGACCCACATTGACAGGCAGTTCCTGTAAATTTAAAGTCTCCTCTCATTAAGTATTTGGGTCACATTGTCTGCGCATTGTCTGTATGCCTGCCACGACATTATGTTTGCTATTTATTCATTCAGGAACAATAAATCATCCGGTAATAAATAATAAATGTCTTGTTAAAGTAGTAGAAAGTGTGTCAGGGTTTAATATAAGTGTAAATAGAGTTCCTATGTCTCAATGCGGGGAAGTACTCTCGTAAAGGCACACTGTTGGCAGGTGTTGTGAGACTCTGTGACTTCGTTAACACGTTATGCTGCTCTACTTATTGAATGTCAACGCACCTTAGGCTTAATGAGCAGGTGTTCTCTACCTCCGGCTGTTTCTAACAGAATGACAGCTTTCACCTGAGCGGCTTGGCTCCACACAGTTGGACGTGACTTATGTGTACAGTTAAGAATGATGTGACAGAGTGGATTAGTTGTGACTGTAACTGAAAGATGACATGTTTAATCCCCAAGCACTCCCCAACAACTGGCCTGAAAATGAAATGTTGAACTTTTTTTTCTTTCTGACAGGACTTCATCTTGGAGCACTACAGTGAAGATGGAAACAGTTTTGAAGATGAGATTGCTGACCTGATGGACCTGCGACAGGTGAAAAAACCCTCATGGCTTACTTTTTTATTTCTGTGCATGTCAATCTTAAATAATCTATTTAAAAAAAAAACTAGTTGTATAAAGGTTATCCATATAACTGATCCTTTAAATGTCTCTACACAACAAGAAGTTCTCCATTATTGCAGACTGTATCAGATCTCTTTCCGTTCATGTCCTAGGCTTGCAAAACACCAAGTCGTGACGAGGCCGGGGTGGAACTGCTGGCGAAGTACTCCAGCCATCTTCCTCTGATGGAGAGCCGATTCTTCGCACCAAACCGCCAGACTGGCATCTTCTTCACCTGGTACACATCAATGATAACCTACTAGTACCAATTGAAAATCGGAATATGAAAGTGTTTTAACCCTTTATCAGGCAAAGAACTATATTTGGTAACTTCAGGTAATGTTTCGAGAAAAAAGTTACAAATTTACTAGATTAAAGTGGCAAATCTACAAGACAAAAAGTCGCAGATTTAAGAGATTTAAAGTGGCAAATCTGCGCGAAAAAAGTCACAGATTTACAAGAAAAAAGTGGGGAAAAAGTAGCCTTTTTTCCCCCCAGATTCACCACTTTAAATCTCATAAATCTGCGCATTTTTTCTCTTAGATTTGCCACTTTAATCTCGTAGACTTTTTTCTCAAAATATTATTTTCGTATGCTTTTTTTTTTTTTGCACATTTTGGCAGTATGTAATATCCTCCAATATTCTCTAGGGTTGAAATTTGGAATTTGCAAGTATTTCAATGAGTGCCCTATTAAGGGTTAAAGTGGTGAATCTGGGAGAAAAAAGTTGTTGTTTTTTCTCGTAAATCTGCGACTTTTTTCGCGCAGATTTGCCACTTTAAATCTCTTAAATCTGTGACTTTTTTTCTTGTAGATTTGCCACTTTAATCTAGTAAATTTGCAACTTTTTTTCTCGAAATATTACCTGAAGTTACCAAATATAGTTCTTTGCCTGATAAAGGGTTAAGAGCAATTAGCAAAAAGTGAGACATAAAATTCTTCATAGGCTATTTAAAAAAATTCAAAAGTAAACAATTTCTGCAAAGGTCTACATAACGAAAACATGAATAATACCTTAATACCCTCAAACAGAAAGGAAACAGGTGATATTATAGCAGTGATAAAACAGGAAATAAGAATATTATAAAGAAAGCTGTCCTGCTCTTTAATATATCTGCCTTGAGCTCCTACACCTGGGTTCCTAAAGCCTTTGAGCTTAAACAGCAAAGGCTCAGGCTCTACTTCTTTAAATCCATACATCTCTGCCAGAAGACGCCATGCTGTGCTTTGACCATTAAGAGAAATCAATATTGTTTGATTGTTTGATCACAGCTTTTTGATTTGGTTATGACTTTTGCACCTCTTACAAGTAAAAGAGAAATTGTATGTAGAGAGGGAGAGATAAGAACACTGGTCAAAACCCTTAACCGAGGGAGTTTTTTGTGGATATTTCAAACTCAAGACTGAACAAAGGAGGTCTAAATAAAGAACACATCTTATTTTTAGATGTTGTTTAGTTGTTATTTGGTTTGTCATTCACACTCAATTGCATCAGTGGAGTTTGTGGGTGGCAATTTTCATTAATTTGGAGGAAATTCTGTGACCAGCAGCACTAGAGGTGTGGAAGGAAGTTAAACATTTGACTATTTCAGTCTTTTATGACTTGTGTACGACTCAAAACTCAAAGTTTGTTGGATTTGGATTTGGGACTTGCCTGCTAAGACTTTAGATCTGCTTGTGATTTTCAAAACAATAACTTGGTCCCACCTCTACGTGTCTGAAAAGCATCTGACCGCCTTCAGACTTTATGCTAAATGCTTAATTCATTCATGCAGCAGAGACAGAAGAGGGAGAAGATTAGCGTCAAGGCTTAAGCCCTTACAACCTTTAGATGTGAAGTAGAGTTTTAACAACACATTGTGACAAACAGGCTTTTATTCTTGCTGTATTTTCCAGGTTTAATTCCTGCAGAGAATATTTTTTTAAATTCCAAGTATCATATTCTATAATACTAGCTGTATCTCTTACATTGTTTATTGTTTTGGCTTCTACTTAACATAATTTGGTTTTCTACAAAGAACCCTGTACTTGTCTTGCTTTTAAAAAAATCAGTAGTGACAACTTACACCTCTTTCCCTCAGGTACGACTCCTTCACAGGAGTGCCAGTATGCCAACAGAACCTGTCACTGGAGAAGGCCAGCATCCTCTTCAACATGGCCGCCCTCTACTCACAGATCGGTACCCGTAGCGACCGACAGACGATAGCCGGCCTTGAGGAGGCCATCTCTTCTTTCCAGAAAAGTGCAGGTACTAAGAGATGCAATATCAAAATTTGGAGCATAGTTTTGGTTATTTTTCCTGATGGAAGCATTGATCACACTATCTGGACCATCTGAAATGTAAAAATCCAGCAATAATTTTAGTTTTTATAGTTTCTGGCTATAAAAACGTTTAAATCTGCCAGCAAGCTGTGCAGTTCAGAAGTCTTGAACCATGTCTATCAGTGATCTCATGCGATGTTTTGTTCAGGTGTAGTGCTTTATTCAAAGTAAAAATGCTCCTCTCCCATTGCTGACATTTTTTCGAATGACCTTCACATTAAAAAGGCATGCACTGTTCATAAAACAGCGCACTGGTATGAACACAGCCTTGTTTTCGGAATATGTGCCAGCCTCCACCCTCTGATTTCTGCTCCGTGACGGAGAGTGAATGCAGTTGAAGTTTCTCTGGCTTCTTGTCATGTGGCTGAGCTCCAGAGAAGCACCCATCATATGAACTGGTTTCCCAGCCCTCTGAGGTTTCAGGAAGCTCAGACGAGTCTTGATAGAATTATGACTTGGCAGAATGAGGAGTATTGCAGTATAATTATAGCTCTGAACAGGCCATGGTTTTGGTTGTGTTGCTTTGATGGCTATAATTTAGGCTTGTACTAAGTAAGACAATTATGTTGTTATGAGGAACATTGTCACCCGTAGAAAGAGCCGGTAATAAACTGATCTGGGAGGTGACAGGCAGGGATGCTGTCTGTAGAAGGACTGCTGCAGTGCCCTTTAGCCAGGGACACAGGAGGAGGTTGAGACGATGGGAGGAGCCAGCCAACAATGGCAGAACCTTAGAGGAAGCCTAGCAAGGCAGTGCTCTGTTATTAACTTGTCTACATCTCTCTGTAGCGAGGTTATTAATCTGTAAAATAAGAGGGAGGCACTCTCAGTTGGAATGCAGATGGTCTTATTGCTTCCATCGAACATGAAAAACTAATTTAAGAAGGTTTGTGCCTTGGCTCAACTTTAAAGAAGATCTCACTGCTAGCACTGGATACTGTAGCAACAGCAACAGGCCTGAGGACACGAAGAAGAAGAAGATGCTCGGATAAATGGAATCACTTAATTCTCTGCATGGAAACTTGTAAGACATCTGTATAAGAGAATGTCAGTGATCGGGGTTAATTTACCAGCAGCAGCTGAAGTCATTATGTGGCCCAGCAAACTCCATGCCTCTGCCAAATTGACTATTTGATTTTTGTCCATGAATATTAACTGTTGCCCAAACCATTAAGTGTACTCTGCCCGAGGAGGACTGCATTTCATTATTCTAAGGTAGCAGAATACATGAATACAGTCTCCCTCTGTCTTTTCCTGACTCAGCTTCCATCCAAACATGAGGCTAGAGCGGTTCACTGTGGAGATAATAAAGAGAAAAGAGATTGAATTTCCTCTAAGGTCTTGGAATGGAAACCCAAACAAAGTACTAAAAAATCTGGGTGGAGAGTTCAAGATGCCACATTAACCTCTGAGAGAAAACTAGACTTCCTCCTTGCTCTGTTTTCAGGCCTTAGAAAATCTAGCACATGACGGGAGACTTTTGGTAATCTCAGGCCATTTCAGAGAGACAGAGAGAGAGAGAGTTCCTATTGGCTGTTCTACAAATACAGATGTGTGCATCTACCTTCAAATGGTGAAAGCTGAATTCAATGGTGGAAAATCTTGCAGAACCAGTTGCTATTCCAGCATTAACAAGAACGGCCTCTTCTACAAAGCCAGCCAAACGAAGAAGAACGGACTTCTCAGAAAGAGAGTCTGGCAATACATGCAATAAAACTTGTTAATATCTTAAAAGTGACCACAGGCACATCATGGCTGTGGCTGATTCAAGTTCATGTTGTCGCTAGCTTGTCCCTTGAATCACAGTATGTCATCTCAATGGGCTTTATGTTTGGGCAAAGTTTGCAGTTCTCATACAGTTGCTGCTATATAACCAAGCATGATCAAGATGATTTAAATGAATGACTCGGACTAGTATAGGTTACTGTATGAAGTGCATATGTCCCTGCTCTTCTGGTGGAAGAAGGAAAGGGACGTTTTTTTGTCTCTTCCAGAAAACTATCTACCCCAGCTTTTATCAACTATTTTTTGTTATTTAGAGTTAAATAGGATCTGGATTATCACAAGTAACATTCTTGTTTTTTAAATATGACATGTTTTCTTTTAATAACTGACCATAAGTTAGATTGCCAATCAAGCTGGGAAAGTCTAGGTACAGAATCTGTAGAAGCTTTGTTTCCCCTTGCCATTTTTAAGCACAGTGGCTGTGACTAAACTAAATATTTTTGTTTCCTTGGAACAGTTTGGTTTCAAGCTGTGCTGACCTCTCGCTCTCCCCCAGGTATCCTGAACCAACTGAAGGAAACATACACCCACACTCCCAGCTACGACATGAGCCCAGCCATGCTCAGTATGCTGATTAGAATGATGCTTGCTCAGGCTCAGGAGTGCCTGTTTGAGAAGACTGCACTGCCTGGGATCCGAAACCAGTTTCATTCCCTGATGAAAATGGCTCAGGAGGCCGCCAAGGTAAGAAGAAGCAGCAACAACACAAGTCCTCACATCATTAAGGCACAGTATTTGTTCTTACACTGTGGACTCAGTAGGATATACTGTAGGTAAAGTGACTGTAAAGTAATAATGTCACCACAGCCTGATCCCTCACTTCTATCAGTGGCTGTATACAGATCAGTGCTTTTTAATGTCCTCTCAGTAACTCTATCCTCTTTTTTTCCTGCCAGGTCTCAGAAATCTACGACCAAGTCCATCAGTCAATGATCCAGACGCCAATCAAAGACCATGTACCGTTCTTCTGGTCCACCATGTCACAAGTCAAAACCAACCACTACCGCTCCATGGCACACTACTTTGTAGCCTCAGCTCTCCTGGACCACCAGTGTAAGAAAGAGTTTTTAACCATTTTGATACAGATTTTACTTGTAAAGACTGATAATATCATCATGCATTTATTATTTATTCTAGATTCTATAATTGTAATTCTAGATTCAAACTACCGGTATGTTAGAGAAGCATGCAGTCTTTATTCCACTTATGAAAAGCATTACTGTCAGAGCAGGACTCTCTTTTTGAGTGCATAGTTATTTGCATAGTGTGCACTGCACCAAGTACAATAGCGTTCTAGATGCCAAATACAAACAGGTGTGTTCTTCACAGACATACCGTAACACAAAGTAGTGTAATAATCTTCTAACTGTAGTCAACATAAATCATATAGTGTCCCTCTTCTCTTTTAACGGTTACACAGGTGGAGTTTAAGTCAGCAAAGCTTTTTCAGTCTTTTCATAAACAATCTACTTGTTCTGTGGTAGCAGCCTGTCTCTTGGCTCTAAAAGTGTAAAACAATTCTTGGATCGGTGTTATAAGACTTTAGCTGTCTGATTGTGAACACCCTAGAAAACCTGATCCTTCTGAATAGGCCACTGGGTTGGTCATGTTGGCTGGACTGAACCAGAGCCAGCCACAATGCTATTACATAACAGCTATTTAGAGAGACACACACACACACACACACACACACACACACACACACGCTCATACTCACACAACCCTTGGTAAAGAGAGGCTAAGTTTCCAGGAACTGTGGCAGAATGGGTAGTGATTGAGAATGAAGGAAAAGAGAGAGAGGGTTGGAATAACTGAAATTGGGTGCATGTACTGTAGACTACTGGGGGATTATAGTTATGTAGCCTCTTAATGCTGTCTGCATAATCAAGTGGCAGAAAGGACAAGTGAGAGTGCCAGCGACTGAGTGAGAGAGGAAGGGAGTAATGGTGCCAGCCAGTAATGGTGTTGCTAATTTTGTATCATACTGTTTTAGTTCTTGACGGCTTGTCATTATGTTTGACGTCCTTTGTACTAAGTAACTAATCATTTAGTTGAACAGTTGATTAATTTGTTATTCCCAGCCTCCATAATTCAAAATGCCCTTAACATTTTGCACTATTGTTGTGGTCTTCTTTTAATCTATTTTTTCTTAATATACACACATTTTTAATTTAGAATTGATTTACAGCCAAATTTAAAGATTTAAAGCCAAATGTACAGCAGACTATATTAAAGAGATAATTTGTATTTGTTAAAGGAGTTTGGTGGCTTTAAAGAGAGAACAGATAACAGCTTGAGTTCTTCTTGAGTTTTAAAAGAGTTTAAAATATATTTTGCTGCTGCCCTCCTCCAAAGCAGAAAATTGCCGGTCCTCCTTCTGCCATCTACTGTACACTGACTATGGATGGAAATACCTCATATAACCCCACTTCAAAAAATCACAACTATCCCTTTAAGTTTACAGTGGATGACCATAGCTCTACCAGTGCAATGAATGGGACAGGGCTGAATAGACGAACAACAGAGCGAAGCAGCTTTGAGTTTGGCAGCTCATTAACAGATTCCTGTGTGAATGAGGAAAATAGAGCAATTAACCACGGGACTGTAGAGACTCAGTCCAGAAACAGGACAGAGTGAAGATTACTGTAGAAAACACATTAACTGCAAGTGTTCAACAACCAAAATGTATAAACCTTGTTCTGACTTATCTATACACACAGTGTGCTGTCTAACTTTCTCATTTTCAAACTCTGAAATCAACAAGACTTTTGTTTCAACACTGACATCGTTCAGCTTTCTGGTAATTTTAACATTTATTCTTAATGATGTGTGTCTGTTCAGTGGGACTCAGTGATGATGAGGACCAACAGGAGAAGACCTTGTCGCAGGTCTATGATCGTCTTCCTGAGGGACGCTCTGCTCTGGACATCCTGAAAAAGAAAGAGGAACGTGAACGCATTGGTAAGAGCGAGCATACATGCTGAGCACAGTAGAAGCACTGACAATACACTGACAATGACATCATCATACCTGACTCTTTGCATTTCTTGCGAGCCAATATCAAATTATTATATTATTATTGTACTATAAAAGCTGACCTGCCAGTATTATATGGCGCATTTACCGCTAATACTAGATTTATTATTGTTATTTTTTTTTTAAATGTATTAACCTGTTGAAAAACTTTATTTTGATATGCAAATCAGAAGGATGCAAATAGAAAAGAGGCATACGATTTTTATTTAATTTTTATTTCATAAATTAATGACATTGATGTGTTTTTTATTTGAAATTTGATTTTGCATGTCTGCACTATTTTGTTATATATTGTATGTTTATAAACGTTGCTGGTTCCATATTTAATGTTAAAGCAAAACATGTTTGGTATATATTAAAAGGTTTATTTGTTCAATGTTGGCCCGCGATTTTATTCAAGTTTTAAATTTTGGCCCATTGTGTATTCGAGTTTGACACCCCTGCACTAATAGCTCTTATTGCGCTATACTTTGATTGTTTGCTTTTATTCTTCCTGTAAGTCGCTTTGGATAAAAGCATCTGCTAAATGACTAAATGTAAATGACTAAATGTGACTCTCCCTGTTCACGTGTCACTCTCCTTTCCTCTTTATTTTCTTATTCACCCCTCTTCCTCTCCCCTATCCACTTCTCCTCACCCGTCCTATTGCAAATTCTCCATCCTCCACTAGGTAAAGCACATATTCGTCGGGCCATACTGGGTCATGAAGAGGCTCTGAGGATCTATGGTTTGTGCCACCACTTGAACCAGCTGGAGATTCTGGAGGACATTTTAAGAGCCAGTCACCAGCGCTCGCTCAACAAGTACAGCGAGAATGAAAATGAGGAAGAGTTCACTGACTACACGGAGGCCCCAGACATCATCTGTGAGTCTTAAATGTTTTAGGAGAGGACAGTTTGAACAGTCATAGTGTTTATTTGAGTCTCTGAGGTGACGGCTATTCTTCATCCAGTTGACATAGAAACAGGCCAGTCACCTTAGTGTAACCACAACAAACACTTAGCAAATAGAAAGAATAATGTGAAGCAGTCTCTCAGATACGCTTTGTAATAAAAAAAAGGCTGCAGTGCTGTGAACCACACCTGCTGCAATCAGATGTGATAAGTGACATTTATTTTCAGGCGCGGATGATGTAATGTTTACACTGCTAACTCCCTGCCTCCCTCTCTACAGGGCAACAGTTGAAACGTGGTTGTGACAGTAAACACTGCAGAATGACAGCTTTGTTTTTCTCCCTTTCTCTCCATAGCTAAAACAGAGCACAAAGCAGAGATGGAGTTTCCAACAACCACAAAGGTGAAAGTCACAGACTTCTTCCAGAGGCTGGTATGTGGGTTACTAATATTCTTCCACTCACATTGCTGTTTTTTTTGTACATGATGGTTGGTTTATTCATCAAATGACATCAAATGGCTCTGGTTTTGTGTTGTAGCTATTGGAAGAACACTTTTTTTTAAAACCCAGAGTGTATTTTTTGTTATTTATGAATACAACCAACCAAGGGTGAGCCTCCTGGAAGCTTTGGCACATTAAACTAGCAGCCAGTACAAAGTCTTATCTTGTTTCCAAAGCCTCCTGGACTTTCATCCATAGCAACAAATGCAAAACTAACACTAACCATGGACAGAGGTGTTCTGACCCTGACTTTACTGTCACGGTGGTGGCTGAGCGGGGGGTTCTGGCATCCTCTGTCACTGCAACTGGACTCTTCTGTTGATGTCCTCTGAAAGGGATTCAATTGCGAGTCGTTTCTTTCATCTAGCACAGTTTACTACAAAAACAAAAGAAGGTTCAATTTCAAGATGAACAAGAGTAGAAGCAAATGATTGGTAAGGAGGCCATGGGTCAGAGCTGATGTTACCAGGAGACTGTGAATGAGTACCTCTCTGGTTCCTGTTGTAAAATCCAGCCAAGCTCTTCATTAACAGTCTCAGCGACAAGACTCAAATCCTTCTGAATCCACAGAGAAATGAGAGACTTAACAGTTAAATCCAGCGCTCCTCTCCATGCTATCGCTATGGTGATCACTCATGGAGCAGGGATTAGCAGCAGCATCTTGCTGTTACATAGGACTGTTTGTTGAGGAGAGATTTTTCCATCAGATAAGACGTGAATTAAAGCTGGGTTAGGCATTTTTTTTACATCAATGGACAAAAATCATAACGTCTTTTTATTTTAATTCAAGTGATTAAGAGAGAACGATGTGCATCTTCTTGACTCGGTTTTCTGGCTTTAGAAAATCTATCCCAGGACGACCAACACACGCTGATTTATTGTCAGTTAGGATTCAAAGAAAATCTATTTTTGTTAATAACGCCAGAGGTTATTCATGGATCAGAAAATGGCTGTGTTGGAGCTTTATTTCTGAAAATCTGCCCTTTTTCCAAAATCAATCAAACAAACAAACAGCAGTACAAAGAGAAAAAAATGTATAATAACGATAAACAAAAACAAAATAAAAGTAAAACACCTGCCAATTTATTGAAAAAGTGCATATACAGATCAGTCTACACAGCAACTATAATGTCCATGATGGGAAATTTTGGCCAATCTCCGAGAGAGGGCAGTCCTAAAAATTTTGCACAATAAATTTGTAGAATAGCAATTTCTTGTATAGTAGTATAATATAGTTTAGTATAGTTTAGCCTTCTGCTAATCATAGCCAAATGGCTGCGGCAAGCTAAAGCCTCAAATTACAGTATGTCATCTCAAAGGACTTATTGCTGCTATATAACAGCACTGGGATCACAGTCATGATCTGGATGTTTGGACAGAACGAATGACTAGTACTTTTATGGGGTACTGAATGAAGCACGTGCCTGTGCTCGTCTGGTTTGGAAGGGCTTGGGACGCAGAGGGGTTGGTGTTGGTTTTTTTTGGTCTTTTTTGTTTGTTTTTTCCTTCCCTTTCCAGAAACTGCCTACCCCAGCTTTAATGGGAGCTAGAATTTGGCTTTAGCAGTCTAAAAAGTAGGGCATGTTCAATCAATTGAAACTGTCATCAGATCCTTTTTGTTGACCATTTCAACATTATCCATAATTGATCACAACTATTTAAGTCATTTTAAGTATTAAAAAAAACCTAGGATGGAGGTTACAGCTTCTGTCAAACAGACACAAGCACATTTACTGTGTATGTGCCTGTTTGGCAGACAACACAATAACTTTTGGATTTAGAGATTCAGGATAATTTAACAGTGTTTATATTTTATATGCTAAAAGACTTAGTTTAGAAGAAAGATTAGAATTAAAATCAAAAGATAATTACAGCCATAGTTAATTACAGCTATAATTGTAGAGTATACTGCATATCTGCAGCCTAATATTCAAGTGGAAACCAGTAACACGTTCACTATGTTGAGAACCGTTTTCAAATGAATCACTTTGTTTATAGAGTACAATAAGGGTTGTGTGTCTTCTCTCAAAGGTAATGTGACCGGCCTGATTAGAGTGTAAGTCTGAAATAAAATGGGCTGGTGTATACTCTGTGGCCGTACAACTTTCATGTCCTCTCTGAGTGTATATTGTATATGTAAAAAAAATCACAGATGTGGACTTAATTTATGTTTAACCAGCCGGTCAGGCTACTGTTGGACAATCAGTTTACTCCCAGATCACCAAAATCTTGGAGGAAAGGATATTATCCACTTAAGTAAAAAAAACCTGCATCCATATTGACCTCAGCATCCCCCACACTGTCTCCACTCAGGGCCCTCTGTCAGTCTTCTCAGCCAAACAGCGGTGGACAGCTCCACGGACAATACAGCTTCGCCCAGAGGACAGAGACCTGGGCTTCACCCTGAAAGGAGAATCACCAGTTCAGGTGGTTTCGTTGGACCCCCTCTGCCCAGCTGCTGTGAGTTCACCTTTATTCACCACCTTGGGCTGAAAAATGTTGTCAACCATCCTGTAGTTTCAAAGAATGTCTGATCTGATCTTTAGATAGGTAATCCATCACAGCAAACACCGTCCTTAGAATTATTTCTATCAATGTTCTTACTCTATTTAACTTTATCCTTTACCTAATTTATTTCTAACCTGCCTCCAGTGTTTCCTCACTGCTCCATGTTGAGATGGTGCTTCCTCAGTTCCTCAGTTTGTGCTTTGTTTTTAATAGGATGGGTGGGATGAAGGTGGGTGGGGTGTTATCTTTTTATTATCATTATTTTCTCCTGTCTTTTTTATGTAAAGCGCTTGTATGAAAAGTGCTATACAAATAAAGTCTGATTGATGGATTCTATAACTGATCAGATAGTTAACAGAATAAATCATGCAAATCCATCTGTCAGGACTTTGTTTGCCCCTTTCTTGTCTAAGGATGATTTACTATGATGACCTACTAGAGGTTACATCTGTAGTTGCACCCTGAAACAGGGGTTACATCATCTGCAGGCTGTTAAAATTATTAACTTCATTATTGTATGGCAGAAAATATTTCAGGGGCCATATACAGTACTGTCTTCTGTACATGGCCAGATGCAGAGGTTGCTCAATATTAACTTCCTGCAACAGGAATAAGTAGCAGGAGGTTACTTTGTCTGGTGGGGAACCAGTTTCGGACAGTTTGAAATTTCAGCCATGCTCACAACCTGAATATCAAATAAGATCAAATGACGTATTCTTATTTGCTCAGTGAACTTTGATTAAGTTAACTCATTCTCAGAAACCTAACCAGGACTCAGCTTCAAAGAAAATTTGGAGGCACTCCCTCCCCCTACACAGCCACTCTGGCTACTAATTTAATTAGGAATCACAGAGTATTTACTCTCTGCAATCCTTTTCAGTCTGACAGCTCATTAAGAGGTGCTGACAAAGAGCAGACTCCTATTAGGCCCTGCAGGCTATGCAGAGCAACAGATTAGTAGTATTACATAAGTCTAACTAGGTCAACTCCTTTATAACTTTTAATACTGTATTCGACAGAATTTATTTTGGAACTGACTGGTTCTTATTGACCCGGCTCTACTGAACAAGGATCAAGTTATCAGACCGAAATAACTGAGCTCATGAAGATAAGACCGATTTCCCACAGCTATGAAATAATGTGTGCTGGTACACACACACACTTTAGCAAATGCTTGAGCTGCTGTAAAAAGGCTTTGTCAGGGACTAACTGTCAGTGTTTTCTGTATTGATCCCGGCTCCCACCAGGTTTTTTCAAGGAACATAGGTTAACCCGACTTGGTTGCAATTCAAACAAACCTTCACCTGTAAATATTGACTCTGTCTGCTGCAGCATTAGGACATTTTCAGCTGCCCTCCTCTCTGACTCCTGTTGTCCCTCATGTCTTTTGCAGGCTGACGGTCTGAAAGAAGGAGACTACATTGTTGTTGTGGGCGACACAGATTGTAAATGGATGGGCGTGAGCGATGTGATGCGGTTGCTGAAGGATGTGAATGAGGAGGGGATTGAAATCCAAGTTGTCAGCATTATGGACAGCAACCCTCCAATGGTATGCCATGCCCTGATTCCTTCGTTTTGGCTGAGAAAAATAGTAATCTATCTGGTTTTGCTGATTGACAGTTAAATTGGTCTTTGTATCAGATAATTAAACAGCACAGTTAGAAGTTTATATTCCTTCTTTGAGGTAGAGTTTCCTTCCAAGGTAAATTGTTTATAGTTTCCCATGAGAATACTTCATAAATGACCTACATGTAGTGTTTAAAACAGATGTGTGTGGTTTAAAATAATGTGACCAGAGAATTAACTGGCAAAAAATGCTTATTTAACTTAATTTATTGACCTTGCATATTGATTTACACTGCATAGCAACTCTTGATTAAACAAACCAACCTTCATTCTCTCTATCCAGCCTACCAAGAGTGCCACTTTCTGCGGAAACCTGCCTAAGACCTACTCCATGATTTGTCTGGCCTATGATGATGACGACAAGAACCCCAAGTCCCGCAAGGTAACCAAGAAGTCATCCTTCCTCAACTGGGGTCTGAAGAACCGTCTGAAGAGCGCCAGCACCCTCAGCCTTCCCACGGCCGACCACTCCGGTGCCCTTCCCTGGAACAAGCCCTGTCCCACATTCCCCAGCTCCAGCTCCTACAACAATGACAGTGCCCTCTACTGAGCTAGCTGCAGGCTTATTATTGTCTGCACGCATCGTGCGGTATGCATATCAGGCCAAATATGGCTGCATACAGTACTGTGCTGTACCCATACTGGACCTGCTATGGTACGGTACCAGTGCCCTTTGGTGTTTCCACTGGAATAATGAGCTGTATTGCATGTAGCTTGTGTGTCACCACTGCAATGATGACATGTCTGCCAGCTACCTTGCAAAGTGGTTGTGCCAAATACTGTATATAGGTGCCTTTGTTGGTACACGGGCGCCTTCCGAGCACAATTCAGTACCTGAAGTAAACTGGGCTGCACACCAAACATTATGGGAATTCATTCTGTACCAGTATGCATACAGCACAGTACAACTGCACTGTGGGAAAACATACCAGTTATCATTCCACTCTTTATACACTTATATACACAGCACTGAGACAGGCCTCTTAGTTAAACTGTCATCTCAGCTCCAGATGAATTGAAAGACGAAAACAAAGTCGTGCAAACACACCCATCCGTTTCTGCTTGACTGCAAAGGGGTAATTTTATTGTGGCTTAAGCAATCCCTTGTTGGTTCCATTGTGTAGTGATGTAGCTGTGCATTGTGCACTTATGTGTATTGTGCATGTGAAGGATTAGGTCATTGCCACAATATTTATTGCAGTCAGTGGAAACTGTTCAGTTTTGGGATTTAAATATGTACGTTTTCTAAATTGATATGTAGATGTTATGAAACTTGCTGCAGTACGTTAAACAGTGATTGAGGGAAAAACAAATTGTACTGCACTGCAGTTGTTTTTGGTCTGGGGAGAGTTGATGAATGCAATGTTGTATAAGCTGCTAAAAAAATCAAATATATACCTTGGTTATGTATTATTGTCACTTTTGTATTTGTGAGACCGCCTTTGAGGATTATTGTTTCTGCTGAGTGTCATGCTTGGGACACAGTATAAAAGGAAATATTGGTATTTTGCTTAATGTACCAGTTATGCCACAGACCAAAATGCCTCCATGTCCTTCAGATGCCAGGATGTACCCTTTACCACCCTGACTCATCTTACCCATTCTGGCCCTCTTTTATCATTGCTGCTGCTGTACGGCAGTTTGCCCATTCGTGAGAAGAGCATGAGCTGAGTGTCTCTCTGTTAATGTGAATCATGATGTAGTTAAAGGTTATTCTGTCTCCAGAAGGGAAGAACGTGGGCAGACCTATGACATTCCTGCATCGTACCTGGACAGCAGGTGACCCAGCAGTGACGCTGATCAAAGCCCACAGTCAGGTTTCTACGATTTGTGTTAATCCTAGTCACAACCCACATCTTACTGACACTTTGCAGTGTTGGACTATCTCTTTATCTACAAAGTAGATTCTTATACACATTTGATAATCAAATTATTTATATAATAAAAAAAAATACACACACACAAAAAAAAAAAATATATATATATATATAACTGTACTTTGTAGGTTTCAAAACTAGTGTGTGAATGGTCATGTTGTGAATTTTTGCACGTTGGATTTCTTGGTTGGTTTCTTGGAGGAATGTATTTTACGAGCCTTGCTTAATCCTTTGGTGAATTTATATACTGGTACGTTTTGTCTTTGTAAAGATATTTTTTAAATGTAAATGTTTTTAAACAGTAACACTGAGAAGATGTAACACTCTTTACTGTCTCTGTTTACCTAATATGGTGTCTTAAAGTGCCATTTATGCTTAATCATGAAGGAAAATGTCACAATCTTAAATGCCTTGGTCTATATGCAGAGGGTTATGGTACCTGTTTCAGATTGCCTTTGCTTCAGTCTCTGTATGTTGTACTGCATAGAAACTGCGGTTTGAATGCTTTGTAAGTCTTGTGTCATATGTATAAACTCAAATCTCAATAAAAGAGGGGACAAAACAAATTTCCTGGATTCTTTTTAACAGATATTTGTGGTTCTTGGTATCTCCGTGATTGAAAATACCAAGCAGGTTGGGAATGACTGGAATGAAGTTTGAGCACAGCCCTCAGTGAGCCCACGCACACTAAGTCAACACTCACGAGTTTGTAACGTTAAGAGTCTGGCCTGGGATCACATGGCGTCCTAATCTGCCATCATGCAAACAGAGAGAGAAACACCATGTGATTAAGATTTACCCATCATTCCTTTATTATATCATTCATGCTTTTTGTCTAATATCTAGGCACTTGTCTCTTTGTCGGGCCTTTTTCCAAAATGAAAGTGCATTTTATTCCCATAGATTTGACCTTTTGAAAATGATTTCCCCTAAGGGTAAATTCTTTTCAGGTTTTAGATTTATTTTAACAGGAAGAGTTAATATTGCAGTTACCAAATATGTTGACTTTTGGTTATAGGATTCATACTTCCACCATTCCAATGTGCAGAGGGCAGGACTTATAAAAACTATTTTTTAGCATATTTATAGCCATTAGAGGACTGAAAACACGTGCTTTTGTAAAGTATATTATGACCATCACCCTGCACAGCGCAGGTGGGTATGTAAAGTAAATGGATGGATGGATAATATGACAAAATGTGTTTTCCCTATCTGATTACTCTATGAATACCTCAACTCTTACAACCAAATGTGAGAAATATGTGATATTTGCAGTGGTGGAAAAAGTATTTAGTAAAAGTACTAAATACACTGTAAAATTACTCCACTACAAGTAAACGTCCTGCATTCAAACTCATTATGCAGAAGAACCTGTTAGCAGTGTTTTATATTTGTAAAGGTAAGGCTAATTTTAACTACTTAAAATAGGCCTACTGTTTTGAATTCACTTCAAATGAATCATGTTTTTTATGTTAAATCTTGTTTGTGTTTTATTGCTTAGGCTACATAGACCTACAATATGATAAAGAGTTTAATATAATTAGAAAGAAAGAAAAGAAAGAAAGAAAGAAAGAAAGAAAGAAAGAAAGAAAGAAAGAAAGAAAATAAGTAAGTAAGTAAGTAAGTAAGTAAGTAAGTAAGTAAGTAAGTAAGTAAGTAAGTAAGTAAGTAAGTAAGTAAGTAAGAAAGAAAGAAAGAAAGAAAGAAAGAAAGAAAGAAAGAAAGAAAGAAAGAAAGAAAGAAAGAAAGAAAGAAAGAAAGAAAGAAAGAAAGAAAGAAAGAAAGTAAGTAAGTAAGTAAGTAAGTAAGTAAGTAAGTAAGTAAGTAAGTAAGTAAGTAAGTAAGTAAGTAAGTAAGTAAGTAAGTAAGTAAGTAAGTAAGTAAGTAAGTAAGTAAGTAAGTAAGTAAGTAAGAAAGAAAGAAAGAAAGAAAGAAAGAAAGAAAGAAAGAAAGTTGTGCTGGTTGACAGACAGGATGGAGTGACAATTGATCATTAAATGTAACGACATCGCCCCCTGTTGGCATATCCACTGGTCGGTAAGGACGTCGTTGCTAGGTAAATTCATAGCAGTCACTGATTGGCTGCCCTCCTCACTTTTAACCAATCAGCAGTACTTTTACAGCAAGGTGCCTTCTAGTGTTGAAGCGTCTAGATACGAGAAATCTGCAACAGCAGGCTTGTTGAATATAGTTAGCGGGCTCATTTTTCTTTATCGTTCCGGGGTAAAACAGGACAGATTATTTGGCAATAATAACTAAACCTTTTTCAATGCTATTTGGCTGAAAGAATGGTCGGTTAACGACTCGAGCTGTTCGCATTAACTTAAACTTCAACGAGTGAAACGAGGCTCGAAAAAACCTATTTTCCACAATGTTGAAATTCAGCTTCAGGAGGGAAAAAGACAAGGAGTTTGTGAGTTTCTCTTCTTTCATAACATAAATTAATATTGTCTTATTTCGAGCTAGCTAAACGTTTGTCGTTTTAGTTAGCTAACTATAGTTAACACTAGCTAGATAACTTCGGTTATTTAACGTTAGCAACACTTACAGACATGCTTCGGCTAAGGTGTGCTAACACCAGTATTGTGATAATGTTAATGCATGTATATGATAGCGTATTGATTTAGTTAAATGACCAAAATTAAAACATCAAGTAGCTAAATTAGACAGGCAGTTACATAACTGACTGCTAACTACTTGACACAGTGTGGTTAATAACTTCTACAGCACCCCCAATCCCCCACACCTTCAAAAAAACAAAATGCAATAAGATTTTTTTATAGCCATATTAAAGGAGGCATGTTTAATCATGCTCAAATGTCTAGAACACACATATAATACAATAATCACCACTTTTCAGAGGAAATGGAAGAAGATAACTTCTTCTACGCTTCATTATAAGATGAAGTGCATTTTGAAATTGACCAAAAATACATGTAAAAATGACAGAAAAAGACACAAAACAACCAAAAATAGATGCAAAAATGACCAAAGATGACACAAAATGATCAAAATAGACACAAATTGACCAAACAACCAAAAAATAGATGCAAAAATGAACAAAATAGATGCAAAAATGAACAAAAAAATGACACAAAATTGAATAGCCTGTATTTATTAATTAATTAATAACACGTCTTTATTGTGTGGGGGGAAAAAATGTAATTGTGTAATTATCAGACCGCCATTACATTTTTCATCTCGTGCACCCCCTAGCAGCAGCTCACGCACCCCCAGGGGTGCACGCACCACACTTTGGGAATCCCTGTTCTACAGTAACAGCAGTCTTTCCAGTAGAAGTCCACTGCTGCAACAGGCTGTTTGAATACTTCAATGTTTGGTATCAAAAGTCATGTTTTGATTTTGTATTCATTCTTTCAATCCTCCCCCTTCCACCTGTATAGACTTTTTGTTATGCTCAGTGTGGAGTAAGCAGTTATTTTAATGTACTAATTTAACCACTCCTCAACCATTGTCATAGCACCCACATTGTTTGTGTAAATGTCTGTCAATGTGATGCTAACCCTCTCCCTAACCTTCCTCTGTGTGTGTTGTGTAGAAGCATATAGCTCATGGTTTGATCCCTGCTGCCTCCATTGCTCCCAGGCCCGCTGTGCCTCGTACCCCACCCCCACGCAGCCCAAACCCCTCACCCGAGAGACCCAGGTACCTTACACTCTCCATCACCTCCATTCTCCAACATCCTTTCATTTTGCTGTGTTTTCTTTGAAAAGGTTTCCTTGTTAGACCACCGTTTTATAATATTTGGCCTGTAGCTATTTGTAAATTTCAAACTGAGCTTGATATCCAGTTTTGGTGAAATTCACATAATTTGCAGTAGTTCAGTTCTTGCAAGGTTTGTGCACAGTGCTGAATGAATTCAGAGAAAACAAAGCTTCTCCTTCCCCCTGTTCTCCCCCATAATGTAACAGAATGTTGACCCATTTGCTCAAGATAATGCCTCTACATTTCCTACATTTACATTTTGTACATTATTAAAATGTTCCCATGTGTATCACCAGCCCAAGTGTGACTTCTTGCTGCCCTCATACGTTTACTTATTAGTTTATTTAAATGCTAAAAATAAAAAATAAAAAGTTGAATTCTGGGCTCAACATGTAAGAGCTGTCACTGTTTGTTACGGCAATGCAGAAGAATGCTGTAATTATTGATTTATTCAGCACTAAGCTTCATCATACAACGTTTGCTTAACAGTCTGTATCTGGTCAACCACACTATTCTACAAACATTGTAGCAACATTAGAAATGATAAACTATGACCTGAAATTTCATGTGATAAGCAGCATGCATTTATTGTGCTTATATTACACAATATATCTATCTCTACTCATATGAATAATGTCTTTCCATCAACAGATCAGCATTAGCAGCAGCCATCTTGTCTTCTTCACTCACTGGACAGACATGGGCGCTTCCCCCTGCCCGGCCGAGGTCTTTCTCTGAGAGTGGCCAATCAGAATCCTTCATATCTGAACCTAACATCAGCACAGAACTTTTCAACAGGTAAACAAACTCTGGCAAATACACTAGTATTATCACAAGCTTTTTGACAAATGTTAAAACCTGACCTGGGGCTGTATTTATCAAGTATCTCACAGTAAAAAAGTAAAAAATTGAACTTAATAGTACATGATTGGTCCTCTTTAAGGATTTGTAGTAAAAGTGTTCTTTGAGCTCTCTCAAATAGGAAATTCCAGAATCTCCACCAGGATGTATAAGAGCAAAAGAGGCATTTTAAAATGTTAGATGTGGTTTTGAGAAAAAGTTTTTTTCTTTTGCAGCAGCAAACAGAAAGTTCAAACAGATAATATCTATCTCAAGGAGCCATCTTGAAAAAAAAAAAGCTTAGTCTCTATTAAGCTTTTCCTACCATTCATTCATTCATTCATTCATTCATTCATTCTTTCAATATCCTACCAATTATCCGTACTTGGGTCGTGGGGGGCTGGAGCCAATCCCAGCTGACATTGGGCGAGAGGCGGGTTACATCCTGGACAGGTTATCAGACTATCGCAGGGCTGACCCTCTTGCTGTGAGGCGAGAGTGCTCACCACTACACCACCATGTAGCCCTCGTTTCCTCCCATGACAAGTCAAAATATCTTCTGTCTATTGCTGATGTTAAGCATGTTCCATTACTCATTAAAGAAAAATCGATAAATAAGATACAGCTAACTATCCTCTACTGTTACTTAGAGATATTACTTTCTCACCTTCCTCAGAGACAGATGGTCAGAAGATTTGGGTAGCCGACCACGCCTGTCCTCCCCTGACCACTCAGAGGAGGAGCAGGAAGACAAGGAAGAGGAGGTGGAGAGTGAAGAGGACAGGGAGGATCATGTTTACCAAACTCTTGACAGACAGTCAATCATAGAACCTGTCTATTCCCTGCCACTTAAACCAAAGGTGAGATTCTACAGTAAGAGTTCATGTGTAAGCAAGTTTACAACTAGAGTGTTGCTACTTCTAATCCCTATATTATAGTATAAAACAATAATATTCATCCCACCATAAAGGGTTAATTTGGATATTTTGTAGTGGGTTTGTATGAGGTGTCTAGTGACGTTAAAGAGAGAGCATAGGTAATGGTTTCAGTTCCCTTTTGGAAATGGCCATCTGACGGCAAGGTAAAGTGATGAAAATGTTTTAAACATAGTATACAATTAACTGATATTGATATTTTTTAGGTTGGCCCTTTTTAGGTGGCTAAAAGCCTGTTCCAGGAGATGAGTTTTGCTCAACTGGAAGAGCCCCATATACTAAAGTCTGTGTCCCCGCAGTAGCTCAGGTCCATTTCCAATCTGTTTCCCTTTGCCCCCTTCTCTGTCCACCCTTTCCTGTCCAGCCACAGTTCCAGGACCCTCTGTGTACACTGGAATGGTCTTTGTTGATGTTATCAGTTACACATCTGTCAGAATATCTGCTTTTGAATGTTTTTTTGTTGAGGGAGATGAACTTTTCTTTGTCAAATTATTTTTTTACTTATTTGTGATGTCTCTGAAGGTAAGTCTTGGTGTTGTGATACTAATGTGATCCACTGGGAGGCACAGTTGTGTACAGAATAAAGATAATGTAATCTATTGAGTCTTTCACTGGAGAAAAGTGATTTGTATTTACCGTTTACTGTCAGAGATATTGCTTCTGGTCAGCAGTCATTTTAAGGACTTTGCTTCCTGTGTTGAGATATCCTTTCAGTGTTTCTGAATCACTACTTATGGCTATTGTTCCTCTATCAAAACTGTATTTCTACATTTGGCATGTAATTATTTTTTTTCCTGAGACTTTTCTTCTTGACACTTAACATATAATTATTTTCCTCTGATTGGCCAGCAAAGTAGATGGCAACAATTAGGTCTTATTCTAACCCTGTAAATTTGCCATTAAAAATCCACTTTGTAATTGTGATTATTGTCGGTCAGTGTTTACTGGATATCAGAAGTGGTTCCACTTTTTCGAACCACACCTGAGATGTCTCTCTCTGTGCCTGAAATGTCCTCCTTTACCTACTCATAGTAATTTCTGTCTGTGACATTTCTTCCCAAATGGTTGTATCCCAAGAGTCTGCTTTCACAACATATTGTTCTGTTCTTTTCTTGTTCCTGTCCTGTATACAGCTATGCCGGGTTGCTAACCTCTAATGGCCCCTGTGGGGTCTGTTTCCCCTTGTCAGTTGTCTTTCCAGGCTGCCCTCTGCTTTATTCACCATTTAAAATGAGCTGAAAACATATTAGTAACAGATAGAAAACTATGTTTCTATTACTTGTACCATAATCTAAGATGAGCACCATGTGTAGTGGCCTATATAGAGGATTTGTACCCCCATATAAAAGTGACCCATAAGAAACATTAGGCTATACCCTCATAAATCAACAGGACAGTAAAACAGACAGCCACATTTATCAGCTGCCTTCTTTATCCTTCAGGGTGAGGATGTGAGTTGGTGTTTACGAATAGCATGAGTTGTCAGTTTTTTAGGTACAACTCCCTAAAACTAACAGGTGTTTCTATTATTTTGTCCACCCTAGTTATATCAGTGATGGCAGGCTAAATAATCAATACACCCCTCTGTATAAACAGGGTTGTATAAAGTCTTAAAAAATAGTAAAATGCTTAATTGTAGCAAATATGTTTTGAAGGTTAGGGATATGCTTGAATTTGAACATACTTTCTTGAAAAATGCTTGATTTTCAAAATAACGTGGTGTTTTCATCTACACAATCACTCAACCATCCAATATGTATTAATATTTTAAATCAAACAATACTTTTGTCATATTAAACTGCATTAGGTGAAGCTAATTACCAACATAGTGCATATAAATATAGTTTATTCTCTAGCCATGCAATAGTTGTGCCTTCAGCCATAAGACTAATCTTTATGGTGTGAAATGAACAGGTTATAATTTCAGAGCAGTCATTCTTCAGTCATCTATATTCATATTTTTCATTCTTTCTTTGCTTCTTTCTTGCTCTTCTGTTGATTGCAACACTCCCCTATGCTAAACTCAACGCTTCACATTGCTTAAATGCCTCTCTGAAGATTCACAACAATCAATGCACTGGCAACATCTTATTGCAACCATTTGCATCAATACATGCACTGACAAGATCCTATTCCCACATTTTGACAATGGCCATAAACACAGTAGTCTCTAAAATAGCCCTGCACAAAAGGGATCCAGGCAGCCAGGCTCTGGAAATCTCTTTGAAAAGACTTGCTTATTATCTGTCTGATTGCCTGTCTGCTGGTTTTGCCTGTATTCCAGACTGATATCCCCCAACCCACTCAGATGTCTGGCAGAAGAGGGCCTTCTCCAGGTACAAGTGCAAAGTAACCCCACCTTTAAACAGGACTGCTGAATATAGTGTAATGTAGCAATCAATAGTATTTTACCTTAGATTGCTGTTTATTTAGGAGCAGCTTTTATGCATTTAACTTATCAGTTTTGTTGCATTTACTGGTGCAAGTTTTTTTAACAAAAATAAATCATAGTAGGATTGCATTGTAGGACTACATCCTCAACTCAACCAGTACAATGTAAACCCTTAAAAAAAAATCCATGTCACCCTTATGTATTAAGCTATTAATTTCATATATTTTATGTCACCAGTCACTAGTATACTGTGTTCAACAGAGTATGACTTCCTTAAGTCGTTAGGGTCCACTCAGTTTACATATGACATTTACATAAAGCATTCATGCTGATACTCTTGCTGGCTGTAACCACTGATGTGAAGAGAAAGTGGCAATAATATAGTAATAACTTCAAAGATTTTTATTTAAATAAATGTCTTTTAAATCACTATCTATTTTCATATATTGTTGATTTTAGAATTTTCTCCCATACAAAGAAAAACAATAGAGGGAGACTCGGCCTCACCACAAATGACTCCTCAGCCTTTAGTGAAGGATAAAGGTACAGCTGTTATTCAACCCAGCTGTAGTTTCACAACATACATAATGTAGCCTTACATCATTACAGCTAAATTGAAAGCCTCATTATAGTTGTTATTACCAGAGTTGGCCTCAGGCTTTTGACGGTTTATTAATTTATTATTAAATTAAAATGTTTTATGTGTCCCTAAAATGCTCCTACCTTAAACACTGAATTGGGAATGCTCCATAAAGGCTGGCTATGTTCTAGAGTAACACATTCAATCTTTGGTCAGTTTCAGAAAAATAAGCAGTTCATGATAACATTGGGTTATATAAAACACACAAGGGCCAGTACTACTTCTGCAGCTTTATTCATTTAATGATGACAAGATTTTTATTATCTCTCAGATTTCCCAGAGGAAACCAGTGTCCAGTGTTCTGGAGCCAGCAGTGATTTTTGCAAGCAAGACTCTGTCAGGAAGAGCCCTGGAAGTCGGAAAGAAGATGTGATGTGTTGGTGTAACTTCTAAAGTAGCCCGCTGTGTCTGCTTGTTGTTTCAACTCATATATATCTGTATATATCTCTGTATATATATATATTTATATGACCCTACTTCTCACTGTATTTCATCAGTAAACATTTTCCTAATGAGTTTATGGTCTCATACACTAGGATGCTGTGCTACGTTTAAAGCATCAAATGAGAAGGATTTCATTATATTATTATTTCTAGGTTGCTCTGTATGCCATTTGACATGAGTGTTTGTTTCTATGACTTCCAATGCTACAAGAATTCTCACCTAAAATGATACAGGCCTTAATAGCCATTAAAAACAACTGCAACATGCTACCTGCAACACATAGGCTTAGTACATTTAAACTTAAAAAAGTACAAGAAATGTTCTGCTTTACACATCAATTTCTTTGTTTTATTCTACCTAGAATATGTTTGTGTACTGTCATTTAAAGTATTTAAACCTTCCTTTTACAGCCGCGCTACCCATCCTAGCCATTGACCACCCCAGCCAAGCCAAAAACCAGAAACAACCCACCCAGCGGTCTCCAGAGCCCAGCCAGGCATTCTGTGAGGTGCAGAGGGAGGTAGCGCGAGCCCTGCCAGAGAAGAACACAAGGAGGGTAGAAGAGCAAAAGCTACTGGAGGAAAGGCTCCAACGGCTGGAACAGGAGATCAGTCTCAGCCAAGCCTCCTCAAACCAGAGATCATCTGCAGGTAGAGTGGAGGAGCCACTGGGGATGTAGAGAAGGAGGAAAAGGAGAAGGAGAATCAATAGAGTGAGTGAACGGAGGAAAGGATGAAGGAAGAAGGGATGAAGCAGTGAGTCACAACAGATGAGTGTACAGGGGTGAAAGAGGGAGCTGGAGATAGTGCTGTGAGCAGATATGCTTCTGATCCTTGAGCTTCACAGCATGATAAGAAGAAGGAGGCGAGGAATGAGGGTCATGAGATGAAAAGGAAAAAAATCCAAAAGGAATTTAAAGATGTATGGAAAATTGGCAGATTAAATGGGTTACAGGTTGTCTTGGTGGTTAGAGACTCAGACCTCTTGGTGGGCAGAAAAAAGAAGCATGGAAAAGTACTTCTGCCTTTCTCTGCTAGTGAACCATTAATAATGTTCTTTTTATACCCCAAGGGTGAAGTTCTGTTGACGTTCAGGGTCAGGCAGCAGACCACATGGAGTGTGAAAGCCATGTTAAAGAAAGACCAAAGCCATAAACTATAGTCATCTTTAATATAGATTTCAGGAGCCTTCAGTGTTCAATTCCCCCTGAAAGTATAATAATGAGTACATTGTATGTTAGGACAAATAAGCCCTTTGACATTTCTTGTGAAAATGTAATGTCAACCTTATTCCTAGCCCCATGATACCTTGCATGAATGATGGACAATATTTCCAGTTGAGCCAGAAGCAGCTTCTACCACTGTAGCATAACAGTGCACTAATCTCCTCTGATAGAGCGATTGGGAAATAAAATGTGAAAACACCAGCAGTTACACCCCGAATGGAATAATTTGATCATTCCTCTGGCTTCTACTATTGAGTGATGGGAGACATAAATAAGTGGCCTCAGATAACACACGCTAGCATATTTAGCTATTTTATTGAATTGGTTGCTACAGACCATTGAGTAATTTGCTGTTGGTAGGAGTAAGATGTATTACATGTATTACAGTTAAGTTAATTTCATCTTTAAAAATGTATGCTATATTCAGAATATTTCTTGCCACTTTATCTTGCCATCAGACATCCCTTAATGATGGGGAACTGAAGCCCTAATATCCATCTATGCTCTCTGCAAAGGCACCAGACTCCATTGACAAAAAAGGAGCTGGGGGTCCTCCACTGCCTCGATCAGTTAGTTAGTTAGTTTTGTTAGTTTCAAACTCCTTTAAGACACCAAAGTCATACAATATATTTGTACTTAATAATAACACAAATATATCATATATTTCCAAACATACTAAATGATTGAAACAATGGTAGACCAGCTTTTTCAAGTCTGGTGGGTTTGAAAAGAGCATGGCTAGATATGAGGCTTCAGTTCCTTGTCAGTAGGACGGTCTAATGGCAAGATAAAGCAGTGACTCAATCAGGTAAATACATATATTATAATATACATATTAACACATTTATTATTTAATACATTTAATACATTTATTAGGCAGGCTTTTGTGTCAAAAATACGTTTAGCCAGTTTTCCCTTTTCCTCTTTTCTTAGATACACTAGTACTTCATACAACCCCCTTTTTATATTTTAATTCATTCATCATCCTTAACCGCTTATCCGCACTTGGGTCGCGGGGGCTGGTGCCGATCCCAGCTGACATTGGGCGAGAGGCGGGGATTAGACTATCACAGGGCAGACATATAGAGACAGACAATCTCTCATTCACACCTACGGGAAATTTAGAGTCAACAATTAAACCTAAGTGCATGTTTTTAGACTGTGGGAGGAGTACCCACGCTAAACAGGGAGAACATGCAAACTCCACACAGAAGAGCCGCAGGCGGGAGGAACTGGCGACCCTCTTGCTGTGACCACTACACACCGTGTAGCCCCCCTTTTTGGGGCCTTTTCAAATTTGTTACTGTTTAAAAAACAAAGCATTATTTGATAAATTAAAGATGAATTACTTTTGCCATTGGCAGATAGCCACCATGGCCAGCCAATGGGACTAACTAGCTTACTGCCAACTCTACTATATCACTGAAGTTACACCTAATCATTCCTGCAGTACCCCCCTTGAGAATAAGATGGATAACCTGATCTGCTGTGCTTACAGGCAGCCAGGCAGAGCTACTGAATTTGAGGCAACATGCTCAAGAGCTGGTGGATGAAAACGATGCCCTCAAATTGACAGTTCATCGTTTGAATGTGGAGCTGAGCCGCTACCAAACTCACTTCAGGCCATTGTCCAAACAGGAGGTATGACTAGCTATAAGATAACACCACCTTTGCTCTGTTTCATTCTGTATTGAAATCCTTTCCCCTTAATCTAATTTAGTCGTCTTTTATACTGAATCTATTAGCAGTACATCATTTTATTTTCACAGCAAGCCTTTAGGATTGAAATCCGCCTCTGAATCCAGAACCCCGCTGAGTGAAATAAGGTTTCTTTTTGTCTGTCTTTCCATCCGATTTGTTGCACTAAAGACTTTTCTTGTTCCCATCTATGGCTGCCTGTCCATTCTGGTTTGCAGTGTGTTTTACACTTCAGAAGAAAGCTGACCTGTGGTTTTAATCATGGCTACCTCACGCTGTGTCTTCACACCGAGAGATTTGCTCTCATTACTACCAGTTTGCTTCAGCTGTCACTGGATGTTTCCATACTGACAGCTGAAGTGTGGCTGCTGAAAGGAAGAGATAAAGGAGAGATTAAGCAGTAGTTTTATAACACTAATTAAAAATGGCATGAGTCTTATTTGGTTTAATTACCTAGCTAGAACTGAACTTGTTTAGACATGTCATCATCATATGTCTTTTTTTTTTTTTTTTTGGGGGGGGGTGTTGTTATTTTGCACTAGCGGTGGTACACAGAGCTTCAGAGTGCTGGGATGAGAGCAGGAGGGCGGGGAGGCAGGAGTCCTGTCTGTACAGAGCACCGATGATAATGACATGCAAAACACAAAATTCACCCCCAGTGGTTTCTGTGACAGAAATACAGCAGCATCAGGCAACGGTGCGCCCCCTCTGCCTAGTCTGATATAGATATAGATATGTAAAGATAAGATATGTTTTAATGTTTCTATAACCGGTAAAGAAAATTCAGTTTTACCAACAGGGATACAATATTGCACAGAAACCTTGTCCATGATTACCACATTAGAACGTCTAGACATGCAGACAAGCATTCTGTATTCATATGAAGAGACTTTGCAGACTCAAGCAGGACGTCAGTTGAGTAGGTGGTCCTGCAATGTGGCTCAGGACATATAAGCGTACACTCTGCAAAAAGAATGTGGCTACATGTGGGCCAGGTCACCTCTGAATATGTTCTGAGCGACCAGGTCTCAATGCGTTCTCAATGTGTCGTGAGTGCATTTACTTAGAGCTATTGACTTGTGATCAGATCATCAGCGACGCATGTTAATGCATACATTGTCTTTTATGTTTGATTACCTATTTGTTGTTGTTTGCTGGAGAAAATGTTCGACTAACTTTCGTGTGCCTGTACACAGGAAGCAGCAAAATGCCAAACATTTTCAGACTTCATTCCTCTGGTTTGATCAACATATTTTTATAGACCACGTTTGTGTTAAGGACAAACTGCCATATTGACCATTGCTATAATCGTGTGATGACTCTTTTTCCTTCCCTTTCTTACTGTGTCCCATCCAGAGCTCCAGAATCAGTGGATTACCAAAGACAGGGCCTCCTCCTCCCTGGCTGGTCAGTGTCTTTATATAGCTGTACAGTTCATTACTTTAACATGCTGTGGCAGTGGTTTAACCTTATGGCTGGTAATAATCAGTTACGCTAAAAATCTATTTTACATAGCGAGCATATTTTTGTAAAATAAATTAATGTGGAGTTAGCATGTGAAATCATGAATGCTCAGTCTGGTGACTGGTACTTGTTTACAGTCGGATTAGTAACTTTGTTGATACTTTTTGTAAGTATTTTAGGTCCAGACGATTATTCGGCTTATCTCTATAAACTTATATATCTACATATTAACTCATAAAACCCCTGAATAATACAAAATCTTAATGAAACAATAGTCGATGACGGTGGGTTCTGAGATTGCATTTAGGCCAATGTGTTTGGTCTCTTATGCTATCTGCACGGACTCGGACTACAAACAGAAACCGGAATGCTTTCGGTTCCAAAGTATTTTTCTTTCTTGAGCTATTGCCTACAGACTATGCCTTCATATGCTGATGTCTGTTGATGTGTCAATATAGATTAGGTGACACAAAACTGGTCCGATAGTGGAAGCTCGGAACCAGGCTCACTTTATCTCTTAAATGACCAAAAGAGAATAACAGGGTTGTTTACTATCTGTTAACAATGACTGGAAACCTGATGAGTAGATCAAGAAATTGAAGCAGTAAAAGCAAGAAATTTGCTCCTGGTATGGTTCAGATTTACCATCCACAGTGACTAATGGGTTGAAAAGCAATTTTGCGGCCTTAAATAGGCCCTATATGGCAATGGATTGATGGCTTTTATGTTCAAGCTAATTTGGATCATTTCTCTTTGTCCTTTTTTGTAGCTTGACATGAAGTATTTATCTCCTTTGCTGCTGGCCTATGAAGACAGGATCAATGAGAAAGATGCACTTCTGCAAACCACTGAGGTAATGTCCAAGACTGATATGCACGGTTATGAGTTTCTTCTTATCCCTTCAATCATCTGTCATCTTGTCATTGAGCAGGTCACATGTTGTCAGAGACATTAGCAGGAAACAGTTAATGTGCTGCTTTAGATAGATGCACTGCATGGGACCAAAACATGCAGCACACTGGTTAATCTGAATGAAATGTCACATTAGTATCCATAGAAGGTAATTGACAGTGTGTGGATTATTTTTTATCATGCAAGACATAGAATGCATAGGTTTTATTTTCAATTACCATCACAAAGTGGTCTCATGTTATTCTGAGCTGCAGTGATTAAGAGTGTTAAGGCATCAGAACTGTCAGGAATCCCTTCGGAATAAAAGGAACTCTAATTAAAATGCAGCTGTAATCGTCATTATGTATGTAGGCCATCTGTTTTTTAGATGCTGTAAAACATGTGCAAGTGGAAATCCTGGCATGGAAAAAATGATTCTACCGATTTTAAAGGAATACTGATTGCTCTTTATTAATTGCCCCTTTAAAGTCAGTACTTTTGTCCATGTCAGTATCCTGTGGTAACGATGACTCAGTTTTCCCAGAAAGTTAAATGATCAATAAAAAGGCTATTGTTACCTTTTGATCTGATCCTCTGAAGTTGACCTGCTACAGAGCAGATAAGCTGTGCAGTATTCGCTACCATGGTGATCCACCTCTGCTAAAAGGGAGCCTGCTTCCTGGTACTGGAACAAACCACTAAATAAAACGATATATTATGTGAAAACCACACCATTTAACATATTCTAATGCTGTACAGGGCTACACTATGGTGTAGCCATAAGCACCCTTGCCTCACAACAAGAGGGTCACCCATTCAGCGGTTAAGGGTAATGAATGAATGTATTTATAAAGCTGTTACTGGAGCTGGGACGCTGTGTGAAGTATAAATACAAACAGAATACATACAATTCAGAATTGCATGTATTCAAATTATTGCATTTTGTTCCGTGGTCCTGATGTGGATTTGTATGATTACCACAGGAGGAGGTGAAGAAGTTGCATGTTCATGTAGAGGGGGTAATCAAAGAAAATGAGAGACTACATGATGAAATTACAAAGATCGGAGGAGTCTGCCAGAAGAACTGGTAAGATAATATTCTATTCCGTGTGTGTGTATTGGTTCAGGACTATCATCATTTGCTTGGCCTTCACCATTTATTCACTAGATGTAGTGAAAATTAAATACCTCTTTTATTCTCTTCTGCACTTCTGCTTGTCTCTCTCTGGGCCCGTTATAAGCATATATTCTGTAAAATATCTCAAGAAAAGCAGAAATATTTCTACATCTTCTTCTACTCTTTTTTTCATTATCACTCTAGCACTCCTTTCATCATTTTCACGGCAGTGTCCTACGAAATACCGCCTTATAGTGCTTATGAGGATTAATAATCATAGCAACAAACGGATATAACAATTACATTTAGCTTAAACAGTGTACAAAATATAATAAAAATGTGTACAACAATGTAGAAAAATATTTAAACTTGTTATGAAGATCAATATAAGTGCAAATCGTGGTACTAATACATGGAAACAGGTACTGTTTATTAACGTCTTACTTTTTATTTAAAGCATTATGAAAGTTATTTTTAGATTTTTTTCTTCAAAAGACTAACAATTCCCCCCAGATATGTTTTAAAACTATACTCTGCTTTGAATATTCAATGTTAAATATGTATGTCCGTGGCTTTCAAAGTAATAATGATTTCATCCAGCTTTGTGTTCTGGACATAATCTCTGTCTTTCTGTCTCTGTCTGTCTGTTTGTCTCTCTCTCTCTCTAGTCATCAGCTACAACAACAGGCCCTTTTGGTGCTGCAGGAGAACCAGGTTCTGATTGATCAGCTCGAGGCTCATCATGTGAAGGCCAAGGCGACCCACAGCAGGCACCATTCTGAAGGTACAAGAACAACCGAAAGCGATACTTCTTGGGCAACTGTGTGGGGTCTACAACTGTGTGGGTGTCTGCTGGAAGTGTTAACACATTAACATTATTGTGCCATGTGAAGACACAGCGCCACAAATCTGCAACCAAGGGCAGATAATTTGTTTATTAGAACAACTATGATACCAGCAAATTATAATAAATAATTAGGTGAAGAAGGTTTTTTGATTGCATCAATATGATTTATTATCATCAGAAAAATCAGATATGATCATAATTTTTTCAGTTCATTTCATGATGTCAATGATCACCTCATATTTTGAAAAGGAGGCTATGCACCAAAAGATTAATGTAATCTGACTTTTCCTTCATACAAAAGCAGAATGTCAAGTTAGTGCAGATAAGTCTGACGTGTGTGTGGTTATTCTGTAGCAGCCTGGTGTCATGTCAGATAGCTGCAGAGATTTACTGAAGGAGAAGCTTTTCATGCAGTCTGGACAACTGAAACTGATGGAATCACTTATAGTCATTTATTTATAAATCAAGACAAATAATGTTTCATCCACATTGAACATTACTTTTTAATGCCAATCTAAGAGCATCTACTGGTTGGGGAGTGTTTAAAGAGGACTTATTTTGCTTTCCCTTATTTTCTGTTATATATATGGTTGAAGTTCATATTAAACTGACCACATGCACATCACTTGTAGTGACAGGATGAAGCTCGTATTTACACAAAATCCGACCATGACGTAATTTTACCTGCTGGAAAACAATGCAACATGACTATGTAATGTAATGTAAAATCTGATATTTCTGATATCTGCAATAATTATAAGGAGAAAATATTCTTAAAATACTATTGTCAGTCTGGAATTTTTCAATATAGTCCAATTGTAGGTAAAAAAAAAAGTGGTTCTTGAACATTAAAGCATTTACTTAAAACCAAAATACAAGTATTAACCTGAAAATGAGCATGATTGGTCTACTTCTGAACATTTCAAAATAAATTGTTTAGGCATATAGTTGTTTAAGTTGCTAAGTAGTAGTTGAGTGACAGAGTCTTAAACATATGTTTCACTGCACTGCCACATCTGAATCTGATCTCGCACCTGTTTGCACCTCACCTTGTACCTGTTCACCATGGGCCTGCTGGTTGTCAAAATACAGCACAGATGAGCATAGTCAATTTCATGGTCAGGAAAATACCAAATGGTTGGCCTATCATAGTAAAAAAAAAAAAAATTTAAAAAAAGGATTTCTTGCCAGGAAACCAGAGGTACAAGCAAAAACACCTGTGGTTTAAAATTGAAGAGGAAATCCAGAATTCCAAACTAAAAGGAAACTATTATGATAATTGTCTTTCATTTTGGCCCTGCACCCTTTTCTCCGTTACTTTCCGTTTATTTTACTGTTTTATTTCTCCATCTCTCTTCCCTCTATTTGTAGTTTCCAAGGTTTCAAAGCAACTGATGTTGCTTGAGGTGGAAACGCAGCGTTTACAGGAGAACCTTGAAGAGAGCAGGAGGGAGGCGCAGAAAAATGGGAGGGAGGTACAAATCCTGCAGGCCCGCCTGAAGGATGCCATCACCTGGGACGAACACTGCAACATTGCTGGGAAACTCAGAAGGTACTGCTGCAATGGCTTGTATTTATCACATTTTTATTTCTCTAGACCATGAATCAATCAGTATCAAAACAGTTCTGTTGTGAAGAAAGAACAAAAGTACTGAACATTTAATAGTTGATGTGTTTATGTTAGGAAAGGGTGTACAATTCCCTATATATTGTCATCCAAAAGAGCCAAATGTCACGGCTTCTCATCTACTTCTTTCTGAAAGTGATTTGTAAAAGATAAAACAAGAACAAGTCAATAAGAACAAACATCACTGGGATGTGAATGAATTGATGTAGTAGAGCAGAATACTTACTGTAATTGCTTTATCAAAATTATATTTGATAAGGTGGGAAAGAAAGCTAATGGGATTTAACAGAAAATTCACATTTCCACAAGTAAATCAAAATAAGTAATGTAAGGATGAGATTTAGCAGGATTGTCAAAGTGCTTACCAAGTACCAGATGTTTTGTCATAATATGCTTTGCAATCTACTCTGGGCTTCCAGGCAACTGGAGGAGCAGGAGAGTAGGTATAAGAGTGAGATGGAAGATTTGCTTCTCCGATCGTCCAGCCTGCAAGAGGAGAATAGGAGTCTGGCTCTGGACAAAGCCAACCTGACTGCTGATTTAAAGAGAATGGAGGCTGAGAAAGAGCTGACCAAACAAGCCAACAGGTACTAAATATACTGATTTCTTTGCTAGATATCATCTGACACATGCTAGTTGACCCCAATCTCATCATGTCTCCTGAAAGAAGTGTTTAACTCTGTATTGTAGCCATTATAAACACCTCCTTGGAAAACAATATATCCCATCTCTATAGGTAGTTTGTAACATGCCTGTTATGTTGAAAGAGTAGATCCAGCCGAAGCGAACTCTCATTTTACAGCTAAATAGTACACTGAAATATGAATCTAAAACATTTGAGGAGAGAAACATGCAATGCAAGAATGGAATCTAGTTTGATTTTTGAGTAGTGCTGCTTAGTTTGACAGATAAATCAGTTCACAATCACTCATTGACATGATTGGCAGCCACATTAAAGACTCCTTGGCTCTGATTGGTTGTTTTGCTTATGTCATTAGGAGCACTAAGAGGAGGAAGAGGTACACATTTTTTTCCATAAATTATTTTTTTTAAAAGTTGCCAACTGGGGCTCAGTGCTCACCATCCGGCAGACAGAAAAAAATTGATCCGGGACATTAAAAAATATATTTTGTGATGATTATATAAGCCGATTCACCCATCATTTTTGATTATCACATTTGATGGCATGTTTTGTAATTTGTTGTCAAACAGACTTTTTCAGCATAAGGTGATTCAATATTTAATATGTTAAGTGAATGACAATCATTAAAACATATTTTGTCATTGTGTTACGTTGTTAGATACAGAAGAATGTGATATTATCCTGAATGAGATTTGAGTTGGTAGCTTGTTCCCTGGTTGTCAGCAGTGTGACAGCTAGGTGCCAAAATTCACTTTTTCTAAAGATTAGGACCATCTCCCCTCTTCAGACTTTTGTTACATGTTTAAAAAATAGTCTCACTCATCAAAAATATTTGAGAGGGTTATTTACCACACTGTACAGACAGGAGCTGCCAGAGAGGCTCTCCTGGAAAATCTTCCCACAGTTAACCCTAAGCTAGCTAACCCTTTTCCCACAGTACACGATTAATGCTGGTCAGGGATCACAAGTGTTCTAACATTTGTTCTAGCCTCTGGAACCTTCCTCTGCTCCCTGTAGACCTGAGCTGAGATTAATGTCGGCACTTCTCATTTTTAAAGTGTGAAGATTGTCAAGAGGTGTTTAATTTACCAACAGTGTTTTCACCCTGCCCGCATCAATGGCGGGGTCTCAAGATATCATCCAGTTAACTCTTTGTGTCTCTTGTATTCTCTGTTTTACAACCATTGTCTCTGCCCTGTTCCTTACCCATACCCCCTGATACACATTTTCCTTTCTACTTTTCTTTGAAACCTCCTTCTTATTGATTTTACATTTCCTGCATTTCTCATCTGTTTTACCTATTTTATTCTCTTCTCCTGTCTCTCCATCTTCCAGGAAGGCTGAGAGGAGGATGAGTGTATTGAAGAGAGAGAAGGACGAGTGTGTGTTGAAAGAGGAAAAGACTCGGCATTACATGGGAGCTGTCATTTCTGTGGCGGAGCACATTTCCCAGGAGAGAGACCAACTATTGAATATGGTACTACTGATGGTGCTGACACTATAGAATAGTAGATTTTATATATCACATGATACATGTAGAGGAGCAGTAATATTACTGACACCCTAGTTAGACCTGCTATGTAAATACAGGAACAAGTAATACCCCTGACACTTCTATTCACTGCAGGAAAACACATTATAACACATTGAACTTTTGACATAGCAGACTGGGTATTACAATAACATACACACAACAACACACACATAATTGCTACTGCAAAAAAATGACTGAAGTGCTATTATTATTGGTTTCCCCAAGCTTTCAATTGAACAACAAAACATCTGAAATCTATTACAGATGAGATACAAAAGATCAAATTAAATATGAATAAATAGAGAAAAGTAAAAAATACATTATTAAGAGTATATCAAGGACACATTTTAAAACTCAAACTCACAAGACAACAGGACACATATAGTGCCTATGACATGTACAACTAATAGTGCAGTACTGTCTCAAGTGAAGTGATACAGAGGCGTGATAAGTAGTAAGTATATATAGTATATGGAAGTATGGAGTATTATGTCATCTGCTTTAACAGCATACAGTAGTTTGTCTGTATTATTGCAGGCATCTAATATGGCACATAATGTAATGGAACAGTATTGCATAACAAAGAGTATTATATATAGTGTGGCATGTAGAATAAGTGGTCAAATGTACTAACTTCGCCTCATATTTTATAGCCCATACTATATTCTACAACATGATATTATGTCCTGCAGTATTGCAGGACATAATATCATGCATTTTGGATTGTAATGCAAACCGAGCAAGTGTTTATTTAACCTTTAGACTGTTGCTAGTTAAGGTAGTATGTTGCCAACGGATCACAAATGCAGACACCAAAACTCAGCAGGCAGGGTGTGAAGGCAGTTTACCTGGTAATTTTTTCAGCCTGCAAATGGTATGAAGACAGCTAGGATTAGGAGAACAACAACAGGAGAGCTGGCAGTCGCCCAGAACATAAACTGGCTGGCAGGAATCAGTCACATGCTACAGCAACAAGGCAATCTGGCAAATGTCCCATAAAACTGCCCTATGTATACTGAGGAACTATTGAGTAATAACGAGCAGCTGTGCAGCATGTGGCTGATGACAGTTGATCCACACTGGCAGAGTAGTCTGAGGGCAGATTTCGGAAACCTTTCATTTTTTGTGCCAGGGATCGTCAAACAGGTGGAGTTTATCTGTGTTTTGGGTGAGGAAATGCTTTATTATTATTGAGACTTTTCTTAGTGGAAGTAGAGATTATTAGTTTCCCTGAATAATATAAATAAGAAAGCTGTACACCGAAGAAAAAAAAAAGTAGCCCTTCTTTAGAAATAAATAAATCAATTGCATTTACTCGAGCATGTTAGTTAGACATCACCTGTGTCAGTGCAACCTGCTGCTCTCCCGGCTGTGTGTATGCTGTGTGAATTGAAGGAAGATGTCTGGATAACATTGATTTGATAATAACCTTGCCCCTGCATTATGCAATTAACTTGAACTACATGTGGCATTAGGCCTGAATGACATGTCTTTTCTCATTCTGTTGGTAATCTGTGTGAGAATCCCTCTGCTGAACTATGTCTGTACTGCCCTCTCCATCACTAGCAGAATGTGCCTGGTGGGTTTGCAAATCTAATTTCACTAGTGCAGGTGTGGTAAGACTGGGTGTCCAAATTATAGAATTACAAGACTTTGCCACACACTGTATTTCTAACTAGCATTTAAGAAGGAGGTGCATTCACACTAGAAAAAATGACATTATATCCTGAAAAATGTCTGTTAACTACATTAGCTTAATTTTTGTGGAAGGGGAAATGGAGGAGCTGCAAGGTGACAGTCAGCAGATAATAAGATTTTTTATTTTTAATAAAGCCTCAAGGGCAAGGCTTATACTCAGTTAAGCTGTTTACTTAATTTCATACTCTACACTTGAGAGAGAAAAGGATAGTAGCAAAGGAGATCATATATCCAACTATTTTAGATAATGTTTTTTTTGTACTTTTTAAGTGATTTGATCTATATCCAGCAAAAACAAATACACATACATTAAATCATAGAAAAATGACTAACAAAGAAGATGTATTTTTCTCGCTGTATTGTATTGTATTGATTAACAGAAGACCATTCCATTAATAGCACTTTTTTTATTGAGTCTTAATACTATATAAAACCTGGTAATGTTTGCATGATGATTCTAACATAATTTCCTCTTTTATATGTTGGATACATTCACTATTTAGTCAGGTTACTTCTGGTAGAGAAAGTACTCTTCACTGTTTTAGATGAATAAACCAAAAAGGATTAGCATATCTAAGCAATAGAACGATTAAGTATGTACTTGGCTGAGCCTAAATGTTAATAGATTCAGGGACCTTGCCATAGCTCGCTTCTTAGGGCATAAGCAAGAGCCAATCATGTGTAGAAGGTCAGACTGACACCATATAATAGGTAACAGGTCTAAAGCTAACAAGAACTGATTTGTCTGGAAGAGAACAGGATGACCACAGTGGTATGTGTGTTTGTGTGTGTATGCTGTCAGTGAAGGTATTATTATTGGTTATTTGTTGTGTTGTGGCTGGACTACCTTAGAGGACCTGTAGAGCTGTTTCTGTGAGCAGAATTAAAGAAGACTGCCTTATCAGTTTAATTATAATTTCAGTTGTTTTCAATGTTTGCCTGTGACCTCCAGGGTAACTTTAAATTTAGATTTAGGTTTTCAGTCTCTCTTAACGACATTTTGCCTGAAACAATCCAGCTAATTATGCAATCAGAGGCTGGAAATATTTCAAAAAGACAGTTTAGTGAATTTGCCCAAACTGAAAATCATAAATAAGTGTAGAGATGCTGCTCTTTAGAGACGGAGAACAATAAATACCGAAGACCCGTGTCAGCTTTAATGAGGTGAATTTGGGACTTTGCCTGTGTTACAATGTGCAATTACTTAGCTGTAAAACACCTTCATTATACTGCACACACTCACAAAGTCATTTATGCTCATTAGCATAGCAATAGCTGTGTTTTTTAGGCTGACTGGTATTTCACTATTGTTGTGATGCCTTTTTTTGCTTGTTTTCTCCTCCTTCATCTCAATAAAAATAAAACAAATGGCTATATGGCACTATTTCTAGAGTATATCAAGCATTGTTTTCTGCATCATGTTATTTGTAAAAAAAAAAAAAAAAGAAAAGAAGAAAAACAAAAGAAAGACTCGTATCACAAATATCGGGCAACATATATGCCAATAGTGATGGATATCCATGTGTCGATCAACATATCAGTTGGGCTCTACTTATAAGTACCCTAATTGATGGTATTTAGGAGAAACTTAATATTGTGGTCTCTGACACAGCTGGAGCATGAAGCGCATGCTTGCCACTGCTGTTTAAAAATGTTAAAAATAATTTTATTTGTATTGTGATTATCATAGTTTTTGTTCTTGGTGTGTACGTGACTCAGTTGATTACATTAAACTTAAAATAGGAAGTATGGCAGTGTTTATGTCAAACACAGGACTACTGTAAATTGGCAACAGTTTCAACAGTCTCCATCTTTTCCTTTATCTACCCCTCCCGTAATCCCCCACTGCCTTCATCCAATTGTGTGTCCACTCCCCCTCTGTGTTCCTCTCATAGATCAGTAACCCTCCGTATTCCCTCTCTTCCTCCCCAGGCTTCAGTTCTCCAACAGGAAAAGCAGGGATTTGTCAGCAGGATTCTGAAAGGCACGGTTCGATTTGGCAAACTACAGGAAGAAGTCAAAGTAAGTGCATTCATTTGAACATCCCTTTCACACTATAGTGAACTTCTCTGAAACTTCTATGAGTTGTTTTGTGTGATCTTTTCTAAAGATGGGGAGAGTCTTTGACACTAAGCTATGCCCTGAAACTACCCTGCTGCATGGCAGGCAGGTTAATCTGATCTTAACACCTGATGCCAAACTAGCTAGTGAGGCTTCAACTTTGACTCAGCTGGTGCCTTGACAGTCCACACTGAGACACAGCACTTCATTTTAGCAAGTCCATTTTCCCCAAGATAACCCTCACATCTTTTCCTATTGATCAGTCCATTTCACTGCACTTGATAATAATGATAATCCATCTACTATCTGTCTCCGCCACTCAAAAAGCATAAATTAATGAACACTTGTGTCTCTCAGATTTCCATCTCTCAAGCTGAACTCATTGAGTTTCCAAGACTTCATTTCCCGACTTTTAACAAAGTGTAGAATCAACAGCACACACAGTCAGCATGTTAAATGTTAAGAAGACACCAACAATGATGGCAGTGTTGCTGTGTGTGTGTACACGTTGTTTGTTTATAGGTCTTCTGCTTATTACTTTCTCTTTTTTTATTTTTTTATTGGTGAAATGACCTAACAAACAAGGTGACATGAGAGACAAATACACTACACCATGTGGACCACAAGTAGAGACAGTAGACATACAGCGCAAACAACAACAAAGAAAAACATAAATGATAAACGATTTGCACAGAGGCATCACAGGTGTATGTGTGTGCGCGCGTGTGTGTGTGTGTGTGTGTGTGCGTGTGTGCGTGTGTGTATGTGGATGAGGGGCAGATGCTACGACATATATATAACATGGCTCACTTATATGTATAACACAATGAAAATAAATAGGCAAACAAAGCAAGAAGCGCTAACGAGAGAAAACAAATAAACAAGAATAAATAAAATAACTAATTAAATACATTTAAATAATAATAATAATATTAAAATATATATATATATACACACATACATACGTATGTACATAAAAAAATAAAAATAAACAACATATAATATAATATATAGTATAATAACACAGGGGGAGGATGGGAGACATCACCACACAATATAGTTTGATGCGATATAGAACAACATCTTACACAATAACAAGATGTGCAAGATCATACGCATAATTTACTTTCTCTTTTCTGCTGTTAACTGATACCGCAGGTGTTACCCCTGGATAAGTACCTAAATACCATTAATTTATCGACAAATTTATCAACTAAATGCTACATGGATATGCAACACTGAGACCTATATGCAGGCACTGAGCGGGCCAATCACAACAGTTTATCTCATGTAAAGTGGGTTGAAATAGAATGACTGACGTCCAGCACAACTCACAAAACTCATATAGGATGTTGAGAAATGCATTGAGAAAACCTTTAAATTAAATTATCTGACTCCAACAGTAAATTCTCTTACTAATTCTCTGTGCAGATCGTTTGATGGGGAGTGATGAGCAGGAGACGTCCAAGTTCTAAGTTTAACATAATTTTATTACAATACGTCAAGAAATGTGCAGTTACAGAGTCTCTGGGTTCAAACTACAAGTCCCTGATACACAGAAGGCTGGTTCAGTTCATGAAGTCTGGACCAGTCTAATTTCCCTTGAACCCTTTTTATATTCTGACAGATTTTCGATAAAAAATGTAGGTAGATTGCTTCTGCTCAGTACACCAAGTCCGTGTCCTGACCTGTTAACAAAACTTTTAAAACAGACCTCCTGCCTTGTTATGACTTACAGAGATATAATTGGAGACACAGATTTTGCAATGTCCACATGAAATCTAAAATCTAAAATCTAAAATATGAAACATAAAATATATATTTTTTGTGATTATAGAATCTTAATCAGTTTAAGCAGATGGAATATATGTATTTAGAGTAATCACGGTTTCTAAACCAATATTAACACACGATCATAATCATTGTATCAAAAGCATATTGCATGATTAATCCATAATTGCATAGAGAGAGGCCACACACACAGTTAGTGAATCACGCATGCATTTGATAGTGACCTTCGTCACACAGACTGTAGTGACCCCCATACACAGAGACAGACAACAGAGACAGAATAACAGATTATCTTAACAAGGACAAACAGGATCCTGTTTCTGTGTAGCCTGTGTCTTACCTCAACTGTTTTCAGAAACACATTTTAGTGACTGTTTAGCTATCATTTGAGAAATTTTGTGACAAGGCTGCCAAATTTTTCCTGCTTGGAAGCAGCCCAAGCACAGCCCCAACTTACCTTTGTCACTTAGTGCTATGTCACATGGTTCGTTGCTCCGATTGGTTGGAGGTATGCTCGGAGGCATTTCAGTCTGTGCTTTTTAATTAGAAATCAGAAATTAACTGAGAGGTTCCAGTCCGGCAGTCAAGCAGGTTAATGACAACGGGCAGATTGTAAACAGAAGGATCAGGTTTAGTTTGTGAGAATGATAAATACTGTATTTGTACAAAGAACTTGATAAGTAATATGAAGCAAGTGCCAGACAGATAGCAAGTCATAGTGGTGATAAGTTATTGTAGCAGCTTGTTATAGTAGCTGATCAAAAAGTTTGAGTTTAAAGGCAACATTGTAATTATGTAGTTTCGCATAACTTTCCACTTTCTTCTGACCTGCCATAGCTTAAATATAAAAATAAAATGTTATACAACATTTGTTATTACACTTGTTAGTGTGTTGAATATAACTTCATACTGTGTTAATTTAAAAAATTTCACTTTGGATGGATGGTTTTTACTGAAGTGTAGATGGCTATAGGAGACACATGTATGTACGGGACTGATTTTGGAAAGGAAACCGGAGCCTTTTTTCCCCTCTCTATATCCATTCTGTGACGAAAACGGCACGTATTCCCTTTCTATAGAAATAACATGGAGACCATTCTAGCAAATCGCCATGGCAACGCTTTACATCTACCTACAATGGCATCTTGATTGGAATCTTACTGCTGTGGTTGACAGTTGTCCTGCAGTACCAGCTGGTGCAGCCTTTCTTGATCTGTTTGTTTGTTTGTTTGATATGCCAAACATGAACATGGCATTAGTCTGTCAGTATAAGTGCCTTGCTCCCGGGCCAGAGCTCTATGTTCCAGCTGTCAGCAGCTCTTGTCATTCAAGCCACATTAGGAAAAAAAAAACACTTCTCAGTGGTTCTGACAATTTTATTTGTGTCTCTATAGCAACAGCCCAGAGAGAAAGTGGTGGTTAGTGTTTTTGAATGTGAGTTATATTGCTGGTGATCGGACCATTGAAAAAGGAGAACTATAAATGTTCGATGTGCAGGAAGACATCATTACATTTCTAATTTTTTACTTCATTAGAGTATTCCCTCATTCCCCGCGAGCTGAAATAGATATTAACCAAGACTGAACAAGTCTAACAGTTAATGGTGAGATTATACTTCTCCTTCAAGGTGTTGCAGCAGTTACACTGGAGTATAAAGTATAAACCATTTACTGCCATAGACCTGCTACAATACAATCAACCAGTTATGCGTCATCAGATAGTGATGTGATTACAAAGGTTACATCAATTATTGATTAAGCTGTCTATTGTTTTTTCAATTTCAGAGACAAGCAGTATGTCATAGAGATTAATATATGATCATATTGCTCATTTTGTCCAACCAAAAGTCCAAAACCCCAAAATATTGAATTCACAGTCACATACAAGATAATGAAAGGAAGGATACGGATAAAAAACGGCTCAATTTTCATAAATTTCATCTTAAAATAACAATTATATCTTTTATCACAGCTACTTCTGGAATAGTATATTATCCATCAAACATGACAGGCTTACATGCAAGAGAACAGTCAGTGAGGACAGTGATAAGAAAGATTTTTTTTAACACTGTCATTGAAATTTAATCTAATTTACTCCAGGTTTAACAGATACAGCATGTTGCCACCTCAATCTTTTCTCTATTTGATGACCTCAAATTAATTTTAAGCTTGTATGAGTTAAAGTACACCACTCTGTTTAACTGACAATATAGTCCACAAAATGATGGCTGCACTTTTTTTTTTTTCAAATGTTCCATTTTAAAGCTCAATGACTATGAGAAGACATCAGAATTGAATTAAAACATTTTTTAACTTACCTTTTTTTCAGCCTTAGTCAGTCTTTCGCCCGCACAATCCCTTATTGTATTTCAGTGCAGCTCATGGGGGTCGCCAAACTTGATGAGACTCTGATTCTCGCAGTAGCAGGTGATTGATTCTGAGATGGGAATGTTAATTCAAACTTCATGCTTTCCCTTTACTATTCATACCAACCTGAAGCGCTATCAAAATCCAGCAGCTTGCTTTCTTCTCAGAGACCAACTGAAAACTCTACATCCAACTCTAGTTTCCATTTAATTCGTATCAACCTGTAGTGAATGCCATGCATATTGCCACCTTATGACCTGAAATGATAAGGATTGTGTGTTAAGCGTGTTCTATAAAGAGAAAGCAGATTGCAACTCCATTATTCATGTGTAATTAAAAAATTCATGCTCCTCCATCTCCTCTTAACACCTGAAAATGTTTGAATATTTTAGTGGATGCATACTGTATATAGCTAGGTCACGTGTTTGCGTGACCCATTCTGCATTAGGTAGTTAGCATTTCTTTTCCAAGAACCTTCATATTACAGTCCACCTCACATCTCATAGTTTCATAGAATCAGGGTGTTGTGACCTCTGACCTTTAACCTTCCCACCTTAAGTGCTCACAGTGTTTGTGTTAAAGAATTGTTTGGAACGTGCAACCGCTCTGAGCGAGCCTATTGCTTGGCCCCCTGAACTGCTGCTTGCAGTGCTGTCAAGAACTGTTCATCTGATCAACTTCACACACAACACAGAACTCCCTGTGGTCCTCAGCATTACACCAACATGCCAAGTGTGAAGTTGATTGGATAACCAGTTTTTAAGATATACGAAGGACAGTCACACTTCCATACACAAACACAGACAAAGATATAGAGACAGATTCCTTCCCCTACTACAAATAGTAGGGCTGACACCTTCTAGTCGGTTTGACTGACTTGATTGGTTGGTTGATATGCTCTTGTCCGACAAAATTCACATTGGTCGTACAATAGCTGGTGTTACTTTCATATGGCCATCTGTCCCTCAAGGCATCTTTTCCAAGCTGAAAACAACAGTCACACTAGCTGAGTGCACAATGGGCAGTGTTTTTTCAGCTGAGATGCAGTTGGACAGTTAATTGAATTATTATTTTGCTTATCTCATTGGATTAATTTGGCTAATTGTGCCAGCCTGTTCTTAAGTGTTTCAAGGCACTTTCTGGTTCCTCTTTGAAAGTTAAAAATAAACTGAGTTTAAGTGAGTTAAATTCTCAAATATCCTTTATTGTCAAAACTTGTCCTTGAGAAACAACACTTCACTACACTATATATTTTGTAATCGGTTCAACTTTTAAAGATAAAACAAGTCAGTTTAGAAACTGATGTCACTGAGCTCGGTGAGATGGTAATTCTCTTCTAAGATGCAGAGGAGGAGAGATTTCTTTTTAATGTAACCTCCCACTCAGCTCAGAAAGATGAATGCAGGGTCCTGTAGATGTCAGACAGTACAACCAGCAGGACAAACGCTCCAGTGACAAACAATCTGTCCGACAGCTCTGCCAACTCAGGCAGTAAATGACATCTTTTTCTTCTGTCTGACCTGCTGCTCTTGTCTGTCGTCTCTCATTTCTTTGCAGTTGTTTCTCTTTCTCCTGATTGTGTCTGTCTCTAGCTGGATGTACTGTATGAACCAGTCTCTATTGTTTTATTATTTCTGACCATCATAGGACTTAGAAAATAAGGCTGATTGATCTTTGTTAAGTTAGAAATGCCATGATTATTTGTGAAAGAAATTCAAAAAGTTATTTATTATATCTGTCTTGAGAGCTATCACTAGTTTTGTATCATTGGGATCTCCATCTCATTAATCTTGTGAAGGTTTGGATAATCTTGTCTGAAAAATTGGGTTTAGAGACTTTAAGCTCAAGTTAATTAGAGATTAAAATGCCCCTGTTTTTTCTGTAAAGGCACAGTTAATCCCTCACCTTTGTGATTTTATTTCCTTGACAGCATCGTTTCTTGTTTGTAAGACATAATGCATGTAAGATCAACATGAGATGAAAGCGATGTTGATTGTTACAGACTTTTTCAGACATTAAAATAAGCACACTAGCAACATATCGAAAATAATTCTCCATTTATTTGTCTAGTAGCTGTAATCAGTAATCAGTAGTGTGGCACTAAGCTGAGAGCTGCAGTCAGTAAATCATCGACATATACGCAGGAAACCATTGAGGGAGTGGGTACAGAGACAGGTAGAGACACAGCAGTAGATAGAAGTTGACAAAGGAAAGATAGGAAAATAATATCCCCAACAGCAGAGAATGAACAGGACTTATAATTTTGTAGCACAAAATGAATATTTCTTCCGAAATGTACATATGCGTACATATGCTACATATGCGTTTTGTTGAAAAATATCATCCCCTGAAGTATCATGATATATATCTATTATCAACCCAGGGCCCTCACTTATCAACATTGTACAGAAAAGGTTCCAAAATGACTCTAAAATGTGGTGGTTTTGTGCTGGAAATGTCACTCATTGCTGGGTAAGAATGTTCAAGACGCGTCAGAACATTTCTGACACACTAAAATTTATGTTTTGGTCACAGAGTTACCAACTTTTGGTAATTACTCAAAAATAGCCTTTTTTCTCTACATACATGCAATGTGCTCAGCAAAGCATTTAGTTTTTACACCATACAGTCGTTTTTTGTGTCCTTCCTTGAGGAATCCATATGCCAGGATGGTACATGTATGGGAACACTTGTCTTATATGCAAAAGATGCCACATAAATAATGCACACAACCTTGAGGTGCCACACAACAGCAAAGCCACATGGCTGTAGTATGACAGTATGTGCATGTAGCAGAGGACTCTCATAGCTTTTAACTGTACTTTTGAGCCAAACAAGCTTTTTATAAGCAGTACCACAAAATGCAACAGAACAGCCTTGCTATGTTCAACCTAACAAGTAACTGAAAGTAAAATGTGTTGCTTAACATTTAAAGAGTATCAAAAAACCTGAGATATGAGTCTGGTTTATGCCTGACATGCACCAAATCCCATCAACACAACAACTCTGAATGGTTTGTGTCTGTATTTGAGGCAGAGAGAGAGACTGAGCAGGGAACATTCAGTAATACAGCATTAACAACCACATCACATGTACACCCACAGCCACTGCCATGACAGTAAAATAGGTAATAAAGCATTATGGTCCATTCACAGTTGATTTCGTAATTTGTACTTACTTCATACTAAAATGTGTATTGCATTCAAATATTTTTTTTCCTTACGTGGAACACATTACATTTTTTATTATGAAAAATCCAGCCAAATGGACAGTGTTTTCTAGTTATATTCCTTGCGATGTTCAAGAAGACACAGAAATGTGAAAGCTGCTATTCTTGCAGTTGCTAATTTATCACCTGTCAATCATATTCCCTTGAAACAGCACAAGAATATAAAGTTGTTGCAACAGTCTTATATCAATAGGTTCACAGACCAATACCTTTCAACCAATAGATGTTAATCTACCAATGCTTTTTAGCCATATATTTCTATAGGGCCTGACAGCAAGACTGGTATAACAATTAACATGTATTTTATGTGAAGTCACCTGTAGCTTTAACAGAGAGAGGAAGTACTTGGTGACACGTAGCTCTATAATGAATGCTGGCTTATAGAAATGAGGAAAACTCACTAAAAATAGAAGTAAATGAAAAAAAAATATTGCTATACTATAAATCAGTGATTAAGATTGGCCTTTGATTTTTACTGGTAGCCAAAATGACTTGTAACAATTATTTTGTTTCCTTTTTGGTATTGGGAATTCGCAATTATTCAAACATCCTGAAATGCATTGATAAATGAGGGCCCAGGACTCACTCACATACACACAGCACAGAACGAAGAAAGGTTACAGAAATACATCACAGAAATGTAGGTATTGGAGTTTCTCCAACTAACACGTCTTGCCAGAGGCTCTGTTCCTGTTGGCCAAACTGGTTTCCGAGTTGCAAAACCAGAACCAACAAAACCACAGACCCATACTAGAGGCTGTCTTAGGTCTTGACAGGCTTGCAGAGTCTATGTTGGAGAGGGCACCGTCTTTATCTTTTGACCCTCTTTCTTTTCACAAAACACATCAAATACCTGTTTACTGCAGCTGACCACCAGTTCTCGATAGCATTCTATGAACCCCTGGTGGAGCAGTCGCACATGCCTTGGCACAGACACTGGCAGAAGCCATAGACAAGGCAAACTGTCAGGCTTGATGGCACCAGGCTAACACATATAATGCCCAGTGTCACTCTCTGGATCACCAACAAGTAGATTCCTAGAGGCAGGGACCCAAAGTATAAGAAACCCAGGAGCCAAACCAGGATGCGTGGGACATGATTACAGAACTTTGACAGGACGTCCTGATCAGCAGGCCCATTGGATCCCATCGATACTGAGTCCAGGCTTTGCTCAGCATAGACGTCAGAGCTGCCATTTCGGCTTGGGGAGTGCTGTGAGTCCCTCTGCACTTCCATTATAGTGATGACCAGGCAGTTGGAGGAGTCGTGAGACGGGGTGGAGGAGGAGAAACTCGTTGGAGTCAGGACCACTTCCCTGTTGTGGTCTGAGCTCCAGGATTTGTCCCTCATTGCCAAGTGAGACATAATGATAGCATCATCAGGGAGTGCTGACACCTCGTACTCTGTGATCTCGGTTTGGTGTCGGCAGAAGGGGCAGGAGATGAAGCCTGCTCCATCAGCAATGTCCAGGATCTTAATGAGGCAACGGGTGCAGACCCGGTGCAGGCAGTCCAGGATCTTAGGCTTGCGGGTGTGGGCATTATAACGTTGGTAACAAATTTTGCACTCTAACTCCTCTGGTGGAGGACAGTCCTTCTCCTCTAATTCAGCCTGAGGAGCGCTCATCTTAAAGTCATGTTCTGGGGAAGGTGAGAGAAACATTGAGAAAAAGAGTTAGAAAGTGATATGGCCAAAATCTTCTGTTCTGTACAGGTTATTGTATACCTCAATAATGATATATATGATGATCTAGCATTTTTTCTCCATACTTCATCTCAGCAAAGTATGCCATAGTGCTTCTATGGTTCCAGCTCAACATTTTCTGATGAATGGGTTTCTTGGATCTCTTAAAAAACTGCAACACAGTTCGTATTATATCCTATGAGCTGACGATTGTTTTTTAAACATGTGACAATCACTGTTATAAAAACAATAAAATTGTGACAAATGGGACAGAAATGGGACCGGTCTGCTGGTTAAATGCCCTGGGTTTGTTCCCCTCCTGCCTGCCCATTATGTGTCTGGGACAGAATGTCTTGGGATACCTTTTCTTAGGTATACCTACCTACCTACCTAATAACTACAGATCATTCATGAGAACAACATATCCAGAATCGCTCCCACATGCAAGGATCAGGACTTAAAGAGTTGTCCAGATTACGTAAATATTGCAGTAAGGCAGTTTGGCCACTGTTTTTTTTACATTAATAATAATAATAATAATAATAATAATTCATTTTAATTATAGAGCGCTTTACAAGGTACTCAAAGACGCTTTACACGTTTACTATAAGAATATATATAAATATATAGTCAAGCATTGGGCCTACATGTGATTTTAACCCGAACGATGGAAATTGCATTGAAACAAGCTGATGTTTCTGACTACTATTATCTTCTGTACTCAACAGGGAAAGGTCAGGTCTGCCTCCTTCTCTGGCTGCTCCTATTTTTTGTACCTGCTGGTGATGAATGATTTATGGTTTGGGAGTTGGATCTGGGTGTCATCTCAGAGCCCTTGGTGACAAAGCAATAGCTAGAAATGCTGTTGATCTTTGGGGAGAAGTGGTACTGTAGGGAATGCAGCTCCTTTAACATTTCTTGTTTATTCAGAAAATTCTTGTAGAATACCACATTGTTGCAGATCTTAATTAAAATGATTGTCAGATAAAACAACTGAGCTTCATGCTTTACACAGTGCTCACTGAACTAACCATAAAAACAAAGTCAATCTTTGATCTCTTCGGTTAGGGTTGAGACTCACAGCTTTGGTACATAATTAAGGGCTGACACTGAAAACTCCATTCAGAGATCAGTTTCCTCCATGGATAAGCAGCATGAGACTGTCTGTCATCATTAATAAGGTCAAATAGCTGTTAGCATGTATCCACAGACACCAAGCATAAATATGAATGAGGTTAGGAGCTCCTCTTGTTCTCTGCCTCAGATCTGAATTTGACTATTTTAAATTATTTTTAAACACTTTTTATCACCAACTCTGATGTTTTTTAGAGGTCAGTCGTTCAATGAATGGCCATGGAGAACAGATGTTACTAGGTGTTCCTGATTCATTCTGGCCGTGTGTCTAAACATGCTTTTTAGGGTTTAAAATTGTAGATTTATACTTAGATCATATGTAGTTTTAATAAATCGTCTTCAGCCTTTTTTTTAATCATTCCTGTGAGGCGACTTATAACTTAAAACAGTGCTGTAAGTGGCAAAATGAATACTATTTATCTTGATTAGGAGCAGCCTAAAAGCAGGTAAAATACTGAGAATAGATGCAGGAGCTACTAGATAGCAGCATGTTGTTGGCTCAGTGAAAGCTTGGACCGATGGCAAAAGATATATTTGTGACTTACTTTCTTTCACCCATTACCCTGATTTGTAAATACTGATATTGAGCCGAAACACAGTTGTTTGTTCCCTCTAGATTAAGCATAATGGATTACAATCACATTCTGTAGGTTTAATATTAGTTAGCATTACACAAAAACACAAACCAAAATTCACTTGCAGTCTCTTACTATCAGCCTAATTCTGCCTTCATACACCCAGATGAGAAAACTACTCAACTTGTGTTTAACCGGAAATATGAATTGACAAGATCTCCTGAAAGCAACTCACTGGATATTACAATACAATAACACAATTAGCCATGATATAGAAGAAAATAGTATGATAAGATAATACCAGATATAAATGCCTACACCCAACTAAGATTATGAAGATTAAAAACCTAAATCATCCTCAGTTTGTGTGATGTATAAGTTAGCCCTATAACAAAGACCGTTTTTTGCTCACTAACTTTCTATCAGAGACAAGAAACTACTGTTCTTTAGTAAAGCAAAAACAACCATGCTGTGGGTTTCTTAGACTGTCCCTGACAGCTGGGAAAGAGGTGTGATCACACATACAGCACTGAATGCTTAGCAGCACTTCTGTAATTCTCAGATCACCATTACATATTCCCAGGTCAACTGAGGATGGATGTGTACTCTAAGTGTACTGAGTCAAATATGCATCCCAACAGCATTGCGCTGTACTATATATTGTGTTATACCATCCACGTTACTGACTGAGTTACAATATGACACTCTTTGTATAAAAACAATCTAGTTTCTACTCTTAAATTAGAAAATGTATTGTTTTGTCCATTAGTGATTATTTAGAGAGTCCAGTATGTTGTCACCAACCATTTAAAAACATCTTACTGCTATTTATCATATAGTTGCATTGTTTGTGTTTAATGCAAATCACTTGCTTATGTTCTGGTCTATTAAAGGTGATGGATAGTTGTTGTTCCACTTCTGCAGATTTAGGGAGATCAGAATTTATTTATGCTCTTCTCTTGAAATAGCCTGCAGCAAGAGATGAAATATGAATCCCAATTTGCTACAGGTAGACAGATATAAAGTAGTTTTTTTTCTTTTAACCAACTGAATCCCTTGGATTGTCAGTATGCCAGTACAGACAGCTTCTGTACTTGTGCCAAAAAAGCCTCTGCGAAGCTTGTGGGTTTCTCTGTCAATTGTTTAATGGGCAGGTACTGTATCTGTCTCTGAGTTGCCAGACATTGTACCAGGAACTGGCCCTGGACTTGCACCTTGACAGAATGTCAGTGCACTTTAAGCTATCCACAATCAGATGTATCCTTTTGGAACTGTTCCTTTAGTTCTGGTATAGCGGTAGCAGCTAGGTAGTTCCCTGTAAAAGTCTAAAGGCCTCTATGATGGGCTGCTTGGTGTGGGAGGAACTTCATTCAAAATCAAGCTTTTGAAACTCTGCAGTTCACAAGGTTTACTGTTTTGTGCCTCAGCTGTATGTCTTAAATGTCACATTGAGGTCCAAAGCAACAGCAGATGTGACTTTCCTGCAGTAACATAGAGTAAGATTGTATCCACAGGAACACTCTTTGCACTTCTTGTTCCCCGCTGGTGGAACACGCTACCAGTTCCAACCAGAGCAGGGGCGTCCCTCTCTACCTTTAAAAAACTCCTGAAGACCCATTTCTTCAGAGAGCATCTTCTCTCCTAGACCACACGATAATTCTACTCCTCAAAGAATTGTCACCAGCACTTATTAATGCACAAATAGCTCTTGTTGCAGTATACCTTGATTGTTTGCTTTTACTCTTCCTGTAAGTCGCTTTGGATAAAAGCGTCTGCTAAATGACTAAATGTAAATGTAAATGTAACAACCATCTTCTACTATACTGTCTCAAAGTGACTGATGTGGGCCTGGCCTGGCCTCCGTCTCTTTGCTGGGGGTTGACATTTTATCCATGGACGGGCACACCAGAACTGGACCCATAGTGGCATAGACTGACAGGGAAAGCTACATTCACTCTAGTTCTACTAGTGATGCTCATCGGTGGTTCTGGACATATTTACTTTCCCAATGTGTTCATAGAGCATGCCACATTTAACCTTGAGGGTAGTGATGGAAAGTCAACACGCGTCCGAACTCTGTGCTCCAGTTGAATTCTAATCCTGACTTGAAAAGTAGTGTGAGGCCATGGCTGATTCTGGTTCTGCTCACAACTCTCTCAAGTTGCAAGTTGAAATTTCCACTCTATTGGTTTTGGAAAAGCAGCCCATTGAGAGCAGCAGGAGTCTTCATCTCCAATCAAGGTGACGACTGATCAATAGTATTATCCCCCTCCAGACATAGAGTATGGGGCTTGTTTACAGCTTTTTGTACTGTGAGGATATTATCATCAGCCACTAGAACATGCTGGCACGGACATCCTGTATACAAAATAAAGCCAGCATTCATCTTATCTTTAAAATCTTCAAAGATGGTGAAGGACTTCTGTCGTGTATCCCCAAGACGTGACAATAAAGTCTGAAAGTGGCCTTTCAAGTATTTGCTCAGGTCCAAGTTTATTTTGTCATATTATGTATGATTCAATGAAGGTTATAAAGGTTTAGAAATAGTTTAGTAAGCCTTCAAAAAATCACTGAGTGCCTCTGTGAACCATAGTTGCAGTTACCTCATTCTTGTTGTTACTTTCTTACTTTACCTCTGTATTTGGTCATTACGAAGTCCCCCTCCCGTCAAGAAGATGCTATATAAAGAAAAGCCAGTCACTCATTCATTCATGACCATGAAATATAGATTGAATAGGTGGATGTTGCACTGGCAATCGCCCAGCAGGCCTCTCTGTGACTTGCTGACTGTTAAATATTTCAGCCAGCAGTCTGTTGCATTAAAAGGCCTTCTGAAACATGTCAGAAGAACCAGCATGGGCTGTATCAATCCCAGGAGCAGCAGCGCCCGGTTCCCCCTAGACATCCCAGACAAATCAACATGGAAAGAAAGGGCACTGCACTGGGATTGTGCAAGAGCAAATCCAGCTCCTTGTTATGCAAAATAACTGTGAATGTGGAGTTATCCTGTTGAGTTAACATTATGAACAAATATCCAACTTGTTCTAAGGCCTAACAATGTCTTTCTAATTTTGTAAAACTTATTTTTTGATTGTTTTGAGTGAATGGAATTTAAAAAAAATATTACATTATTTATCAGAAGAAAATCTCACGACATCACAGTATAGATGTGTTTGATTTGAAGAATATTCTTAATTATTCTTAATTCTGAGATACAGTAGTTTCGGATAATTCTGTTGTTTTCCCCCCATAAATGCCTTCGGAAACTTCTTTTTATGTAATAGGTGTAGAACAGTAATATTAGTCTATCTTGGTGCAATTGCATTGCAAGGAGAAGTGACTGCCACAGTAAGAATGGAGCTGAAGGACCAGTTGAAAACTGATCCCAGACCTCTCTTGATTGGTGGAGATGAAATGCAGGTTGTGGATTCCATCGTGCAAAGCCGCACTGCAATATTGGATTTTGTTCTGCCTCTGCAGGTCTTCATACAGTGGGAGAATTCAGACTTTCAGATTTTGTTGATTTGGTAATTTTGCTTCTACCATAAGTAAGTAGGCTACGTAGGCCACAATCAACTCTTGCGACCACCGTGAAGCACTTTGTTCCCCTGTTTAATGCTTTGAATATTTGCAGGTAATTGTTACTGAAGCTTCAAAGCCCCCCAAAAAAGATATTAAGGACAGCTCTAAACATAATCATGATCCCACAAGCATCCAGGCATTGAGTGAAATGATGCAAATAAACTAATGGGGGTGTTTCTTAAATTTTGAACACTTCAGAAAATGATCATGCTTTGCTGGTAGAAGTTCCCATTGTGTGCTTCCTGCTCAGCAAGGGGGAAAATCAAAATATGCAAAACTGTTATCGGCCACAGACCATTCCATCACAATGCAACCCTTTGCAGACCTACCAGATGGATGTGCCAGATCAGCTCAACTATGCTGTCATTTGGGACAACACACGTTTCCACTGGGTTGCTCTATTCAACAACCTACCATACTTTTCCATTCTTTATCTGCTGCCAGATTCTGCATCTCTCAACCTTGAAATTGTTTTTAGATTGCCGTTGGAAGGTATATGAACACAATTCGCATCATACCCATGAGGAGTCCCACTCATAGCTCCACAGAAAAGAACGCTTAAATCAAAGCAGTGCAGCCTGTAGGCACACACACACACACACACACACACACACACACACACACACACACACACACACACACACACACACAGGATCTGTGAGGTTGTTCATAGTTCTGTGAAGGGTATTTTGGAGCTTGAATATGGGTTTACTACTTGTGACAATCTTATCATCACTAGAAGGACCGTCTAGTGGCCGCTAAAGGGACTGCAGTTTACACTAACATTAAGTTAGCCATCAGTTGTCAGTGGTGGCTGGCTGCTGTAGATTCTATGTCAAAGGTATACACAGTTATGTAGCTTCACTATGGAGGAGGAATAACAGAGGGGAGGAGGTGGACTGGAGCTGACATTTGACATTTAAGAACTGATTGGAGGAGAGTTGAGGGCGTCTTGATGCTGGAATGGAGGAAATTGTGTTCTTGTTCTCCAGAGTCATTAAAGATCCAGTTACATCTTACTGGGGTACATGTCTGTGTTATTGTTCTCTGGAAAACACCAGAGAATAACTCTTATTATATTGCAATTTTCAGAACCATATGCTGTAGTGGGTAGGGTGAGCTCGGTTGTGTAATGATTAAGGAGACTACTCATTACTCACAGAGTGGGGTTTAAAGTGTCCTTGAGCAAGATACATATCTCAACCTTTCCGAAGCATCATAGATACATCTAAAAATGTCTTATTTATGTGCACAAAACTGGAAGAGCCTGCTGTATGAATTGCTCATTGCACTCCGTCATTTATCTGCACCTTTGTCCTGTAGGATTTCTAGTTTCCACATGTTTTTTTTCGTATACATGTTCCCCAACCTTATCCATGTGACTATTATTATAACCATGATGACTAAGGCCCCCCTTCTTTAACTTAGTGCGTGATTAAACTGAAACCATGAACTGCCTTTGAATCTAACCAAGTTATTACCTAAACAATAACTTTGTCACATCATAAAACAGATTCATCAGTCAACAGTGATTTATAATGTTTTCGCCAGGCACTGACAAATTATGTTGTCCTAGCAATGGGGGTGTTAGATTAGAAAAAATGTCATTCTCAAGGGCAGTTACTGACAACATATTTTGTCATTCAATTTGGAGAACTTGTTTAGAAAATTACCTCTGCCTCTGAATCCCTGCCAGCTCTATTCATGCTGTTCTGTAGCTGACCCTGAACTCTCTAGGAGGTTGACCAGAGGCAAATTTCAACATGGGGAAAATCAATAAAGTTTCACCTTGAAATATTCTGCAAACCACTAGCAGTAACAAGTCGATATTTTTTAAAAGCAAAAACTGCTTTGATCAAAATATTTTGTTGCATTATGGTAAATACTTTGATCAGCAAGATAAAAGCAAACAACTCTAAGCTGTTGACACAGCTACAGAAGTCTGTACACACCCAGCTCCTGATGCTCTGTTGGGTCTGCACCTCTGCAGCCTTAATTACACAGTAGTCAATATTCTGCATAGATCTTGGCAAGATAAACTAGATGAAACTCTGTGTTTAACTGCATTTATAGCATATGATGCAGGGGAAATAGTCGATTTTGCTCTCTTCTACATACTGCCATTAATTTTAGCTTATAGCTGGTAAGTACTGCTTGACAGCTTGGAGGGTCTTCTTCTAATATGTGTTGGCAAGACACATATGGCACACAAGTCCTAAAGTTTTAGCTGGGTAGCACTTTTGTAGCTCTTAAGATTTCAGTGTGCTATCATATTGAACTGAGCTGTTCTCAGGTGTGTGTGTGCATGTGCGCATGTGCATGTGCGCGTGTGCGTGCGTGCGCAATCTGTATAATGGCAGGCAGGATGGGACACTTATCCTCCCTGTCACTTATATTCTCTGCTCCCCTGTCCCCATAACTCCTCTCTTCCTTTCAGTGTGGATTGTTGATGATAGCTTTGACCTTTGATGTCAGAGTTTCAGTTTGGTGATGCTTCTCTTAATTATGCCATTGATCCAGAGGATTATGTTGATGCTGCTGTTGGCAGATCTTTCATCCTTGTTTACAACAATTAGGTGGAAACACAAGACTGTCTTTTTGTAAACGTCTTGCATATTAAACAAGAATTATGTTAAAAATCCACAGAATAAGCTTTAACTGTACTGTCTAGATGTATTCCTTTGACTAAGAGCAAAGTTATTACTTCAACACAATACATATTTGATTGCTGAATATATGTGGATTTAAAATGATGCATCTGACACTAACGATATTTTGTCAGGGCTACATCTGTAAGAGAGTCTTTCATCATAAGCAGCCATTACTGTATGTCTGGGTGTGTGACTCAGTTCTGGATGCTCCATGTCATTTAATGCAGACACAAACCAAGTGTAAGCACTAACAGAACCAGCAGAAACATACAAACAAAAGAAAAACAATAAAAGGGTTAAAGTAGATATATTCTGTACGTCAAAGCTGCATATTGTGTTAATGTGACATTTAAACATAATCTGGCAGCTGGCTCATCACTGTTTTGTCAGACATAGTAAATTAAAGATGGCTTTATGCTTCTGCATCAGTGCTGCAGTCTAATCATCAAAGTCTCCAATGTAGGAATAAATTGATAGTGAAGCACTGAATTTAACCTGCTGATTATTGTCGGAACAATGCAACATTAGAGGAATCTGTAGTACAAAAATATTGTGTCAGTATCGTTTGTGAGCAACAACGCTGATGTTTAAATCTCAAAATACAACTTTCTGTGCAATCATTATATTGTGGTGGGGTGGGGCAGTAGGTGCAAGGATCAGAACATAAAACATCTTCCAAATTACATTAATATTGCTGTTATGTGTTTGTTTTTTTAATTACGATAGAAACAATATAGAAGAATACATATGATAGACATTCTTATATCACTTTGACAATATATCATCATATCACCCAGCCCATATACCATCAAATCTGTGAGGTAACATGTTCACATAACTTATTCACTCTGATAGAGAGTAACGATTACTGTGATCCACTTTGCTGGATCACAACATTTTTGTGAGTTGTTGACTTGCTTCTAGGGACCAATCACATTTGTCTCCATTTTAAATTCCCATTGCTGCTATAAAAACATTTTTGAGGATGCACAAGTCCATCCAACGTAGATACAGAACCCACAGAAATGGCCTCTGTGACACTGTTGCAAAAGAATAAATGAAGATTTCAGAGTGAGGTGAGAGTTGTCTGTCTGTATGGTAGCCCATTAGCTGATCCAGCCACTGTTGCCAGTGTAGCCTGTCAGAAGAAGCTGCATTTAATGCTTGAGTCCAGGAAACCGTAAACAGTAAAAACCCTTGAATGTTGCACATCCATGTCTAATTGCTGCTACCAATTGAGTGTATAGCTCTTCAGCTTTATACCTCTGTGACCATCACCACAGTATCCACATTAGCAGTACTATGCCCAGTTGCCTCCTAATCAAAATGGAGAACAACAGCAGCAGAGATAGTAACCGATTGCTATCTGAAAGCACTATTAGGTTGCAGAAAAACAATGGTCTGCAAAAATACACAGTAGAAATTCAAGATAGGTGCAAAAATATTCACATTATTATCCTACCTTCACCTCAATATGGTTTATGTCAGAATAGTGATAAGCAAAGCAATAAGAAAAGAGCCCGAAGGGTTAACACAGAGAAAAACTACCAGACTCTTTATAGCTACAACATGATTCAAATCAGGCCTACTATAGACCAACAAGCCATGAGTTAACACTGGCAAACCATTAGCATATATGAATATTAGCATATAACGAATCAGGCTAACCATTTGTGTTGCTTTACCATCCAACATGATTGGTACAATGGGATTTTAAATCATGTGTTGTTATGTGCCCAAGCATAGTGTTTTGCAGGTTGTTTTTGCTGATTCTCCAGCTTGACTGAAGTGAGCCACCTATAGACAGATGTGTCACTTAACTTGTATTTGACCAGAATTGATTATTTGCATACAAGGCCAGCATCAGGGCAGGCAACTGGAGACAGGTCTAAGGCAACGAATACCACTGCATAAATGCCTACGATTTTCCTGTTTATGTTGTTCCAAATCAAATTGGGATCTATCACCTCCGTCTTAAGACATTCTTCGTCTTTAACATTAAGTTAAAGCATGAAGTAACAGTTTTGAGTTGGTATTTCCATGCACTTACAATTGGCTTTGGCAAAATCCTCCATGTTTTTTTATCCAGGACCCAGGTTTTTAACAGTTTTTTACAAGACCTCAGGGAATGCTTAATTATTAGTTAAAAAATAGGATACTAGTCTGCTACACCAGCAGTGCATCCATGTGTATATTTCAGTTGAAATAGCAATATTAAAAGAGAATTATTCTTAAAAACATCTACTCTTCCAGGCAAAAACTAGAAAGCGTTCAACAACATACAGAATAGTTTTAGTGGTCTGATCTTGTATGGTTTCATCTGGCTAGCCGTGTGGTAGCATGTATGAATGACAGGGTCATATGTAATTACAATATCCAATATATCAGGGCAAACCGGTCAAATTGTGGGAATTTTTTTTTTTCTGATTATATATCTGTTGCATAAAGCTTCATCCAACCTTGTTATGCAGCTGGTCTCCTCTCTGTCTAGCTATATGGATTAATCACTTCCTGCCCTCCATCTGAATGCCACACATCATAATAGTCTTATAAATGCAAACAAGCTGTTGTGACATTGAGTCTGACATTGGCAGATGTTTGTGGCTCACCTGAGTAACAGAGCTGAGTTAATCTAATGAGCTATGGGCTGCGTTGTCTTCCCAGTCTCTACCAAAGGAGGTGCATGTTTGTGTGTGTGTGTGTGATGTCTCTGTTTGTGTGCTACTGGCAGAAATGCAGGTACTTTATTCTCTTTTCCTGGAGTTTTTCAAACCCAGCAGACAAAGATGCTTGCTTATTTTTCTTTTGTCATTACACTGACCCCATAGAGTTGTCCTTTGTCATTGCAAGCCAACCTCCAACATCACTTCTCAGCAAAGGTCAAATATTTGAAGGGTACAGCAGAGTCTAGTGAGAGGTGGCATATCAGATCCTCCTTGACTTTGAGTTTTATGCTACACTCCATTAGCTTAGAAGGAGAAATGCCACCATTTCTTACTTTTACTAGCCTTTACCTTTACTACTACTACTTTTACTGAGCCAAGGAAAGTTGTCCAACCTACTGTAAATGCTCTTTTTTTTTTTTTTTTTTAACTCCAGTCGGCATCACAGTCACAATTGTTTAACACTCACATTTCGCAGCTGCCTAGACACCCACTGGGTTCTACTGTTGGCCACTGGGAGATGCCCCGTATATTTTAGTTTTCAATCATTCGGTGGTTAGCCATTGGGAGTCAACAAGTACAACCACAGTTTTTTTCTGTTGGCCTCTGGGAGCTATGATGCTGTCTTGCATTGTCTACCACTGGAGTCCAGTAAACAACTAGTCCTATCCATTAAATTCCTGCACTGCCCTCTTTTGTCTCACTACGCTCTCTGTAGTCTGTCTGCCCGATGGAACCGCTTCATTAGCTAATGACACAAGACAGCCGATTTCTGCTCAAAAGGTCTGTCTGTTTACACATGCCAGTTATTGCTGCAGGAAATTTAAACATTTGGTTTTGTAATTTATGAATTGGATAAAAAGGTATGATGTTTTCAGTGAGGTTGTGAGGTGTGAATTAAAAAAATGTCAGGTAGACAAAGAGAGAAGAGCATTCAGACTAAGGCAGTTGTTGGCTGCGGCACAAATTGGGCTGTAGCATAAGGGCGGACATATGGCAGCGCTGATACATGGTTGGCTTCAAAACAGGTGGGAAGACCCAAAGGATCAACTTTGAATGGAGTGAAGCTTGAAGTTAAAGTAGAAATCTTGAGTGTGCTGTCTCCTCAACCTACAGTTTATGAAGCGCCTTCCAGCATCCATCTGGAGGTTGCCCCACGGGGAAGTTATTGTTTCAGTCTATATATATATATATCCTTAATTTACATAAAAATCCATTATATGCACATGATTACAGAAAAATTACCTCTTTCCCTGGAAAAAATAAGAGAAAATAAAATATGTAAAAACATATGATAAAGATGGTACGATGTAAAAAAATAAAAAATGTTGAAAAGAACCACATTCATTATCACAAGGTAGAGGTAAGGGTTATAATCAAGGAGACTATTTAAAATGTCTGGCTTATATCCATATATGTATTTATAGATGTCAGCTTGTTATCAATCCTTTCATTAAAAGGTAAAAGGCTAAACAGCACATTTTCGAGAATATAGGATAGGAGGACAGGAGGTGCATTCTTGTTTTGAGTTTTTTTTCTTCATTCTTGTTTTGTGCCTGTGCAATTGTATGTTGTTTTGTATATTATATGAATGCAAATTCTTTATTGCCTAACTATACTGTAAAGTTTAACATATTGAAAGCTAATACATGCAAAATAGCCCATTTATAGCTCTCTCAGTGTGATATCATATTGAAATGGGCAGTTCTCAGGTGCTTGTGTGTGTGTGTGTGTGTGTGTGTTACAAAGTGTACAAGTGTTACAAAAACTAATGATGAAAAACCTCTTTTATACAACTACAGTGTCCCACGCTGTTGTAGTTTTGGAAATACTTGTCTGCTCTGAATTTTGAGTATATTTATTGCTACTGTGTGGAGAAGGTCAGCCAGCCCCTGGGCTACAGCTAGGAGGAGGGGGATATATTGGTTTGGCTTTGCTCAGCTCAGCTTGTTGTGAGGGCTAAATGTCACCGCTTCAGCTGAGATGATGCTGTCGCCCTGCTGCCTCCCCAGGGAGTTGATGGAGATTCCGGCCAAGCTTCAGACACATTCTGCTTTTCAGGTTATAGTTCTTCGACAGAAAAATACCAGTTCCATTCATTACTGAGCACTACTGGGAATTCATATGCTGGTTGGGGACAAAGCTCGGATCATATTCAAGGCTAAGGCTCTTAACTGACCACTGACTAGAATATGATGGGACTAGATTCAGACAAGCTTCAGATAAATATTTTAATCCACCATGCTGTTCCTGTTTGACGGACATTTGACTTATTTTACTGTAGACTGTAAACCCCCTTTGTGGACTGCACATTATCTGGTGATTCATTTTCTTTGAGTAAACTACAACAAATAGATACATACTGTACATGAATACATTGAAAGACATGATTGACCTGTGAAGCTGGACTTCTCTTTGTAGTCACAGCCATATTGGCCATGCTGATTCTCAAAGCTCTCAATCTTTGGCCATGAAGTAGGGCAAGGGAAAATAGTAGTCATTCTTGCTGGCTGCTACTGTAAGTACGTCAGTCTATTGCAGAGTGGTGGCTCATGACACATGCTGCCACCCAATAACCACCTAGACTTAAATAAGTGGTTAATGGTGGAGGTGAGAGTGTCACTTCAGCAGGATTAAGTGAGTAAGCCTATATTTCCTGTACTGCTCGTCTGCGTATGCGTGCTGCATGTCAGTACTGATGTACTCAGATTTAGATATATGTAGATTACTTTCACATCTGTCTCAAGGATTTCAACCATTGGTTGCCCAAAACTTCCTTCATCTGAAATCATTATGTTCAGTCCTCCTCACACAATAAGTTAAATCCCCCCAAAAAATGTAATTCACACTCTCATATTCTCCCGTTTAGATAACTTCTTCCTCTCCTCATATCGTAGAAATCCCTTTCTCACCTCCAATTGGTTCAGAACGCAGCAGCTCAGCTTTTTTTTACCGGTTTTAACAGACGACATCACATCACCCCGATTTTAGCACCTTTTTAACGGCTCCCTGTTCATTTTAGGATTGATTTTAAGATTTTACTGATCACTTTTAAAGCTTGTTTCAGTCTGGCTCCTAGCTATTTTTCAGAGTTATTAATTCACTACAAGCCGACCAGTGTCCTTAAATACTCAGTTGGCGTCCTTCTGACCGTTCCAAAGTCTAAACTAAAATCCAAAGGAGACCGAGCTTTCTCCATCAGAGCGCCTCAACGAGCTGCCTGAGGAGATACGGGCCACAGAGTCAGTACTTCTTTTAAATCACTTCTTAAAACCCACTTTTATAGACTTGCTTTTATGTAACGCTTTCTATCTTAATACTCCTTTTTACTTCTTTATTTTTTTTACTTTTTTACTCCTTTTACCTTTTTTGTCTTCTTTGAATTGTTTTTAGACTTATGGCATCCTCATAATTAACTGCTCTCTGTCAAATCACTTTGTAAGCAGTTGTTTTTAAAAGGTGCTATATAAATAAAATTATTATTATAATTATTATTATTATTATTATTATCTGGGGCTTGATGGTTGCCATTGGCAACCATTTTGAGAAATTGGCAACCAATTTGCCCTGAGGGCCCAAACTGAGGTGTGTATCCAACTGCAGTATTCTTATTTTGTTCCTCCCTTTATTTCTTACACACACTAACACACACAGCTACTTCACATTGTTTGGTAAGACGTCAGTAATCAGTCAGACACATTACTTGCGACAAAATGATTACCACTTAGCTCACAGTTTGCATATTGACTTGTCTTGCTGAGACAGTGCTAGCAATTTGTGGTCCGTTCTTAACACAACTGTGGGAACAGAGCAGCCTGTCTGGTAAAGCATGATGTTAGTAAGCTTCACAGCCACACAGTAATCAGTTGAGTGAAAAGCACAGCCTTTGAAATGTTTTCAATTGTTGGTCTGATGATGCGCTGAATATAGTTAATGCTTAAAAATTACTAATGGTTGGCTGCTAAAAGAAAGACACTCAATGCTTTAGATGTAAAAACAGCTCAACTCCTCATAGTTGAGGAGCTTTTTGAGAATTATAACATTGCATACATTGGAAAGACAGTGACGTCATATATCTTGGTCTGTCTCTGCAACAGATGATGTCATGGATAATTTAGGTACAATATGTAATTATATGCTCTGGGTAAAGGTAAAGGCCTGTGTGTGTAGTTCACGTGTGCTCGATTGATGTCAAGGACGAACTGTGTGTTGCTTGGTCAGCAGATAATACTATTAAGCTCTGGGGTGTATGCTACTGCTATCAGTATTTGAGCATCATTCGTACATTCATTTTACAGGAGACATTATACATTTTCTTACTGCTGAACAAACTTTTACTCTACGTGTCTAGTCTTCCATACTGATGATGCACACCTAGGCGTCATGTTACTCAGTCATGGTTCTGCTTATGTTCTGTGGTCTGCAATTATGTATTTGACCATAGGATAAGGCAAAAAGCTACTGTAAATAATGTTTTTATGGTTAATCGCACCATTGTTTTAACTCTGGTGTAGGAGTTTATTATAGATGAAAATGGATGTCTGATGACAATAATGATGATTTAATGTGGTATGGATGATGGTCTGAATGACGTCTATATTTCCCCTGTGGAATATTGGCTGCATGTGCTGTTCCAGTTGTGCAGCTGTTTCTTGCTAAGTGGAAGAAACAGTAACATTAGTGAACAAAAATAGAAAGACAATGAAACTGTCAAACATGAACTGGACCTAATATATATATATTTCACCCAATTCCTTATCCTTCAGGTTCTTTTTACCCAGAGCAACACTTTTGACATACTCTCCCAGGCAATTCATTTATATTTTTTTGCCCTGTTTTTTTTTTTTATTTTTTTATTTTTTATCAGGCAGCCTCTTTGAGAGCAGGCTCTCTTTCGCGAGGCACAGTAAGATAAAAGAAGAAAAAGAAAGAAAGCGGAATATGGGAAGAAATTACAACCCCAATTCCAAAATAGTTTGGATTTTTGTTACATGTTATATGTTTTTTCAGAATTTCATGCCATCAAAAACACCTGTTTGGAACATTCCACAGGTAAACAGGTTAATTAGTAACAGGTGATAGTATCCTGATTGGGTATGAATGTGGCATCGAGCTAGGATGGGACAAGGTTCACCACTTTGTGAAAAACTGCTTGGGCAAATAATCCAACAGTTTGTGAACAAAGTCTCTCAGTGCACAATTGCATTTTATTACACATTCTGCATGTTACAACAGCATGGCAAGAGGTAAATCCTCATTCAGTACTATCAGTCCAATTTTTCCACACGTAATTATGCCATGCGTTTGTTGTCAGAAGAAACATGAATGTCTGTCTGGTTGTAATTGGTTGGCTAAGGAAGAAGCGTTTCACATCTGTTGATGCTTTTCTGAAAAATGCTTTACAAACAGAAGCTCCCTGTTGCTTCTAGTATACAATGGGCAGGAGCAGCAGGGGGTAAAATATGCTTTGTAATATGTTTAGCTAGTTACAACTCACTGATGCTCTGATCTGGAATCATAATTACTACATTTTTTATATATATATATATATATATATATATATATATATACACACACACACACACACACACACACACACATCAGTATCAGATCTATCACCAGTATTACCAATAAGCATAACTTCTCAGATACACGTCTCTAGACAAGATAGCTACTTGATAATCCATTATTTAGAGTGTCATAACAACTTGTTTGTGGCACCCTTTCTCAAGCAGACAGAGTAATAAACTCCTATGCACATACACACAAATAGAGGGCAAGCACGCACAGGCTTTGTCCTCATACAGACCTTGTTTTCCTCATCACTAAATATCCAGCTACAGAGCAGCAACACACTGTATCCACCCCCACTGTTTCTTTTTATGCATCTTTATTTTCCTCTGCTTCTCTTGCTCACTTACAGTGTTTTCCATTCATTCAATGTTTTTTGTTTTAATACCATTGCTGTTATTCTGCATCAACTAAGGCAAACTAGTCCACACAGCAGTAAACATGTATGCCACTTGTATGAGTGTGTGTGTGCTGCACCACCTGCAGTAGTTCGGAACTGTCCGCAGCTCAACAGCTGCTGATCTGCTTGATACAACAACTTAAATATCTGTCTGAAACAGAGCTATTATTTTCTGGACATCAACATACAAACAAATAAACACCATAAGCAATAGAAGTACAGATGCACCAGACTCTCTTTAGAAGATCTGAAGGTTAGTGTGTGTGTGTGTGTGTGTGTGTGTGTGTGTGTCTGTGTCTGTGTCTGTGTGTGTGTTGTTCCTCACCTTGTCCCAATGTGTGCGACTCCCCCTCCTCCACTCCAGTTGTCTCTGCTGCGCTGTCCTTCATGTAAATCCGCCTCCCTCATAGCAACACTCCACATCTCATTCCTGTGTGTGTGTGTGTGTGTCTGTTTGTGTGCAGGTGTACCGGATGCAGGCGTCAACCAGACTGGCAGTGTTGGAGGAGTCAGCGGAGGGGAGAACAGCTTCTTACCAGAGGGAGATCCTTCACCTGCAGAGGCTGCTAAGAGAAAGACAGGAGGCTGAGGAGAGACTGCTGCAGTCCAAACGGTAGGAGGGGAGCGAGGAGGAGAGAGAGAGGGAGGAGAGAGTGCAGGAGAAACGGTAGGAGGCAGGCAGGCGGAAAAAGGAGGGAGGAAAGGGAGAGAATGTGTGAATGAAAGGAGGAGGAGAAAGAGAGAGGAGATCGTGTGTGTTGCTGGAGGGAGGACAGAGACGGCGAGAGGCAGCAGTAAGGTGTTCACGGAGGCAGAGCCGGTCACATCAACAAAACACTAACTGACAAGAAACAGATGAAGATGTCTAGACAACAGATTGGTTTCAGCCGTTTTGTGGATCACCAGCTTTTTCTTATAATGTTTCACCCAAAGAGAATAAGTCAAATTTTTACCTGAAATAGCTCATCATACATTTATAAACCAAAAGGACAGTACAGTAAAGATATGCCAGATTTTCTTTGAAGTAATTCAGACACAGTTTTTCCATTGTTTGTCCACTAGAGAGCACTGACCCAAATGCCCTGCCCAGTACATACTGTGCATACATTTGTCATAAGTACAATACAATACTTGTATATTAGCAATCTGTCAAATAGCTAGGTGAATGTGAAAGTGGTCATTTGTAAGGAAAAACCCAGATTCAGAGACTCAATATTGGACCAATCTTGGAACCCAGCCTCTGGGGGCAACAGCCAGTATTCCTGGGGTTCCGGTGTAGTCAGCAGAAAACTGGTCCCTCCATGTGCCGGTCATTGTTTACAGTCCAATAAGCCACTTTAGATGTGCGAGCTGAGAGATGATGTCCATGACTGGATTGTGGCCAGTAGTCAGCTAATCGATATAAACAGACATTTGCATATGGATGCAGATAAACATGATTGGTTTATACCACTTATACAAATTGAAATCAGAAAGCTTTCAACACCCAAATCACACACTTTTTTTTTAATAAACATCAGTGTTGGACTTACATTCATAAGGTGGCCAGAAACACCAAATAGGTTTTTGCTGCAGTTTCTATACCCTTCGGGTTTAAGAGATTGATGCTGACATCCATGAAAACCACTGGACTAAGGAGGGACCTGTTCTATAAAACAAGTTTACCAAATAAGCCAGGCTTATTTTGGTTAGTCTGGCTCATTTTCAGTTGATTTGGTGCAAAAAATCTAATTCAACTAAGTGATCTTGAACAATATAGAATTTGATTTATGAGACCAAATCAACTGAATGTGACTTAATCAGTAAATCCCCTCAGCAGTTCATTTCTACCAATCCTCCAATCCTCCTGTGTATTCTCATTCACAGGGGCTCGTTTGTTGGGGGCAGATCCATCAGGTCTAAGATTTGCATAAGTAGTGCCTGAAGCATTTTAATTTTAGAACTACAGAGAAAGACCTACTACTGTGACAGACAACAAGGGGTGGGAGGCAATTATTGGTTTAGGTAACTGCAAAATAACTATGTTTTTCATGTTGTTGTGTGTGTGTAGTGTCCAACCCTGCTCCTAGAGAGTTACTGTCCTGCTTATTTTAGACATCTCCCCACTCAGACAAACCTGATTCTAACTCTTAACTCCATGTCAAGCACTTGAAAAGCTTCAGCTGCTTGATAATGAGATGATAATTTGAATACAGTGTGTTATATTTATATACAGTCATGGAAAAAATTATTAGACCATTGTTTTCTTCAATTTCTTGTTCATTTTAATACCTAGTACAATTAAAGGTAGCCATTTTCCATGGTTTTCTTGACAATAACCAAAATAATTATCAAGAAAACCATGGAAACTGGCTAGATATCCGCTCTTAAATGAAACTCTTATAAGCTATTTTTGTTGTTATTATTATATTTGTCCAAACAAATGTACCTTTTAGTTGTACCAGGCATTATGATGAACAAGAAATTTTAAAAAAATAGGGGTGGTCTAATCATTTTTTCCATGATTATATATATACATATATGTTTGTATTTCAGAATATAATAATACCAAAGCAATGTTAATAAGGGCTGTTTGTAAATTCGAATCCCTTACCATTGAATTAACCTCTTCTGCTGTAGAGTAAGTTACTTGACAGAGTAAGTCACTCTAAGAAGACATGAAAGACATTTCATGTAGCCAACCCTTTCCGTTGGGACTGATTTTCATGAAGATACTATTTTAGGATATTTTTACTGCAGCGTGACAGCCTTGAAAAAACTTGACTGGTACTTTTTTGCTCCTGAAACAATCTACCACTTCCCCCTTTATTCCCCTGTTGGTATGTCTGTTTTTAGCTCGGTCCCTGGGCCTGCTGCCTGCTGCTATCAAATGAAAGCTAGCTAATCAGATTGTTAGAAGATCCTGTCCTGCTCTGCCCTGAGGGCATCGTAATGACAAATCACACACTCTACCACACACATCACTCACACTACACTGGCTTCACCTCACCACAAACCACTGCAGCACTTGTGAAACTACTTTCATAACCAGATTTATCAAACATGCACCGTGCCCTGGACACTGCGAGCCATTGTGATGCCCTGACTGTCCTCCAACAGCAGCTGGAAGAGAAAAATGTGAAGCTATCAGTGAAACTGGTGGTGAGATGCTGTCTTACTTGTGTTTTTTAAGAAACCAGGTTTTTCCGCAGCCAAGTAGTGATCCACTCGGCTAAAGTCAAACTTCCCACCTCCGCACAGAAGAAATTATCTCCTTTTCTCTGTGATCCACTGCTTTGTATTCTGCCTTTGCTATAGCAGCAGACTAGCTGATACGTTGTGATTGCCGCCTGCCTGCTGAGTTCTACGTAGCCTCCAGAGAAACTGCACTGTTTGAGACTTCCAGGAGCTCAGGAGGGGATTGAGTCTTCAGATCACTTTTTCCTCTCCAACAGCAGCCCTGTGAACATAGAATGATCGGCCATATATGAGCAAAGAGAGAAATTGATCAAGATAGCTGAGGTTTCTAGTGTCTTCATTTCTTCCACCTGATCTTATAATTAATTTGCTGTGCATTTCGAATCTGTTGTGGGATGGAATGATTTTAGTATTTCATATTTTGAGACATTATAATTGGTTTTAAATTGGATTAAGAATGTACTGATAAATGTTTGAGAAAGAGTTTAAGAAAAAAATCAATTCGTTTTTTGTGTAAATTATTTGTAGATTACGTTGATAATTCATTGGAAATAGTCTGCATAGTGTTATGGTTTAAAAGGTCTAAGGACCTTTTGGACTATTATATCCAGACAAACTTGTGTTTATTTAGAAATGATTTCAGGTGATGGAACACTGATTTAGTTTTAATTCTGATTTAAATTCTTCTTTTATCTTTCGCCTTCAAACTGTGTTGGACCTTGTGGTTGCTACAGTCTTCATCTCTCCTGTTTTCACACACCAGAAAACAAGCAAGTAAAGTAAATCGCTGACGTTATTTTATGTTAATGGTATACTCTCACACTCACCTCATGCATTATTAATAGTAAAGCCTGTGAATGCAGATAAACACATTTTAGTGGTATTTAATTACCCCTGGTTTCCCATCAGGTTCAGGATTGGTTCGGAGTCTGCTGCATCCAGCAGAGAGCTTCATCGCACATTCTCTTTTGTTACTTCTTTCTTGATAGCCGTCATACGAGGTTTGGAAGAAAGGAACATGAGCTGTATTTCTTTGAAAGGGACATGTTGTGACCTAGTCTTTTATAACTTATAAACCCTTATATTAGCTCAGTAGGTTCAAGAACACATCCTTTAAGAAGTCCTGAAAAGAAGCATGGCATTGACAGTAATGGGTGGTGATAACATGGCAACCTTTTTGTACCCATTGCTGTCAAGCTTCTCTTTAGAAGGTTTGCTTTGTAGTTTAAAGCAAGTCGAGAGTGATGTCATGCATTAATGCACAGTAGGAATACTCCACTCATATAGATAATCCATAATTTGTTTGTAGAGCTGTAACCAGCACGAATATATTTCAGTCAGGGCAGACTTAGTTTTTAAGTAAAAATTAAAAATTTGACAGCAGGGACATAATTGGCTGATGGGGATCGCAAATATTTGTTGTTGTTATTATTATTATTATTATTATAATAATATTATTATTATTTTGAATGAATAAGCGTTAAAATAGGTCTTTCTTACTTTGAGCTTCATTTGTCAATTCCACAGATATAAACCAGTGTTTAAAACTTGTAGATATACAATATAATTTAAATGCAAATCAAGTTTAATATCATAAATGTTATTGTTTCCATCACACGGTTAAGCATATTATATGAAGGATAAAAGAAAACCCAAATCTATTCTAAAAAAAATAAGCATAAGTGATATATAATATGAATTTAAGTTAATTTACGTAAATGACATCTGCGTATTGCCCAAAGCCTGCTGGACGCCAACTTTAAAACAAATGTAAAGCCTCTCTTAAGAAGATATTGATCTGAGAGTAGCAAGATTCAGTTTAGAAAGGTCAGGAGCACATGTGAATGTTACACATAATTGACTATTACTCAGCCGTAGCCATATCTGTCTGGTTCAAGGACTATTAAATGATCTGTTTGTATTTGTGAAATGACTAATTTCTCTTCAGTCATGAAACAGAAGGGCAAAGGACTTTGTTGAAGTGAAGGGTTGATTGTGATGTGTGTGCCTGTGTTGTTCCAAGACAGACTTATGAACTTCCATGCTCAGATTCAGTGAATAATGCTAGTGTCTGGGCTGACAGGGCAAGGGAGTTGTTCTTTTGCAGAGCGATAGACCAAATCCTGAGATGGCTGCAGCTTACTGAAGCTATAATTATAATGGAGCTGTACTGAGGCAGTGAAGCTGCTGCTGAGCCTTTCACTATAGGTCAGACTGCTGTGTGGCAAAGTGGTCACCACAAAGACAAGCCCCTGTCAAATTTACCATCCCTCATAGCTGCAAATCTATCTCTGTACTGAGTAGCTTCATAGGAAGCAATGAAGAGTGTGGTTGCCATGGGTAACACATGTGTGCATGCTGTTTGGGTTGAAGGTAATTAGCAGACGGCGAAGTTTGTGAGGGTCTTAACTCAAGGAAGACAAGGGACAGTTTTTAGGCCATTATTCCAAAAAAAAAAAAAAAGACTTTAATTTAAAAGCATTTTTCTCTTTTTCTCCTTAAATCAAGTCAGTGCTCTCAAGATAAATGTGTGATCTCGGAGGGGCTTGATGAATTGAAATTGAATTAAAAATACTGTTTTAACCCCTATCAACAGCCAATCTTCAAAACAAACAAATTGTTGTTTCTTGTCTTCAAGTTGACCCTTTTGACCGTTAAATACTATTCATATAGGTCTTTCCTGATTTGCCACCTCAGTTGTTTAAGGTTTGGTTAAATGTTGGCAACTAAAACTACTTGATTAGGTGAGAGAATAGGTTGTCTTATCACCTTGTGACTAACTAGTGATGCAGTAGGTACTGTGTTGAGGGATCAAAGCACTGATGTTTTCCTGGCAACACAGAACAAAACAAAATATATTTCAAAGGGTAAAATTTGTGTTTGCCATTTTAGTTTACTCTGTGTTAACACTTATTTTGAAAAGTGGACAGAGTCACGTGTATCCTGGGCCATTTTCATTTTTATGATTTTGCCTTAATGGTTAGAATACAGGGGTATTTCAACTTTAAGTGAAGCTGGTTGGACCATGGAGATGCAAAATATTGCTCTCTCTTGGCTAACGCCCGTCCAGGCACAGCATCTGCATCACCTCGGCTGCCAGGTTGATGATGTTCATCTCTTTCAAACAACTTAAATATTCGTAACTGCTTAGTTTTTTTTTGTCAGACAAAGATAATCAGCTATGAAAAGATACAACTCCTCATAGAAAAAACAATACTACAACACTGAGAAAGCATTACTACACATAATCAAGGGACATTATGTCAATCAATAATTCCTCGTTGTTCAGGCAGGGTCGGGGTCCAATAGGTGGGGTAGTCTGGTACCAAATGTATTGTTAATTCATATAAAAATGATGCAATAATTCACTCTAAAATCACAAATGTCAATCTCATAATGGCACTAGAAGAAGAGTCAGGGGATAAACCAAAGTCATTAGGACCATGGATATCTATAATAGATTTAATTTCACACACTCTTATAGAAGTAGTTTTCAAGTCAATGGATTAAGAAAGTATCCATGTATGTATGCATGTGTGTATTCGTAATGATAATTACGAAAAACAAATGCAAACTTCCAGAGCTGCCAGCATGGCTGTAGACTCTGTATATTGTGTTTTTCTTTGCTTTAAGGCATAAAGCATCAGATAAGAAGTAGAGTAAAGAAGTACATCCTCAACTGTTATCAATGCATAAGCAGTGTTTTATTGTGAACCTGTTAAACTCACTAAACTGAGTGATTATTTATATTATTTACACATGTAGCAACCCATATTTGCCCTGTCCCAGCTTTGAGTCAGAAGATGGTGGAACAGTGTGTCATCCTCTTCAGACCAACAGGCTGTACTCATATTAGTTGGTAGCTTTCTTGGAATACCACAATCTTAAGCCTGTCACTTCATTTTAAATACACATGAACATTTGTGATGTGTGCTGATGTTGTCTCCTCTGTAATAATCGGTCCAGACATGAGCCTAGACATGGCAGCTGATTGCTTTAGTTGCTGACGTGTGAACAGTTCATGACGTAGGAGCTTTAATCCATTAGCCATTATAACAATAACTGCACACACAGGTAATTATGTGCTGTCTCCAAGGAGCTCTTCTTCTTTTCCCTCCTTTTATGTCAGTGTGGGAAACTGAAGGTTGTAAGTTGTTTCATGAAAACATCAAGCATAAATATCAGAAAAGGCTCTTGGCAAGCATTAATGGACCTGTGTGTGAATTAATCATCAACATGAGAAAATCTGAATATGTGTAGTAGTAGTGATAGCATTTATGTATACAGTATATGTACAGTCATGGAAAAAAATATTAGACCATTTTTTTTTCTATTTCATTTTAATGCCTGGTACCACTAAAGGTACATGTGTTTGGACAAATATAATGATAACAACAAAAATAGCTCAAAAGAGTTTAATTTTAGAGCTGATATCTAACCATTTTCCATGGTTTCCTCGATAATAACCAAAATCTTTATCAAGAACCCCATAGAAAATGGCTAGATGTAAATTAAAATTAACAAGAAATTGAAGAAAACAATAATATTTTTTTTGCATCCATGACTGTATGCATCTGGGGCTACACGGTGGTGTATTGGTTAGCACTTTCGCCTCACAGCTAGAGGGTCGCCAGTTCGCTCTTCTGTGTGGAGTTTGCATGTTCTCCCCGTGTCAGCGTGGGTTCTCACCGGGTACTCCGGCTTCCTCCCACAGTCCAAAAACATGCACTTAGGTTTAATTGGTGACTCTAAATTGCCCGTAGGTGTGAATGAGAGTGTGATTGTCTGTCTCTATGTGTTAGCCCTGTGATAGTCTGGCGTCCTGTCCAGGGTGTACCCCGCCTCTCGCCAAATGACAGCTGGGATAGGCTCCAGCCCCCCGCGACCCGATTGCGGGGGGCCATTAAGCGGTTAATGGTAATGAATGAATGAATGAATGTATGCATCTGTATATATATATATCCCCTGTAATCTCATTCTTCTGGTCACCCTTGGAACATGGATGGACTGGTTAATCCAGGGCTTTGCTGTCTTCACTAAGATCATGAACAAGACCTAGAAATACTTGTATTAATTCACTTGAGGCAGAAATGTTCACGTTTTTCCAGAAGAGGACCATGGCTTCTGACTCTCATCCAGACCCTCACACTCAGCTGCAGTGCATGCTGGAGGTCATGGTCTGATGAAGCCAACAGAACCACATCATCTGCAAAGAGGCTTTTCTGAGGTCACCAAACCACGTACACCCTCCTGCAGCCGGGTGCACCTTGAGATCATGAGCACGAATACCACAAACAGAATTAGTGGCGAGGGACAGCCCTGGCAGTGGCATTGGTCGAAAGCCTTCTCCAAGTCCACTAGACACATGTAGAGCAAGCAGCCCTCAGCCCTCCAGCATGGCAGTGAATGGATCTGCACATTAAATCTGTTGAACATAATATTAAGTGCAAGGTATGTCAAAAAATGGACAAAATATGTGCAGCAGCAGCTGACTGGCAGAGTAATAAAAACCAGTGGTAGAATGTAACTAATTACATCTACTCAAGTACTGTACTCGATACGCAATTTTGAGGTACTTGTATTTTTTTTTGAGAATTTCCTTTTATGCAATTATATACTCCTACTCCAACATTTTAGAGGCAATTTAACTATATTTAGCTGCCAGCTTTTCAGGTCAAGATTTTATTTAAAAAGTGTGATCAATTTAAAATGATTATGCCTCTTTTATTGATTAAACCACTAGCACTATATTAAGCAATTAAAATCAACCTACCCTTGAAAACAGTAAAACACTGCTTACATGAATGCATAAATAATGATAGTCCAATTATATACACAGTGGTCCATGAAGTTGAATATTTTTGTTTTCAGACACAGTCCTCTGTTAATCTCTTCATTTGCATTCTGATATGTTTGGAAGAGATTGATTAATAAAGTTTTGAGAAGATATACACTTTATCTGTCAAGAATAAATCACATTGTCACAATCGTTTCATGGAAAGAGGTAAAAAAATATTTAATTCCAACTTTATGGGCAACGTGTATTTCAAATATACATAACAATGTGAGTGGGAACATTCTGCATAACAAGTACTTTTACATTTGATACTTTAAGTACATTTTGATGCTGATACTTTTGTACTTTGTAAGGTTTTGAATGCAGGACTTTTCCTTATTATATATTGGAGTAATTTCACAGTGTGGTATTAGTACTTTCCCTTAAGAAAGCGATCTGAATACTTCTTCCTCCACTGAAGAAAACCCACACATTCAAGCTTACAAAAGAAGTACTTATTTCTATTAGGACAATTGTATGAAATGGTGCAGGCAGAGAAACAAACAGCCTTTGCTGGGGCTTATAGTTTTTGTTAGCTATAGCCAATTTAAACTTCAGCTAAAGGTCGGGTTGTTTAATGATTTTGACAAGTTTCTTTTGAACAAAAGCTTAAAGCCACATTTAATGAGAACTGAACATAGATTTTTTTTCACCACAGGCAGACCACATTTTGGGACATTACACGTGTTTTATAACTGGTACGACCAGACTCAAATGTCATCACATCTGTCATTGTGCTGATTATGCTGAAAAAGCCTCATCCCTCTGAGTGTTAACAAGCTGATATCGAAGAAAACTCCAGAAAACTGACTTTTATGGCATAAATTGAGTTTGAATGTGTGAGCACTTCCAAGTCAGAGCCTTTAACAATCTTACCACTCTGACAGTTATTCCCATATGATCTGAATGCAGTGCAACATCCCGACAGGGCCCAGTGATTGCTGCTTTATTTAGAAACACTTCACTTTCTCCTGCATTGTGCCTGGTGAGTTCATTTGATGAAAAAGTGCTCTTGTGCTATAGCTAAAAGGTCTTTACTAACATGAAGCTAAATGTTGTTGCCTGGAGGATGTAAAACCCTCAGGCACAGTGATTTTAGAAATGCGTGATGATTTATTTATTAGCTCTGATTAAAGAAGGTGTCATTCTTGCCACAATATACGCTGTTTATGTGAGGTTTAATCCGATCCAATCCTAAATGTGCTTTGTTTTACAAGGTCTGCCCACAATCAGAGTAACTTAGCATGTCAACTTAAACATTAGTGCATGTGACAGACTGGTAAACACTAATGTTCTAGAATTGAAATCCCCATATTATCAGCTAAATCTAATTAACTGATGTGTTGAGGCAAAGGCTGTTTTTCAGCCCATTTTAATTAAATCTAGATGCAGTTTGTCGGTGAATACCCCTGACAACAACAGACAGACAAACAGGTAGCGATGAAAAGGGTTTCTCGCTGCCACTGTCACACTAGCAGGCTGCTGCTCTGTCACTGCAGCATTAGGCATTTGCAAGTCACTGCTCAAGTAAGTCGGCCATATAGAAACAGTGAAATGTCTTTGATTACAGTTAGTAATTCTTAATTATCTGTCTCATTTTCAGAAATGTCACTCAGGTCCCAGTCTTTTTTTCTTGTTTATTCTCCTTGGCGTTCAGTCCCAGCTAGGAAAGAATCCTTGGCTTTCTTTTTACTTTTTTTTTTTTTTTTTTTACACCCTTTTATTTGTCTTTTTTTTTATCTCTAACTCTGTTTTGGATTGAGTTTTTATTACTATTTTATTTTATTGTTTTACTGTTTTTAGTATTTTATTGTTTTCATTGTTTTTATTTATACCTATTTGTGTATGATTTATTCTATTTTAATAACTGTACAGTACTTTGGTCAACTTTGACTTGACTTGACTTGCTCCAAACTCCAGATGCAAAACTGACACCTGTACATTTTTAGTCTATCCAGTATATATGGATAAATAACGCAACATGAATTTTCACCCTGCATTACTTGAGCGAGTTTGACAGCACGGTAGAATTAGTGATTATTCAGGTTAGTCACGCAAGATGCACCAGTGTAAACAATGCCGCAATTTTTTTTCCGTTATCAACCATGGACAGAATAACCACTGTTGCTGCTTTTTGCACCTGTTGTGGAAGTCCTTGTTGCGTTGTTGGTTTTGTGAGGTCTGTCTGCAGGATGACAAGCAAAGAATGTTTAAATTGCTTGTTTTCTAAATGGAGTTTGGATAGATCAGGACTATGTTATGAAGAATAATCTCAACATTGAAAGGCTTTCAATGTTGAGATTAGCCTCACATAAATTTCACATTTGAGTTGAACATTTCAACTTGGCATATGCAAATGACCCAAATATTGCATATTTTCTTCATCTGGTGTCTTTTCATTGACATTGCTTGTAGTCGCAATGCCTAAAAACTCACTTTGCGTTTGATGTGAACACACAATGAAAATGAGAACCAGAAACACAATTGCAGTCAGCTCTGTGTGGACAAAGACGTAACAAATATAACATTAACATTTTTAATAGGAAAGTATTTGATTTTTAGTTCATATTTAAAGATTTGCTGAGTGATGCTATACAAATATGTTTAGCTAAATACAGGTTAAGGTATCTGAGCTGATAGCACAATGCTAAACAGGCTTATGTGCTTGCACACACACATTTGTTTTACCCTCCTTTTTAGGTTAGTTTCAATTATGCAATTTTATATCAATATCTCCATCCATCTTACTGCATACTCCTCCATTTTACTGACGCCAAACACTTCATTTTATAGCTCCACCACTGTGAAATTTAACCAAACCAGATACTGCTCACATTCTGATGCTCATTGCTGCTAAGGGCCTTTCTCTCTTCCATTTACAAAATACAACGCTTCAGGCACTACTTAAGAAATAATTGGGAGAGGAGATGACTCATGCAATTGCATTCCCAGCAGCCCGGTGTTTTTGGATAAAGAGGAGTGAAGACTAGTCAGTGCGGAGGTAATCTTGTTCTGCACAATGTGGATAGAGATTTGAAATGGAGCTGTGTGAGCGACTGCAGGTCCTCAGGGTGTCACCACTGTCTGCTGTAGTCATGACGGTGGTGCCAGTTGCACAGAAGAGATCAGCAGATACCCTGACACTGCAGCCACAGTGAGGTATGAATGAGTTTCATGACACCAGCAATGCTGCATGTCACCTGTTTTCCAACTGAAAAGAAGCCTCCCTCATTACTACACACACACACACACACACACACACACACTTACCTCAGCCTCTTCGCCTTTTTTATTCTTTTATATATTTCTTTGCTCATCCTTTTGGTTAATTTACGTCTGTCAGCCTTCACATTAGTATTATCTTTTTTTCTTAAACTACATTTTCAGGACTTTGTTGTTTTCTTTATTTATTTTATCTCAGCTTGTACGAACTTATGTCTTGTCTTCTCCCCTCTCTTTGCTCCTCCAGGGAAGTAGAGGAAGAGTTGGAGGTGGTGTGGCAGGCGGCAACCAGGGAGAACAAGCAGATCATGGAGACACTTTTGGACTCAAGACTCACTATGGACCTCCCTGATCGGGCCTTTTGCCCTCCAGATGAGGCCACTACATCCACCCAGCACCAACCGCACAGCTCCGGGCCTCTCCTCTTCACCTCTCATCAAAGCCCTGGGCTCCAGAGAAGGTCCATATTCACATCTGACTCAGATCACCAAAACAAGTCCTTGGACGAGAAGCACAAGCATGGGTTGAATTTCTATTGCTAAGAAGAAAATAAATACTCCTGAATATGCCACTGTACGGACAGCCGCCACATTGACTTTCTCTCACGGATAAAACTTTAAGCTGCAGTTGGTAACATATAAATAAAACTTTTGTCATATTTTATGAAACTGACACTACACTACCACATCTTGACAGTAGTGCTTACGATAAACTGTGAAAGAATCAGGTTGGGTGGGGCTTGGTTTTGTAAATTTGACAGTTTTAGTGGACGTGAGCAGTGATTCAGAATACGTTTGAGACTCCTCGGCTCTGAATGGTTTTTACCCTTTGGGCGCAGTGAATCTTGCAAAAGGCCATTAGGAGCACTAGAAGGAGGCAGAAGAGCATAATAGGTTTTTTTGTTTTTCTTTTACAGATTATCTGGCTCATATTACTGTCAGGATATAGTGCCAGTTTAAGCAAATATGACAAAAAGTTCCCTAGTGAACCTTTTACCTATACTGTCTCTGTGGTGGTAGCCAGTATGTACAGTGAAGTGGCAGCAGTAGAAGTGTGGGTAAACTCGCTCCACACTTATTTGTCCTGAAATTTGGAGGGAGGAATCATAAAGAAACAGGACAGTTTATCGAATAGCTCAGTTTTAACAGAGTGGCCAAATATACCTGACATCAATATGAGTCGTCAGAAAGACTGCCATTTTATAAAGATAAGGTTATTTTTTAATGCATTTGTCTTTTTTGAAAACATCTCAGGGTTTTATGGACCATGCCAAATATAATAGAATAACAACTTTACCCAATAGTGGAGAAAGTTGCATTATTCAGCTTGATTATCCTAAAGAATGGAGCCAACATTGCCACCTGCTGGGCACATGTGGTAATGACATTGTCACAGTGGCAACGTTACATGGTGCAGAACAGGCACACCTGGAAACGGTGTGTTCAAAATGAACACTCAATTTTCAATGAATGAAATGATATTCAGTGATTTACTGTTGATGTATTTCAGGAGATTTCCTTGTTCTGAGAATATTCATATGCAATAAAAAATTTTAAAAATGGTAAAATAACTGAATGACATGCTTTTAAAAAGTGTTAGGGTAAAAGAAGAGAGAATTTCCCCACACTGTCCAATTTAGGTAAAGGAAGATGGTACAAAATATTTCAACAGCAGGATAATACATGGCCCTGCGACCCGAGTGTGGATAATGAATGAATGAATGATAATACATGACTATATATATGTATATAGTCGTGACCTGATTAGTACCTATTTGGCAGCACTTGTGTGCATTGGTCTTTCACCTTTGTTGAGTTTGTGTGTGCTCCAAGCATAATATGCCACGTTTGTCCCTTCAGGATCAGGCCCGCGCAATAGGGCAACTGGAAGCTGGTGTTCTGGTCTGCAGGGTGGAAGCATTATTTAGTGTCAGCCCTGGTACCATTTCCAAACTTAAGACCAAGTTCCGTGAGCAAGCAACTCAAAACAAGAGTGAACACCAACAGAAGAATATTGGGTAGCGCTTTATAAAAAGGTCCTTAATAACCATTGATTAACAAGTAATAAGGCATTGTTCTCGCTTTAGATCCGGTAGTTGCAAAAAGCATAGGTAACTTATAGTTAACTTATAATAGATGAGCAATAAAGTATATTTTAATATCAATAAGCAAACAAAATAAGATTAATAAAGGCATGGCAAAGACATAATGGGTGGGTCATGGGTGTTTGTAATGCCTTTATTAACACTTGTATAAGCTTATAAACACACTAATGTTAATAAGCATCTTGTAAGGACTTACAAGGGCCTTATTACTTGTTAATCAATTGTTATTACAAGGACCTTAATATAAAGCGTTACCAAATATTGTGTGGGGTTTTGGCACGTTTACCTGTGTTACTCATTCCATGAAAGCACAATCCTTACAAGTTGTACCTTGTTGTAAAGGTGACTAATCAGGCTATCAATGATATACAACATCAATGAGAATTATTAAAGAGGAGAAGTAATACATTTTTCTAAGGAGTTTATATGTTCCTGAAACCTTCATCAGGTTTAAGCTGATGAAAGGTCTAAGGATCAACCTGTTGTACTTAATAAAAGTTTACTGCAAGTGAAAGGAGAGTATTCATTTATTCTCTCTTATTTTGCCCAAGGGCAATTCCTCCTACACAGCTTTCAAACCTTTTGAAGGTATTCATTAGCTTCTTAGTCATATTAATATTACTACCTTTTTCTATCTATCAATTTTTTTTTGATGATTTAGCTGAATATGTTGACCAATTCTGACTTGCAGTTAAATCTGCTTTAGACACAGTGGAAGGGACTTGATGTTTTATATATTGGGACCTTGTATTGCAATAATTGTTTTTTACTTCAAAGTAGTAGTGGAACCAGTGGACGTTTATGGTTTGGAGTGCTCCAGATCAGATTCAGACATAACACTATCAATGAAGAACATGTCATCATGTAACAGGTTTTTCTGCGACTGAGACACCGTAACATCACCTTTTGGCACCACCACAGCCCTGCTGGATTAGACTCAGACCACAAGGCTGAGCACTGTGTGTAGAGAAATGTACCACAAATCCCTTCTGACGAACGCAGACCAGCATGACGACGGTGCTGTGGCTCAGACACATATGATAGCTGTTAAGGGATGAGGGACACTCCTAATACCTTCAAAACAGACAAATTATGGCACATCAGAAACAAACATTTATAAAAATGTGTTTAACCCTTTATTGGGCGAAAAACTATATTTGGTAACTTCAGTGGATATCAAAATGGGGTCCCCATGTCTTCTTTCAGCTAATCAGCAAAGATCAGGCTTCGTCACAGACCGTGACACATGACATTTGACCAATCAGTATGATAATAATATAATAATATTAAATTTATTGACCTTGACCTCCAATGTAAAAATGAAAAATTTAGAAAAAAAATCTGAAAGAAACAGTCGTGTTATTCTTCATTGACTTGTACGAGGAGAACCTGACTGTGCTGGCATATTAGGGCCAAGTATGAATAAAAATAAAAAATCTATAAGAAAAAAAGTCACAGATTCAAGAGATTTAAAGTGGCAAATCTGCGCGAAAAAAGTTGCAGACTTACGGGAAAAAAACAACTTTTTTCTCGCAGATTCACCACTTTAAATCTCATAAATCTGCACATTTTTTTCTCGTAGATTTGCCACTTTCATCTTGTAAACTTTTTCCTCAAAATATTACCCCCCCTCCCGCAGGTCACATTCTCGCAGTATGTAGTATCCTCCAATATTTCTCTAGGGTTGAAATTTGGAATTTGCAAGTATTTCAATGAGTGCCCTATTAAGGGTTAAATGCACTCCAATAAAAAATTGTTTTGTCATAGTGACTGCTTTGTATCTGCATATACAGTTTATTTGAAAGTAGAAAGAAAATGTGAGTTTCAGGCCCCAACAAGAGCTATTGTGAGTGTTATGTACCAGAGGTGGTATCACACATTGCAGTAAAACAGCCAAAAATGACTCTGGTTACATCATTCAACTCAACTGAGAAAGTTTTGGCACTAAACCAGCAGCACAGAGTCACACAATGTAAGATTTTAGATAAAATCATTGCACATATTAAGTCTTATGCTTTTAACTGAAAACGGTTAAATATTAAATACTGCTCTGAGTGCACTGTGCTCTAAATATTGAACCCAGGGGTGAGGTCAGATCACAATCAAGCACAGCCTGCCCAGTGTGTCAGAGGACGATTTATAATGGGATTTCATGGCCCTTGGCACACCTGTGGCACACCTTTAGCCCACTAGGTACCAGAGATGGGTCATAATCATAGACTTTATAAAACATGGCCATTCACCCCCTTCATTCTCTTTAACCCTTTATCAGGCAAAGAACTATATTTGGTAACTTCAGGTAATATTTCGAGAAAAAAAGTTGCAAATTTACTAGATTAAAGTGCAAATCTACAAGAAAAAAAGTTGCAGATTTAAGAGATTTAAAGTGGCAAATCTGTGCGAAAAAAGTCGCAGATTAACGAGAAAAAGTGGGAAAAAAATAAACTTTTCTTGCAGATTCACCACTTTAAATCTCATAAATCTGCACATATTTTTCTCGTAGATTTGCCACTTTAATCTCGTAAACTTTTTTCTCTCATGTTTTTTTTACACATTCTGGCAGTATGTAATATCCTCCAATATTCTCTAGGGTTGAAATTTGGAATTTGCAAGTATTTCAATGAGTGCCCTATTAAGGGTTAAACACCAGGCACTGACAGTTTGGTGATCCAGTAGAAAGTTTTCCTCGGGGGAAGCCTATTACTGTTTGGAACCTCCAATGTAGCTAACAATGTTTACCTATTTGACAGCGGTGGTGCGTTTAACACCCACTTGTGCCTCTTTAATGGGCGAGGTTTCATCAAAACTTACACTTGATAAACGCATTGTAATTTATTTTCAGAATTATTAAAATCAAATTAATTTAAAATGATAGTTCAATAATGTACTGAAGTTTTTTTTATTTTTTTAGCAAATAAAAAAGAACAGTGGATTACTTATTATAATAACTTTATTTATATAGCACCTTTCAAAAACAAGTTACAAGGTCCTGTACAACAGAAATAAAACTTATCAAACACAATTTACTGACAATAACAAAATAAAACAAGAAGAAGAAATTACATTGGACTTAAAAAATGTAAAATTTAAAATCACCAATCACAACAAGGTAATCATACAACAATAATAAAAGGAAATTAAGAGAAGGCCAATCGATACAAGTGGGTTTTTAAAAGAGATTTAAAAGAAACCACTGAGCTTCCCTGCCTGAGATCTCCAGGCAGGGAATTCCACAGCTGTGGAGCACGAACTGCGAAGGTCTGGTCACCTTTTGTAATAAGACGGGACCTCGGGACCAGAAGCAAAGCTGTGCCACAGAATCTCAGGCAGCGTTCAGGCTCGTAGGGTAAAAGCATCTCATTGATATAGGCAGGAGCCTGACCATTCAGGGCTTTAAAAACAAGTAATAAAATCTTCTAATCAATTCTAAAACTCACAGGCAGCCAATGGAGGGCAGCAAGGGTTGGAGAGATATGGCACTCATTGAAATACTTGCAAATTCCAAATTTCAACCCTAGATAATATTGGAGGATATTACATACAGCCAGAATGTGTAAAAAAACATAAATAAATAAATAATATTAGTAATATAATAATAATAATAATAATAATAATAATAATAATAATAGTTTACGAGATTAAAGTGGCAAATCTACGAGAAAAAAATGCAGATTTGTGCAGATTTATGAGATTTAAAGTGGCAAATGAACACAATGAAAACGACGATACCCCAGTACAAAGCCACAAGGAGAAAACATACAAACAAACAAACTAACAAACAAACAAAAAATTGAAAAAAAGAAACATGAATTTAGCCCAAACAGATTTATAGAGAGACTGGTTATATACACAGATTCCAGGATAAAAAGAGAATCATATGAAAAGTTAACTAAATTCAAAGTAACCCTTGGAGGACAGCAATAGCTTTAGACCAGCTGAGTATGTTCTCCGGTCTAGCATTATTAATCCTGGCTGTTGACCTCTCAAGAAGACAGACAAAAAAACAATAAAAGCCTCTTGAAATTCGTGACAGGTTCAAACCAGTTTTTAATTATGGTTTTCTTGGCAGCCGTAGAAGCTGCTAGTATTATTCTTTTCTGCTGAAATGAAAATAAAATGTTGGGATTAGATCCAATAAGATATAGAATAGGACATAAGGGAAGCACTTTATCTGAACTGAAGTCTGTACTGAAGTTTATCTACAAGTTGCTGCTGATTGGTTCACCCCTCTGATACACCCACCAAAGGAGATAAACCGTACATCACAGCCCGTTGCACACGTCTCACCGTTTTTAAAGGACACGTCATTTAACCTGAAAACAGTAGAAAATTGGTGCACACCCTTTACCTTGAACGTGGTGCCCCTGTAGTTGAATTGAATTAAATTGAGTATTTTTTTAAACTCTGGTTTTGACATGTTTACTGGTCTACTCCCTAAATAAGGGATGATAATATAGTCAGCGGCCAAGATTACACACTGCAAAAAAAGAAAAGTAGGGTGAACACAAAATTTCAAGGCAACAAACTTCGATAAAATTTTAAGTTTGACAATTAAACTAAATATTTTAAGTTTTGTTTTTGAGTTTGCTCAACTCTGAATTCAGATTTTTGAACTTATAATTTTACATTGTAATACCTTTTAATCCTTACTTCTGCTAACTTCTGCAATGTGCTGAATTGGCACGATTGTAACGCCGCTATGAAATGTCAGCTAATGTTGCGACAACAATTTTGAGTTAGCATTGATGCGCTCATGGCTACTCTTGTAGCTGTAACCATAGACATATATATATATATATATATATATATATATATATATATATATGTCTATGGTTACAGCTATATATATATATATATATATATATATATATATATATATATATATATATGTCTATGGCTGTAACCATAGCTGTAACAAGCAGCGCCGCTAGCATCAGTTAGCCGCTAGCATCAGTTAGCCGCTAGCATCAGTTAGCCGCTAGCTTTCGCTAATGACCGAATTTCACCGCTTTCCCCCATTTCACAACAAAGAAATAAGAGTTAGCAGAACTATTGTCCCTTGTTGTGAACCCCAACTTAAAGATATAAGTAACAACAACTCACAAACTTGTTTTTGAGCAGACAACTGGCTTTTGTTGTGCTAACTTACATTATTGCCCTAAATGTCAATAATTTATATTTCCAAGTTTTACCAACTTAAATCACTGTTTTAGGCATAAAATACAACTTTTCTTCTTTTGCAGTGCAGGTTTCCCTGAAGTTAGCATGTAAACACTGTTATGACCAGGGGTCATATGGTTCATTGTTTTGTTCCTTGCAGTGCCTGGTGCAGGTGTTCCTCCCTGCCAGAGGAGGTGCTGCTTGGGGTTCTTTGTCTCTCTCCTTTCTGTTTCCCAGATGGTGGTTGGAGTCCTGGTGGGATTGGACACAGCTGATTGAACATCTTTAAAAGATGGCTGCTGAGGACACCTCTCTGGGCCCTTTGTCTGACTCCCAGCCAGATGCAATAGTGGGAAATGTTTGTTGACTGTTGTCAGTAATTGTTGTAATCTTTGTTCTCTGTTGTATTATTTATAACAAAGATTCTTTAAGTTAATTGTTGCAGTCCTGGTAGGTAGGGATGGTTAGCCTTTAGTTTTATAACTTTTCTCCTGTTTTTTTTTTAAGGGAGTTCAGGTAAGAAACCTGTATTTTATTTTACACATCTTTATTTTCAGGTCAGTTGTGAACAATAAATCATATTGGGCTGCTTATCGGTTTACGCTTGTCTCTGGGAGTTAGGGAGGGGGCAGAGAGCACTGGTTACCCTAGGCCAGGGCGCAACAACACACAGCTGCAGTGGGGTGTAGCTTTCTGCAATGGAAAATATCAATAAAAGCAGGAATATGACCGGAAATTGCTGCCAAATTCACAACATCGGCAGCCACTGTGATAGGTTTCTCTGACAGACGGAGCGTTCAGGACGGTGGGAAAACCCACGATTTTGCTCACTGTGATTACTTTTTAAGCAAGCTAGACAGCCAAACAATACAAATTACTGGTGGTGCAACATTTTATGTATGACAGAAAATAAGGAAAAGCATTATGGTTTCAATTTATTTTTTTCATTCATATGGTGAAAATATTCGCTTTCGCTTATTTTCTTCATATCGAACATGTCTCTTCCCCCAGGCCATAGACTATAAATATCATCAACCTGTTAAAATAATCACCTAATTCATTTTTTCAAGTTTAGCAGGAAATACAAAAAACATCACCAAAAGTGTAACATATGACATTTATTGATCATTTCACTCAAAAAGGATGTAATAAAGGATGGCTATTGGCATAGTAATAACACTGTGCAAATGATGTAACTTAAGAGAAATAAATGACTTAGGCAATTTTTGAACATGCCTTTGTGACTTTAGCAAGATATGGTAACACTTTATTTTGAAGGGGTCTACATAAGAGCCTGTCAGAAACATGACATGACAAGTATCATGAGCATTAATGTTACTTCAAAGTGTCATTAATGTTCATGACACATCCCATGTCTTGTTTATGACAGGCTCATGTCACTCTTATATAGACACCTTAGAGTAAAGTGTTACCAATATTAGTGTCAACAATAAAACACTGATAAACTAAACTGATAACTAAACAATCTCCCTCTAGCTCTTCTTTGCTCAGTTCTTATCTGATGCCTATGAATGTGGCAAATTGTCAAAGAAGTGATGATCTTAACCCTTTGATGCACAACATGGGTCTAAAGTGACCCGACAGAGTTTTTGTGTTCTATATCTTTGCAATAATTCATCATTCAGTATTTCAGGTTTTCCTCAATAAGTTTGTTTTTGATCATCATACATCTTAATTTTTATGTTTTCCTTTATTCATTTTTGAATAAAATCCTGTTTTCTGTCACTATTCTTCTAATACACAACATGGGTGAAAAATGAGCCATATCCATTTTTTAGCTAAGTAGCTTGTTAAGCTAACTTCTTGGCTAAGTATTTAGCTAAGTAGCTTGCTAAGCTAACTACTTACTAAGTATTTAGCTTAGCAAGCTACTTAGCCAAATAGTTAGCTATGTAATAGTACAAAAACCTTTTTTCTTCATAAATTATGAGAAGCAAAATTAAAATAAGTAGCTTGCTAAGCTAACTACTTAGCTAAATTATTGGCTAAGTAGTTAGCTTAGCAAGCTACTTAGCCAAGTAGTTAGCTATGTAATATTACAAAAACTTTTTTTCTTCATAAATTAAGAGAAGCAAAATGAAAAGTAGCTTGCTAAGCTAACTACTTAGCTAACTTCTTGGCTAAGTAGTTAGCTTAGCAAGCTACTTAGCCAAGTAGTTAGCTATGTAATAATACTAAAACTTTTTTTCTTCATAAATTATGAGAAGCAAAATGAAAATAATGATCTATTGTTATCAAAACAAGATATTTAAAGAATACTAAGAATATTCAATCATAAAATAAGTTGATATCAAAAGATAGAGCACAGAAACACACAGCAGCATTAAATAACATGGGGAATGAATGAGGGTCATTTTTGACCCATGTTGTGCATCAAAGGGTTAAAGGGGTAAAATCACATGATCTGATCAACTGAGGATGTAGGCGATTTTACCATAGGTGGCCGGTGTCATGAGGAGATGATTTAGGCAAAAAAACAAACAATTTTGACACAAAATGAGTAGTGCGATTATTTTAACAGGGAGACGATATCTAACCTAGTCATGCCATAACTGCTCTCGGTGAGTTTCTGTGCTGGATCACCTGCATTGAATAATATAGTAAATTACTTTTTTTTGCTATTTTTTGTGTCTTTAAGTACTAAAGCCACAAACAATTTTGGACTTTTTAATTTATTTTGTTTTTACCAGTGCTTCTGTAGTCTACTATATCTACGGTTCGCCTGGGCTGGCCAGACTGGCTTCCCAAGATAACATAAAATGGATTTATTTTTTCATTTTTAATTACTCTGTTTAAACTGAGTTAAAACAAAACGTTACCACATCCCAGTCTTAATCTTGAAATCTCATCTGGTTAACTATTAGTAGCTGGCATGACTGCACATAAACTCCAAGGAGTGAGGAGAGATATTCACCTCTAAACAGGCAAACCTTTGATCTCTGTAAAAGCCAGTTGTGTAAACTGTGAGTAAAATGCTGCTCCAGTGTCAGCTGTAGAGTCAGTATCAACACGCTGCAGTGGGTCTTCCTGCTCCTTCACACAGAGGTATTGTTTCATTTCGCTACTTTACAGTTTCACTCAGCTCAGTTTAAATAAGCTTTAATAAGTTCTGGTAGTTCATTTTTAGTCTTTTTTATTGAAGTTCACTTCTAGTACCTGCTCTTGTTCAATTTAATTTGACTTTGTCAAAAGTTTGGAATTGCCTGCTACAAAAGCTTGATTGTGCCTAGTCAGATAACCGAGAGGATTATTTTTTAAATGGCCTTAAAAAAGACCAATAGATTATTTACCAATAGATGTTGTTTTGTATGAAGGGTTTACAAAATTGTATGTTCTGTACAAAACACTACAAAGTTTCAAAACTGAAAGAGACAAAGATACCTCTGAGCAACAGTTACATGAAAAATAGAACAATGAACAGTAATGTTCAAAGAATGTTTAAATGTTTGAATGTTTAATGTTTAAAGAAACTGGAAGCTTAGCATGCAAAATGTGTGTAAATTTAAACAGGGCCAGGTTCTGGGAAACAAATTCAAAATTGAGGATATTCTGAGGGAATAATAGTTTAAACAGTATTCTGCTGTCATGCAACACTGAGTTTTTCTTTCTTTTAGTTTAAATAGCCATTAATGAAGGACAGAGGATTCCAAACTAATGGTTAGCTCAAATATGTCATTTTGTTAGGTCTATAGTCTAACCTAATTCAAACGATGGATGTTACTTGCATCATAGCTGTATTTTGTTGTTATAGGTTTCAAATAGTGCTCAAATCTTTGGCCAGTTAATTCACTGTTCAGTATTCAACACATCTCAGCAAACTAAAACTGTTTACTTGGTTGTTAGTGTGAAAATAATCATTGATAAAGTGGATATTACATTACCTGCAGCAGTTTGGACAAAAAAGCTGTGTCACCCTGATCTTTGGTCTTGTGTTGGTTTAGCATTTGGTGGTTTTAGGTCAACCGTATTACATAACTTCATATTATAACACAAATTACACCTGATCAACCATGCTCCATACAATATGCATGTCAGGTTGTAAAGTACTGCTTTTCAGCTCTTCTTGTATTTTTCTTTGACAGTATGAGCGTCGGAAAGGGGCAGATAGGAGGAAGATGCCTGTCATTCATTGACACACAAGTAAAAGACAAATCCAATCCAATCCAATCCCCTTTATTTATATAGCACAATTTTAGCAAACACAAGGTTTCCAAAGTGCTGCAAAAACAATAAATACATAACAAATGGCAAATAGTGCAATGTTTACATATTGGGATAATATGCAACATTAAATGTAGATACAGTAACTGCAAAATGATCCTTCCTGCTGACAAACCAAAACCCAACTTCCTTGGTAGAGTAATAGGCTGTAAAGTAAACAGGGATATGTGGAATGAGAAGTAATGTGAAATGAGTAATGAGAAGGGTTAAAATCAAACTAAATTGTCATTCCCTGAGCTTTTAGTATATTATTAGTATATTATTTTGACCTAACTTGTAATGCCGTATGAGTTGTCATAACATACATGTAATGCATCTTTAAACCTGCTGAAAGCTCACAACAACACTTGAAGACTGACTTGTGTGGCAAAATGATAATCTTCATGTTGTAACACAGTGCAAACTGAGATGATCTGAATAATTACAGCCTCCAGCCAGATGCTGTTAAAAGTACATGTTTCAAAAATGTTTCCACTTTCAATCTCTTGTGGCCATTAAAATAATGACTTTCCTTCCCTCGGTTCAGGACAAAATGAGGAAGGCGTATTCTTTGGAGAACAGAACTAGAGAAGTCTCTGTTGTAAGTATAGCACAATCAGTAGCTTCCAGCAAAACACCGGACCTTTTACATGTTGCTTTTACTGCTTCAGATCTTTTCCTCTCCTATTATTTCACCTGCATCCTGTGTTTTTGTTGCCGGTTTGTTTGATCCACTTTTTGTGACTATTTACCTGAAATGCCCCCTCTCTCTCTCTCTAACTCTCTCTCTCTCTCTCTCTCTCTCTCTCTCTGTGTGTCAAGTGAAAAAGTGTCAGAAAAAAAAAGGATAACAGTAAGGAAAGCAATATTTACAATAAATGATTATAATTCTATTATTCATTTTAAAAGAAAAGAAAAACGAATAACAATAAAAGAAAGCAATATTTACAATCATTGAATTACAATAAATATATCTCTCTATCTCTCTATCTATCTATCTATCTATCTATCTATCTATCTATCTATCTATCTATCTATCTATCTATCTATCTCCCTGCCACTTCTGTTTCATACTCAACAAATGTTAAAATCTGCATTTCTGTCTCCCTCTCTGTATTTATGACCCTTCAGATAGAAGATGGTTTCCAGCAGAGGACTGAGTCTCCCTCTAGTCCAGAACATTCAGATTCAGACAACAGGAGACAAGCTCACCCTACCCTGTTTGGAAAATACAGCCAGAGCCTTCAGACCCTGAAACCTTTCCGCTGGTCCTCGCCTGAGTCAGTATCATTGATGACATCAATCGTCTACTTTGATTGACTTATATATGATTTAACCCTTTGATGCACAACATATAAACACCTTCTAACGCACAACATGGGTCAAAAATGACCCACATTCATTCCCCATGTTATTTCTTGCATGCTGGCTGTGTGTTTGAATATGTTTTTTTTTATTACAACAGATCATTATATCCTTATTTCCTTTCATACTTGATGAAGAAAAATAGTTTTTGTATTATTACATCAAGTTTACACACATGGGTCAAAAAAGACCTTGTGCATTAGAAGCATAGTGATACAAAAAGTGATACACTAAATTAACAATTTGAGTATATTTGTAACTATGTTTGTCTTATTTTTAAGGTTTAACTTTAAAAGAGTTGTTAGAATCACCGGATTACATTGGAAAATCACATATTTTAACATTTGAGACTTATTAGAGCCACCAAATAATAATTTCCATCGGAAAAACACCAATTTAACAAAATAGGATAGTTAATATTTGTGTCTGCTTTGTCAGGTTTTAAATTGGTGATTGGTGAATTAATGACAACATATAAACACTTTCTACATGGGTAAAAAATTACCTTGTACATTTGAAGCGTAGTGATAAAAAAAGGGGGGGTTTTATTCAAAAAGTAAGAAATGAAAACAAAAAGTTAGGATGTATGATGATGATTGATGATGAAGTTATTTGCAAAGACCCTTGTTGTGCATCAAAGGGTTAATAAACAATTTAAAATCAACATGTTTACTGATAAATAATGTACTTGGCTTTCACATATTTTTAAGCATATTTTTGCATACTGGGTGCTGTTTCCATGTCTAGGTCCCACCCGTTGGACAATGCAGGTTTCGTGTCTTTTACAACCTTTGCATGGATGACCCCCATGATGTGGGCCTTGTTCAGGAACAAGCTGGACATCAGCTCTCTCAACCTGTCTAAGGCGGATGCAGCAGAAACCAGCGGAGACAGGTCTGACACTGGCTGCATATTACTACTGTGATTAGATGCAATTAGAGTACAGTTAACTTAAAGACATGAAACATGACAAGCCTATAAAAGTCAGAGCTGGAAAAGATATTGTAAAAATGCAAACAAATTATGAATTTGATGAGATGTTTGCTGCATTTCAAGGGTGTTACTGTTTTACTGGCTATAGATCAGCAGGGCTGTTTGTGTGTGTTGTGAACAGGCTCCAGAGACTCTGGGAGGAAGAAGTGGCAAAGGTTGGCCTGGAGAAGGCTTCTCTGACTCGAGTGATGCTTCGCTTTCAAAGAACCAGGCTGATTATTTCTGTCATTACTGGTGTCCTTGTCATGATTTCAGCGTTTCTGGGCCCGGTAATTTTTTACGATTTATTTATCAACAGTACCAGTGCTTCATCGATTGGCCAGATCTAGTGGCCTTCTCTGACATTTGTCCTAATAACACATTTATGGTTAACATGCCTGAAGAAGTATTCCGACCTTTCTCTTCAGCTGAAGTATCAGTACTGTAAAAATATTCCATGAGTAGAAGTCTCGCAGGGCTACAAGGTGGTGTGGTGGGCAGCACTTTTGCCTAACAGCAAGAGGGTCGCAGGTTCGACTCCAGCCTGTGTGTGGAGTTTGCATGCTCTCCCCATGTCAGCGTGGCTTCTCTCCGGAGCACTGAGGTTTAATTGGTGACTCTAAAGTGTCCGTAGTAAATGAGAGTGTGAATGGTTGTCTGCCCTGTGATAGTCTGGTGACCTGTGTTCCCGGCCTCTCGCCTAATGTCAGCTGGGATTGGCTCCAGCCCCCCCCCTGCAGATAAGCGCTGAAGAAATTAATCCTTGACTCACTTTGTAAAACGAAATGTACTTCCTGGATCAACAATTACCTAAAATACCTCATGGATGTTACTGCCAAAGGTGCAGTAGATAAGTAGCGAGAACACTGACTTTTGTTTTCACATCTAAAATTAAACAGAGCATAAAGTATAACTAGCTCAAAATTGCACTTAAGCACCGTTCTTGACTTGAAGTCTTTACGTGACCATTAAAGAAAAGTTTTGTGACTGAGAAATTAACTGTTTTTTGATAATGTAGTAATGTCAAGTTTGTTAAAGTAATAAAAAAAAATAACTAATGCTTTCTCTTTCCTCTCAGGCTATTCTGGTCAATGAGATCCTAAACTATGCTGAGTACCCAGAGAAGTCCACAGTGTCCCATGGTGTTGGTCTGGCCTTCGCATTGTTCACCACCGAGTTCCTCAAAATCTACTTTATATCCATGCTGTGGGCACTGAACCTGCGCACAGCCTGCAGACTGAAGGGAGCCTTCTCTGTAATGGCCTTTGAGAAAGTCATCTCTCTGCGGGTTCACAGCGGCATTTCAATGGGAGAGGTAAAGACTGGGTTACAGACATCATAGTTGATGCTTATTTTAATGCAGGGGGGCCTGCATTTCTCTAGGAAAGTGATCTCACACACCAGAATCACCCGTCATGCCGATAATGTAGTTCTCCCTCTATCTGTATCAGAATTTGTATGTACTGTACACTGCAAAAAAGCCAATTTGTATTTTTTGGCCTAAAACAGTGATTTAAGTTGGTAAAACTTGGAAATATAAATGATTGACATTTAGGGCAATAATGTAAGTTAGCACAACAAAGGAAGTCAGTTGTATGCTCAAAAACAAGTTTGTGAGTTGTTACTTTCTTTAAGTTGGGGTTCAAAACAAGGGACAATAGTTCTGCTAACTCTTATTTCTTTGATGTGAAATGCGGGAAAGCGTTGAAATTCATTAGCGAAAGCTAGCGGCTAACTGATGCTGGCGGCTAACTGATGCTAGCGGCGCTGCTTGTTACAGCTACAAGAGTAGCCATTAGCATATCAATGCTAACACAACATTGTGGTTGCAACATTAGCTGACATTTCATAGCGGCGTTACAATCGTGCCAATTCAGCACATTGCATAAGTTAGCAGAAGTAAGGATTAAAAGTTATTACAATGTAAAATTATAAGTTAGTACAGTTAAAATATTTAGTTTAACTGTCCAACTTAAAATTTTATCGAAGTTTGTTTCCTTGAAATTTTGAGTTCACCCAACTTTTCTTTTTTTGCAGTGTAGCCTCAGCCTGGCTACAGTTAAGACTTTATCATATAAATTTTTTTTTTAATTCTTTATAACTTCTTCTTTCTCGAGCAGGAACATCCAGTCCTTTATAACACTATTTTGTATAATAGTTATAACACTATTTTGTATAATAGTTAACAAGATATAATCAGAGGTCATCTCCCAACTACTTATTAAACTAAACAGAATAAGAATTACGTCTCTCCCAAAATGTTATCAGGACTAAAAAACATGTTTTGAGGGGAAATGCATTTGTGGATTAATTATAAAATCATATGACCAAATCGTCCTACATGCACGTCATTGCTGTTACAGGGGATTTTTTAATTTAATATTCTTACATTTTTGTTCTTGTTCTCTGCTTCACGTTGTTTTTAATCCTGGTTTGTGAGGGCAAACTTCTCCGTCATAAACATGTTGTGGATACTATAAGTTGAAGAAGTGCATTCTTGGTAAATGTGGTTCACAGTCTTTCTCTCCCTCCTTCCCTGTCTATCGTGCAGATGATTAGCGTTTTGACCAGCGATGGCCACAAATTATATGAGGCGGCATTGTTTGGGAGCTTCGTGCTGTCCAGTCCTGTGCTCCTTATTGCGTGTGTTGTCTACGCCTGCTACTTTCTGGGCTACACTGCACTGACCGGAGTTTGCACCTACCTCATCTTCATCCCCGTACAGGTCTGTACACTATCAGATGCACATACAGTTGTTCTCATTAGCATCTCAAATAAATGGATTCATCTGATTTCCCCCCTATAGCCCACAGCTACTGTGCTAGAGGTGTAAACACCAACTCTCCCCTAGTGCTCGGAGCAGTCTTTAACTGAGCTAGCGTAAATGATCTACAATTTTTATTATTTATTAATTATTACCAGGTATGGTCACCAAGTCGCCGTGACTGGCCTATATCACTAAATCATAACAGATTTAAGATACTGTTGTTGTTGTTTTTTTAATATGGTAGGTTATTAATATTTTAATTTCTAAATTAAAAGCAATCTGACCATATTTTTCTGCAGTTTAATTATCTATAGTTGGTAAGTAGCAGGGCTGTCAGTGTGGTTGCAGGTTTTGTGCCGACCTGTCTGGCTGGAACAAAAACTACTGCTGAGCCTTTAATGGATCAGGTTGATTTAAAGCTTTCCATTTCACATTCATGTGAGGTATTTTCCTAAACATATTATCCACAAGGACAACCCTAAATTACCTGCATTTGCTCTTTCGATGCTTGTTTTCTATTCACACTAATATTAATATTGGGTTTTTTTCTGCTTTCAGTTTGGCTTGGCCAGGCTCATTAACCTATTCAGATGGAGAGCCATATTGATAACCGACAACCGTGTTCGCACAATGAACGAGATTCTCAACAGCATCAAACTTATCAAGATGTATGCCTGGGAAGATTCCTTTGAAGAGAAAATTGCAGGTATGTAGTAAGGTAGCTGCATATTGTCTTGAGAGAATAAAAAATGTTCAAATTGAATAATCTCCAGAAAACTGTATCTATATAATCAGTAGGAAACATTATAATGTAGATGTATCATTAGAAAATAAAATCAAAATGGTTTCCCCTCCTCATTTCCCTTCTGGTGATATTCAGGTGCTTTTTCTTTGTAAAAGCTCTACATATTTCATATTATTTTTTGACATGGAGAAATATAACATCTCGTGTTTAGTTTAAACACAAAACCATAAGAATAATAGATTTAAATGTGCCTTATGCTTCCTCATGTTCACTTACTGCACTCCATTTTAGATTATGTGGAACACTGTGATTGGCTTAAATATATTTTATTTTTAAAAATGTGCACATTTCTAGTTAGATATTAGTTATCATAGACATCCTAGAACATTAAGTCCATTGGAATGGATGGGGGACATCTGACCAGCTTAAGTGAAATTATATAAAACAGTATTCTAAAAATCTAATGTAAATACAGTTTTCTAGGTACTTTAATAACTTGCTACAATGAAGGAACTCAGTGTACAACTGTGGGCTGAAATGTGATGAGAAGTGAAGGTAAAAAACCTTAAACTACTCTCCAAATATGTGATGTTGTCTCTCTTATAGAGTTTAGGAAAGATGAGAAGAAGGAAATTAGGAGTGTCAGTTACATCCAGAATATCAATGCCAGCATCACCAGCATCATCCCAACCTTAGCCACTGTCCTCACCTTTGTTGTACACACGGCGCTGGGCTTAAAGCTCACCACCACCGAAGTGAGTACCACAGCAGTGCATCACATGCACCAAAACAGCTTGTTCCATAATGGCCACTGTGTGATTTCTGTGGTTTATTAGAGGTTAAAACAAATACATGACCTCATCAATTTTGTATAGTGTGAGACATAGTTTCATTCTTTGTTATTACCAGGCCTTCACCACCATCGCCATCTTCAACTCCATGAGGTTCTGCCTGAGTATACTGCCCCTGTCTGTGAAGGCCCTGGCTGAGGCTGCTATATCACTGAGACGGCTGCATGTAAATTCCTCTCTTTAGCACTTTTCATACTGAGTTTCGGCAAAAGTGTCGTAACGAGCTCTGCCAGCATCCCGATTTAGGACATTCATGTTAACCCTTTCATAGTGCCATTTCATGCCGCAACATTTATGGATCTGTTACGTCTCTGTTACAACCCAGTTGGGGTCTAGGGAAACACAACGTCGGTGAACTCAGGCAAATACAGATATTTATTGATTAACAGCAAAATAAACAAAAGGTAACGAAAGGAGAACCTTCTCCAGGCTAGTAAAAGTGGTACAAAGTGAGGCAATGAACAAAGGGCGGTGGGTGGCGCCAACTCATAAAACAAACAAACTTAAACAAACTTCCTACTCGGTTTTTCCCCAAAACTGTTCTATTTAAAACACAATAAACAAAAGAACTCTGGCTGACTAAGCTGATTTGAACTACACAAACAAAAATACAGAAATGCAACCACCCATAAATTAGTGAAACTAACAAATGTAATAATCGAAGTGTGGTGTGAATAAATGTGAAAAAGAAAAACTAAAATGCCCAAATAATAATTAACGATAACAATTCGAGTGCCTCAATTTCTAATACACACTGGGTTCTCAAATATAACAAAGAGAGACACTTCACACAAGGCCACTCAAAGACAAAGAAGGGCCGTCCACAGCCGCGCAAAGCTGCTCTTAAAGCCGAGCTGGAGGCAGGTGATTGGACGCCAGACCAATCGAGCTGAAGAGGGCGGAGCCATGGGAAACACTGCGACCTGCTACCGGCACTCGGCGGAGGTGTTACCCAGCAGGGATTCCCTCTGACAGAGCCAGTGACGTATCCTGTGGTCCTGAGGCACAAACAGAGCAAAACCAAAACACACACAACGTACCCCAAGGACGTAACAGTCTCGCACTATGAACACACCCGAAGCGGGATGCTGGCATCAAATGATCCCACCAATTTTCCGCCTCCAGAGGTAGTCACAGAGGTGGGAAACGGGCCATCCCGGCAAGGTGGAATATTTGACGTCGCACGTGACGTCTAACACACACCTCTCACTTGGTCCGACAGTCTTCGAATCACTGTTCAGCTGCACAACAACTGCGGCCACCGTCGCTAACTGTGCACAGCTTCCGCCACTTATTGTAAACAAACTGGCATCGTTATCTGCATTATCATTGAGTGTCCGGTGCTTGTTGTAAACAAACGGAGGTCGTTAAGTGCACACTTACTGCTGCAGCACATACGTACTTCACTGCTACAGGGCTAATTGTGTAGCCTATTAGCACTGTGCTACTGCACACCGGATTGCTCTATGAAAGGGCATGAATATCAAGCCTTCGCGGGATCACTATGAATGGCCCCTATGAATTATTATCATTATTATTATTGTGGAATGAAGTGGGAGGAGACGGTAGAGCAGCAGCAGTATGTGTACAATAAGTGATGACAGCGGTGAGTGCATTCAAAACAATGATTGCGGAAGAACTGCATGTCCAGCTGTGTCTCACCGTAGAGATTCTTCATATTCAAGCAATGTTGTTTTGGGATCATTTGGTTCCCCAATCACGCTTCTGGGAAGTTCAGATTGCAGGCGAAACACAGAGAATCACAGAGGCTTGAAACGGCAGTCTGAAAGGGGCTTTTGTGTCCTGTGTCCTTTATGGAAACTTTTATAAGTACCTGATTCCAAAATATTTCACTATGGTAATGGATTTCACTTGAAAAAAAACTGAAAATGTTTTGTGTGGCTATTTCAGAAAATATTGCTGCTACAGAATCCAGACAACTACGTGATCCATAAAAAAGACAGTGACTCAGCAATAGTGATGAAAAACGCTACATTTTCCTGGAGCAAACCAGACTCCCCACCGAGCTCAGCCAATGGCATGACAGGACACAAAGCTGAGGAGATGCCCCAGGATAAGAAGGATGGGACTTTGCCAACCCTGAAAAACATCTCCTTCACACTGCCAAAGGTGTTATTTACTACTGATAAGAAATAATTAGGTGAACTGGTTGGGTTAAAGGTGAACTAAAACTCTCCTTGTTATCTCTTGAAGGGCAACCTGCTGGGTGTCTGCGGGAATGTGGGCAGTGGAAAGACGTCACTGATTTCCAGCATTTTGGAGCAGGTTGTCTCCTCCATTGACTGTTTTGTCCTTTTATTGTCTTTTACAGTCTTTTCAAGTCTCTGACAGCATGTCTGACATTACTATTGGCTGTCAATTTTTACAGTTTTACTGTCTGCTACTTTGTTTTGCAACTGATCTGTAATATTATGATATTTTATTCAGATTGTGTTACCTCTAAACCAGATTTAACTAACTCTCATGGTCATCTGCTCATTTTTGTCTCGTAGATGTTCATTCAGCAGGGCTCCCTCACAGCCGACGGGACATTTGCCTACGTTTCCCAGCAGGCCTGGATATTTCATGGAACTGTTCAAGACAACATCCTGATGGGGGAACCTTTTGACCAGTCCAAGTATGTCATTATTTAAAACTGACTTCTTACAGCTAAACAGTACACTGGAACTTGTGCGTCCTTTGTCGGTGTCCTCTTCTCTCCTCTGCCAATAGTTGAGTTTCCATCAACAAATTTCTATGTGCATTGTGAAGATTTGCATGAGAAAAGCTTTATGGAAACATTTGACATCTGATAAAACTTCCGAAAATGTGCATAAAAGGTTTTACGCCGGTAGTTTATGTAGTTAATGTGCTAAAGGGGAGGTGGAAATGTTTTTTCAGAATAAGTTCTGACGTATCGAACATTTAACTCTCATGACTGATCAGCTGCTTCAGTTAAGAACAATTATAAGTTGCCCAATTTAATCTCATTCCTAAATACATATTTTCTCTCATGGGTGGCCAAAGTTGTCCGATTAGCGACCCCTTTTCCTTATCTTTTTTCTATGGCTCAATCTCTTCTTCTACTGTTTACTGACAAATTAGGGGAACAAACATTACACTGCAATCTTCTGACAAAAGTGTGATAACGCAGCTTTGTTTATTTGCTCTAAACCAGTTGATGGAAATGTCTCTAATCCGTATTTTCTTTAATGCGACATTTCAAAATTTCGCGTTCAAAATTCGATTAGACTTGAATGTAAACACGACTACTGCTTTCCCCAGCTCTTTATCTCTGATTTCCTCCCTCCGGCCCACATCGACTGTGTTAGAAGTGTAAACACCAACTTTACCCCAGTGCTCGGAGTAATCGTAAAGTGAGCTAGCGTTAAATGATTGATTTTCATTTTCTGTCAATCAGGAAAATCCCTTAATCAAAGAGTAGTCGGAGGACATCAGAGGGAAAACAGAAAAGATTTTCTCCATTAAATATGATCAGGTTTCACCAGTGACAGCTGTTAAATATTACATAGTTAAAGTGAAGCAAGAAATGACAAAGGCGCCATTGTTTCTATTAAAAGTCAGTGTAGCGATAAATAGATGTTAAAGCTTGATTACATAATGATGCTTTGTTTTGATACTTGAAACGACGTTAATATTTCACACAAGTGTTCATCATAGCAGTAATGTAGACTACTTTCTTTTCACGTGACAATATTTAACTGGGAGAGAGCCCTTCTTATCTCAGTGAGTTTGCATAGCGAGGTAGTCAAGCAAGAACAGAGGTCATCTCTGTTATCTGACAGTTTTATCATTAGGGAAATCACCCCATGCTGCCAGAGACTGCAGGGAGTGTGACTGCTCACCTGTGTACAGGGTTTAAATTAGTCACATCATACAGCCAGCATTTATGAGTTGGGTTAGGTCATAAAGTAGTGTGGAAATCCTTATTATGTCTGAAATAAATACTGTGGGAAAGGTCAACATACACAAGACAAGAATGTAAAGCATTGTTAACCTTCATATTGTCGCCCTGTCAACTGTCCTTTTATCTGTTTATAGAGCATAAAGTACAAAGTATCACCCAATCCTGTTTTTTGCTGTTTCAACCAACTTCATCTCAATTCATAACCACAAGATTTAAACTTCTTTTTAGAGTTTATCCATGTTATTCTGTGGCAATCACATGAAAGACACCCTAGAGTTTAGAGAATCAGGCTTGAAACTGGAGCGTCACCGGTTCGAATCCCAGGATTAACAGGTCAAGGTCCCCTCTACTGCTCCCAGAGCAGAAATGTGCTGCTTACTGCTCCTAGCATGATGTGTTCAGTGGTGTGTAAAGGATGGGTTAAATGCAGACAACACATTTTCTGCTTGGTGTGTGTGTGTGTGTGTGTGTGTAAAACTGAATGTTAATCTTTAATCAAATGTCTGATATAAAAAAACTTGAAACCAGGTCAAATCGGTGAAAGTGCCAGTTATAATTAGGCAATAAACTAATACGGCTGTTTTTACTATTAAATAAACTGAATCAAACAATCAAATAATGTCTTAAATTCTCTGCAATTCTTTGTCCATAGATACGACAGAGCTTTGGATGCTTGTAGCCTCAGAGCTGACCTGACAATCCTCCCACATGGTGATCAAACTGAGGTAGGAGCTCTTCACTCTCTCAACTGAATGTTTTTTATTCTTTTTTAAGTAGAACTTTTACTACAAACACTCTCTGATATGTCGTAAGAAACCTCTTGTGTAAATGTTGATACACAATAGATGGACAAAAATAGTAAAAATAAAGACCACTAAATGCTGCTAAAACAGAATCCATATGTAGGTGTGAAGTTCCCAGCAACGTTTTTTGACAACCACATATCACTTTCATATTCAATCAAAAGTTACATGATGATACACTGCAAAAAAAGAAAAGCTGGGTGAACTCAAAATTTCAAGGCAACAAACTTCGATAAAATTTTAAGTTGGACAATTTAACTAAATATTTTAAGTTTTGTTTTTGAGTTTGCTCAACTCAGAATTCAGCTATTGTTGCGACCACAATTTTGAGTTAGCATTGATACGCTAATGGCTACTCCTGTAGCTGTAACAAGCAGTGCCGCTAGCATCAGTTAGCCGCTAGTATCAGTTAGCCGCTAGCTTTAGCTAATGACCGAATTTCACCGCTTTCCCACATTTCACAACAAAGAAATAAGAGTTAGCAGAACTATTGTCCCTTGTCGTGAACCCCAACTTAAAGATATAAGTAACAACAACTCACAAACTTGTTTTTGGGCAGACAACTGGCTTCCTTTGTTGTGCTAACTTACATTATTGCCCTAAATGTCAATAATTTATATCCCCAAGTTTTACCAACTTAAATCACTGTTTTAGGCAAAAAATACAAGTTGGCTTTTTTGCAGTGTACCTGGATACCAGGTAGAATCCATTACCTTTTTCTATCCAAATCATGTGACGATAAACAAATTATTTTTCGGACAATTTAACCGCTCCCTAAAATTAGTGGAGAAATCTGGTTTTGTTGACAGTTTGTGACTAAGAGATCAAGTCTAAGTCTGACTGATGGTTCTGAGTTTGTTTGAAGCTGTGATTTCTCTTCACTTTTAGTTGCTTCATGCACTTGCCCTTTCTTTCTTTGAAAAGTGTGCTCTATTTTATTTGTTCCACATAGTTAGAAATAAGTCAAATTGAAAAGTGGATTTTGTGATGTACCAGAGCCTGCTCTTTGTACCTTCTGCTGGTTGTTGGCAGATTGGAGAGCGAGGACTGAATCTCTCAGGGGGGCAGAAGCAGAGGATCAGCCTGGCCAGGGCAGTCTACTCCGAAAGGGACATCTTTCTCCTGGATGATCCGCTGTCTGCAGTCGACGCACATGTGGGGAAGCACATTTTTGAAGAATGCATTAAGAAGGAGCTCCAGGGGAAATCTATCATACTAATTACACACCAGCTCCAGGTGGGAAAATACAATATTTTATTCAAAAGTAGATGCTAATACCTTAGTATTAAGCACAACATTTCTCAGACAAATCCTTGTTGTACTTATAGTACATTCTACATTTTAAAGGTGCGATGTGTAATACCTGGCCACGTGCTCCAAACATACAGAGGGCAGCATTTCACCCAGACAGACACGCATAATAAACCTTGCAATGCCCTCAAAAATGTATCAGAAACTTCTAATTTTTTGTCATTACTCTAATGCCAAGTGCTTACAATATGGTAAACTGACGGAACATTTTTTTCAGTCTTTATTTCCCTTAATTTCCTGAATCGGCTTACATTAAAGCTTTTCATCCCAGCAAGTCAGTGCTAAATCCCCCAAGTTGTTGAACCAATCCGATAGCCCCAGTTGGAGCCAGTTGCGCTGTTTTTAAAATGGTATTATATTTGAAGAGGCAATTATTACTTATATGAGACTTAAAACCCAAAGATTTGGACTTGGGACTTGCAAAACAATGACTTGGTTCCACCTCTGAAATATGTGTAAGTGCCTTTCAGACTGTGTCGGTTAGATCTCTGGCTCCATTGCTGGATGGTTTTGTTGACCTGGTTGTCCTCATTTGTGTGTGTTAGTATCTGGAGTTCTGTGATAACATTTTGCTGCTGGAGGACGGCGAGGTGCGGGAGGCTGGAAACCACCAGGCCTTGATGAAAGCCAACAGACGCTACGCTCAGCTCATCACCAACTACCAGATGGAACAGTCTGAAGTAAAGAAAAAAACCTGCAGTTCAAACCTCACATGTAGCTCTGCCATTATGTGTCTTTCCTTATTGCTCAAGTAGCTGTTAAAGTAGCTGTTCTCCCTTCAAAGTTTAACTACCTCACAATCAACTGCCACATGTGAGTTGTAAACTTCATATTGAGAAATGTCAGAGGTTTATAGAAAGCAGACACATGTGGAGGGCAGAATTTCAACAGTTAATCCTTTACTTTAGGATGAAGAAATACATTTTATTTAACTTTCCTGAAACAGCAGTGTCACCATGTTTTTGCTTGATGTTTCAGACTGAGAATAAGGAGGAGGAAGTGTCACCTAAAGACACTGCCCAGCTGGGGGACACTGAGATAAGGGATACGACAGACAACGGTTTAGTGAACCCAGGTATGAGAATTTAAAATGACTGAAAATAAGGTTGGAGTTCAGTACGAAACCACACCACCAGTTTAGTACATTCTATAGTTACTGATGGAAATGGAAACCTATAGTCCTACACTCAATATTCTGTTATTCCAGTATAACTTTTTATGTCTTCTGTCTTTTTATTTATATTTTCCACCACATCTGTATTTCTTTTCAGCTTTTGACATGTCGGACGAAGGGGATGATGGAATGACTGCTGACCAAAAATGTGAGTCTACAGTCCACAGTCCTATTTCTGATGTTTGGTGCAGGCTACGTCAGTGCAGATGTAATATATCCAGTCTATGCAAGGACTCATGCGGTTCCATTTTAATGGGCAAATCTGGAATTCAAAAGGTGCACAGTGTGTTGACATGCTATAAAGAAACTATAAACACTTCTCTTTCCAACATGTTGTACAAAATACTTCTTTTTTTTTACATGATTATATCCTAAAGCCTTTGGATAATAATTAATAAATGAAATACTGTAACATGGAGCACTTCATTGAGTGATTACAGCGCATGCCACATTAAGGCAGTGTCCTGGGTTTGAGTCCAGCCATGGGACATTTGTTGCATGTCAGTCCCCTCTCCTTGTGCCCCCGTTCCTATTATGTCCAATGTCATCTGTCCAATTAAGATGAAAATGTCAAGAAGTAGAGTGCAGAGTTCCAAACGGGTATTGAGACTCTCCAAGTGAGCCAAACGCTGTCCCGCAGACAGACCTGACAACACTGCAAAAAAAGAAAAGTTGGGTGAACTCAAAATTTCAAGGCAACAAACTTCGATAAAATTTCAATTTGGACAATTAAACTAAATATTTTAAGTTTTGTTTTTGAGTTTGCTCAACTCTGAATTTCTCTGGCACGATTGTAACGCCGCTATGAAATGTCAGCTAATGTTGTGACCACAATTTTGAGTTAGCATTGATACGCTAATGGCTACTCTTGTAGCTGTAACAAGCAGCGCCGCTAGCATCAGTTAGCCGCTAGCTTTCGCTAATGACCGAATTTCCCAACAAAGAAATAAGAATTAGCAGAACTATTGTCCCTTGTTTTGAACCCCAATTTAAAGATATAAGTAACAACAACTCACCAAATTGTTTTTGAGCAGACAACTGGCTTCCTTTGTTGTGCTAACTTACATTATTGCCCTAAATGTCAGTAATTTATATTTCCAAGTTTTACCAAATTAAATCACTGTTTTAGGCCAAAAAATACAAGTTGGCTTTTTTGCAGTGAAAGCATGTTGTAGTTATTTTCGGCATACTTTTGTTTAGTTTATTGCAATTTAATCACAGCGGTTTATTTCAGGAACATGCAGATCTAGTACCGATGTACCTGCAGTCACTTTAGTATCATGCAGTGACTGTATAAAATCCTTTTCTCCCTCTTAAGCTGCTGTCGTCGGTGATCAGCTGGTCACTGAGGAGTCCACCACAGAAGGCTCCGTCCCCTGGAGAATCTACCACCAATACATCAAAGCAGCTGGAGGTCTCTCTCTCTCTCTCTCTCTCACACACACACACACACACACCTTCAATAATACAAAATTCACAAAAAGACAACCTGGTTTATGATGTTTGATGTGACTGTGCTATTGCAGGCTACATCGTCTCCTTCCTCACTGTCCTAATTGTGGTGGGGATGATTGGATCCACAGCCGTCAGCAACTGGTGGCTCAGCTACTGGCTGGGGATGGGGGATGGGGTGAGTACCATATCTCTTCTTGAAACACACACACACACACACACACACACACACACACACACACACACACACATTCGTACTTGTATACTGGTGAGGACACTCAATGACACAAAGAGTTCCTAAGCTCCTTTATCCTAACCTTCACCATTACAACTCAATGCTCTGATATATCCTAATTCTAAGATGAACCTTTAAACCAGGTATGAACTCCCAAACAGGCCTTTGAAGTGCTGTCTGAAGGTGACGAACAGCCAAAATGTCCTCACTTTCCAAAAATGTTCTCATGCTGTAGGTCTTAGTCTGTGACTTTCCAAAGCTTAAAAATAAAAGATTGTCATATGCTCGGACAGGCATGTTTTTTGGGATAGTCTGAATCGGCCCTTCACACAGGCAGACTATATTAAATATGAATGAAGTCTCCATGCCATAATCCATACGTGTCTAAAGTGGATGTTTCTCATGGCTCTGGCTATCACCATCTTGTCTGACTCCTTCTAACTTCCAATTAATCCACAAAGAGGTGGAAGGAGGCTGAGCTGAGGTGAATTGAACGCAGTGGCGAGCCACCACCTTTCACTCAAAGCGGCCATGTCCTTAATTACGTATAACTTTAAGCCATAATACAATTTAAACAGGTGAGTTATATAAAAATTCATCCCCCTCACAGTTCATGAAGTTATCTACAGAGCCCAAAACCCTTTTTTTATACCAGGCTGTAAACATGTTTATTTCTGCTGTAAAGTTGGACGTTTTATTCCATACCAGCGTCACTTCCTCATTGGCTTCACTTTTCTTGTTAGAAGTGGTTTCTGCTGGGTGTAACACAACAGATGTTGGTAGAGCTACATACACTACTGGTCAAAAGTTTTAGAACACACCAACTTTTCCAGAATTTAATTGAAAATTATGCAGTTTAATGTCTCAGTGTACTCTGAAATTAATGCACATTTGCAACATTTAAAATTCTTGATTGAGCATGATAGTGTTTTGAAAGTAAAAAAAAGATTCAAAATCACATTTTATGTTGGACTAAAGGACTAAAAAAGACACAAAATGACCAAAAAAGACACCAAAAGACACAAAATGACCAAAAAAAGACTTACAAAGACATGAAAAGAATTAAAAAATGGACAAAATAGCCCAAGACTCTATAATGTTAAGTTGTTAACCCATTTCTTGTTCCCTGAAAAAGGCCTACTTGTATAATTCTGAAATGTACATTATTTTTCAGTTTTGGTTCAGCTTACCTTTTTTATTTACCTCTGGTAGTTCACCACTTACCTTTGTACCCTTTCAAGCTGTTCATTTGACTTGAACTGCTTGAATTTCAATGAAAAACTGGAAAAATTGGGGTGTTCTAAAACTTTTGACCGGTAGTGTATATGTATATAAATATAGATATGGTGTGCTTTTAGCGATCAGATACAACTGTTGACTAAGACTGTGTGACTAAAATTCATGATAATATTTTGCACAACAGCTACAACTCTTTCTGTACTTAACCTAAACACTTTGTCTTGTTTAATTTCCTGATCACACAGCTCAACTCAGCTCAGCTTTATTGATATATCCTGTGTGTGAGATTAATGTTCCCCATAATAATAACAACTTCTGTGAAATAGTCCATAAAGATGTTTACCACCTCTATCCCCTGAACACACTGTTGTTCAATCCCTGCCAGCACACTGCGAAAGAGCTATTCAATGTAATTCCCAAATAACACAGAACACAGTGTTGTTATCTGATCTGAACAGTGTGGGGTGCCGATGTTTATTCATAGCGAATAATTAAAGAGAATGTCTTGTAAATCTTGCATTTGTTTGCATTTGTTACACTAACCGGACATTGATCCAAATCACATATTTGACTTGTGTGTGTTTATTTTACTCAGCCCTCACTCTCACATAACCACACACACAAAAATCTAATAAAAATCAAATGCATGCTTTTCCACATCTCTGCAGGATATGGTGACAATATTCAAAATAAAACATAAATGTTCTAGAGATAAAAACATATGTTGATAAATGATCCCAGTGGCCCTGGTCTCTACTAACCACTTGTTTTCTCTGCTTTTTTACCCAGTTACCCCATAACAACACTACAAACCACGGTGACATCTCACAAAACCCAGACCTGTCCTTCTACCAAATGGTTTATGGCGGACTGATGATTGCCACGGTGGCATTTGCCATCCTGAAATGCTTCACCTTCACTTGGGTTACCTTAAGAGCATCCTGCAAGCTCCATGACAACATGTTTAAGAAGGTACCATTGAGTTACTCAATGCCCAGCCATCAAACATAGACCACCATGTCTGCAGATGATGAAGATTTCTTTCCTTTCTCAGATTTTCTCGAGTCCCATGAGTTTCTTTGACACGACGCCAACCGGCCGCATAGTCAACCGCTTTGCTAAAGATCAAGAGGAAGTGGACTCTGTGCTCCCCCTCAACATGGACCCTTTCTTGCAATTTTCTCTGTTGGTCGCCTCTACGATAATCACCGTTGCAGCCGTCTTCCCTGCCATGCTGATTGTTGTTTGCATTTTGGGAACTTTGTTCGGCCTTATTCTCTTGTGAGTTGATACCAGCTAAACGTTCCCATATTGTTAAAAACAAGACTTTCATGTCTCGGATCAAAACAAGCAATCCATTGAGAAATGCATACAGTTTTTTAGAAACTGTGCCTTTAAATGAGCTGTCAGGAGTCCGTAAGGTTGTGATGTCATAACTTAAAGCCAGTTTATATAGAGAAAGTGCTACTACACACATTAATAATATCAGTTACTATTTTTAATTTGAACTATCCAGTCAAGCTGACATTAAAATATCATAACGTGAGGCAACAATTGTAACATAACTTTTTGCTCCTTTTACTATGTTTTCAAGCACACAGGTCTGCTGTCATAAACCACTCTAAGTTTTTCAATAGGGAATTGAATCACAATCATTCTGAAATAATCTGAAAGCTTTTTACAATTGAAACATGCAACTGAAATATCAGTCTCAGTTGTAACAGCGTGAGCATGGTTGTAACATGGCCAAGAAAAACACCTGTACACAATAAGTGTACAAGTGTGATTTATGGCAAATCAACAATATTTCAGTCATGGAAGTGTTTTACATTCATTTCATAGTAAGGATATGATCAGATAATGTATAAAACATTATGATACCATTAAAACTTCCAGGTTGTGCTGTTAGTTACTTGAAAGCAAATACATAATTCATAATTGATGGAAGTTGTAAATATACAGTAAAACCCCTCTATGATTTATAATATAGTACATCTAATTGAACAAAGAGCTTTGGTGAAAACAGTGCATGCAAACAATGGGGAAAATGAATCAGGCTGTGCTTGTAAATTACAGCAGTTACAAATGTAACATATTTGTGTAATGCAGGACATGATGTAATACCCCTGGGTGAAATACAAATGTTTAAGAGTCCCGTTTACAGTTATTTTCTGGCTGCAATGATGGTGCAGAGAAGCCAAGAGCGCTGATGCAGAAGACCCAGACTGACGAATCAGAGCACACTGGGCTTTAAAAAGACAGGTGCTAAATTTCTACATGGACTGTTATACAGGATTGCAGCAGTTTATAATCTAGTATCTGCTGATTGCATGTAGATTTTCATTGAAATTGTTGCACGTTGTAAAAGCAGTTCTATGAATGGACAGCACAGAATTGTGTACAGTGTACTGAATATCATTTGTGATTTGTCTGCAGTGTATTCCAAAGGAGTATCCGTCAGATGAAGAGGATGGAGAACATCAGTCGCTCTCCCTGCATCTCTCTCACCACATCCACGCTGCAGGGCATGAGCACCATCCACGCCTACAACATAAAAAGCAATCTCATAAAACTGTAAGTTAAAGAGTTCCTGAGAATGAAATTGTAACCTGTTTGCAGTCCTTTAAGGCTAATCCAGAATTTATGTTCTATTTTCACCTTTCTGCTTTACATTCATGCAGTAGGTGATGTTTTTGTCGTAAAATGCTGTTACATTCATGTCCTTTATCATGTTGTAGGTTCAAGGTACTGAATGACATAAACTCCAACCATTTTACACTGTTTCACTCTGGAACACGTTGGCTCTCCTTCTGGCTGGACTTCATGGCTTCGACCATGATCTTGATGGCGTCTCTGTTCGTAGTACTCACCAGTAGTGCCGTAATCGATCCGTCTTTGAAAGGCTTGGTCATGTCCTACACCATACAGGTACACTTGGAAAGCACATACTTGAACATTTTGTTGTCGTTTTAAAGACACTTTGCAGCCAACTGCAACATGTTTGTGTTATCCAGCTGACGGGAGTGCTTCAGTATGTAGTGAGGCTATCAACGGAGGTGGAGGCCAGATTCAACTCTGTGGAGCGGCAGCAGGAATACATTCAGGTCAGACTCTAGACTTCTCTGCTGCACAAAAATAATGACTCCTTGTCCACAAGTTGTCTAACTATGACCACCAATCCATCCATCTGTCCTGGCCTTCTGTCCATTAAACCAATAGTTCTCAACCTTTTTGAGTCACGACCCCCAATTTAACATGCATGTTGTCCACGAACCCCACTCACTGAACACAATCTCACATGCACAGTTCAGATCACCCAAAAAAGAAACAAAATGACCAAAAAAAAAGGAAACAAAATGACCAAAAAAGACACAAAATGACCAAGAAGACACTAAATGACCAAAAAAAAGACACAAAATGACCAAAAAAAGACACAAAATGACAAAAAAGGAAACAAAATGACCAAAAAAGACACAAATTGACCACAAAATTATCAAAAAAGACATAAAAATGACCAAAAAAGACACAAAATGACAAAAAAACAAACACAAAATTACCAAAATAAGACATTAAGTGACCAAAAAGACTAAAACACATTAACACATAAACAATTAAACACAGTGGAGACAGAGCTGACTTCCAAAATGATTTGGCGACCCCCAGAAATCACCTCGCGACCTCAATTGGGGTCTCGACCCCAATTGGGGTCTCGACCCCAAGGTTGAGAATAGCTGCATTAAACTACCCTCTATTTCTGCTTCTGATATGCAGTTAATTATCATCTGATGCACCTTAAATCAACCGACATCAGACGTTATTATTTATTGTGTCCAGGGTTGCAAGTCTGAGGCCCCCAGACACATAAAGGAGGCTCAAGTCCCAGATCACTGGCCAAAGGATGGATCCATCACCTTCCAGCACTATCAGATGAGGTACAGAGAGAATACACCAGTTGTTCTCAACGGGCTCCATTTCCACATACGAGCTGGAGAGAAGCTGGGCATTGTGGGAAGGACAGGCTCTGGTAAGACCCTCACTTCAGTAGTTTTAACTCAAAACATTGTTTTTATTACATGGAGTTTTGTGTAAATGGTGATTTAGACATGATTAAAAGGATTTACTGATCTTTGACGAACTGTTACAAATTATTATAGAGTTGTACAGTTGTAGAAAAAATGATTAGACCACCCTTGTTTTCTTCAATTTTTAGTTAATTTTAATGCCTGGTACAACTAAAGGTCCTTTTTTTTGAACACATATAATGATAACAACAAAAATAGCTCATAGCTCATAGAGCTGATATCTAGCTATTTTCCATGATTTTCTTGATAATAACCAAAATCATCATCAAGAAAACCATGGGAAATGGCTAGATATCAGCTATTTTTGTGGGCGTATGGTGCTTGAATATATTTAGATTTACAAAAATAGCTCATAAGAGTTTAATTTAGGAGCTGATATCTAGCTATTTTCCATGGTTTTCTTGATAATGATTTTTGTTGTTATCAAGAAAACCATGGAAAATGGCTAGATATTAGCTCGTATATCACATAGCAAACATACACACAGTGCAGTAAATTACAAAATCTATAGTCTATATTCGTCATAGTGTATTATAAACAATACAAATGTTGATAGCCTTGTGTTGCAGCATTATTTTTGGATTAAGTGCTTTGTTTTGTGAAGCCACAACTGTAGGGTGCAGGGGAAACCCTACCTCTGTGCACCACTAGGGTTACTATTCTTTGGTGCTTTGTGTCTGTAGGGAAATCCTCTTTAGGCGTGGCTCTGTTCAGGCTGGTGGAGCCTGCAGCAGGAAACATCCTGATAGATGGCGTGGACATTACGGCCATTGGACTGCAGGATCTGCGCAGCAAATTGTCAGTCATCCCCCAGGATCCCGTGCTGTTTATTGGCACAGTCAGGTAACCATACTGTAGATCAGCTATTCTCAACCCAATTGGGGTCGGGAACCCAATTGGGTTTTTTTCGGTCATTTTGTGTCTTTTTTAGTCATTTTGTGTCATTTTTTACTCATTTTGTGTCTTTTTTTTGGTAATTTTGTTTATTTTTTGGGTAATTTTGTGTCTTTTTTGATCATTTTGTGGTCATTTTGTGTCTTTTTTTGGTCATTTTGTTTCCTTTTTTTGGTCATTTTGTTTCTTTTTTGGGTGATCTGAACTGTGCGTGTGAGATTCTGTTCAGTGAGCGGGGGTCGCAGACAACATGCATGTTAAATTGGGGGTCGCAACTCAAAAAGGTTGAGAACTACTGCTATAGATAACTCCACAGGATATCTGCGGTTTCTGTCGTGGGTTATTCACTGGGTTATTATACGTGTGTTTGCACACAGGTACAACCTGGACCCATTCAAAAAGTACAATGATGAGGAGATCTGGGCGGCGTTGGAGAAGACCTACATGAAAGACTCAGTATGTTCGCCGTTTAATGCCACGCACAAAACACTAACAGTTTCATATGACAGTTTGTGGTCATTTATCCAGACTTGTCATGCAGCGTACAGCCTTTTCTTGCTCTACTAGTTTTCATTGATACTTTTGTCATCTGACTTAGCGTTCACTCAAGAACACTGCTTAGAGACATAATGACAATTGTTTGTGAGGCATTAATGGAAGTTGCTAGTGTTGCTAGCTGTCTTTGTGACATAGTGGTGTTATTGAACCCTCATTTTCAAATATAATAACTGTAGGAGGAGTTATTCAGATCCATTTCATGTATAAAAGTAGCAATACCATACTGTAAAAAATACTCCATCACAAGTAAAAGTCTTGCATGCCAGAAAAGAAAAGTATTCTCAGTTTCAAGTAGAGAAAATGTGTCATAATAATATAATTAGATTTATGTTACTGATGCATTATTGTTTAATTAGCATTTTACAGTTCTCTTGAGTATTGTTATGTTTCCTCAGATCTCCAGACTTGAGGGGAAACTAGAGGCCCCAGTGCAGGAGAACGGAGAGAACTTCTCTGTAGGAGAAAGACAACTGATGTGTATGGCTCGAGCACTTCTCCGCAAGTCAAAGGTTTGTACCTGTATCCACTTCTTCTTGTTCTTTATTCACACACTTTACACATCTACTGCTGCTGAATAGCCACCGGATTACGACTGCTACACTATACAGTCATGGTAGAAATGAATAGACCACTCTTTTCTTCAAATTCTTGTTCATTTTAATGCCTGGTACAACTAAAGGTACATTTGTTTGGACAAATATAATGATAACAACAAACATAGCTCATAGAGCTGATATCTAGCTATTTTCCATGGTTTTCTTGATAATAACCAAAATCATCATCAAGAAGACCATGGGAAATGGCTAGATATCAGCTCTTAAATTAAACTCGTATGAGCTATTTTTGTGGGGGTATGGTGCTTGAACATATTTAGATTTACAAAAGGGGGCTTTGTACGAAGTTTGGGAATCACTGCCCATTGTTAGATTAATAAAGTAATCTTCTTCTTCTTCTAACTCTTCTTCTTCTTTTTCTTCTAACTCTTCTTCTTCTTCTTCTTCTTCTTCTAACTCTTCTTCTTCTTCTTCTTCTAATTCTTCTTCTTCTTCTTCTAACTCTTTTTCTTCTTCTAACTCTTCTTCTTCTTCTTTTTCTTCTTCTAACTCTTCTTCTTCTTCTTCTTCTTCTTCTTCTTCTTCTTCTTCTAACTCTTCTTCTTCTTCTTCTTCTTCTAACTATTCTTCTTCTTCTTCTAATTCTTCTTCTTCTTCTAACTAATCTTCTTCTTCTTCTAACTCTTCTTCCTCTTCTTCTTCTAACTCTTCTTCCTCTTCTTCTTCTTCTTCTTCTTCTTCTTCTTCTAACTCTTCTTCTTCTTCTAACTGTTCTTCTTCTTCTTCTTCTTCTAACTCTTCTTCTACTTCTTCTTCTTCTAACTCTTCTTCCTCCTCCTCATCTACACCTGCTGTCCCTCCTGTTGACCAACAGATCATACTTTTGGACGAAGCCACAGCATCCATCGATGCAGAGACAGACGCCTTGATCCAGAACACCATTAAAGAAGCCTTCCAGGACTGTACCATGCTCACCATCGCACATCGTATCAACACTGTGATGCACGCTGATCGTATTCTGGTCATGGACGCCGGAGAGGTAACAAACAAACACAAATACGCAAAGATAACGTCTGTGTGATGCTAACGCTGGACTAACAGCAAGTGTTGTGTCCAATAGGTGGCAGAGTTAGACGATCCAGACGTGCTGAAGCAAAGACCAGAATCTCTGTTCTCCTCACTCCTCACAGCTGCTAACACTGTCAACACCTGAACCACACACACACACACACACACACACACACACACACACACACACACACACACACTTATAACTGTAAAATAGTAATTATTTTAACAAAAAAATCTTAATCAATCCTTTCATATTGTAATCTGAACCAGGTGCTTGTATCAGATGTCACTGAGCAGCAGACATGGAGTTTAATGTTCTTCGGAACAGGACGAATAGTGATAAATTTATGTCTCCTTTCTGCTGAAACAAGTACCTGGACAATGTTGTATCACATGATGTTTTTATTATTGGATATGAATGTATATTTAAAGCATATTATTTATTGATTTTCTATTACTTTGTTTGCTGTCAGGTCTTTGAATCTGCTGGGTGAATATGCACTACATGTTATTGCATTTCAACATAAAAAAAAAATTCAGTGTTACTTGTGTAACATAAATTTAAAATAAATCATAAAAATGTTTACGTTCCAGTTGCACTGTGTGTTGTTGGCTCCAATCCATGACACATTACTTTTCTTCCTTGTTATTTTCTGTCATTTAAATAGTGTTCAGAATAGGGCTGGCAATCGATAAAAAAAACCCTTATTTATCACATAATTTGCTGTGATTACTTGCAATTAACTGCTTATTCATCTTGACAGCACTAGCTGTGACTCATTGTTAGCTTTTTGTGTAATAATTGGAGCACAATATATCTCATTACTTATTTCTGCAGGCTATTGAGCAGCCTATTTTGTGTTTTTTTTTCATCAATTGACCCACCACCCACTATCAGCTTCAGTGAAACCATTTAGAAATGAGGAATGAAGGGGTGACGGTAATGCTCTAGTGCAGCAGTTCTCAACCTTGGGGTCGGGACCCCAATTGGGGTCGCGAGATGATTTCTGGGGGTCGCCAAATAGTTTTGGAAGTCAGCTCTGTCTCCACTGTGTTAAAGTGTTCATGTGTTAATGTGTTTTAGTCTTTTTGGTCATTTTGTGTTTTTTTTTAGTAATTTTGTGTCTTTTTTTGGTCATTTTGTTTCTTTTTTTTAGTCATTCTGTGTCTTTTTTGGTCATTTTGTGTGTTTTTTTTAGTAATTTTGTGTCGTTTTTTGGTAATTTTGTTTCCTTTTTTTGGTAATTTTGTGCCTTTTTTTTAGTCATTTTGTGTCTTTTTTGGTCATTTTGTGTCTTTTTTGATCATTTTGTTTCTTTTCTGGGTGATCTGAACTGTGCGTGTGAGATTGTGTTCAGTGAGCGGGGGTCACGGAAAAAACATGCATGTTAAATTGGGGGTCGCAACTCAAAAAGGTTGAGAACTACTGTTCTAGCGCAGCGGTTCCCAAATGTTTTTAGCCGCGCACCCCCTTCTATATCCCAACCGTGTTGGGATATAGAAGCACACCTTCAAAAAAAACAAAATGCAATAAGCTTTTTTTATAGCCATATTAAAGGCGGCATGCTCAAATGAGAATATAATTAAATAATCACCATCACAACAATGCGCTCTCGCATTTGAATTAATCTGAAACACTGTAAAACAGTTTCAATATAATGCAACAAAGTTATGTGCAAGCTTCCACTTTTAAGAGCAAAGAGGATGATGACAGGCTCAGGATCAGAGGCAGAAAGCACATAAGTTGGGAAAATGTTATAATATTTTGAGCCGCGTTGCACAAAAATTGCAGCAAGTTTAAATGAGCGTGGAACTAAAACAACCCGTCATCATAACACAGGTTAGAAAAATGGAAGAAGATAACTTCTTCTACACTCTTCATTTTAAGATGAAGTGCATTTTGAATAGCCTGCATTTATTAATTAATTAATATTACAGTTTTTGATTTTACATTTTACAAAGGAAATGTTTATTTACACTTCTTTATTGTGTGGGGGAAAAATGTAATTGTGTAATTTTTCATCTCTCGCACCCCCTAGAACAGTAGTTCTCAACCTTTTTGAGTTGCGAACCCCAATTTAACATGCATGTTGTCTGCGACCCCCGCTCACTGAACAGAATCTCACACGCACAGTTCAGATCACCCAAAAAAAGGAAACAAAATGACCAAAAAAGACACAAATTGACCACAAAATGATCAAAAAAGACACAAAATGACCCAAAAAAGACACAAAATGACTAAAAAAGACACACAATGACTAAAAAAGACACAAAATGACCAAAAAAGACACAAATTGACCACAAAATGACCAAAAAAGACACAAAATGACTAAAAAAGACACAAAATGACCAAAACAATGAAACAAAATGACCAAAAAAGACACAAAATGACCAAAAAAGACACAAAATGACCAGAAAAGACACAAAATGACCAAAAAAGACACAAAATGACTAAAAAAAGACACAAAATGACCTAAAAAGACGCAAAATGACCAAAAAAACAACATTAAATGACCAAAAAGACTAAAACACATTAACACATGAACACTTTAACACAGTGGAGACAGAGTTGACTTCCAAAATGATTTAGCGACCCCCAGAAATCATCTCGCGACTCCAATTGGGGTCCCGACCCCAAGGTTGAGAACAGCTGCCCTAGAAGCACCACACTTTGGGAATCCCTGCTCTAGCGGTTTGTGGAGTCAGGAATTTACTTGAGGATCAGTTCATGGAAAAAGTTTGCTACTACAGTTCTTTTAAAAGAGAATTTCACACATATGGGCATCTAATCCAGTCTTATGAGGAAGAGGGTTTTCTGCGGTGAAATCCTGTTAAGGCATGACGTTCCTTTCAGATGTGATTATTGTGTTTTAGTGGTGAGGTCTTGTCCCCGGCCTGCTCTTTCAATCCCTCCTTTATCTCTCAAGCCTCCGTCCCCTCACCTTCCACTCATGATAATAACAGTGATACACAATATCAATATTAAGATATATAATCTTTTCACATGACGGTTTAAAGAGATGCCTCAGTTTAAAAAATAAAAGCATGTTTAGAGCTCTAATGAGTGCTTCACACTCAAGCCTGTTTATTGTAGAAATCCAATTTTAGAACAAGGTCAAAAATACGCTGCCTTAGTTTCTGGCTTAAATGTTTACTGCTGAAGCCATGAGTGGCAAGCGAGAAAAGAAAATCTGTTGATTCATTTTGATTTACACAATTACAATTTCTTGTCTAAAATGTGTTTATGACTTAAAAAGTGAAAAAATGGTCTAAGTTTTATAATAAAAAGTGTTTTAAATTAATGTTTTTATGTTTTTTCAGTGAAAAACCCCTGACTATATAAAATATGTATGTAGTCTCGCCCATAGTTGTCATCTTTATTTCTGCTGTAAAAGATGTCCAGTTATGGTGAAAGATGTTTTAAGGATAATCTTTCTGAGTTCCTCACATTTTTTTTTCATCTGTGAAACAAATCACTTGCCGAAATGTTCTCCACCTGTTGGACAGATGATAAGATACATGAAGAAAGATGATGCTGGCAAAACCATTTTCATTTTTACCTCACTTGCTATCAGGACTTCCTTGGTTTACACTGACTGTAACACTGATTGTTTATCCAGGATCAAAATATAGAAGGTACACACTGCAAAAAAAGAAAAGTTGGGTGAACTCAAAATTTCAAGGCAACAAACTTCGATAAAATTTTAAGTTGGACAATTAAACTAAATATTTTAAGTTTTGTTTTTGAGTTTGCTCAACTCTGAATTTCTCTGGCACGATTGTAACGCCACTATGAATGTCAGCTAATGTTGCGACCACAATTTTGAGTTAGCATTGATACGCTAATGGCTACTCTTGTAGCTGTAACAAGCAGCGCCGCTAGCATCAGTTAGCCGCTAGCTTTCGCTAATTACAGAATTTCACAACAAAGAAATAAGAGTCCCTTGTTGTGAACCCCAACTTAAAGATATAAGTAACAACAACCCACAAACTTGTTTTTGAGCAGACAACTGGCTTCCTTTGTTGTGCTAACTTACATTATTGCCCTAAATGTCAATAATTTATATTTCCAAGTTTTACCAAATTAAATCACTGTTTTAGGCCAAAAAATACAAGTTGACTTTTTTGCAGTGCAGCTGAGGAAGGACCACTGAGTCCATGAAGGGACAGCTTTCATTCTGCTCACAGTCAAACACACAAAACAATACTCACAAACTTAAATACTGGGCTTCACTATAGGATTTCTTTGCAAAAAGCAACATTTTTGGAATCTGCTTAGTGGTTTACTTTGCTTCTGTGAGAGATGTGTTCTCCAAAGATCCCCTTTGCCTGCTGTTTCCAACATGTTCTCCAGCTGCCATATTTCTTAAGAACACATGATGGCACCAGAGTTGTTGCTTTTCTTGCTTTTTCTGCTGACAAGCCGATGATGGAATGACTGATCAAGGGTTTAGTCTCAAAACACAATTGCTGTTTTGCAAAGAATGATTAAAAGCAAAAATGTCATTTTGTATAGGTCTGTGTTGTTGTTTTTTTACATCATAAAAGCTACTGTATGTTCTCAAAAAAAGCTAAAATGCATACTTTATTTTACAATAAATAAAATATTTTAAAAGTAATTCTTGCTACAAAGACAAAGTAAAACTTCACTGTTGGTTGAGTAAGTTAGTAAAAATTATAATGTATGAGGTTGGTATTTTAGCTAAAAAGACAATTTCAGTGTGACCGATTCTCAAATTCTATTGTGTCTTACACATATTCTCTGATTTCAGAGGGGAAATGTTTTCTATGCAAGATTAGGGGAGTTGCTGTTGTAAACCATTATTTTAGAGGGACTGTTAACGTACAATACATTTAAAAGTAATATTGGAAAAACATATCAGTCTCCAAGTGGATTACCAAATTGAAAATGGCAAAGAAAGTCTGTGAAAGAGGACTATGAAGATATGAAGCACCACACTGCTCCTTTTAAAGCTTGTGTTTATTGCTAAAGTCTCTAGTCTTCTTTTTTCTGCTCAGTCAATCACCTTCAGGCTCTCAACAGACATGAATACTGTCATACTTGGTGTTTTTTGTACTGCTGAACCTCATGACAGCTCCATAGTGCCTGGTTTTACGACTAATTAAATACTGTATTCTCGGTATTAATGTCCTTGTAATAACCATTAATTAACAAGTAATAAGGCCCTTGTAAGTCCTTACAAGATGCTTATTAACATTGTGTGTTTATAAGCTTATATAAGTGTTAATAATGGCATAACAAACACCCATGACCCACCCATTATGTCTTATCCATGCATTTATTAATCTTATTTTGTTTGCTTATTGATATTAAAATATACTTTATTGCTAATCTATTATCAGTTAACTATAAGTTAACTATGCTTTTTGCAACTACTGGATCTAAAGCGAGAACAATGCCTTATTACTTGTTAATTAATGGTTATTAAGGACCTTATTATAAAGCGTTACCGTATTCTCTAATAGGAATGTGGAAATTTGTTGCCTACTGGTTTAACTAAACAACGTCCATCCACAGTGTTGTTGAGGAAAGAGAGTATTGACTGCTCCGAGCAAATCTCCCCAGCTGGTTCAGGAACATGAATCTGTGGCCTTTCAGTCACAAGCTTTCTTCTTCTTCTTCCTTCAGGCCAGGGCTATAAATACAATTATCAATGGATCAGTTTTTTACACTGGGCCTGTGTTTGGGCTGATACTGTGCTGTATCTGCCAGCTGGTAAGTCATGGTTTCAACACTTTCTAATCGGATAATCATTGGTTTTATTTGATCACATCCCAGTTTATACTGTCCTTTTTACACTCAATTACAGAAATTTATCCGAGTCAGTTACTCTTGCGGACATATTTAAACACACTGGTAGAGTAAAAGACTGAAACGCATACATGGAATTCCTATATACTATTGTTATTTTGTAGTTCAAACTACTTTATAAACAAACCTGACAATTGACAATGCACATGTTATGTGAAATTACTAAAGATATAGTATAAAAAAAGCTACTTTCTAGGAAGAAATTTAGTTGAAAAAATTGCTCACGTGTTGACAGGTCATACATGAACCAAAAAAGAAGGTAGAAACTGAAATGTCGAGTCCAGATGGGGCTCCTCAGGTAACCACTACTTCGAAAATAGCATGCAACAACTTCTCTGAGCATTGATTAATACATAGCAACAATCAATACAACTAACATTTTTAAGTGTAATTTTACAAATTCTGATTCAAAACATTAAAAACATATCCAAGTATTTTTTTTACAGGTCATATATATATATATATATATATATATATATATATATATATATATACTATTCATTTCATTTTAGGGCACATAATTGTTTGTAGTCAGTGTAATTAACTACACAACAAAATGCTATGAATGTACACACACACACACACACACACACACACACACATTCTTGTACTTCTATCTTTGTGGGGTCCCTCATTGGAATAGTGAATTCCCTAGCAAGGTTATAATAGTTTTGAATGTTTCATTAGTTTTTTCATTAGCTTTTTTGGTTGTCAATTATTGTTTTCAAATTCAATTAGTTTTAGTTAGTTTTTAGAGTGAGTTTGCTAGTTTTAGTTTAGTTTTTATTTTTTGAAATGTTTTAGTTTTAGTTTAGTTTTTATTAGTTTTAGTTTTTTCTAATGGGGTATTTGTTGGGTCATCATTTTTATTTCAGTTAACGAAAATGTTTTTTCAATTCCAGTTTTCGTTATTTTGTTTTGTTTTCGATTACTATAATAACCTTGTTCCCTAGCCCCTTACGTTAACCCTTAACCTAACCTTTACCATCACAACTAAATGCCCAACATTCACCCTAACATAAACCTAATTGTAACTTTAACCCTAAAATAAAGTCTGAAATCTAAAAAAAAAAAAGCCTTTAAAGAAGTGAGGACCGGCCGAAATGTCCTCACTTTGCAAAAATGTCCTCACTCTGTTGGTTAAAAATAAATGTGTTCCGGTCCTCACTATGTAGGAAGTACAAACACACAAACACACACACACACACACACACACACACACACGCACACACTGCACTGTGGGTACGTGTGATCCAATCCAAATACGCGCGCGCAGAAGCAGCCACACACACTGTGGTGGGAGGAGCTAAATCTCTCGCGCTGCTCTGGGTGTTTGTCAGTTTCCTAAATATAGCGGACGAGGACCTGCCCGTGTGTGTCTGCTGCTGGACTCACTTTGATAAAAGAAGAGTATTTACGGAAGGATACAGAGAGGTAAGTCTTTTCTTTCATGTGTGAGAAACTCTGTAAAGTGTTTGTCCTCTCTGCTGTTGACAGAGGGAGGAGAGCCTGTCAGCACAATGTCCCGATCCTCTTCACAGTAACTTGGTCCGTCACTGTTTTATAAACAATATACAATATTGATAGTAAACGCTGTGTTCCTCTGAACGTACTTGTGTTTTTAGTTATGGCAGTCATTTGTTTTTGTTGTGATTTTGTGGCTTAGTGTCATTTTATGTGAGTACAGTACGTCTACTGTACGTGCTGAGATAAACCGTGATGGAGAGCTTCATACAACTTTAATTCACTGCAAACCACCAGCTGTTTTAGCCGGTTAGTTGGCTTCACTTATCTATTTCTGCTTGGCATACTTCTATCCTGTTTCAAAATTATAAGTGTATGATCATTCCTAAGAGTAAGGCTGCTACTGGAAGACCAAGACCTAAAACCAAAAAGTCAGTTTGTGTGTATCAGTGCCATTACAGTGACTCCACAGCAATAAATACATGAAAGTAACTGTAGTGTTGCTGTTGGACCAATTAAGTAGTATTTTATGTGATATAGCTGAACATGGAGTGCTGCAGATACAGTATGTGAATTTAAAGAGTTTTATTCCAAAATGCTGTAACTTTAATACCTCAAAAATACTAAACCCTACTGTATGTCCCCTGAAAGACCTAAAAGAAGAGACATCCTGTAGGAAATCACTAAGTAACACGACAGACATCACAGAGGGAATTTGTGGGGGAGTTATTATAACTACAATTTGATTTTTGTTGATGCGTGTTGTCTGGTCAGAGCTGATGTAGGTTAATTTTGTTTTAAAATGTAATTGAGAAGACTTGAATTTCAAGTCTATCTTAAAGGGACAGCCCACCCTTAAAATCAACAATATAATTTTTTTTGCTATTTATCAATCTAGATCAGTAGATGTAGCTCTTTGGTCTCTCTCCAGTGGCTCCCTGTTGCTTTCACAAACATTATATGGAAATTGATAAATTAAATTTTTCTCCAATTAAAGTCTCCTTTTACATTATTGTAGTGATTCTTTCATTCTCCAATTGTAAAAACATGTTCCCTATAGACAGAAAAATATATATATTTTCATCAACCTAAATGTGCATCGTAACCTATGCCCATCTGGCTCTTCACTCTGTCCTCTAAATCTTGCCAAACCTAGCTATAAAATAAAAGTCTCTGAGGAAAATAGTTTTCTTTCACTGCCAGTGCTTCTCGCTTAGTAGTATGCTTGATCTGCAGTGAAAAATTGGCAAATTACTTTCACTATAAGGTTTAAAGATGCTGCTCCAAATGGAACATTCTTTATCCTTTTTTGGCTAAAAAAACTCTTTTAATGGAAATGGTTGCTGACCCCTGATCTTTTTGAGTAATCATAGTTTTAAAACAATATTAGTACATGATCATTGTATCAAAAGCATCTTACATGATTAATCTATAAATGCCTAGAGAGAGGGCACGCACACAGTTTGTGAATTACGCATGCATAGATAGTGACTTAGTCAATCAGATAGTGATCCCCATGCACAGAGACAGAAAACAGAGACAGAATAACAGATTATTTCTAACAATTGCTGAGTGTTAGAGATATTGGCCCTAGAGAGATGTCTGCCTTCTCATAAATATAATGGAAGTAGATGACTCTGAAAACACATTTGAAAAGCTCAGCAACAATGTCTCTTCCAGGAATCGTGGCCTGGTTACTCCAGGTAATCCACAGATCTTGTTGTTGACAATTTCTAAAAGTTTTCCTTCTACTAAACTAAACCCACCAAGAAGGAATACTTTGATACTGCTATCTCACTTGAACTAGCCAAAGTTACAGCTCAACTGAAGAAGAAACCATTAATGTTTACATCTCACATTGTCAAAAGCATCTCGTCTATGAAAGATGCCCACTTCTTATTGATACGTAAAGAAAATAGGTCCTACATCAAACTGCTCACAACAAGGTCTGTGTATTTTCTTGAGTAGCCAGTTTACCATTTCTGGTAAGAGACATACAGTAGCTATTGGGGTTTTAAAAGGTTTTTGACACTTGAGCACCACAAGGGAAGTCCCATATCATTCCACTGTACTTTAAAAGAAGCCCAACATGTCTACCACTGAGATCAAGATTCATAAATAGCACTGCAGGTAAGAAAAAAATATTTTCTGGGTGAGCTGTCCCTTTAACACAATACTGCTTCAGCAGGCAGACATTGAAAAAAGAATCCCTTTGTGTGGTCATTATTGACAGGAGAATTAACTTCAGCATCCAGTAATGCTTTCAAAGTGCATAAGGGCATGAGACTGTTACTTAAAGACAGCCTTGAAAAAAAGGGAATCTATAAGCCTTAATGTCCCCCCTACACTGCAAAAAAAGAAAAGTTGGGTGAACTCAAAATTTCAAGGCATCAAACTTCGATTACATTTTAAGTTGGAACTAAATAACAATAAATAATTAAACTAAATATTTTAAGTTTTGTTTTTGAGTTTGCTCAACTCTATGTCAGCTAATGTTGCGATCACTAATTTTGAGTTAGCATTGATACGCTAATGGCTACTTTTGTAGCTGTAACAAGCAGCGCCGCTAGCATCCGTTAGCCGCTAGCATCAGTTAGCCACTAGCATCAGTTAGCCGCTAGCTTTCGCTAATGACCGAATTTCACAACAAAGAAATAAGAGTTAGCAGAACTATTGTCCCTTGTTTTGAACCCCAACTTAAAGATATAAGTAACAACAACTCACAAACTTGTTTTTGAGCAGACAACTGGCTTCCTTTGTTGTGCTAACTTACATTATTGTCCTAAATGTCAGTAATTTATAATTCCAAGTTTTACCAAATCAAATCACTGTTTTAGGCCAAAAAATACAAGTTGGCTTTTTTGCAGTGTACCTATTGGTATGTGTTGTTTTTAGTTGAATGTGTGGCTCAGTTTTAAGACAAGTTGCATTGTCAGTGTGGTTTCTAAGCAAAATACGAATCAGTCTTAACTCACAATATATCATGCAGGCAACATAGCCACAACATCGAACAGGTGTGAAAATTAGATTCGGTAAAATTCATCACCATTTTGAATAAATTCAAGGCAGACCTTAATGTTTGGCTGACGGGAGAAAAATATTTTTAGAGAAAAAAATGCTTTGAATTTCTTCTCAGTGACAAATTATTTAGGACTTTTTTAGTCTGTGATTACAATAAATACTGCAATTTGCTCCGAATAGTCTGTTTTCAGTGATATTTGATTTTTTTGCTAGCTGCAGGGAATTTATGTCACCAAAAACAAAAATGTAGGTAAGAAAGAAGAGATTGGCAAAACCTGAAGTTCATTTGTTTTTTTTTTACCGCTGGCTGTGGTAACTATGTCAGTGGCTCTTAATTTAGACAAGATATTAAAGAGACAAATAGACAATAGAAACTGAGGTGGGAATTTGACCAACTGATGGTTGCGTGAGCAGATGTGCCAATACACGTTATGCCTCGAGGCAGATATAGTTTCAGCCTTGCTGAATGTTATTCTCTTTATGTCTTCTGTCACAGACCTGTATTTTACGGCAGTGTGAAGATGGTAAAACTTGCTCACAACCTGACAGAGCCTGGAGGAATTCTCAAAAAGCTGATAATTGATTTGAAATTAATAGCTTTATTTATTCACCATTACTATTCCCTGACATTTCTTCTTTAAATCATGCTCCATTTGAGCCTCACAACTCTTAGTTAAGTCAAGAAAGATTTCAGCATTTTGGTAAATGTCCTTCCCTTCATTTTTTTCAACCTGTATTTTTTGTTACAAAGAGGTTTTAAAAACATGTTGAAAGGAGAAGAGAAAACAGGTCCTTCAGAACGTTTTAGGTGACGTCACTGATGCAGGCTTAATGGTTTTTTAATAGGCTATGCTGTAACTGTGGGACAAAGAGACAATCTGCAGTGAATCAGCATTTTATCAGGAAACTAATTTTCCAACACCCTTTTGTCTTGTGAGTAATAGGAAAACCTGAAAATGTCTATGGAAAAGACCAGTGGCTAAAAAGGCTACTGTATTGGTGTGTAAGGCAGCTACAGATCATCATTCCACATGGACCAATATTATAAAAGTCTGATTTGCTGGTGAACAGAAAATGAAAATGTCTTGCTCTGGAGTTTGGGCCTCTTTGGTGCCCCGCTGCCTGGTCCCTGCTCTTTGTTTTCATATTTCATTAGGAGGGCTAGCGGCATGTAGCATCACCTTCAATTATCCTCCCTGTCAGCGGACTGACAGTGCCTGTCTGCTGGCTTTAGTGATTACAGGCTTCAGGGGACAGGTAATCAGGTCATGGTTATACTGTCACCCTGTCAGACTGCTGAGACCACAGGGAGCATATGGGATGAAAGAACTCTCCCATCTCCAGTCAGTTATCTCTTAGCAGGCTTAGATATCCTGGATACCGTCTCGTCTGGGGCAGATATACTTAATTTTGTTGCACTCTAATGTAATGTGTTGTTGTTTCTCTTCTTTGAAAGTTTAGTTCAGTTATCATGTGAATGGCATGAAGGATAATGAGTCTCTATATGAGCCAATAACATAATGTGACTTTAAAATGCTTTGGTTCAGATTATTCACTTCATAGTACAGTTTCCAAACCGGTTTAATATTATGCCAAACACTGGACCGGACTGGAATACCGATTTTTTGCCCTTGACTCAGACTTACTCTGCCGTGTCTCATCTTGTCACCCCAAAAACGTGACCTTGTTAGTAAACATCCACAACATGCGCTGTACACATCGCCCCCTTTACTGAAATGTCATCACCGCGACAGTAAATTGTGCACAGCCTGTCAAACACTAGTGGCTCCGTCAGTCTGTTTATACACAAATATATTATTATGTTAATTACCTATTCGTATTGCTTATGACCAATAAGCAATAAGTTGTTCTTTTTATTTAATTGTGTTGTCATTGTCTCTGTGTGTAATGCTGCTGCTACACTGTAATTTCCCAGCTTGGGATAAATAAAGTCTATCTATCTATCTATCTATCTATCTATCTATCTATCTATCTATCTATCTATCTATCTATCTATCTATCTATCTATCTATCTATCTATACAATACAATACAAGTTGGATTAACCCTTTATCAGGCAAAGAACTATATTTGGTAACTTCAGGTAATATTTCGAGAAAAAAGATGCAAATTTATTAGATTAAAGTGGCAAATCTACGAGAAAAAAAGTCACAGATTTAAGAGATTTAAAGTGGCATATCTGCGTGAAAAAAGTTGCAGATTTACGAGAAAAAAGTGGGAAAAAAGCAACTTTTTCTCTCAGATTCACCACTTTAAATCTCATAAATCTGTACATTTTTTTCTCGTAGATTTGCCACTTTGATCTCGTAAACTTTTTTCTCAAAATATTATTTCGTATGTTTTTTTTTTTACACATTCTGGCTGTATGTAATATCCTCCAATATTCTCTAGGGTTGAAATTTGGAATTTGCAAGTATTTCAATGAGTGCCCTATGAAGGGTTAAGCTTTGTGACACTGATAGTCACTGTTAACCTGTTAACCATATCAAAGTTGGTACTATGTTAATGTTGTGTTTATAGCTTGTTTCTGCTGCCCCCAACTGGCCTAAAACTGTTACTGCAGCGTTAAAGCAAATACTTCTCTCTGATTAGTTTGAGGGTGTCACCAATACATTTCAAGGCACTGCTAATGCCTGTTGGCAATCAGCTGCTGATTGATGGATCATTTTGCTGGAGGACTGGCTTCATAACGTAACGTAATTCAGTTTCAGGCAAATATCCGTTCAGGGTCCTGTCTTCTGATGCAGATTTATCAAAATATCTGAATCACTTTATAGCTGTCAAGATAATTTAGTAACCCAGGAATAACAGTAAAACCCTGGACATCCTGTGTTGTCAGGACTTTCTGTAGGAGGTACTGTAAATTATTTAAGGTGCACCACCGTATGTTACTATGCATCTCAGTGAGAATTGTTGTTCATCTTATGCAATGTTCTGATTACTGTAAATCTGATTCAGATATATGTTTCAAGTGTTTACATTTAAAGGGCAATAACTTCCATCAATTCATAAAAGTATGTGACACAAAGGGACCCAAACTTCAGTCTTCTCTGCAGCAGAAAGGTATACAGTGCTGCACAGTTTAACCATTGTGGAGATTGTGAGCATATGGATGACATAGTAGAAAATACTTTAAACATAATATATTGTATTCTGTTTGCCAAAATGAAACTGGTTATCATACTCTGCAGTGGTTGGCTGGATGTTTGATATTGTTTCATGAGAATGACCATCAAATATTTGCTCTATCCTAATGTAATAAGGCTGGAAACATTTCTGGGATCCCTGCCCATTTAATCAAATACACTTGGTCTTTATGCTCGAGTATAGATTACACGCATATAATTTAGTCGGTGTTGCGTGTCAATTTAACTGGTTACTGGTCGGGCTGAGAGTGTCTGGAATCACTCAGAAGAGTGAAGAGTTTAGCAGTGGATTAATATCCGTTAATGTCAACATTCATTGTTTCTAGCATGTAAAGGACGGTGAAATGTTCACCATCATCTTCAAGTGATTTCTGCCTCTGTCATCTTTGGCTTCTTTTTTTTAATCTCAGTTAGATACTTTTATGTTCTTTACATCTGGTTCTAGAGATCATGCCTGATGCCTGTTTTGTATTTTATATTGGCCATTGCAAAAGTTAAAATACATGCCATGCCATCTACTAAAGACATGTATTATACATCGAGTTAAACGGCTTGTTTTTGAACAGAAATCTATTGCATTAGTGCCAAGAAATGCCGGCCATTTCTAGGCTAACATTGGCTAATGTTGCACACTGTTGCTGTACGGAAGCTGGAGAGAGACAAGGCACTCAGGAGCCTGAATGAATGTCACATCATTTGGATTTTCAGGCCAAAAAACTTTAACTTAGAAATTTCCACAAGCAAAAAGCCAGGAAAGTTCTAATTTTTATGGTACTAATACAAAAGCGATTAATACTAATACACTTCTTCACATCATTAAGACAATTATTTGTTTTGGTTTAAAAAAGTACTTTAAAGAAGAAGCTTCTTAAATAAAAATAAAAAAAACATGCTGCATTTTTTTAACATGTGGTCTTCAGTCCACCAAGCCACACTGCAAAAAAAGAAAAGTTGGGTGAACTCAAAATTTCAAGGCAACAAATATTTTAAGTTTTGTTTTTGAGTTTGCTCAACTGTGAATTCAGATTTTTGTCAACTCAACTGTAAGTTGTACTAACTTATACTTTTACATTGTAATAACTTTTAATCCTTACTTCTGCTAACAATGTGCTGAATTGGCACGATTGTAACGCCGTTATGAAATGTCAGCTAATGATGCTACCACAATTTTGAGTTAGCATTGATACGCTAATGGCTACTCTTGTAGCTGTAACAAGCAGCGCCGCTAGCATCAGTCAGCCGCTAGCTTTCGCTAATGAATTTCACCGCTTTCCCGCATTTCACAACAAAGAAATAAGAGTTAGCAGAACTATTGTCCCTTGTTGTGAACCCCAACTTAAAGATATAAGTAACAACAACTCACAAACTTGTTTTTGAGCAGACAACTGGCTTCCTTTGTTGTGCTAGCTTACATTATTGCCCTTGATATCAATAATTTATATTTCCAAGTTTTACCAAATTAAATCACTGTTTTAGGCCTAAAAATACAAGTTGGCTTTTTTGCACGCTGGAGCTGCTTGATTCAGCCTTCGTGGTGCTGTTTGCTGCTAATGCTTACTCTCCAGTACTAGTGATAGAGAGCAGAAAAATCTGATAATTTCTTACGAGAAGTCAAAAAGTATGACTTTTGTGGCACCTATAAACACGTAGATATTGTGGAAATAAAAGCTGTTCCTGGTAACATGACAGTCTTTAACCACTTGTCCACCCTGGCAGTTAGTCTTTGTGCGGCTGTATGGAGTCCATGTGTTCCCCAGTGGCATTTCCTTTCCCTCCTAGTTTCCCTAATGATAGAATATTTGGGGCCTTGTGGTAAACAGAAATAGCAACACTTCTGAAGGACAGGCTTCTCTTTTTGCACCACACGCTGAAGAAATAGAAGCTTCACTGTGTGTGTGTGAGTGTGTACTTTATTGAGAGGCTATTTTGAGTCCTCCGTGACCGACTGACTGACTTAGTTTTTTTTCTAGTCAATTACACGGCTTGCTTTAGCGAGCCTGAGCTAATGCAGGCTGCTGCTGTGTGGACTAATGCATTTCTTATCCACTTTGATTAGCTGTGTTGATGCCTGGCTAAACCAATGACATGCTGTAACACACAGAGCGGAGAAGATGAGAGGTTGGTTCAACTCTTCTTCCTATGGAGGCTCGTTGTGTGCTTGTTACCTGTCTGTGCTGATGCTAACATCCAGACTGATGTAATTATGGAACAGCATACGCTCATATTAGCTCTGTCGACTGCACTTAAATCTGCAAGTTTTTATGACACACATTTTCTGTTTGATGTGATTATACATACATCATATCTGTTTTGGAAAAATGATCCCTGTGCTTTTACTGCTGGTTTCCTCACATCCAGAAACATGCCTTCATTCACTACAGATGGTCTTCACACAAACAGTTGTGTGCAAACGTGTGTCCATGAGTCATTTTTTAGAAAAGCAGTCCTTGAGTTACTGCTCTCACTGAATTTAAAGAATAACAGATCTAGGGATGCAACAATAATAGAATCATTGTTTCAATAATTTTTCAACATGTGCTGGTCTCATGCTTGTTAAATGTGAGAATTTGATGTATTTCCCAAATCCAAAAGACATTCGATAAATCATTTACAACAGAGAGAAAAAAGGAAATCAATCTTATCTATAATTGAGAGGCAGAAGACAGTATTTTCTGCAATCTTTGCATGAAAAATTACTTCATATATTAATGGATTGTCAAATATTTTTCTGTACGTCCATTACATATGATTGAAACACAAAACCAAAGTCTTGTAATCACAACTACAGTTTCAGTTAAAAATTAGACCAGCCACTCTCCATTATTCTATTCTAAACTAATCTAAACTAAGGCTTTTTGCTGTTGTTTTTCTTTCAGAATCTGAGCTGGAGGAAGAATTGCTGTCTGACTGTAATATCTCCTCCCGTATATCAGTCGTCCAAGTTTGCGGTTAAAGAGGAGTTCTTCCCTCTGCCAGGGCACATACCAAACACTTTCAGGTAATATCTGATACCTCTTTCTGAATTTCTTGCAAGGGCTCTGACAAAATCTAACCCATGTGTCTGTCATCCAACCTATAAAAGTTTTATTGATTTGTCCTTTTCTGGCTATACTTAGCCCATATATTTTCTCTTTGCTTGGGGAGGACTATGGCTAATAACCACAGCTATTTGGGTTTTAAAGTTATAAAACCACAGTTTCCATTAATTGAAATAAGCAACAATGAGCCCAGCACAGAATATTTACTGTAATGTTCAGAACTGCATTATTCAACTCTTGTTCTCCTCATTGAAATTACTTGCAGACAGTGTTGAGGGGTCAGGGGAAATATAAAATGAAATTTATGTGTATTTTTATAGGGAAGTAAGATTGTAATCATGTTTACTGTGTTGAGCAATACCTTCTAGTGAAGGTTTGGGATGGTGTTCCCTCCTCTCCTCTCGCTGTGGTTTCTGGAAGAGCTCCTAATCTGTTGGACTGGAGAACTCTTCCTGCAGGGACGCCCCAGTAATCAGGCCTGAGCTGGTCCTCCCAAACCAGCCAAACCTCTGGCTGCCTGCCGTCTGACCGCTGGGCCACACACCAGCACGTTTGATGCTAAAAATGCCACAGAGGAGCTCAGAAATTACACTCAATAAATACAGAAATCAAATAAAACAATTTCCAAATATTAGCCTTGCAATCTACTTTCCTGCAGTTATATAAAACTGCCTTTGTTGCTCACGGTAAATAGGTTTCCCCCTGCCCTGCCAAGTTAAACAGTAATGTTGGGTCAATGGCAGCGTGGCTTGGCTTAATTAAACTCAGTGTTGATTTGCAGAGACAGGGTCCAGACCAGAGAGTGGTTTGGGTCTGCTCAGAGTCCTGAGGCTGTTCTTAATAGTGCCAACACTTCATTAATGCTGGCTGTACATGAGGATGCTCTCACTGCTTACTGAGTTGAGGAGCAGGTTATAACAGCAACTTACACAGAATCTCTTAGTTTAAGTTAAAGGTTCTACACTGCAAAAAAAGAAAAGTTGGGTGAACTCAAAATTTCAAGGCAACAAACTTCGATAAAATTTCAAGTTGGACAATTAAACTAAATATTTTAAGTTTTGTTTTTGAGTTTGCTCAACTCTGAATTCAGATTGTTGTCAACTCAACACGATTGTAACACCGCTATGAAATGTCAGCTAATGTTGCGACCACAATTTTGAGTTAGCATTGATACGCTAATGGCTACTCTTGTAGCTGTAACAAGCAGCGCCGCTAGCGTCAGTTAGCTGCTAGCGTCAGTTAGCCACTAGCGTCAGTTAGCCGCTATCGTCAGTTAGCCGCTAGCGTCAGTTAACTTAAAAACTGAATCTTCCCCTGACTTTGTCAGTTCCCTCTGGCCTGATTTAGGGCAGAATATCAGGGTGCAGAACCCCTCAAATACCCTAAAATACAATAGCTAACATACTTCTGGTTAAACCTCTGGTATGTTTGCTTAGTTTTGACATTAAATGACAGTCCTGCACAGCTTAACATACCCCTAGTTTACTTGTATTGCTATTTTCAAGACTTTTGCTGTAAGAGAAACAACTGAATGATATGTGCACAATATTGTTGGCTGTTTGCTGCAACTTTCTATTTCTCTTCTCTCTCTTTTTAAGTTATTTAAGTATGATATTCTAATTATAAAAATGTAGGTGAAGTAACTTTAGATTTAGTAACTGCCAACATAAGCCATCCTGCCTTTGTGTAGCCTGGCTGTTAAAGTTGATGTTATTTTCCCACAGAAGCACTAGTGTGATCTCACACGTCTTTCAGCAATTATACACCCTAATCTCAAGTGACTTATTCTATCCCAGATGTAATATCTCTTCTCATTGCAGCAATTTAGGGAAAATGTGCACATTTACTCACAGCCTCATAGTTTCTCCCCAGAATAGTCTGCAGTCAGTTTGTATGATTTTTAGAATTGGTTAGAATTTGTAAGCAACTGGTAAGGCTTGTCCATCCTCCAAACATTTTTATATCAATGATGTGTTGATATTGACTTAATTAAGATTAAGATGTGTACATTGCTTGGTTACCTCACTACCTCTGTGCTCTTCCAATGAATGGTGTCTGGCTCTGCCACCCATTCGTCCAAGGCAATCCAAACTCTTTGCACTACCAGTTCCTTCTAGAGCAGGGACGTCTCTCTCTACCTTTAAAAACCTCCTGAAGACCTTCAGCTCTTCAGAGAGCATCTTCTCTCCTAGCACCAAAACGACAATTCTACTCCTTAAAGAATTAACACTAGCACTTATTGATGCACTAATGGCTATTATTGCACTATACCTTCATTGTTTCCCTTTTTCTGTAAGTCGCTTTGGATAAAAGCGTCTGCTAAATGACTAAATGTAAATGTAAATGTTTCCATTACATGATACTCAAACATTGAACAACTGTAGGCTTGAATAGTAGCTGTTAGCTAAAAGCTGTGTTTGAAAAAACACTCATTAAGTGTAGTGTGTTGGTTTGCACATTGGAAGCACCCATTTTCTATTTCTATTGATCAAGATAAATGGTTTATTTCTGCACTGGACACCACAAATTGAAGGCTGAATTTCAAATTTCCAGAAGTAGCTTTTAGCTTTGAGATTGTGCCAGTTATTCAACCTTAATTGACCTAAAATTGACATACTAACTTGAAATGCCACTTGTAAGGAGCACCACTGATGTGACATTGATACAGGATGAACGCATGTGGAAAGACGTGTTTGATGGCTCCAACTGAACTCTACTTGTCCTGTACATTAACGCCTTGAAAAAAAGTCCACTGTTTACCCAGTAATCTCAAAGAGAGATGCTAGTGTGTGTGTGTGTGTGTGTGTGTGTGTGTGTGTAAAGGGGGGTTAGGGGAAGGGGAGAGGAGATTGCCTGAAGGACCCTCAGGATAGGGGCCTCAGATCTACTTACCATCGCTTCACAACATTAAAAGGATGATATTACTTTGCTGAAAGCACAGAATTTCAATGAAAGCAGGAACAAACAAAAATGTTAAAGAATTCATTATAATATCATTTAGTAGATCAAAGGCTAGAGATGCTTCACTGTGATGAAGTTATGTGGGTCCTCACTTATTTGCAGCGAGCATAGTGTGTGGTGTTTGTGTGATTGGAGACTTCCATCCATCTATCTATCCATCACTTTCGTCTTCAGAATTTCTTTTACAACATGTTTTTTTTCTAGAAACAAATCTTCCCAAACCTGGAGTCCAATAGAGCAGCATTTCTCAAACTGTTGGGTGGGCACCCTGAGGGGCATTGAGACATCTTAGGGGGCCACACATGACCGGGGCAAAAAATGAGTGGAGCTAAAGTTGAGTCAATCTGTTTCATGTCGAAACAACAAACGAGTGCATTCACACTAGCAATATAGTTGCGAAGTGGGAGGACCCCAGTTCTGGTTTCCCTTTTCATGTTTTTCTTTTACTGAAATCCTCAATGTTACTCAGCATAGAAACACAGAACTCTCCCAGACAGGATAATGTAAGTAACCAATTTATTTAATGGCCACCTATTCTAATCATTTTAAGTTGGATTCATATATAATACCCACTAGACTCCACTGCCATAGTTATAGAAAAGAAGCAAGTCAGATACTTGAATCAAAGCCACTGTGAATTGAAAACACTTTGTCAGTTCAGATGGGAAGAAAAGTTGAATCCAAAAGAAAATTAATTGAAGTAAACCTGCAATAAGGCCAAAAGTTGGATTTTTAAAAAATGTATTTACCGCACTATGTGGTGTCAGTTTTACAGAATTGAACAACTGAGTTGAAACCTTGAATTCTTATTAGTGGCTCTTTAACACACACACACTGACAGAAAATTATTAACACATATAGCATTATTCCAATGTTAAATAACCATAAACTGCCACAAAACAGAAGAGTAGGATACAACAATGGCACACTTTAATTTTTTCATTAATTGTACAGCAATCTAAAAAAAAAATATTGCTTCTCTGATTTGCATTTCCCCTTCCCCCACCTTCATTTGATAAGACTCCAGTAAATGAAATCCCAGCAAATCAAGTGAGCATGTTTTAATAAAAAATATTGATATTTAGCACCATTGTATAGATAATCACAAGAGGGGATGATTGTTTACTGATAGGTTGATAAAGAGCAACAGATATTTCACTTTCTGGACTTCACATCTATTTTTCTCATAATTTCTGCAAGAAAATGGCCAGTTTATTCTCAGAATCCATAAGTCATAGATTTTAGTGTCTTGGCTGTGAGTACTGAAAAAAGCAAATGCTAAAGGGGCTTGAAACCTGGTACTCCAGTCAAAGCAGAGTTATATGCTATTGGTTTTTTTTTTTTTTTTTTACACTGAATTGTTTTGGAGCAGTTGTGGTTGAATTTTGTATTTTATTTTATTGGCCCAGATCCAGCCAAGCTGCGACTCTTTTCCTTGTTTTAATTATTTCACTGTAAATGCTGCATGATTACAGTTTGGAGTCAATCATTCAACCAGGACAGTGTCACTTCAGTCCAAGATCCCCTCACCTCAGTCTCACAGCTGATGACTTTGCAGAGGAAAATCAATGGCCAAGGGAAAAAAATGGATGTATTGTGTCAGGACTGAAAGTTCAGCTGAAGACCAATTAGTGTTTTATGAAAGGAACAGAAAGTATGGAAGCATGGCCTTATTTTACAGGGCAGCTTGTGTTTCCATCTGTGTTGCAGGCATGACATCAGTGTCTCTGTGTTGAGACAGGAAAATCTTATCCCACTGCCACTGTCATAAAAGCAACACAATAATGAAATGACATCACAGCGGGCCAGTAATTAAATGAGTAGACTGCTGTCTTGGAGTTTTTACAAGGCTGGGTGATTGTGAGTAACAGTGCAGCAAGCTGGAGAGTAGGGTGTCAGAGAGTGCAGCCCTGAAGCTATGGGCTTGTTGAGTGCGAAATTTACTAATTTATTCATATTTTGTATTGTCTTATCATCATTCCTTTACATAAGTCTATATACACACTCACAGAGGCCTTGGGCGAGATGGTGTTATATACCGGTAGACATGTGTCCACTGGTAGATAATTGGCAATAACGCTTCTTCTGCTGTAGCTATTGTCGTGTGATGCCCAGATTCTTGCACAATATCGTGATCTCACGCAACCTCATATAGATAGATAGATAGATAGATAGATAGATAGAACTTTATTGTCTGTCACGAGTGACAGAAATTCATTTTTGACAGGCTCATATAAAAAACACTAAGAAACAAACAAACATTAAAAACACAAAAAAGTGTACAATCATGCTAAAAAGGAGGGGGGGGGGGGGGGCTGTTAAAAGCAACAGAGTGTTCATTTTTTGTTGTTCAGGGTGGTTATTGCAGAGGGGACGAAGGATTTTTTGTAGATGTTTTTCCTGGCCAGTGGAACCTTATAGCGTTTGCCTGATGGCAGCAGCTGGAAGCAGTGGTGGAGGGGGTGAGAAAAGTCTTCTGTGATCAGGGTGGCCTTCCTGATCACAGACCGGCTGTACAGTTCTGAGAGGGGGGTTTGTGGTGCTCCAATGATTTTGCTGGCCTGGTTAACTGTACGGGAAAGTTTGGTCTTGTGTTTGGATGAGAGGAGACTGTACCAGGAAGAGATATTGAAAGTGAGTATGGATTCAATGAGGGACTGGTAGACCAGAGTTAAAACATGTGTGCTGACATTGAAAGTCCTTAATTTCCTCAGCAGGTAGAGGCGCTGTTGGGATTTTTTAAAAATGGTGTCTGCATGCTGAGAGAAGGAGAGGCAGTTGTCCATTTCTCTCACGGTTTTGTGATGTTGCACGGTCTCGTGATCTTGTGAATCCAGCTGCATTAAAGTAGCATGATGTCACCCACTCCAGTGAAAATACAGAGGCAGCCTGTTACATTTAAAACCTGTGACCCTTGAAAGGATTGTTCTCAGGAACTTTAAAGCCTTAATTTTGGAGGCATTTTAGTTTTATTGTTTTGAATCTTTTGGGTTTAACATAACTGCATTATGAAAAATATTAATGTTGGTTTATAAAGCCCTAAATGGTCTAGGGCCAAAATATATTACCGATCTGCTGATACGTTATGAGCCGTCCAGAGTCCTTAGGTCGTCTGGGACAGGTCTACTTACAGTCCCCAGAGTTAGGACTAAACAAGGAAAGGCAGCGTTTATTTTTTATGCACCAAATCTCTGGAACAAACTCCCAGAGAACTTGAGGTCTGCTGCAACTCTCAGCTCTTTTAAATCAAGTCTGAAGACTTTTCTGTTTCCATTTTAACCTGTAATTTTTATTAATTCGCTCTTAAATGTTTTATTCATTCACTTTTTTTTTTTTTTTAATTCGCTTTTAAATGTCTTCTAATGTGTTTTATGTATTTTAATCTTGCCCCTGTAAAGCACTTTGAATGTCCCTGTGTCCGAATTGTGCTATATAAATAAACTTGCCTTGCATTGTATCTCATGTGAGGCAGTTGTTTTTGATTATAGCCAATGGAAGTTCCAAAAAAGAAAATAATCACATTTGAAGACCAGTATGGTTATTTACAACCATTTCTTAAATGAATTTACAGAACAAGTACATAAGTACTGATATATACTAGCGTGACATAAACTTATATAGACTATAATTGTTTGCCCATGTTACCCTCGCCCTTCTATACTTGACACAGTAACACAGCAACTCGTTCTGCTTCCTGAGCGGGGGAGTGGGTGGTATGGCAGATGACACTTTAAGCCATCTAATCTCCCTGGCCTTCAGCCTGGCATTAAATGGCAGGGCTGCTAGTGGAGGGAGATGAGTTTAATTATTACATTTCAGGCAAAAAACTAATTTGCTCTGTGACCTGCAAAGCAGCAGAGGCCAGTGTCAATACTCAGGCTGCATGATACCAGAAGCTAGCCTGTCTGACTGTGGGTGATGAATTAATCACAGTCCGTGCTCCCGCCGTGCCTGGCAGCAGCCAAACCAGCACTTGCTTTCCTTGCTTTTGTCTTTCTGTAAAATACATAATAAGCCATAGAAAAGGGTGAAGTGGAACATTTAAAGCTTGACTCACTCAATCTCAGGTTTTGTCATTGAGCAGATTTACAAGGAGAGTCATTTTTCATTTGCAGTGCTGCTGCTGGTTGTAACGTGTGTATTAACTTCTGCTTATTCAAAGATTGTGCCAGAGCTTAATTTGCATAAGAAAATGCTAATTTCGTCGCTGGTTCTTTTAAGTAGCTGCAACTCCATTATGATTTTTACATAAATTGTCATTCGCTTCCCTTACATCAAAGAAAACTCAAAACTGGGCATGTGGGGAGGGTCGTCACACGGAGTTCTACTCCAAACAGGGAAGTGTTAAACACTTCAGCCAGTAAACAAGCCTGATCTCACTCCACCTCCCTCGGGGAGCAGGTCCACCACATAGCCTGGCTGTTTACCATGTTTAAGTTCCCCGAAGAACTTTTATGAAAACTCCACTTATGAGAACTTCAAAGTCGGGGCTAGTGGGGGAGAAGAATCTTCTATCAGTCGGCCTAGCTACGCCTTGGGCAAGAGAGCCTCTCTCTCCCCCTGCTGATGGATACGATGCAAATAATATGCTAGAGGAAGAAGGACAAGATTAAGCAGAAGAGAGAAGTATAGGAGAGCAAGGACACGAGCAAAGCTGCAGGGAAGGTAAAGACGTGAATAAGGAATGTAATATGTGTCATCAGTCCTTAACACTTCTGCAAACAGTGATGAAACAGAAACTCTTTCATCTTCCAGCAAATGGCAATGAATCTCAGAATGCCTGACAACCAGGCCCAGCTATATAGTCTCCCAAACCAAATTTATGTTCAGCCCTGCACATATTGGAGACAGTGGTTGCTTTATTCTACTGATAGCCAAAGATTGGGGGGTTACCTACTGGTGCATGCTGGGTAGCATCAGCTTGACGCCTCATTGATTCACTGTTGGAGGGACTGGAGCAGAGGTCACGGCGGGGTCAACACAATTAGAGATGAAGCCATAGTCTTTAATGAGGAGGAGGGATGAAAGGGTTGCCAATTACTCTGTGCTGCTCTGTTCAAAAACAACCTGGTGTTGTTAAGAGCCAGCGTGATTAACCTTCAGCAGCTCTGACTGTGCTTATTCTTTATATGACAAGACTTTAAAGGAAGGGGGTGGTCAGGCTGTTAATTAGTGTTCATAATGTGAGAGCTGTTTCTTCAGAATTTGCTCTGTTAACATTTTGTTGACCCTGTTTATTGGGGTTTATTGGGGTCAAGAGGCTCTGTCGTGTTCTCTTGCACAATGGATGCTAAAGATGGGGCTGGGCTACATTTCAATATGATAATGTATTTTATGTCTTTTAATGGAATCATAATGTGATTAAAGGTGTACAGAGGCTGCGTCTGTGTCTCTATTTGTTCAGCAAATATAATAATATGGGTTGACAGAAGACTGGAAATTGATTTGCTCTATACTGGAAATCAATCAATCAATTTATGTGCATTTGAGGCATGACTTTGATTTGATATTGGCATATAATTGATTATAAAATACATTACCACACCCTCATACTGTACTTTCCATAATTTCAATTGACATTCACAATTGCTGATGCATGTGTCAATGATGCCTTTTTCCTGATAACAAGCAACTTCTGATTTAAAAATGTACTGTTTTTGAATGAATGCAGCATTGCTGAGAGAGATTGTTGTCAGTAGAGAATGGAGGAAGATAAGACGTTAAGACAAACTGATTCTGAGCTGTTGAAATGTTTTTATCATATGTGTTGTCAGTGATCCTGGATGGTGGGTTTATTAATAAAAGAAAAACGCTTATTTGCAGTCCAGCAGAGAGTTAGGTGAGAAGGTGGAGCCACATGGGTGAATAGTTTAGCATAGAATCTTGAAGACGGCGGTAACAGCTTTCCTGGCTCCGTCCAAAATCTAGATTGTAAAAATGTTGTTTTGTAAAAAAAATTGTAGTTTTGGGTTTTTTTTATGGTTTGGTGGGTTTTGGTGGATTTTATCTCCTGTGCCAAGGTGGTCATGTTTTTGGCTTTTGGTTTGTTGTTGTGTCTGTCAGCAGGATTACAGAAAACCTACTGGACCAGTTTTCCCAATATTTGGTGCAAGGGTGTAGCATGACAGATTATTTTTCACTTTTATTAACATTGTGAAATGGGGCATTTGGTGTTGGAATATTAGGGAAAAAACCTGAACCTGAAAAACCCCCCTTTGCTGTGGCTTTAAACTCAACTGACAGATATGAAAGTGGCATCAATCCTCTCATGTCACTCAACAAGGAAGCAAACAATTTTATTTCCAAGAAATTTGTTTAATCAAATAAGCCTTGACTTTTTTGTCTGCTGGGTGCATGTTTGTGTTCCATAGGACCCACAGCTTATTCTGTCAGTTTATTTGACATTTATGCCCAACTTAAAGAGAACATTTTTCATGCTGAGGTGTGTCTCGGAGATGGTAGTGGTGGTGGGGGAACTTATTCTCTCTCTTTCACTGTCAGACGAACAAGTCATGAAACAGGAAGGACTGTCAGTGTCAGACAGCTAAGAGGAAGTTGGCAGTACGGAGGAGTTTTCTTAGTCATGTCCAGTCTTGCTGTCATTGTTCTGTGGTAATGAATACTTTTCTATTGCTTGACCATGTGGTGATTTAAAGTCAGATGCATTTGAACACTTCCAAGTCTCAAAGGGGAGGAAACCAAAGCAACCCACGCAGGCACAGGGAGACAGAGAAAACAACAAGTAGAAAGGCCCCAGCTGGCTCTGGTTCGACCCCAGAACACTCTTCCTGGCAACAGTACTAAACTACTAACCGCCCGACTCCCACTGGGTACACTCAATATTTCTTATTGCCTTGTAAAGTCAAAGGTCATGGTCTGCTACTATCACCAATTTGTAATAATGTAGTTGAAGGTACCTTGTGGAGCAATGGTGGTTATTAGTCAATCCAGTCAATTATCAGATTTATTATTACTATCAATTAGTCAGAATAATAAGATCTAGGTCTTAGTCATATTTTGTGAAGTTTACAAACTCAAGTCAAGTCACTGTCACTGTTTGAATTCTAAAAAAAGTCTAAATGAGCTTTCAGTTCCAATTGTATCAATCAAAAGCAGGATTGGTCCTCAGTGAAATTACCTTGGCTTTAGTGTGGTACATTACAGAAAAATATGCCTGTTTAATCACACTTGACACCATGTAGGGCATAAAATCAATGAGAGAACTGTTGATCTCTACAAATCAAGACCCAATAGTCAAGAATGCATCCTTCAGTGCTGGAAAATTTGTTTTTACATCAAAGCGGTCTCCCCCTTTCTATCTGTCACTATCTAATAAAAACCTAATAAAATACCCTGAGCTTAATCGCTTTCTTGTAAAAAGTTTGATGAGAAGATCAACCACTGTCATATTTGCATTTTACTGAGCCAGGCTAGCTTTTTACCCGTTTCCAGTCCTTATGCTCGGCTAAGCTAACCATCTCTTTTGTCTTTTCTCTTCCAACACTTGAAACGGCGCACTTTTTAGAAATATAGTGAATTTATTGACCACTATATTAACCATCAGAAGTACTGCAAAATAGAGTTCAACATGTTAAACATGCAGTCAACCCAACATTCAATACACTTTATTTGTAGACCAATTCTAAAAAAAGAAGCCCTTTGGCTCCATTCACCCAAATACCAATAAGTGACATTCTGCTATTGTATAGGCATAGAAGATATACAATCCTTTGCAATCCAACCTTGGAAAAGTGTGTTTCACACCCTCACAAAGCATGGTCACGCTTCCAAAGATCCACAGGAATTGGATTTCATGGGTGAGATAAAGAGAAGAGTGTTTGGCTGCGAGGTTCGCTCGGGGGGCTTAGCACTTCTTGTTAAGGATACATCCAGAGAGGCGGGGGGTATATTTTGAAGTTATAGAGGGGCGATGAAAAGGTCAGAGGCAACTACAGATTAGAAAGAGCTGCTTCATTGGTGTTTGATAATTTTCCAAGATGCTAAATATCCAGAAAATGCATTATAAAGAGTGAATAACATTATTTAAAATTGTTTATCTTACCAGCTGATGACCTCAGATTTGATCAAAGGAAAATTGTACAGAAATAATACAGATTTATGCAGCGAGTGACTCATATGTAGGTTGTGTTGCAGGTTTTTGACTTCACAGTAAAATTGTATAACCAATGGTTTTATTCCAAAGTGCTTCAAATCCATTTTAATATACCATCTGAAGACACAAAAATTGCCAGAGGTTAACTATTAAAAAATATAAAGAGACTCCAGAGGATTCAGTTATGAATTACCATAAAAATGCTTTTAAACGGAGCTGCTCATTGTATTAGATTAGGTGTGACTTGTTTTTGATCTAAGGGAATTACAATACACAGCTCAGCCTTGCAGGTTCTGTGTGAGTCCTGCTTGCTGCAGCTTGATGGCCGATCTTGTGCGTTGTATTGATTTTTACGTCAGCAAGATAGAGTTTCTTCCATAGTAACATATTACATCTGCATTGATCAGGACAACTTGTCTGGGATGTGAGATGTAAATGTAGAACAGGATACATCGTTGCTTCACAGACTGAGACAAAGATTTATCGTCACAAAGAGAAATTTGGTAAATTTGTATTCAAGCTTCTTCTTCTTTCCAAGGACTCCTCTAAAGATGACTGAATCATATCTCAATCCATATGCTGAATGAAATGTTTCTTAGCCCTTTTTTCATGGAAATAGCAGCACAGGAGAGTGTGCAAATTTTTTTTTTTCCTCTTTTGAAAATATTTGTCTTGCCATCAAATCATCCAGATTGTAAAACCGATAAATCCTTGTGACCTTTAAATCCCAAATATCCAAGGAGTCTTTGTCTGTCAGTGTGTACCCTGAACTGACTTGGCAGGGTCAGCTGGGATCTGGGCCGCTGGTGAACTGGAAGGGTTAGAGGATAGCGTGCAGGCTCTTGCAAAACAATTTCCATTATATACAACTTTAAATATTCAAGGACAAATTAATATAAAATTTTAAGGGTGATTGAATATTCAATAAGAAAGCTTTTAAACAATCACTCAAAGGGAAAACGCAACAATAACATAAAACAATAGGTTTTAAATCAGGGAAGGGATTTTCTATTTAATTTATTTTATCATCATTTATCTGCTGTATGGGACATTTGAGTGACTGGCACTCGATTATATTAACTTTGATCAAACGAGTCAATTTAAATCGGCAAATAATCACTAATAAATTTCCCCTACTGCATGACAGATGCATTTCTCCCATCTCCTTACCCTGTGAACTGGGTCTGCAGTGGGGGTTTGGTGGCTCAGCTCTGGGATCCACATGCTGCAGTAATCCAGAGAGGGTTAGAATAAAGCCTGGCTTCGCCTCACACTCTGCCTCCTCCCAGATCAGATGAGATTAGGAAAGAGCTAAGGAGCTCTGGTGGAAGGCAGGGCTCAGAAACGCTGAGGCTGAGGAGAGGAGGGACACAGCAAGGCAGGTGGGCACTCCTGCAGGAGGAGAGCAGAGAGGAGTTCACTCAAGATTGCAGAGCTGAATATTCATGTTGGTGCACAAGTGAAGGAGTGTTGCTGCAGAAGAGAGTTTGGAGCCAGCTAGAAAAGGTGTGTGATGAATTAGATTTAGCTTTCGTTGTCTTTCTCTGTTGGTGTGCTTTTGAGTCATTGATGTGTGTAACGTAATTCCAGTGGTTTAATTCCAAAGCAAAAGACGTCTGAGGCCAAAATGACTTTGTAAGAGACTGTGAAGAACAAAAGGGAAACCAACTCCTGCACTCTGCTGTGACAGAAAAACTGGTTCAGTCCTCAGTGGCTTGGTTGTGCAATTGTTGGTGGAAGATGTTTGGGTGATCAAGTCGTTGTCGCTGGATGACTAAGTCCTGCTGGTTGGTTAGTGACACATGATGCACTTTATGCCCTCCTGGTGAAGCTCTTTGCACTCAGGTGAAGAAAACACAACTAGTGTCTTCATTCTTCCAGGAACAAAAGTGAAGAAAGCCTGAAGAATGATCCATCAGGTTTAGTCAGTTGCTTATATATAGCAAAGTTTTACTGTTCTCAAGAATTAGAGAGAATTTGAGTGTCTCTGAGACAAAAATCTTTGTTTGGTGCAGATCCTCACAAAATAATTACACCACAATAATTTTAATATTTTCACTGTCAATAAGAAAAATGGTTAAAAAATGTTCATTCCTTTCAATATCTTATATATATATGTGATATATTTTGCAAATCGTGCAGCCCTAGCTCTTTCTAAATAACATTGGGATTAATTTGACCCTGTCTCTGTCTCGCTCTTTTTCAGCAAGCCATGCCAAACTGATACAGGAGTAAAGGAATTGAAAGTGGAACTATGTATTAAGGATTGTGTGTTGAACTCTGCACTACCTGGAGCCCACTGATTCTCTCCTTCGGCTGTTAGAGGAAGTCGTTTCAGCAATGGGGAGGAAGAAGATCCAGATCACCAGGATCGTAGACGAGAGGAACCGACAGGTCAGTGTCTTCTTCTTCTGTCATCTCATTTTGTTTTATATTGTTTTACCCATTTGATTGTTCTAAGGTGTTGTCAGCTCTCATATGGAACTTAAATTACCCATTTGTGTGATTTGTGAACTCACTTGTTATATGATTGGCCATTGGATTGTGACGTCAAGCTCCAAAAGTTTTCCGGTGCAGGCTGCTGCATTTTTTTCGGCATCTTTTGCAACTCAGGCTGCTGCTGCTCATACACACAGTACCTTCACTCAAATGAATGGGATTTCTTTCCGCACCACCTGATCTGGTCTGAATGCAGCCAGAGGAGTGCATCCCCTGTAGAAAAAAATATGTCTTGTTTGTTTTTGGCACAAAAAGCCTTTGGTTGAAAGACGTCCTGTTCACATGGGATGATGTGCTGTATAAACTTCCTTTCCCTGATAATACTTTGTTAAAAAAAATTGTCAGTCTTCTGTATCACAACGTCCATCCATACAATAATAATAATAATAATAATAATACATCGCATTTATATCGCGCTTTTCTAAACATTCAAAGATGCTTAAAGCACAGTTTCTATTTTTGTTGTAGTAAAAAAGATCTAGAGGCAGCGTTTTTGGTTATTGTGTTTAGCTTTCTTGATATGTAATGTGGTGATCCGAAGCCCTGAATCCTGCTAAGATCACACTCTCACAACGAGAGATATCACTAGAGACTAGAGTATATAAAGGTATTCTAATAGAGTTTCCAAAAGAAAGACCAGGTATTATATGGATGTGCAGGTATTGACAGTATTGACAGAAACACTTTACGAAGGGATCCCTCAAGGGTTCTTCTGTAGATCCCTTTGGTTTCAATCGAATGAACTCCTAAAGATCCCTCTGAGCTGTTTTACTTCTGAGAGTGCAGTGGTCACAGCTGGTGGCGAGGGCAGTAATTTGGGGTTAGCTGGGTCCGGACGGCACCCTGTCATTAGCAGGGTGGGTCAGTGTCAGGGACACACAGTGGCCCTCTCTCCTCACCGTCTCCTTGTGCAGCCACACTGCTGCCCACTGGAATCCCTCTCTGTCTGTCTCCTCTATATATATCACCCCCAACAGCACAACAAATACCAGCCTGTCTGGAAGGAAGGTGCAGGCTCTGGAAATAGGGATGTGGCTGGAAAATAAATAACTAGGATGATGTTTGTATTTGATGTTTGGTTGTCTTGGCCGGAGCCTTTTTAGATAGACACTGCTTTAGCTGTCGGGTGTGCATCACTGGAGCCTGCTGTATATTTAGCTTCCTGTACTCTATTTTGGGAAGTTGTATTCTTACTCTATCTTTCAAGTGCATCAAGTGTTTTAGCTGGTTTTCCTCTTTTTCAAACTATCACACCATGACATACTTAAGAGTATAATGACATTAGAAAGATGCACCAGTGATATACCAGCTATCAACAGTCGTTTGTGTGATCTAAAAGAGGAACAAGGTAGTTCTGTTAAATCTTTTCTTAGAAATATATTTGCGAGTCATTCTCAAGAAATAATGAACATCATTTTAAACACCATTGAGAGGTAAAAACCCACAACTTTAATGGTAACTGCTCTTGGAATCATAGTCAGAACTGTGGCGTCCATTTGACCACTATCATCTAATCTAGTTACTGTAATGAGATGCAGTATTTATTCAGTGACTACTGCCATTCCAAATGCTTCTGGCATTAGTGCAAATGTTCAGCTTGGTTGGACATGAACTTGGTTCGCCATCTGATGCAGTCTTTACAAACTTGAACATGTGATATTGCATGAACATCCTGGCTGAAGACACTCAGAGTGACTGAGTGCACTGGAGACTAAATGTGACATTGTATCAACCCCCATTGGGGAAATATGAAAATGTATTAAAGAAATATACTTGAAAAGGACTAAATCATTTGTCAACAGCACATGCCGTCCTTTAACTGGCTTCCTGTGCTATTAAATAAAAAAACCACAGTGCTATCATGCATGTAATGGTTCTCTCCACAGTTCCCTGGGTAAAAGCCTCAGAGTTGGGCTGGAAGGAACCTCTTTAAACATACAATATAATTTGATACTGTTATTTTCTGCAAATAAATTGAGAAACTAAATGCAACAACCAATGTGTTCCACTTCTTTTGTCCTCCACACGGACTGTTTACCTTAACCCTTTATCAGGCGAATAACTATATTTGGTAACTTCAGTGGATATCAAAATGGGGTCGAGAAAAAAGTTGCAAATTTACTAGATTAAAGTGGCAAATCTACAAGAAAAAAAGTCGCAGATTTACGAGATTTAAAGTGGTGAATCTGTGCGAAAAAAGTCGCAGATTTACGAGATTTAAAGTGGTGAATCTGCGAGAAAAGTTGCTTTTTTCCCCACTTCTTTCTCATAAATCTGTGACTTTTTTCCATGCAGATTTGCTACCTTAAATCTCTTAAATCTGCAACTTTTTTTCTTGTAGATCTGCCACTTTAATCTAGTAAATTTGCAACTTTTTTCTCAAAATATTTTTATTTTTTATTTTGGATAACTGCCAAAGTTACCAAATACGGTTCTTCGCCTGATGAAGGGTTAATACAATCAAAGCCTGCTCAAATGGGATTTGATCAATACTACTTAGACTTCAAACAGAAACCAGAACACTTCTGATACCAAAATCTAGTCATGTTGCCTACAGATTCTGCATTTATATGTAGATAGAGACAACTGAACCACTAACTGCTCTAGTGAATCTGCTCAGGAGCCAATGGTATAAGACTGTGTGGAAATGTGAGAACATGAAGCACGCAGACGAGCACCAAACACCTGATACTCTGCATTGCTGGAAATCTTGGAGATGTGACGTGGTGTGAAGACAGCTTCTAGATATTTGATGACATGAGTCAGGATCCCAGAGGCCATGATAGAAGGAAGACATACACAGATATCCACAGATAAACACAGATGACTCACTGCAGGGTGTTAGCTGCACACCAAAAAGGGGTGTGGGGGGTGGATCAGTGATCAGTGCACTCCAAGCATTTCAGTTTAGCTTTAGGATTGAGGTGTAGCAGTTCAATACTAAATAAATATAGTATATAAATAGAAAGGAAGGTTATTATCAGTGCCACCTATTATTTAAAGTTTCTACGAGCAACTGAAGGAGCTAAAAGTCACTCATTAAACTTAAACAGGGTACAGCTAAAGCCATTTTACATGAATATTTGAAATTTTTTGAGCATATCAGATTTCCAACTGAAATAAGCTCACATTTGTTTGCATATTGTGCCCACCAGGTCTTTAAAAGCATTTAAAAGAATTTGAGCAGGAACTAGTTCATATTCTGGGACTGAACTTACTTCAAAATTGAAATTGTCAACGATGAATGTGAACTAGTTCCTGTGAACTGAACTTTGAACTTGTGCTTATGTAGTGTGAACTTGCACAATACTGTTGATAGTAATCATTTAGGGAGGGGAAATGTTATTCAGTTGGTTTCCCCACCCACAGAAGCATAGCAATAGGAGACAGTTTCCAGGTTATTTCCACCCTCTTCTGGGAAACCCCACTTTGACTTCACTCCTCTTGTGTGTCACAGACACATGTTGCATAACTTTTGTTGTCTCTCTGCATTAACCAAAAATCTTTCAGCAACTGAATGTGTATTTCATTGTCAGTTGATTTTGTGTCAGTATCTTAGACAGTATATGAGAAGTGGGTGTAGTCACAGTGATGTCACCCCTTGTTTTGTGAACTACTGTTTTGAAGCCTTGAGTTTGGCATTTTAGCCATTGCAACCAGTGTTTTTTGGAGCTTAGTTATTAACTTTTTGTTTGTGCGTCTAAAATGTTGTGTTGTGTTGAGTTGTGTGACGTTCCTAGGATCCCGGTTTATGAAAGCCAAACACTACACTGCAAAAAAAGAAAAGTTGGGTGAACTCAAAATTTCAAGGCAACAAACTTCGATAAAATTTTAAGTTGGACAATTAAACTAAATATTTTAAGTTTTGTTTTTGAGTTTGCTCAACTCTGAATTCTGATTTTTGTAAACTCAACTGTAAATTGTACTAACTTATAATTTTACATTGTAATAACTTTTAATCCTTACTTCTGCTAACTTCTGCAATGTGCTGAATTGGCACGATTGTAACGCCGCTATGAAATGTCAGCTAATGTTGCGACCACAATATTGAGTTAGCATTGATACGCTAATGGGTACTCTTGTAGCTGTAACAAGCAGCGCCGCTAGCATCAGTTAGCCGCTAGCTTTCGCTAATGAATTTCACCGTTTTCCCGTGTTTCACAACAAAGAGAAGAGTTAGCAGAACTATTGTCCCTTGTTGTGAACCACAACTTAAAGATATAAGTAACAACAACTCACAAACTTGTTTTTGAGCAGACAACTGGCTTGCTTTGTTGTGTTAACTTACATTATTGCCCTAAATGTCAGTAATTTATATTTCCAAGTTTTACCAACTTAAATCACTGTTTTAGGCCAAAAAATACAAGTAGGCTGATCCTAAGTTTCTGTCTTTCTAGGTGACATTCATGAAGAGGAAGTTTGGCCTGATGAAGAAGGCCTATGAGTTGAGCGTTCTGTGTGACTGTGAAATCGCCCTCATCATCTTCAACAGCTCCAACAAGCTGTTCCAGTACGCCAGCACCGACATGGACAAAGTCCTGCTGAAATACACCGAGTACAACGAACCTCACGAGAGCAGAACCAACTCTGACATTGTAGAGGTGAGTGGCAGTATAAACCCAGTATAAATGCAAATAAAGGCAAAATGCAAACAAACACCACAATCAACAGAATATTTTCCACAGACACTTGTGAAATGGTAGAAAAGATATGATATATGATAGATTTTATAATTTGTCCAGAGAAGCATATTAATGCCCTGGGAATTGTTAGGTCACCCGAGACAGAGAGTTTATTCAATGAGGTTATTCATTGCTAAAAAGACAAAAAGTCAAATTAAGAAATGGCTTTAATGGTGGAACATTTGCCTCGTAGACTTTCAGTGTATTTTATTTTCCTTACCTGAATTTACATTATTGGGTGAATCTGGAATATCAGTAGTGTCTAGCTCGCTAACGTACAGTCCTATATTGATTTCCTGATTTAGTCACAAAGGGGAGCCTGCTTATTTCCAGTCAATCCAAAGCTGAAGGCTCTGCTTTCCTGTTTTATCCCCCACACAAAAAGTTAAAAGTTAAAATCGGATGTGTGAAAATACTGTGAACACCAAACTAAAGTACATTAAAGAACTGAGGTGCCCATTTACAGAAACCTAACTATTTGTTTCTTAACCAAATGTAAGTGTAAATGTAATGTTTTAAGTATATTTTGGTAATTATTGTGATTATGTCGTGATTCACACTTATTTGGGCCAGGATAATTGTAACATAGAAAAATACAAAATGGATTTAAAGAATGACGAAGACTGAGATTTACATCATAAGTAGACTTCTAATAGGCTGATCTTTTAACAGTGGATAGTGTAAGATAAGATAAGATAAGATCCAGCTGTTCAGGCGCTCTGTGGGGTCCTGCTGTTGCGTCACGGTCCCCAAGCATCGCTGTCCTGTCTCTCACAGCACGTACTCTTTGCTGCTGCCATTAAAAATGAATGGCCATCGTGACTCACGTTCTGGCTGTTTATGTAAGCTTATAATGCGTGTTTGCTCTACTGAGAGCAGGAGTTTACTGCTTTACACGTGGCACACACACACACACACACACACACACACACACACACACACACAGTCAAATGTAAAGGAAGCTAAACTTCCCAACTAACTGTGTTTATTTTAAAAATGCCTCTTTTCCCTTCCTGAAAAAGAAAGGAACGTCAGTGTTCAAGTCTGTTTCGGTGCATGTCTTCCAGCTGCTCTCTGTCTTCTGTCTTCTGTGCAAACAGAATCACAAACTCAAACTTAACCTTCCTAAGGAAAAATAACATTGTTTCTGAAGGGGAATAAAACAGTTATAAGGCTGCATAGAACGAAACCTGAAGCCAGCACTGGGTTAGGGATAGTAATAACAGTGGTAGAGCTTGTTAACATGCATCATTAATATCGCCCATAATGATTCTATTGTCCTGCTGTAAACCACATGCAGACACCTGTGTCGACTCAGTAAGCCTTTAGCTCCATTTGCCTTCTTGAAAGCCCTCATTTGTTTTTTCCCACAAATGTCACGTAGATGGACAAGCGGGTTAAAACAAAGCCTGGAAAGTGAGAGGTGGATCATTTACATATTGGTCAGTCCATTTGCAACAATAAAAGCATGACATTTGACTATGTGTAAAATAATACCCCTCTGGCGGCAACAGACTTCCCGTGTCGTGACGGACCAGCAGAGAGCTCCTGTGGATTCATTGTGTCATTGTTTGCTGATGATTATCTCTTTCTGGCACAAACACACAAACAGCCTGCACGTTTCTTTTTCACTCACAGGCAGTCTGCACATCCAGCACAGGCTATATCTCTGAAATGTGTTTGGTAATTTGAATACACTAATAATCACTATATTATTATACTGTATAATAATCACTTGTTGCTTTTTTCAATTTCAAAGGATAAGTACATTTTCGTAGAAACAATGGATGGATCTTTCTCATGGCACTGGCTTGGAGACGTGTTGCCTTTGCTGCTTAGCTGCTAACTTTGCCTTATTTGATCATTTTTACTGTACAAATATGAAAGAGGTGTCAATCTCTCCCAATTTAGCAACTTTCTCTCAGATTTGGCTCCTATTTTATATTCTTTTAGTGACAGTGAGTATCAGCAAATCTCTCTCTCTCTTTGGGCACATGTGCAGTGAGAGCAACAGGATGCTGACTGCAGTTTCACTGAACAGCTGGTGCCAAGTGATAAATGAAAAATGTGTGAAAATTACATATAGTACCTTTGATTTAATTAAAGTGTTTCTTCCCCTCAAAATATGCAGGGTTTGCTGAGTTTATTCCACTGTCAGGATACAGTTTAAACAACACCATTCATAAAAAGTTAATAACTTCAATATGATGCAAATGTGCAAAAAGACTACATTCATGCTTTTTCAGGTCTGTCTGCAAGACGACAAGCAAACAACTTTTAAAATGTTTGTTTCTGAGTAGAATTTGGATCGATCAGAGCTATGCTATGCAGGAGATTCTGCATGCCTGGCAGATATCTGCACTTAAATCTACACTTTTCTTGTTTCAGTTTGACTTTAAACAATAACAGTCTTTTGAAATATACTCTACAGATCTACTCTCACACAGAGGAGATGAAAGTGTAACGTCAACCTAACAGACGGTGGATGCCAGGAAGACGATTTTGTTTTTTTAATGATGATGGTCTGCCAGCTAAAACAACTACAAAGTCAGTCGACTGGTCAGCTAATCTCACTGACAGATTACTCTTGTCATAATAATGGGACAGGTTTGTGTGCAGCAGACTTGAGTTTCAACAACAACAGAGCAGCCGTCCAAGGTATGCAGTGTAGTCATTTCAGTCTGCAGAGCCCAGAGATAAATGAGAACCATAACAGAAAGTGAAAACTACAACACACTGAAACCTGACACCGTGGCATACAGCAGAGCGGTTGATTTGGTTCAGTGCAAGTCAAATATGATCGGATGCGTCATAAAAAAACAATCTGTAGAAACCTTTAAAGTGTGTGAGCTTATCTGCCACAGATGTGTCGCGTTACAGTGCCATCCATATGCTTGGCCTATCGGCCAGTCCACCTACACTGCAAAAAAAGAAATGTTGGGTGAACTCAAAATTTCAAGGCAACAAACTTCGATAAAATTTTAAGTTGGACAATTAAACTAAATATTTTAAGTTTTGTTTTTGAGTTTGTTCAACTCTGAATTTCTCTGGCACGATTGTAACGCCGCTATGAAATGTCAGCTAATGTTGTGACCACAATTTTGAGTTAGCATTGATTTGCTAATGGCTACTCTTGTAGCTGTAACAAGCAGCGCCGCTAGCATCAGTTAGCCGCTAGCATCAGTTAGCCACTAGCATCGGTTAGCCGTTAGCTTTCGCTAATGACCGAATTTCACAACAAAGAAATAAGAGTTAGCAGAACTATTGTCCCTTGTTGTGAACCCCAACTTAAAGATATAAGTAACAACAACTCACAAACTTGTTTTTGAGCAGACAACTGGCTTCCTTTGTTGTGCTAACTAATTTCCAAGTTTTACCAAATTAAATCACTGTTTTAGGCCAAAAAATACAAGTTGGCTTTTTTGCAGTGTACTGGAAAAGACTCTCTCTCCAGGAAAAGGGGAGGCCTTATTTTATCTTTGATGCACCCCCAACAGCAACAAGACATCACCCTCACATGTTAAGACGCTTAACGTTGTAGCTTGTGCCTCATGGTGGCAATGATCCACATGCCTTTGGAGATCCACTAAAGCCTACTTTGACATTTGAGATGATAAGAAGACACACACACACTCTCAGATCCTCTAAGAGACACTTTAAGATAGTCTTCAGTGCCCAGACATGATGTAGTGGTTAAATCAGCATCAGTGGAGTCACATATAACCTGCTGGGTCTTGGAACAAATCCCACTAGGCCTCTCTCTCCTGAGTCTTCTCTGTGTCCCCCTGTCCACTCTACTGTCCCACTATTCAACTTATTCTTTCATACAAGCTGTACCTCCTCCATATTTAAAGATATAAACTGTTAAGCTGCCTGAGAATGGTGTGAAACATTAAAAGAAACCGCAGTGATCACATGATTAGTAACAGCTGTTGTCTTCCCTCCCCTTTGGCTGTTGGGTCAAGCAGAGTTTGCACCTGAATCAGATAATGATTGTAGAGTAACAAACTCCTGATGCTGAGCAATTGTCGTAATTTGGCTCATTTCTCCTCACATTACTATTAATGATTGCTGAGTCATATTGCATTGAATATCAAAATTGGAAACTGTTTTGCTCTGGAGCTGTATCCACTTACTGTAATGTCCTTGTAGGTATTTTAAGTTATGATTGCCATCAGAAAGTCAGATTTTTTGGTTGTAAATGTGACAGTTGGAGCAGAAAATGTGCCTGAGTTTATTTGCACATGACAGACAGAATTTTAGCCTTCGTAAGAAGGGATGAATATTTAATCGTACAACAGAGCTTCTTGTTTACGCAGACACATTCCACTGTTAGCAGACTTTTGTGTGATCATCTGTACGGGTTATGTGCTTCCCTGCGATCAGCTTGTTGTGATAAAACTGATACTTGATGCTGCAGTGCGTTAATGAAGCAGAATCAGGACCTTTCCTCTTGCTGGACTGATGCAGGGAGCATTGAATGTTAAACCGAACAACCTATTTAGTATATTGGAAAAGGTTGTTATGATAACCAAATTTTACACTTTGATACAATACTAGTATATAAAAAAAATATAATAGTCTTCAACCCTTTATCAGGCAAAGAACTATATTTGGTAACTTCAGGTAATATTTTGAGAAAAAAGTTGCAAATTTGCTAGATTAAAGTTGCAAATCTACAAGAAAAAAAGCTGCAGATTTAAGAGATTTAAAGTGGCAAATCTGCGTGAAAAAAATTGCGGATTTACGAGAAAAAAGTGGGAAAAAAAGCAGCTTTTTCCCCCCAGATTCAACACTTTAAATCTCATAAATCTACGCATTTTTTTCTCGTAGATTTGCCACTTTAATCTCGTAAAAAAAATTCTCAAAATATTATTTTCGTATGTTTTTTTTTTACACATTCTAGCAGTATGTAATATTCTCCAATATTCTCTAGGGTTGAAATTTGGAATTTTCAAGTATTTCAATGAGTGTCCTATTAAGGGTTAAAGTGGTGAATCTGGGAGAAAAAAGTTGCTTTTTTCCCACTTTTTTCTCGTAAATCTGCGACTTTTTTCGCGCAGATTTGCCACTTAAAATCTCTTAAAACTGCGACTCTTTTACTTGTAGATTTGCCATTTTAATCTAGTGAATTTGCAACTTTTTTCTCGAAATATTACCTGAAATTACCAAATATAGTTATTTGCCTGATAAAGGGTTAATATCTTTAATAAATGTGATCAAAGAATGTGTGTGAGAGCTGCATTACCTGTAATTAACATAATTTTTAAACATCTGATGGATTATTTCTTTACCACTTGTAATTTTGAGTCCACCAAACAGGTTGACTGCCTATCAGCTTAAGGCAGTTTGTCCTGAGTAGATCAAGCTAAAAACTGTGTGTGTCCTCATTCAAACAGGTCAGCTTGATGTTTACTGGAGCGTGGAAATAAGGAGCCATTGAAATGAGCAGGAGTTGAGCGTGTGACTTAAGTGGTCACCAGTTGTTAAAATGTAGTTTAAGGCCTGTGGTGAAAATAGACTTGCGAGTGTGTGTTTAAAGCTCCTATTAACTACCAGTGTCTGGGAATGTAGAGGACATGTGGTGGACAGACAGTCAGCTGGCTCGTGTGGTGTTCTGTCCTTTTCACGCTATGACGTGTAACATAATGAGGAGCAGAAACGAGATGATGGATACCAGAGAAGTGATGTCATCTCACAGACTCGCAGGATGCCAGTATGATTTGATTTTTTACAATAACTCCTGTACCGAAGTCCAGGTGCTGTAAATTAACATCCATCAATTCATCCATCGATTCTCTAAACCAGTTATGTAAACATAATCATTCTAAACCTCCTGAACAATGCCAAGTCCTTGCTGGGCTTCATTTATTTTTTATGGAAATTACATATGTTCTTTTATGTGATATTTTATACATTTTAAATTTTAATATTTGAGAATTTTCCATCACAAAAGGTATCTTTAATCTATAGCTTTTATAGCCAGGAGTTAGAAATCATTAAAGCATAAGCTGGATATTGATGCAAGGATGTAAATGACATACTGTTAACTTGTATTAAAGCCATGGTGGTTTAAAGTTCCATATATATCTGGAGTCAATAACAGAGAGAGATTTCTCGCTATAGCATTAATATCTCAAGTTTCAGTTCCACTTCCTATTTTTCACACATGTGTACATTTACATTCTGTAACAGTAATACATTAATTATAATTTCTGTTTATGCTTGATGAAACATACTCACCCCACCAGGGGCCACATCCGGCCCGCGTGATGTTAGCCCGAAATAAGAAACCAATACAACCACAGTGCTTTTATTTTTAAGGCGATTTCCGTATGTGCATGCATGCATAAGCACCTGCACAGATTTATCTTGTTAAAAACACTTTGCTTTTTGCACAGGGTTAATAAATTGTTTGTTTACTGCATAAGATACATTCTCTATATTGTTTTTGTGGTTTGAATGTATGTTGTGTTTAAACCTTAATAGGGCACTCATTGGAATACTTGCAAATTCCAAATTTCAACCCTAGAGAATATTGGAGGATATTACATACAGCCAGAATGTGTAAAAAACATACAGACCCGGGGTAGGGGGGTAATATTTTGAGAAAAAAGTTTACAAGATTAAAGTGGCACATCTAGGAAAAAAAAAATGCAGATTTATGAGATTTAAAGTGGTGAATCTGCGAGAAAAAGAGTTGCTTTTTTTCCCACTTTTTCCCGTAAATCTATGACTTTTTTTCGCACAGATTTGTCACTTTAAATCTCTTAAATCTGCGTCTTTTTTCTTGTAGATTTACCACTTTAATCTAGTAAATTTGCAACTTTTTTCTCTAAATACTACCCAAAATCAGTGTGGTTCTACGACCTGAAAGAAAGACATGGTGACCTCATTTTGGATATCCGCTGAACTTACCAAATACGGTTCTTCGCCCGATAAAGGGTTAAAATAAATTGTTTTTTTTTTTACATTTTTTTACTGTTTTATTTGACTAACTCCACATTAACATAGTCTTTTCATAACATATATTCTTACTACTAACAGCTCTAAAACCATATAATTTACTGCATTTTATAAAGCGATGAAATTCATATCGAGCAGAATTTAGTTCAGAGTTTTGGTCCGACCCTCCGCAACCTTTACAGTATCCCATGTGGCCCCTTGGGAAAATGAATTGCCCACCCCTGATCTAAAATCTAACTCCAGCATTTACCCAAAGCCTAAACTAAATGTAATTCTAACCTGAGCTGATGTTAAAAGCAGGTTCTTATTACAGTGCAGTAGGAACATTGTAGGTAAAAAAAAAATAATAGTAATCATTGACCAAAAAAATGATGCACTGTAATAAATTATTCTGTAGTAATTTCATTTTACTAAATATATTTGATAAAATGTATTAAATATAAATGCATCCTTGATTTTGAGGCAGTTGTTTAAGTAACTTTAATATAAAAATGTTTGAGATAGGATCTACTTATTTTGATCACATTAAATATCATCTTTATGTGTATGTAATTCTAAATCAAGAGAATTTTGAATCAATCCAACACAATAGAATTAGTCCGTTTTTAAATGACACTTAACACTTCCTGTTAAGTTGTTATTAACTCAACTTGTAACGTAGTTCGATTTAATTAATAATATTGCGTGCAAACTGTTGCCTCAATTTTATTGAGTAGCTATTATTTGTTTTGTTTACAGTGTGGCTGTAAAGACACTAGGTCATCGCCTGCAGACATATACAGATACAATAAGTGCTGATGGCAAGGATGAGGTACATGTAGATTTGACCTTGGAAAGTTAAATGATGTGTATCCTTTACAGAAAGGGACTTCAATATTTGTAAATTATTCTTGTAAATGTGTGACTTTATTCTCAGAGAATATCTGCGTTTTTTCTTGTAAATGTGTGAGTAGATTCTTCCTTTGTCAAAGCAGCATATTCTTTTCCAGGGCTGCCTTCCTGCAGTGGTGTGAATATTTGTCCCAGCTGTCCTGCTGACAGTAATATGATCCTCTACAGATTTGTTTGTGCTAATGAATCTCATTTGATGGCTGTATCTCTGCGGTGCTCAGGGAGGCATTAACAGCCAACGTTTTGCCTTTTATTTCCCTGTCTATCTCCCCTACACCTCTATAAACACCCAACCAAACCCAAAGTTGTTTCAGGCTCACTATAAAAAAATTCTGCTTACTCCAGTCCATTGTGTTTAAAGGACTGCTGTGAATATAGATGAGTATGTGTGTGATGTGGAGCGGCATCTCTCCAGAGGAGAACTACTGTTAATATGTGCACTACCCAGACCAGCTTTGTGTCTGTCACGCTGCTTAAAGCTCATAAAAGCAAACAAACTGTCAGGCACTCCAGAGGAGAATAATACGTACGCTGTGTCGGCAGATGATATTTGGGTAACACTTTACAATACCCATCATATATAAATGGTAAACAGATAGTTTATTAATGTTAAATCATCATTTATAAACCGTATATAGGCCATTTAGAATGGTAAATACATATTTTATTAATGTTTAACTAACTACATCATTTATTAATGACAAATCGATGGTATATTAATGTAAGTTTATAGTTACTTTACCAATAACAAACAATTAAATTATAATTAATAGTTTATCAATAGTGTTAGTTGCACTAATTCTAACATTTTTAACACCATATTAAGTATGTAAATGACATTGAAATGATTCATGTATCTTTAGGAAATTGGTTTAAAACATTTAAACGTTTATAAACCATCTATAAACATTACTTAGTTGGTTATTGTAAAGTGTTACCGATATTTGTCTAAAGCATGAATGCAGCTGCCAAGCTACTGTACATGCAAAACATGAATGCATTTTTAACGTCAATAGTACAGTTTGAATTGAGGTGGTTTTCTGTCTTGCCAAAGAGCATTCAATCATTTGACTGCATGAGTTGTCATATTATATTGTACATCACACTTCTTGCAGATCCATATGTGATAGTACAGTTAGAAAGAGAGGAGAAAAGTAAGTAAGAAGACCCAACATTTTATAAATTAACTTTTTTTCCCACTAGTTTGTAGCTGAAACAGTTTTATGATTATGATGAAATGATATTTTTCGAAGTATGATACTTACTGAGAGAGAGATTAGTTGGAATAAAAACCTGCAGCCACACAGACACATCCATGGATCAGTTTAAGATGCATTTGCATACTCCACACCTGGTGGAGCGCGTATCATAGAGGCGTTGTCCTCGTAAGCGAGCGGCCTGGGTTCGAATCCCACTCGGAGCCCTTTCCCGCATGTCTCCCCCTTCACTCTGTCCTATCTATAAAGTCCAAAAAAAATGGCCAAAAAATATCTTAACCTCCTGAGAACTAAGCTTTTGTTTGGTATGTATTGTTAGTTTCTCCTAGATATTTGATATTTTGGATATGTAGGACATGATAAGTACAAAAACTAAGCAATGTCTTTGAACAGGAAGTAGTTTTTGAAAAAAAAAACCCAAATCGGTTCATTTTACTGTATCACACAATTAATTCACCAGTGTATAAAACTTTTATTTCCTTACATTTACTCCACTTTTGTCTCGGGATAAGCTGTTGATTGACTTTAGCAAGGTGCTGCCATCTGGTTTTTACACTAATTGATGTATTGTGCTTTTTCTAGAGTGTGTACTACTGAGGACAACATGTTATAGTTAAGCAGAATTAAGTATAAGGTCCATAAAACCTAAAATGAACAAAAAAACAACAAAAAAAAAGGCATTTTACGACAGTAAAGATGTGTTTCCCTCCCCTAGTGTATTGAGAATCACAGACTTACAGAAATGTAAACATAGTCACAGTTTTTGGGAAGTGCCTTTATACTGTGAGCCTCTTGAGAGTCAGATCTGGTTTCTATTGTTGTTCGCGGTTGGTTTTCCTTCCTTCTCTTTAACCACATATCAGATAGGGAACAACCAGAGCCATACACATCCTGTGTACTGCAATACCTCAGCTTGTGACATGGACAAATGCTATTATATAGTAATGCTAAATGTGATTTATGTTTTAATAGATTTTAGGTTCCATTGAATTTGTATTTTATCTGATTTCTGTAGCAATACTATGAATAATGAAAATACATTTTTCAAAGCTGTACCTTCTCTTTAAATTACACTATAATGGTTTTAGACATTGTGATTGTAATGAAGGACTTTTCCCTCAGGGCAAACTTATAAAAAAAAAGTAAAGTAGATGTGTAAATCATTTTTAACATAGTGATCTTTTGCATGATTTATGAACTGCTCTCTGCTCTCAGTTAGTCGGCTCACCACTCTCAGGGAAATGTGGCTTTATAATAAATGTCAACTACAAGTCATTCACTGTAAGTTGTGCCAAAGAACTATTGATGTTGGTGCTATTTCTTTTTTACTAATGTTTTAATCAATATTTCTGATGCCTCTCTGCTGTGCTTATTTCACCTACAGGCTTTGAACAAGAAGGAGCACCGAGGCTGCGACAGCCCTGATGCTGACTCTTCCTACGTCCTCACCCCCAACACTGAGGAGAAATACAAGAAGATTAATGAGGAGTTTGACAACATGATGAAGAGCCATAAAATTGTAAGTTGCACTGTAGTTTATTGTGTACCCTGAGCACCTCTGCTGATGCAGATCAAAGCCTTGCTTAATATAATCTGAAGTCTGTTAAGAGACTGGAACCCACTGAGATCACCCCGCCTGGCTTTAAAATCCTATTGGTTCTGATTAGGATTCTTCTTCCCTTTCTTTTGGTTTCTATAGCATAAAATATTGGGCAAAACATGTTTCCATATGCTTGACCACTTTCATGAGGTACCTAGCTGAAACATAAAATGCAAAAAGGCAAAATAAAAAGGCAGAAACAGATTGTGGCTACACTGCAAAAAAGCCAACTTGTATTTTTTGGCCTAAAACAGTGATTTAATTTGGTAAAACTTGGAAATATAAATTGACATGACTGACATTTAGGGCAATAATGTAAGTTAGCACAACAAAGGAAGCTCAGAAACAAGTTTGTGAGTTGTTGTTACTTAGGCTATATCTTTAAGTTGGGGTTCAAAACAAAGGACAATAGTTCTGCTAACTCTTATTTCTTTGTTGTGAAATTCGGTCATTAGCGAAAGCTAGCGGCTAAATGATGCTAGCGGCTCAATGATGCTAGCGGCTAACTGATGCTAGTGGCTAAATTATGCTAGCGGCTAACTGATGCTAGCGGCTAACTGATGCTAGCGGCGCTGCTTGTTACAGCTACAAGAGTAGCCATTAGCGTATCAATGCTAACTCAAAATTGTGGTCACAACATTAGCTGACATTTCATAGCGCCGTTACAATGGTGCCAGAGAAATTCAGAGTTGAGCCAACTCACAAAAAAAAACTTAAAATATTTTGTTTAATTGTCCAACTTAAAATTTTATCGAAGTTTGTTGCCTTGAAATTTTGAGTTCACCCAACTTTTCTTTTTTTGCAGTGTATTACAAATATCTTGTTTTGGTATTAATCGAGCTCTACGTGTCACTTCCTTTCCAGTCCACCGGCCTTCCACAGCAGAACTTCATGCATGGCAGCATGTCGTACAGCTCTGGCGCCGGTGGAGGAGCGACCTCCCAAGCTCTAGCTGCAGCCACAGCAGCTCTGGCTGACAGTGGGATCCTCTCCTCACCTCACACACACCTCCACAGAAACATAAACCCTCCACAAAGACCTCCCAGCACTGGAAACACAGGTGTGTGAATGTGTGTGTGCTTATTATTCCAGGGCAAGGCAAGGCAAATCAGCCACAATAGATATTTGCTCTGCTTTGTCGTCACTAAACACAAGTTGCACCCTGAGCCGATGATTCACAATCATAAGAAACAACAATTTGCGTATGTAAATTTAGAGTTTCACTTTTTGTTTGGATGACAAAAACTAGGAAAAAAACAATCAGCAAAACTAGTACATATTAGTGGATAAATAACACAAATTGGTGTTACATTTTTTTTTTAAACTCAAAATAACAAAATGTGTGTGTGTGTGTGTGTGTGTGTGTGTGTTTATCCTCAGGTGGCCTGCAGGGCAGTCCTGATATGACTCTGCAAAATGGGTCTGGACCAGTTGGTATGTAACTCTCAACTGAAATATGTAATTCAACTTTTGCTGGACAAACGAAGTAGTAAACATAACAGCATTTCTACATGAATGTGTTAAATATGGTGCATGGCTCTGTAATTTAAAGTCATGGTAAAAAATATTAGACCACCCTTGTTTTCTCCTTGCTTTCTTGTTCATCTTCACTTGCCATTTTCCATGGTTTTCTTGATAATGATTTTGGTTATTATCAAGAAAAAAACAGGGAAAGTGGCTAAATATCCAACATGGTCTCACAGGAATCTGTGGATTAGCCACGGAATCACTCAAATTTCTGTGAGACACGGATTTCTCTACAATGCAAGTTAATGACAGTCATATCCCGTGGCTATTCCAACATAAAAAGGGATTATGTACATTCACTGAGTGAATATTTAGAAAATGAAACATATATTCCTCGCTAGAAATGTGATCAAAATCCATTTTTATGTAGAAACTAAGTCAAAATATTGATTTTTTTCACTAAAAATTAGAGAACTGCCGGGACCTTGAAAGTCACGTGACTCGGAACAAACCAATAGCCACGGGATATGACTGTCATTAACTTGCATTGTAGCAAAATCCGTGTCAGTTTCACGGAAATTTGAGTTATGCGAATCCGTGGCTATTTCACGGATTCCTGTGAGACCAGGTTCAAATATCAGCTCTTAAATGAAACTCTTATGAGCTATTTTTTGTTGTTATCATTATATTTGTCCAAAAAAAATGTACCTTTAGTTGTACCAGGCATTAAAATTAACAAGAAATTGAAGAAAACAATGGTCTAATAATTTTATCCATGACTGTATTTCTAGAAAATATTTCATTGCCAGTGCAGGTTGATTTGTATCGAAAACAATTAAAATATTTTGACAGCACCACAAACTTCATATATTATTGTTACAACACATTGTAACACAACAGACCCTTTGAGTCATATTTTGCTTATTCTTTGCAATCTGCAGCTCACATAACTGTGACGGGAGGTTGGTCACAATCCCCAGATTGGAAACCTCTGATCTAGATTGTCTGTTCTGTAAACATATAATGATTCAAACAAACACTTGAGCAAGCTACTCTATACAGGAAGTTCTGTCTTGAGTGAAAGTCCCGACTCCACGTCAGAATACTTCAACGGTTCAGTCTTTAATGCAGTAGTTCTCAACCTTTTTGAGTGTCGACCCCCAACTTAACATGCATGTTGTCTGCGACCCCCGCTCACTGAACAGAATCTCACACGCACAGTTCAGATCACCCAAAAAAGAAACAAAATGACCAAAAAAAGGAAACAAAATGACCAAAAAAGACACAAATTGACCACAAAATGATCAAAAAAGACACAAAATTACCCAAAAAAGAAACAAAATGACCAAACAAAGACACAAAATGACTAAAAAAGACACAAAATGACCAAAAAAATGAAACAAAATGACCAAAAAAGACACAAAATGACCAAAAAAAGACACAAAATAGCCAGAAAAGACACAAAATGATCAAAAAAGACACAAAATGACCCCAAAAAGAAAGAAAATTACCAAAAAAAGACACAAAATTACCCAAAAAAGAAACAAAATTACCAAAAAAAGACACAAAATTACCCAAAAAAGACACAAAATGACTAAAAAAAGACACAAAATGATATAAAAAAAACCCCAAAAAGACACAAAATGACCAAAAAAAAACCCCACAAAATGACCAAAAAAACCCATGAAATGACCAAAAAGACTAAAACACATTAACACATGAGCACTTTAACACAGTGGAGACAGAGCTGACTTCCAAAATGACTTGGCGACCCCCAGAAATCATCTCCCGACCCCAAGGTTGAGAACAGCTGCTTTAATGCAAGTGGAGGCATCTGTGTTATTTAACGAGTCTGAATGCAGCTCAGTGTCATTTGTTACTGGTTCATGTCAGCTGTATTCTTCTGTACCGTTGGATCTTCAACCTTCGACACAAACTGTCCTCCCTGCAAACTATCCTGCCTGTCATCTTCGTGCTCTCCCTCCCAGAACAGCATGTCTCATAAGAGTACTGCCATTATGTAATGTCAAGAGCAAGAAAAGATCAATTATTCATTATTATCTCCTGTATAATATATAGCTGTACTGCTCCATTCTCCGTTCAGAGCCGGGTGGTGGACAGGTTGATTTAATGGATCTATCTCATGGGATTATAACCTAAGATAAAATAAGACTTTATTTATCCCATAGTGGGGAAATTAGTTGCAGCAGCTCAAGACAGAGACAGGAGTTTCCAAAAATATAAAAACAGAATAAAGAATTAAAAAAAAGACATTGTATACATAATAAACATACAATATATACAGTTCCCTCTTGTTTTAACCCATTGAAGCCTGGAAAGCAGATACGTCGTTTTGTAGTATTTGTATAAGCTCTCACATACTTTTTGAATTTCATTTCTATCTGCTACAGAGGCTGAAAAATCTATTATTTAGTAGAAGCGTTACACTTCTGTTGAATTTCCAGAAAAATTTCAGGTTTTAGGGGCTTATTTTAAAATTGCCCAGAGGTTTTACAGGCAGGCTCTGAAAATATTCTGGCAGAATGTTTTTGAACATATTGCACCAGAGAAGCTCATATTCTATATCCACATATCAATCAGTCAGTCAACCTGTCAGTCAATACCTAAGGGAAAGTCGGGATTTCCTTCTGTCATCATTTCTCAAATGTCTTTGTATTTCTGTATTTCTGTGTTTCTGTGTCCAGTGAACGGTTATGTTGGTTCACCTGGTGGAGGCAGCTTGGGGAAGATCATACCACCCAAATCTCCTCCTCTGCCACCTCCTGGGAGCAGCCTGCTCCCCACCAGCCGCAAGACAGACCTTCGAGTGGTCATCCCTCAGTCCAAAGGAATGATGCAAACGCTGGTAAGTGTGTGTCCTAATCCTTCATGATATATATTGAATTGAAAAGGGGGCGTCCCGGTGGCTCACACTGGTAGAGCACGTACCATGAAAGCCGTGTCCTTGCTGCAGCGGACCCGGGTTCGAATCCGGCCTGAGGTCCCTTTGCTGCATGTCTTCCCCTCTGTCTCCCCCTTTCTATCTGTCACTTTCTAATAAAGCAGTAAAATGCCAAAAAAAAATATTTAATTGAAAACTGTACAAAGACAATATATTTAATGTTTAATGTAATGTTTATTTTTTGTAAATATGCACTCTGAATTTGTCACATTCTGTTTTTATTTGTTTTACACGTTGGCCCAACTTTATTGGAACTGGGGTGGAGTGTAGGACCTCACAGGTTAAAAACAATGAAGAATATCCTCAAATTTTAAATGGAGTTTAAAGCAGTGCTCTTTTTAAGGGTAGATGTTAGTACAATAATACTTGAAGGTGTATTATGTAACTTATCTGCATTAAAATGTCTTAAAACAATTAGATCTAAGTTATATATTTTGTTAAGATTGCACTTACATCATCCCAATGTGCAACATTTTTCAAACCCAGAAAATGTTTTAATTTTAATCAAGATAACTGTCCGTTACAGTTAATGTGTCAGTATTGTGGCTGTCTGAATAAAATGTAAATTTATGACATTTTTACGAGACACTTTCAAATATTGGTTATTTTTAACTATATATTTTAACCACATGAAGGATTTTAGTCACTGGACGATGGATTTTAACCCATTGAAGCCTGGAAAACGGATACGTTGTTTTTGTAGTATTTGTATAAGCTCTCAAATACTTTTGGAATTTCATTTCTATCTGCTACAGAGGCTGAAAAATCTATTATTTAGTAGAAGCGTTGACACTTCTGTTGAATTTCCAGAAAACTTGAGGTTTTAGAGGTTTATTTTAAAATCGCCCAGAGGTTTTACAGGCATTTTAGGCGTCAATGGGTTAAGTTATCAGAGAAAGACTGAGATGGGATGATTTCCCAGACAAGAACAAGTAAATAGATGATGAAGATCACCACAGAGTGGTCAGCAACTTTTCAGAACAATTGGTTCAGAACCATCTGGACCAGATGGTTGGTGAGTGTGCACATGAGATCACTGTTCTCTTAAAGGAGACGCGATCTCTCTGTTCCACACATCAATATTGGCAAAGAATTGCTTTGCTGATTTGAAAAGACTTGACTTCAAGGCAAGAGTTGTCAGAACCATAACCAGTAATCCTCCTCATGACCCATAGTGCCTTTCAGTGGAGTTCCTTTTCATGGTGAACTTAAAGTTCATTTTACAGTCATGTCTTCAGATGCTGTGCATCCAAGGGATTCAGTATATACATGAACAATGGGAGCAGTGTAAGGCAGTATGGCCATGTGACGGGGTCAGGGGTCAATAGGCCCCTAGCATGTGCTAATAACGGGACAAGTCAGCAGTTACCCACATCTTTTTTATGTGTCATTGCCGCCGTTTAGTGACAAAAATGCTTGTCGAAAGGGCTGGTGACTGATCAATACCATTTTAAATTGGTAAACATGAAAAAAATGCAAACAAGCCAGAGAGAAAATGCTAGAAAACGTAGTAGGGATGCGCTGTTACACTAGATTGCCCTCTAGTGGTATTCTCCAGTAACACACATAGGTACCTATACAGTATGTCGGGGGGGGCAACCTTACTAACTAAAGAGCCACTGTTGGTAAAAAAAAAAAGAGAAAATCGCGGAATGGAGCCACAAACCTTATATTGAGCCTAAAATAAAAATTAAACAGCCTGATAAGTCTAAATTAGCCTACCAACATTATTGATAGTCATATTGAGCATTTATTAATATGATTTTAAAAACTAGTCTATATCGGGGAACTGAAAACTAAACTAAAAGTTGGCAAAACTTAAAGGTTAAGGCGCCGGGCCGGAGACTTTCGTAAGCTATGAAGCACATTTTAGTTGACTTAAATGTCAAAACTTTTTTAATATGCTGTAAAAAGGCTATACAATTTTACAATTGAGTAATACAAATAGCTTTTGGTCTACACCATTGATAAATGAACATTTTAATGTAAAAATATGTATATCATTTTTTTTGTCTCAACCACGGGGAGCCCCTGCAGGCGGCCTAAAGAGCCACATGAGGCTCTGGAGCCACGGGTTGACCACCCCTGCAGTATGTGAATGATTCTGTTCACGACAGAGCTGGTTGTGAAAGCGAGTATATCTCCGGCTGAAGTCGCAATAAATGCATTTCTATTCATGAACAACCTTGTTTAGGCTGTATTGCTTTCTTCTTTTCCTCTTTTATTGGCATGTCTTTACTGCCACAAACTCACAATATGTGTATCGTATGTCAATGCCTGTAGATTATGAGACAAGATCCCGACAGTTCAGGGGGCATTAAAAATTCTTCTGTCCATGGACGATTCGGTCCCTACTAAAGATGGTGTGTTTTTCACATATTAGGTAAACACTTTATAGCTTTACTTGAAACATTTTTAACCCTTTATAGGGCACTCCTGGAAATTGAAAATGTCAACCCTGAAGTGTTATTGGAGGATATTACAAGACTTTTTGCAAAATGGTTAATTTTTATATTGCAAATCGAGGTCAATTGAGTCATTATTATTATTATTATTATTATTATTATTATTATTATATTTATTATAGTCTCTTTCCCACAGCAACTCTAAATAGACAATAACACATCATTTGCATCCATCACCACTTTATCTTTTACCTTTAAACTATTTATTATCTTTTTAGACTTATTATATATGCGTGATGTCTGAATGTCTTTTTTAAAGCACCTTATATATGAGAAGCACACGTAAATTTAGTTGTATACTTTTTTAATACAATGACAATAAAGGAAAGCTTGAATCTTGTATTATTCACTGAAGCTCAAGTTACCAAATATGGTTCTTTGCCTGATAAAGGGTTAATAGTAAAAATCTGCACGACTGAAGTGACTTAATATACTTTAGTCATAATATATAAGACAACATAAGATGTCCTAAGATCCTCTATTATAGCTCTGGCAGTGACAGTAGGTCTTGTATATTATCTTTGATATTATGGAGGACTTTAGGCACCATGGCTCCAGCCTGTACTAGCATTTAAGTCCACAAGAACAAGTTAAGTGTTCTCAGTGTTTAGTAGGTGACTCCACTGCTTGTTCACACAGACAGACACCCCGTGATCTTTTTGCCAGATTGAGTTTGTCTCCATCGTAAAGAACCTTATAAAGTAAAATGACGCATTACAGTAAAAGAAACATAAATACTGTCATTTCTAGCAAAGTTTGTTTTGGAAGGCAACAGGCTGGACACACAAAAACACTGATGATGTTTCAAGTAGACTGCCAACTCGTCCACTTTGTTGGAAAGGGAGAGCAGATTCTCTGTTGAGACCACAAGAACTCAAACAAAATATACACTGCTTCATTCTAACATCTGATATTGTGGCACAAAGAAACCCTCAAAGATTGCACGGTAGAAGAAGTTACAGTGATTAGATGCATGAAATCTAAATCTAGAGTTCATGGTTTGGTGAAGTGTCTCTCTGCTCTGGAGTCTTCAGAGCTTCTGTCTTTCTTCCTTCAGATTGTACATTCAGCAGCTGAGCTGGATTTTAAAGTTATTGATTTGCCCTTAACTCCCTTACTGTTGCCCTTCCCTCCCACACTGTGCTCAAACATGATGTAACGATTTCTTTTTTCTTTTCTATGGTGACCCAACAGCTCCATTACCCAGCTGGCTGTGAGATCCAGGGGATTTTTACATGCTGCAGTGATCCGCCTGAATAAGAACAACATTTATTATTTCTCCAGTTAACATTAATGTGAATGTCCAAAGTTTTGGGAGATATGAGCCAATTATTTTGAATAGTATTGTTAACAAAAAAATAGATGGAAATATAAGTTCACAGATTTATTGTGACTATGAGAAGAGAATTTGCTGATTTATTTTTGAGAGTTTACAGACAACAAATTAGAAATGGAAATCACATTAGTTGATATAAGTTAGGTCTTTTTGACATTTTAATGCAAAAAAAGTTACATTTCACATCTTTGGGTACCCTTAAAATTGCATTGCTCTAAACAGCATAAAAATGTCATTGTTTTTATCTTTGTGAGGACTTGGTAATTCAAAAGTTACAATTAATGCATTTATTAAAGGTCCCATATTGAGATTTCCTTGTCTTTTAAGATGAGATAACATAAGGAATATCTTATCTTATCTTATCTTATCTTATAACAGGTCTAGGTGCTATATAAATGTGAAAGTATCAAAACCCTCAATCCAAAGAAAAATGTCCTCAGAAACGTGTGCCTTAAATGAGCCATCAGGACTTCTGTAGGTTGTGATGTCACAACTACACTTTTTATAAATATTAAGTGCAACTACAGTGCTGTAGAAGTCATTCCCCCGCTGCAATGACGGTGCAGAGATGCAGAGAGCACAGTTACGAAGGGCACAAAAACACTGACCAAACAGAGTAGTGTATGGTTTTTACAGGAGGGAGCCTTAAAGAGAAAGGTGCTTTCTAATACAGTGAGTTTCAGACAGAGGGTTTTTATTGGTATATTCAGACAGTTTGAGAAAACATTTAAAAACTATGTGTTTTTAAGCAATAACACATGTGAACATGTTCTGTGAGAAACCTAAAATACAAGTATGAACTTAAAAAATGAGCATAAAATGTCCCCTTTAAATAAATGTATACATTAGCATTTTGAATGAGTAAGTCTAAATTCTTAATGAATGCACACCCTTTAATCCCACATGTGGCAGTCAACACTGACTATACAGAAATGAGTCAAATGTGATTTCTCATCATCCTGCTCGCCCTGAGATGATTCTTGTTGATCACTGGGTGACAAATAATGAATAGATGTGTTTACAGGAGCAGTTAGCAGGGTCCTTGTCAGTGGTGTGAGACTGTTAAATACCAGCTTTTATGGGCTGACACTGGCATGTAGTTGAAACATGCAACAAAACCATAAACAGTAGTATGTAACATCAACAATGTTGAACAGTTGGTGGTTTAAACATTGTGGTAGCTGCTCAGATGATGATATTTTTTAGTTTCTGCTTTTCATTCAGATGTTGAGTTGGTCGGACAGAAACTCTCTGTGGTCATTTTGAAACTGCCTCTCACTTCCTCCTTTATGCATATGTGTGCATGTAGGTGTGAAAAGTATGCTTTGAGGACTGTTCGTGTTTTGCACAAGATTGCACGAAATTTTTTTCATTTTGTTTCTTTATTCATAAGGAACTGAGCCGGTCTGCCTTTCTTTACAGGCCGCATGTGTTAACCATCATCATTACCGTGTTAGCTCAAACTTGAATTCTCTGCTATAGCATTTGTCAGTCACAGTGACAGAAATACCAAAGATAACTCAGGGAAAAGGGAAGGAAACACAATCTGATGGTCACATTTGGTGCCTATTTCTTTAGCATGTTAGTTTTAGGCAAGTATCAGTTGGTTAACCCACCGTTTGTATGTATGTGTGTGCGTGTGTGGGGGGTGGGTGTGTGTGTGTGTGTGTGTGTGTGTACGTGCAGTGAATGACCTCATTCAGACTGATGTCATTGCTGATATTATCAGGCTTTAGCAGCAACAGCCCAGAGAGGAACAACACAAAACTTGTAATGACTGTTAAAAATGTGTCATGTTAAAGAGCCATCCATTTTAATTACCACCCGTTTTACAAGCCAGGAAGAAATTGATCCAAACCAACTTGTTTTCTCGCTTAATTTGAGGCAGTGACTAATTAAGAGTTGAATGCCTGCTGGAATTAAGTGTTTTTATGATGAATTGTTAAACACACAATCAAGGGAATTAGCACTGAGGTTGCAGTAGTAGGCCTAATTACATTTCCTTAACAAGGCTGCTATCAGTTGAGATGCAAAACTCTCAGAACTATTCAGAATGTATAAATAGCTTTAGTAATTTAGTAATTTCTAGGTTTTGCCGTCGTCTGTAGAGAGAAAACATCTACCATCACACAAAATCATGTCCTGTTTTACCTTTATAGACTTGCGACGATTTAAATAAAAATAAAATAAATTGCAAACACATTTTCAATTCCCCCCCAACCATCGTTTTCTGCATTTCATATTGTGTAAAAAATGTCTGTGGCAATAAAGGTCAATGGATATATCTGTCAGGCTTTAGTGGGAACCTGGGCAAATGTGGTGGGAGCATAAACTGTATATTAAGATGAGTGGGAATGCAGCTCATTCATGTGAAAAGTGTCAAGGTTCCCCTTGAACTCTGTCACTATTTGGCCACAAAAACTACACACAGACATGTTCAGTTTCACAGTGACTGTGAACTTAAAACACTGGCAGGATGATGAATATCTGACTGACTTGCAGTAATGCAAAACATTTAGCATCCATCAACAGCCCTGTGTCCTGTTCAGTGTTTTCATGACCAGGACGCTGAACTCCAATAAGTTCAGAAACACTTTGGAAGTCGAAGGCATTCTGGGAAATGTAGGAAACTCCTAAGTAAAGAATGTGTAGCCCAGATGTTGCAGGTTAATACAAATTGGACAGAAGGTATATTGTACATCATGAGTACAGAGAAAGTATGTGGGAAAATAAATGTATACTGACACCATGTGGCTAAAATGTGGCATCACAGGCCATGTTGCGTGTGCATGTCCTCCACTGTAGTATACAGTACAGGCCAAAAGTTTGGACACACCTTCTCATTCAATGCGTTTCCTTTGTTTTCATGACTATTTACATTATAGATTCATCAAAACTATTAATGAACACATGTGGAATTATGTACTTAACAAAAAAGTGTGAAATAACTGAAAACATGTCTTATATTCTAGTAAGCAAAGGGTGGTTACTTTGAGGAATCTAAAATACAAGATATGTTTTCAGTTATTTCACACTTTTTTTTAAGTACATAATTCCATATGTGTTCATTCATAGTTTTGATGCCTTCAGTGAGAATCTACAATGTAAATAGTCATGAAAATAAAGAAAACGCATTGAATGAGAAGGTGTGTGTCCAAACTTTTGACCTGTACTGTATAACTGCAATCTGAGCACAGAAAAGCAACAGAGATAAGACAGATGTTTACAGTCTAATGAATAAACATGGTGTATCTTTATATATTTCCAGAGTAACCAGAGGCTGAGCAGCAGCCAGTCTCTGTCCACCCCGGTGGTCTCCATCACCACACCCAGTCTGCCTCACCAGAGTTTGGTCTACTCCAGCATCAGCTCTGCCTACAACAACGGTACCTGATGATTACTGTGTTTGTACTGTATTGCAGTACAGGACCCAACACATTGAAAAAAAAATCCAATTGACTTGATGTATCAGTTCTGTGTGCTGTGATGCTTACATGTTGTCTCTCTTGGTTAGATTACTCCCTGAACAGTGCGGAGCTGTCGGGCTTCAGCTCCCCTGCAGGCCACTCTCTGGGCTCCATGGCAGCTTGGCAGCAACAGCAGCTGGGATCACTGGGGTACGTTCAATCACCAAAATGATGACCTGAAGTGATATTTATCTGTTTACATTGTTTTGGTGTGAGTCGATTATTTATGTATATATATATATATATATATACAGTACAGGCCAAAAGTTTGGACACATCTTCTCATTCAATGCGTTTTTCTTTATTTTCATGACTATTTACATTGTAGATTCTCACTGAAGGCATCAAAACTATGAATGAACACATATGGAATTATGTACTTAACAAAAAAAGTGTGAAATAACTGAAAACATGTCTTGTATTTTAGATTCCTCAAAGTAACCACCCTTTGCCCACCCATCAAAGACACAAGCAATGATTTCATGCAGCTGCTGACTTAGGGTACCAGGGCTGCGGTCGAATAGTCAAAAAAATCAGCTCCTAAGTCCTTTCCTAACCACTTTTCCTTAACCTCAATGGAAAACGTCACGAGGTCAAGGAAAGCTGAGAAGGAGAATTCATGAGGAGTTAGGAGAAGACGATCGCGGTGTTTAGAGAATCCGACTGCACTTACACTTAGTCTACGTCATCACGCGACGGCGAATGTTGATGACGTCGAATGTCGTGGTGAAACTACAATTTTCTGAAGATAGACTACAAAAATCAGCGTTCTCACGAATATTAGGCGATTACCATGATTGGAAATGAAATGTAACAAAAAAGAATAATAGACCACGCCAGTCACAAAAGTGAAACAAAATGGTGATCACATTGAGAAAGGTTGATCATGCACCTGTCCATTCATATTTATAGACAAAATACCAATAGGTATGATTGACTGAAAACTGATAAATCATGGCACATTTACAACGTTGAGTGCTACAAAGCCACTACTGTACATGTTATTATTATGCTTTTAAAGCATACCTTTATTATTCAGATCTTATTCACATATACACAATCTATAAAATTGCTAAGAATTAAAAAAAATAAAAATAAAATTGGATGAATTGAGATCCTATGTCATTATTCTTCATTTTCAACATATAATTAAATTAAGATGAAAACACATCAGTAACTTACACGACGATCTGCGGGATTTGTCAGTCATTTTGTTCGTTTCTTCTCGTGACCGGTCGGCCTTATATGCTGCTACCGCAAGGAATTGTGGGACGGCATTACCTCCTTTCCTTTCGTAAAGGATGGTCCGGTGTATCCTATGCTAAAGGAGATACTAAAGGAAGCAGTGAAGCTCCTTTCCTTAACAGTTAGAGAATTTGAACAGCTCTTATCATGGCGGCTACGATAATACTTCCGGGTCATTTCACTCAGTTAGGAAGGTTCTTAAGCAAATTTCACTATTCGACCGCAGCCCAGTATCCTGTTCAGGCACTGATTGCAACACAGGACAATTTCACAATTGGCTTGCCTTGTTGTCTGCAGATCTGTTTGTAGTTTCACCACTAAGTGGCGCCACACTCACAGCCTTAAAACATCCTCTTCCTCTGTCCCTCCATCTGTAGGTCAGGGAGCTCCAATCTCTCCATCAACACCAACCACAATATCAACATCAAAGCCGAGCCCATCTCTCCACCCCGCGACCACCTCAGCCAATCAGGGTACATGACACAGGCCCATGCGCCTCCTCCTCCTCACCCATCCACCAGAGCAGAGATGGGGAGGTCTCCTGCAGACAGCATAAGCTCCTCCTGCAGCTCCCACGAGGGAGGCAGCGACCGGGAGGAGCAGCAGCGGCTGGACTTCCATGTGCTCCCCATGAGCAGGTCAGAGGGCAGGGAGAGTCCCACGGTCAAACGAATTCGAATGGACAGCTGGGTGACATAAACAGTCACAATAGCACACAGCACCAGGGCAAAGACAGGATGGACACTGATATGCAAATGTGGATTTTATTGATGTGTTCTGTTGTTTTTATTAAGTTATCTTTGTTTTGTTTTTATTTGGTGGTCAGATTTTTCAGAAGGGTTGAACAAAAATTTGTCTGAAAATTCTGGAAATGTCCGAATCATCTCATTGACTTTCAGAAAATCTAAGGTGGTACTTTTAAACATAACATGCCGTCCTTTTTAAACATAAATTGTTTAAGCATCACAGACTGATAATGTGGGTCCAATTGCAGAACAATCTGTCCTTTTCTTATCCAGTGGGATGCAGAACGATCCAGAATTGGTGGTGAAGCAGTGAAATGCTTCTAAACGTCTCCCACTGGGTGTCACCCAATTCATTTCTGATCTTCTCAGGGTTCGAAACATTGAACGAGTCCAACATGAAAGCAATACTCCCTCCACATCGTCCCTGCTACTCCTCTTTTTAAAAACACTTATTTATATCAGCCAAAGCAGTATGCTGTTTTATGTTGTTTGTGTGTGTTTTTATATTGTGCACAGAATAAGACAATCTTTCATTCAGATTTAAAACTGAAAGCCATGGACACTTGTTCTGTATGTACTATTGAAATGTGCTGTTGTTTTGTATATACTTTAATATATATCACTTTTGGTGTAACTATATATTGTTGATCCGTCTATTGTATCTGCCTGGGTGAAATATGACACCTCCACCAGAGTTGACAGCAGCAGTGTATGCATTGTATGAAAACGGTGTCATATCACAATTTGTCTAGTAGAACTCCAACATCACTGTGGCAGCATGCTCGAATGCAAAGTATATATATATATATATATATATATATATATATCATATATTTTTCTATCCTAATAACTCTGCTTCAATAGGCAATTATTAATTGGTCTCTATTGGATACATCTTTTTTGTGAAGTACCCCATGCTGCATTGTGAAACCACATCTCCAAAACTATACTGATAGTCAAATGAACTCAGGAATGATATTTTTAAATACAAACAAAACAAAACAAAACAATTCTAGCTCTTGCTTTACAAAAGGGATAGAAGACAAGGATGGCAATAGAAAAATCATTTTAAAAAGTATTTTGTCAAGAATACATGAGCTCATATGGGACAAGATGAAATCAGGTTTTGTAGTCAAAAAAAGGATCTTATGATACATTAGCCACACAGAAAAGTCCAAAAGTTGTACTTGGGGTTTTTTGTACAACAGGTAACTTCCTCTATTGTGTATTTAACGGCATTAAGGAAGGAACTAAACTTTAAAATACAAACAGATTTAAATTAGAGCAGAAGTTCATACCCTGGTGAATATTTACAGGGTTTATGGTGTATTTATCCTTATATAACTTTAATGCATTGTTTTGTTTTGTTATAAAAGACATGAAGATAACTGAATTGTCAGTGTGAGATTGGTTGGAGAAATTAAATTTCCTGTGATTCTCAGGAGATGATAGGAATTTACTAAAGATTTGTGTGACTGAACGGTTCATGATTGATGCTGAGGAAATGGTACAAGTGGGTAAGTACGAGGCAGCGCATGTGGTGAGAGGTGCAAAAGCTGCAAGTAACCACAGCAGTGGTTGTGATAGCATGGAAAGGAATCAGTAATGGTGTGAATAGAAAGATAGAGACAGAGCTGAAAGAAGGTGTTGTAGCACATTCCTGGTGTACTGTTCCAAGGAAAATAACATAAATTGTTAATAAACAATTACAGTACGTAAGGAATGTCATCGGAATGCTTCAAAAACAATGGTGCATTTTACTGATACCAATACCTTTATTTTTTAGAAGCTCCCTGGTATCTGGATGTGCCAGATGCACTGCAAAAAAAAGAAAAGTAGGGTGAACTCAAAATTTCAAGGCAACAAACTTAAAATTTTAAGTTGGACAATTAAACTAAATATTTTAAGTTTTGTTTTTGAGTTTGATCAACTCTGAATTTAGATTTTTGTCAGCTCAATTGTAAGTTACAAATTTATAATTTTACATTGTAATAACTTTTAATACTTACTTCTGCAATGTGCTGAATTGGCACGATTGTAACGCCGCTATGAAATGTCAGCTAATGTTGCGACCACAATTTTGAGTTAGCTTTGATACGCTAATGGCTACTCTTGTAGCTGTAACAAGCAGAGCCGCTAGCATCAGTTAGCCGCTAGCTTCCGCTAATGAATTTCACCGCTTTCCTGCATTTCACAACAAAGAAATAAGAGTTAGCAGAACTATTGTCCCTTGTTGTGAACCCCAAATTAAAGATATAAGTAACAACGACTCACAAACTTGTTTTTGAGCAGACAACTGGCTTCCTTTGTTGTGCTAACTTACATTATTGCCCTAAATGTCAATAATTTATATTTCCAAGTTTTACCAACTTAAATCACTGTTTTAGGCCAAAAAATACAAGTTGGCTTTTTTGCAGTGTGCAGAGGTGAACATAAATGGGAAATGTGACAAATGCGGTTGTGCAAATTACAACAGTAGAGGAAGTCATGGTGCCTACTTCATGGGAATGCAAGAATGGGGCATGGAAGTAAAAAAAAAAAATGCTGTGAGTGAGTTTGGTTGTTCAGAAGACAGGAAGGGTCAGCACTGATAGCATCAGTATGTACTGGATTGTTGTTGTGATTTGACTAACTGCTGCCAGACAGGAACTATGTAGTTCACTGAGGATGTACAGGGTAAGCCAGATGTTTGTGTACATTAAACCTGGTTTAAACCATGTGTATGTCATTTAGTAGGGAACTGGAACAAGTATTAAGGTATGAAGGAAGTTAGATTCAGAGCAGACAGCTGTTTGATGTGAGAGGTGTCGAATTTCTGTCTGGCGGCTCATGTTAGCAGCCACATCAATCATGATCTTCTATGTGATAGAACAGTACACAGAGGTTACAAACAGAGAAGAAAAAAAGGCACAGGATTTTTTATTTTTATTTAAACAGCAATATTGATTGAATAAATGGTCTCGCAGTATATTATTTGATACCATCTCATGTCACATATAAATCAGGAACTTTGATCAGTGATCAAAGCACAAAATTAAATGGTAACAGTAACAGGATAATACTAGTTGAGATAAAGAGAAACCAGTGTCACACATGCAGAGCACTGAGGTGGAGAACTGGAGGGTGGAGGGATTAAATGTGCCAAGGTTAATCGAGTGACGAGAGCAAACAGCTGTTTGAGAAAAGGATTAGATTCATGTGAGCCACAAAAGACTGATGTAGAAATAATTCAGATAGATTTGGATAGATAGATTGATGGTAAACAAATCATTAGGACGAGGGTAACTGACTTTTTATTCAGCTTGACATATCTAAGGGTCCAATAACTAATAGATTTGCATGTTTGAGTTCTTTCACATTTGAGCACAAAATATTTTAGTCTTTCTTTTCAACTTTATTGTAACAGTCGTTCTCACAATTAAGGCGTCAAATATAAATGAGTTACAGTAGTGTAACAGACATGACCCTCTCATGACAAATCAGGATATATATTTGTATATTTATATATACACAAATATATATATATATATATATATATATATATATATATAGGCTATATATTTGTGCAGGGCCGGTTCTAGCCCATTGGCTGCCCTAGGCGATATTGAAATTTTGCGCGCCCCCCCCCCCGAACCACATCCATTCCATGTATTCATTCTGATATAGGTACACTATGTTATATGTATTATGCTGTACACTAATATTTGATACATGAACTACAAGCAAGGTAATGGTCTCAGAACATTTTTATTTTTAGAAACTTTGGAACTTTACCAACAACAACTGAATTGAAAATACGAATAAATGAATAAGAAAACACAGATCTTCATCAAATTAAGAATGGCAAAGACTGAAAATAAATAAAATGTAGACATACAAATGCAATAAAAATAAACATAAAGGAAACACAATTTTAATTAAACTTTAGAACTAATGTCCGAGATGAAAATACATACCTCTATACTGTGCTTTCTTCTCCTCCTCCTCTTTTCTTCGTTTTCGCCCCTGTACACCAGACAGTTTGGTCCTTTTCATTTTGCTAGTTGACCTTCTACGACCGTTAGCGTGATCTAGTTCTAGTGTTTTGTGACTTGCAACTGCATCGTCATGACGAGTGACGACACCCATGCACGTATCATATTTTATATAATATAATATTACATTTTCATTCGAAATATGGGTTGGGGCATGTTCATTTAATTCAATGAGGGTTTTATTGCCCATGCTTTTTAAAAAATGTTTCGTTAATCAATGTTGTTAAAACAAAGATGTATGCTTAAGGGTGCCACAAGGGGGCGCCCCCTGCCAATTTGGCGCCCTAGGCAGCCGCCTTGGTGGCCTGTAGGAATAACCGGCCCTGTATTTGTGCATATATATATATATATATGTGTGTGTGTGTGTGTGTGTGTGTGTGTGTGTCTGTGTGTCTGTGTATTTCAATTTAATGGGGATAACAAATGTATTTAGTTGTTTCCCCAATAATTAATTAATTAATAGCTTGGCACACAAATTATTTCGTCCAATTATCAGACATCAGACTTTTTTTCCCCCACCTAAATATATTTGAAGTCATAGGAAATATTTGCATTTGTATAAAACATAACATAGAGCTAACTTGACGTGAATTGGCGTACTTATTTTTTGATATTGTCAAACCAATATCAAAAAATAAGTACGCCAATTCACGTCAAGTTAGCTGGAGTAATAACCAACCGGAAATACATAGTTTGACTTCCAAAATAAACTACAGTTGGTAGAGTTTAATAGAACACATTTGTATTAGGCACGCAGCCTATTACCAACATAATGGTATGATAGTAATGACAATTAGGGCCTACCTTTGGAAGGATGTGCAGGCTGTTTTGCTGTTAAAACATTGTGTAGGAAATATATTTTTTTTAAACATTAGTCTACACATTGCAGTCATACACATAGATGCCCTTTGAAGCTGTACTACCATGTTTTTATTTTGCCTCATTATTATCTTTCTATTCTACGCTTTTATTGGCTCTTATTTCGTCACACTGCTAAAATAATCGGCTAACTCATTTTTTGTCAATTTTTTTTTTTTTTTTGCCTAATTCATCTCCTCATGACGCCGGCCACCTATAGTAAAATCGCCTCCATCCTCAGTTGATCAGATCATGTGATTTTACCCCTTTAAGATCATCACTTCTTTGACAATTCGCCACATTCATAGGCATCAGATAAGAACCCAGCAAAGAAGAGCTAGAGGGAGATTGTTTAGTTATCAGTTTAGTTCATCAGTGTTTTATTGTTGACACTAATATTGGTAACACTTTACTCTAAGGTGTCTACATAAGAGTGACATGAGCGTGTCATAAACATGACATGGGATGTGTCATGAACATTAATGTCACTTTGAAGTAACATTAATGCTCATGATACTTGTCATGTCATGTTTCTGACAGGCTTGTGTGACTCTTATGTAGACACCTTCAAAATAAAGTGTTACCATATCTTGCTTAAGCCACAAAGGCATGTTCAAAAAATTACCTTTATTTCTCTTAAGTTACATAATTTACACACAGTGTTATTACTATGCCAATAGCCATCCTTTGTTACATCCTTTTTGAGTGAAATGATCAATAAATGTCATATGTTACACTTTTGGTGAAGTTTTTTGAGTTCCCTGCAAAACCTGAAAAAAATAGTTTAGCGATTATTTTAACAGGGTGACGAAATGCATGTAATATTTCATAAACTACTTGTGCATGTATTCAAAGTCTACACATGGACACATGTCCGTTTGCCTCTTATCAAGCATTTTTACCTTTAATGATGAATTCAATCAGAGTGGGTTTAATTTGAATTTTCTGACACTGATACACATAATAAATACTTGATTTCAACTGAAGACGTCACAAATACATGATCAAAATCCATTGCAAAAATAAATCACAAACCTCTCAGTGAAAAGACCATAGAAAAAGACCTGTATGCTACCACAGAATGTAGCCTATATAAAGACTTCAGGCCATCCTTTGTTACATCCTTTTTTAGTGAAGTGATCAATAAATGTCATACGTTACCCTTTTGGTGAAGTTTTTTGTGTTTCCTGCAAAAAAAAAAATAGTTAGGCGATTATTTTAACAGTGTGACGATTTAGCGGACGCGCTCACAGGAAAGGCTTTTACTTTGAAAGTCTTATCTTACAGCGGTTGTGTGTGTGGCTCAATGTTTGATGTTCACACGCGGAGAGGAGGAAGTCCTTCAAAGCAGCACGTTACGGTCGATTTTCACAGCGGCGGTGGTATTTCCAAGCCCCAGTGTTCAGCAGCCATGACGTGAATGAGAAACTTTTAACAGCGTTAAAGGTAAGAGTTCCCTCATTGTTCTTCTTTCTACGGGTGGAGGCAGAGAGGTACTAAGTGTAGCTCACCTGTCGGGGTCTCTGAGGTGGGGCAGGTAGGTTGAGCCTCCTTCCTGCCCGGAAACATCCCCTCGGGCGCACAGGTGAGAAGTCGCAGCCGCCCCCGTGCACACTCATCTAACCTCGTGGGAATATTTCATATTTACTGCTTACTTACTTACATCTGTATGCTGGTCTCACTCTGCTGTGGCAAGACTTTCTTTTTTCTTTCTGTGACACACTCTTGTGCAACAGGATAAAAAAAAAAACGTTCCATACCGACAAGAGTCAACCGTCAATACGGCATTGTTATCAAAGAAACAAAAAGTTTATTGTTTACATTTACATCAACTTTTACACTGACCAGCAGTGTAAAGTTTGATGTCATTAAAAAGAACCCATATTAATTCATGTGTGTTGCATGCCGAATTAAACAGCAACCCCCATCCCATCGACTTATGTAAGCTTTTGAGATACACTTATCATTATTTTTCTTTCCCTATAGTCGAGATAATATTAATCTCAAGATTCTTTAAATGGATATTTGTCTGGTCTTTTCCTAGAGAGCAGCGGGTCACTTTCTTGAATGGACAGTGTTACTGAGTCTTTTTCAGGTGCCGTCAGGACTCATTTCTAGAGAAATACAGGACTATTATAGATAACCCACTTTCAGTATGTCCGGATGCAAATTGAAACCTCCTTGAGGTTTTAGCCCACGTTAAATGGTATTTCCTTAACAGAAATTCCAGCCACGCATAGACCACCGGTTTGTTTGTCACAGCGTACAAAAGCTTGTAGCCACTGAACTGACAACCACAAGTTTAAAACCCACTGGAACTGCAGGTTCCTCATTGGTGCATGCGTAATTTTATTTATTATTTTATGCCTTTTGCAGTAAACTTAAGTACTGCCCTATATCAAAGTGTAAACCGCAAACTGAAATAGTTTCAGGAAATAGCTTGTCTAGTTCTGACAAGAAACGGCTGCGATGCAGTTGCTCAACAAAAAAACATTAAAGGCATATAAAAATGTGTGACTTCTACCGTATCGTTCATAAATATCCTGCATTTGCTTTAAGAATGGGACTTCATCCAGACGTTATTTAAAATGGGACAGGTGCCTTTAATATTTGTCTATCGTGGGCAGACACAAATCAATGCTTTTTAATCTTTAGATCTCTAAAGTTCGAGGATCCAGGCTGCAACAATGTTTTTATGGTTAACATCAGATTAACCGAGTGTCCTTAACGCTACTTTCCGTCACTTTTATTCTTTGAAGCACTGCAAAATCAGTGTCTCTGTTTATTTAAATGGTAATGACGTCATTCGGGAATGAAAGAAGAAATACAGTATGACTTGTTATCATATCATCAGTACATGTTGCAGCCTGCTCCTCTAATAACACTATCTGAGGTTTAGTGCATGCAGAATGTCATCAGTTCAGCTTGAGTTCATGAAGAAAATATAAAAAAAATACAATTTACACCATTTATTGTAACCAGGGTTACATCCTCAGTGAAATACATAAATGCTTGATTTTTTGGGGGCAATGACAATAATTCATAAGTGAATAATAAAGCTACAACACAGTGGGTATTCTTGTTTATAGTGTAAACGTTAAAGTTCTTTTTGTGTTATAACATATAGGAAGAAAGGGCTTGGTAGATTAAGTTTTTTGTTCCAAAATGCAAATGTTACTTTTTGTTAGTGTTCCTACTGTGTCTGTTCAGAACATACCGGCTAATGCTGGTAATTGTTTTCTTGTCCTGGTTTAATTTGAACCATTAGTGAGATGATTGTTGCTATGTTTGGTGCCAGCAGCATTTTGCCACACTGACATTAAGCTGTGTTGAATATTATCGGGTTTACATCGCTTTACATCGCAGCTTTTTTTGGGGGAAAATTTGTTGATGAAACCCTTTCTAAATAACCCAGGCATGATTTTGGCACACTTCAGACAAAATATATGCCAATACCAATATGCATCACAAAATATTGGTCAGACTCTAATTCATATTTCAGTATTCAGTATCATATACAGCATTTAATTTAATCATTTAATCATTTGAAGCCCTTTTAAAGAATGACTGCTCATTTTTTCACTGGTCACTCTTCAGGCTCTTATACCAGCAATAGAAATTGTCTTTCTTTACTGTTTAATTCATGTTGTCGACGCAGTAGAATCAGCACTTAGGGTTATGTGTATTATAATTAGATGCATGTCATAATATTAGTCTGTGTCCTGAATTATTTTTTAAAATAGGACAATATAGACTTTTTCTTTATATATCACAGGTGCTTTAGGTTGACTAGTGTGTTTTTGTCTCCTGTCCTACATGTTCCCTTATACAGTCACTTTATACTATCAACAATTGCTATTTTTTTAACGTATTTACTTCTTTCTAATTTAAGTATTTTTAATTGATTCAGTCATTTTTGTGTTTATTTTTAAACACTGACCTTTTGACTTCTATTAAGACCAATCTTGTTTTTTCTGACTATCTCACTGAATTTCTCTTTACATAAGACAGTCAAATAAATAAATAAACTGTGTGAAATGATGCCAGTGAGGTAAGTGAGGCAGATTCTGGACAAGGTTGTCTGCAGAAAGGGTAGATGCTTCAGCCGAGCCACCTTGAACTGGGCTGGCTTTGCGTCATAGCCTTCACATGTCCACAGACTGGGCCGGCAGTAGGGCTGTACTCTGACAGGGTTGTCTGTTGCTGTTTAAACTTGATGTAATTGTTTATTTGTTTGTTTGTTTGTTTGCGCCGCCCACCACCGGGTGGAGAAGAGCGCTCATTATGGTTTCTGAGGTCATGAGTTAATATAAGTCACCGGTGTATGACTGATTGTTGGTGAGATGCCCGAGAGGCACACAGTTTTTTGAGCGCAGAAATGTGATGTATACGTTGGAAATATAAGTTTATTTGTTTAAGAAAGAAGTATATATTTGTTTGGAAACATTATAATAAACTGAGTTAATGGATATATGTAAAGTGGACATTTCATTTGTGCGCGTAAATTACTATAAACGGGATCTCATCATAATAGTGGCATCTTTTTTGAGTAGCAATCGGGTCACTACACTTCAACAGGACCTTTTTTCTTTTAAAAAAAAAATGATATGAATAAAGGGTCTGACCAAATCTGGCCAGCTGTGGAGTTTGTGCATTCAAATCATATCTGTTTAGACCAGGTTAAGTCTGGGTGACCCCTCTGGCTTGACTAGCAGTTCAAATGATGTCATGTTGCAGCTGTGTGGCCACCTGGTTGTATATTAGTTACATGATAACACCAGCAGCTAGTTTCTAGTGTGTCCTGTTAATGTTTTTGAGACCACACCTAAGTTATCACACAATTTAAGGTTGACTCATTTCATAGTCAAATCAGGGGTACAGTGTCACACTCAATAACTCCTCAGTAGTTCTGTGAATGTGTCATTTTGTGCTCCCATAATGCTCTCTGTTAATCCTAGCTAGTGTGACAGTTAATAATGGAACTGTAAAGTTTATTGGGTCTATTCAAAGAATTTATTGATATGTACGTAGGATCTTCGTTTAAAGACAGAGTTCAGTATAAAAAGCACAGCTAAAGTCCACCTCATTGAGCACTACAGCCTCAGAAAGAAACCAAAGTGTGTTTTGAGAATAACTACAGCTATATATTTAGCTGAACATTTGTCAAAAGCCTCCAATACATAAAAACTATGTATTTCTCCATGTTCTCCACCTGGTCTTTCTGTGGTCGTAGACGTATCTGTCACTTCCAACCTTTGAACTCATTTCTGTTGGTTCCTTGCAAAGGTTTTGATCCTACAGTAGATTGTAAATGCTCTCACATGAGTGTAAGTAGTGAAACACCCTACCAATAGTTGCAGCGACAAGAGAGATGCAGGCAATTAGTGTTTTAGGCATGCTGGTTAACTGGTTTGATCTTGTGTCCAGTAATAATAATGGCAGATAAAAGACATTCCACTTTCCTGTTTTCAAACTGGACCTACCGGCTCTGTTTCAAATTGCACTTTAACTACTGAGTCTACTACTACTAAAAAATTGAGTACGTTCCAGCGGCACAGTATGTGGATTTGTGGATGCAAAAGTAAAAAGCATTGTGGATCTTATAACTGTCAAAAGTGAGTTGGATACCTAAATTGAAGCCTGATTTCTACCGGGTGCAGAATGGCTGCACCACAGTTACCGTTGCTGATCGTTGCTGGTCGCTGCTGATCACTGCTGATCACTACCACTCTAATCAATGTGACCATTTCCACCGGGCGCGCCGTGTAACGTCTCAGCAGCGTCCCAGCCGCGGTTCTCTGCTCTGCAGTGCGATCAAGCCGTAGCACTTCTTTTTTTGCCGCGAGCCATTGCTAATCCGCATCGAACTCAACAGAGCAGATTGCACCAGACATGAAATTCAACATAAAATCAACGTAATACACTTCCGCCCCCTTTCAAAATAAAACACAATGTGCAGTTCATGCAGCCTAAAACTACTTCACATCAACATTACGTCTTGGCACCAGATCAGCAATCAATCAATCAATCAATCGATCAAAGGGTCTCAGAAGGTCGGCAACATGGACAACAAGAGTCTGATTGTTGAAGTGGAACAACATACAATCCTTTATCACATAATACATTCTTTTTTTATAAGGATAGATGGTCAGATCAACAGATCTTCCACGTCGGAGAAGCAAAGTAAGCTGTTTGTTGTTGTTGTTTACTTTATACAGTTTATCACGGGATCTCACAGTCTCCAGTACGTTCAGAATTATCACGTGTTTTCGTTATCTCGCGTGAATACGGCTGGCTCGCTATGCTGCCGTTACGCACCCAGTGGGAACTGACACCGGGCAGAGGACGGAGAAAAACCGCGGCCCAGCTGTTCTGCGGCCAGTGGAAATCCCCAATAAATGCACTTGCACCACACACTTTAGACCAGGCATTATAGATTGTTGAAACAGGGCCCCTGAACTGTCTGTGGCACTTACCCCAAAATGCATTGCGTCTCATCTGGTTAGACATGACAATTATGAATGATGGTAAATCACATTAAGGTACCATGAAAAGAAATCAATCTTCCCAAATTCTAACAAACAACACCCCTCCTCCACTCCCTCCACTGGTTACCGGTGGCTGCATGGATACACTTCAAGACTCTAGCTCTGGCGTACTCCGCTGCTAACGGTTCAGGTCCTACTTACATCCAGGACCTTGTTAAACTCTACACCCCTGCTCGTCCTCTCCGCTCTGCATCAGCCAAACAGCTGGCAACCCCCACCCTGCGTAGGTCAACTAGCCCCAAAACCACTTCTAGACTTTTCTCTGTCCTGGCACCCAAATGGTGGAACGAGCTCCCCACCACAGGACATCAGACAGCCTAGACATGTTCCGCCGCAGGCTGAAGACCCACCTCTTCCAACAATACCTTGGTTAAGTCATGGTCACCTAATATATATATATATATATTTTTAAATGCTCTTCATCTTTTCTCTTCTTCTCATCTTTTCTTCTTTAACATATAGCACTCCCGTAGCGATGACAGTTGGCTCTTAAAGTTATGTACTTACTTGATTCCTGTGGTCTGAGGCTAGCACCCTCAGGTTTAATGCACTTATTGTAAGTTGCTTTGGACAAAAGCGTCAGCTAAATGACATGTAATGTAATGTTAAAAAGGAGCTCATGTATAATGTACTGTAGAAAAACACATTTTACACTGAAATATTAAATATTATTGGTTTATCTTAAACAAGACTAGGTCAAAGCCTTGTATATGGCTGCGATTCCTGTAACATGTATGTAAGCAAGTAACCACCCCAGGAAATTGGGCTAAACTAATTTTGTAATTCGGTGTGTAATGTAATGTAATGTATATTTAATGGATCTGGAAGTAAGAAGTAAGTTTAAAATAAAATACAACAACATTACAAATGCCTGCTTTTTAACATCAAAATCGAATGAAAGCTTCAACAGAAAATGACTCGTGCTTTTACTGAACAGAAACCTGTTGATTATAGCTTTTTTTCAGAGCATGTAACAGTGATGGTTTTAAACCTACAATACCTGTTTTGTTTAGGCCACTTGGGGGGGGTTACAACATTGACACATTAAACATTTAAATGTTGTTATTTAGATATCTAACAGACACAAACGTTGGCTGCCCGGGGCTCAACCATCTCAAACAAGCAAATATGCTGCCATCAGGGAGGCCTGTAGAGCTGTATAGAACATCACAACTTTTGCAAGGTTTCCTTTTTTTCTGTTAATGAGTTTTATTTAAGGCAGATTAGTGTAGGGTTGCAAAGGGGTGAAAAATTTCCAGTAAATTCCCAGAAACTTTCTATGGCAAGTTAACCGTTTACCATTCAAAGACCTTTTTGGTGGTTGTGGTCAGTGGATGTTTAGGGGGAGATAGCAGGACAACAATAAATGCCACATAGAAGTTGTGAACATCATCTGAAAGCTGTGAACTCAAGAATAATTTGAGATGCAGCTCAGCACTGTGTGTCAAGTTGTTCTGGTCAAAAATACCTAATTAAAATGACTTAATGAATGAATTATTTACTTATTGAAACCTATTGTGGTGAATAAAGGGTCATAATGCAATTTTATGATCCAGAGAATGGATAAAAATAGTAAGAAAAACCCTCCAGAATATAACATCAATATGCCAAGACCTTTGGAACAGCCAAGTTGTTAGAATCCATGCTGTGATTTGGGTTAAAAAACTTTGGTAATTTTGGAGATTTCTGTATTTTCAGCGATTGGATGACGAGCACTTCTGTTCTACAAACTGCTGATAATCCCCATTATTGTCAATAAACTAGGAAAGCTGCACATCCTCTGAATTCTCTAGGTCTCTAGTTTGTGGTTGTAAAGTTTCATGAGGCTGTGATTATCCTTGAGGTCACAGCAGCTCATTTTATACACTGAGGTCGAGACTAAAGAAATGCCCTCACTGCAATGAACTGGCTACTACTAATGACTAACATGATCCACATGAAGAACACTGGGCTCATTGAATTCACAAGGGTCTCAGCTTTCCTGTGATATCCAGTTTATATAATCCAAAACCTGTTTAGAGACCTCACTATGCACAAATATTCAAATACAGTAGGCGGAAATGGCAAATTTGTGCTACTGTTTTTTCTGAATAGTAACAGGTTTTAAGCTTAGGAATTTTGGATATATTCCTTTCCATCGAACAACTAAACATGAATGTTCAGATAAATGTTCATCTCCCTGACCCCACCCCTTCAAAAATTAAGTAAAATTACTTGTTTTTACAAGTGCTAAAAAAGGTGGTTGCTCACAATTGGCTAAATGAGACTACAGTGGTTGTCGAGGACATTAAACGTCATCATGCTGAACAGGGAGGACAACCCTCTCACTAGTCCGCTTTACAGCCTCTAGTCGTGTTTTTCAGTACTCCTGCAGACTGTAAATTATATTAACCCATTGAGGCCTGAAAAACCGCTTGGCGATTTTAAAATAAGCCTCTAATTTTCTGGAAATTCTGGAAAAAAAAGTGTGAACTCTTCTACTAAATAATAGATTTTTCAGCCTCTGTAGCAGATAGAAATGAAATTCAAAAAGTATTTGAGAGCTTATACAAAATACTACAAAACGACGTAAACGCTTTCCAGGCTTCAATGGGTTAATAAACAACCGGTGATCTTGCTACGAGCTGGGGGGGAATAAGGCGTAAAAGTAAACGCAGAACGCTAGAACTGGAGAAGCAAAGCAGCAAACAACACTCTCTCACAGACACACACACACACACACACACACCAACACACCCGGTAGAGTGTGAGCTGAAACTACAGAGCAGCCAGAGTCAGAACATGCAGCAGAAAAAACGTTGAAGAAGCAGAATTGAGCATTTTAGTCTCAAAGTAGAGATGGGCTAGTCTGGCTATGTCAACATCAATTTCTGTCGCTCTACATACGTCATCTGGTATAACTGATACGATTGGCTAAGAGCTACCTACAGACGCTTTTGATAGACATTCGTAGCGCCCAATAAACGGCTCTGGAGGATCGTAAACCACGCCTCCTCTACGGAGAAATGAATGGCTGGTTTCCAGACTAATCTCATTTGTGATTAGTCTGGCGTTAGCCAGGCTAATACATTCCCATTCATTCCCATGGTTAGTCTCCAACTTTGAAAATTCTGGGAATTTTGCAACCCTAGATCAGCGAGATGTGGTTGGAGCTCGGAAGTTGGCATAGGGTTATGGAGCTTTAGAGAGAAATGGAGCTCTGGAGCCGTTGACCTTTATAGTTCATACACACCTCGTTTAGCTGTGTTAGAACAGGAGGTGGAGGAGTAGGATATGTGTGAAATGAATCAATCAGACCTCAGCCATAATCTTTGGAAAAGTAAACAAAGATTTTGCCAAAGTTTTTGCAGTCCAAATACACACCCTCTACTAACACATTGCTCTGCACGCTACAGCTAGCTCCAGTGAGTTTTTAAATGATGAATAGTTAAGATTAAGATTACCCTATTAGTCCCACGATGGCGAAATTCAACCTCTGCATTTAACCCATCCTTTCGACACGCCAGTGAACACACCATGCTTAGGAGCAGTGGGCAGCACATTACCCTCCAGTGACAAGCCCAATTCGTAACCTTTAGGCCACAGACTGCCACACTTAATCACATTTTACTGGATTTATTCATGAAGTCGCCCTTGAATTCGAGACGAGTCAAATGTTTTGCCATAAAAGAAAACATTTTGATTTGAAAAAGATATTTTGAGACATGGACATTGGAAAATGTCCTTTCCATCTCAAAGGTTTAGTTATATCAAACCCTTTTTTGTAACCCTTTAAACACAATGTATCTGTTGTAACACTTGTGGACTGGTAGATCACGACACATTTATATACTTTAGTTAAAGTAAAGTATAATAATGGGCAGGTCCACAGTCGGCCTGCTGTCAGGCCTATCAGTGACTATCATCCTTTCCCTCTGCCCGCCGTCCCTCTCCCACCCTTTCAATGATGCACCATCTAATCCTTGTATTTGGGTCAGGCTAGAAAATTTTGAATCTAGGATATCCGAGTCATTAGTTACTTATTTTCTCCAAATAGAGATGAGTGGTTGTAGACTAATTCCTGGGAAAACTTCAGCCCACCTCTAGCCATTACTGTCCATACTAAAACTAAAAAACCCCTTTAGAAAAAATATGTCATTGAAAACTTTGTTGTTATTGTTTATGCTGTACTTTATTTTATCACCATCTGAGGTTGTCACATTTTAAAATGCTGGACTCTCATTTTCAAGCTGCTCTTTTCACTTTCACCTCCTCACATCTGCCATCACCTCTGCCGGTTTTGTAAACACTGATTCCTGTCTTGCTCCTTGATTTGCCTCCTCCCCCTCATCTTCCTCCACTTCCCCTTACCAGCTGATAACATGGCAGGTCACAGTTAATGACAATTCAAAGTATGAGGCCAGTAAGAGGCTTATGCGCCTGTTGTTTCACAAAATCAGGTTTTGTCAGCAGCAGTAGAAGCAGCTGCAGTGCAGGTACTGCTGCTGTTTGTATTGCAGAGATCATTTAGAGAGATGACAGCTTAAAGCATTAATGACGCATAACAATATGCACGAACTGCTTTGTCTACCTGCTGTTCATTTAATTTTAACACAGACATCTTGTCTTACATAATGAGAGTGACTCTACAGTAGGTAAATTGTGAATGAATGGTGGATGACTCAGCTAAACACACACGGTTTCAGGAACAAGCAGTTAAAAACATTGTACTGGCTGCACTTGAAAATTGAGAAATGACCTCAGTCTTGCCAAAATTTTCACTGGCATTCACATTAGGTAAACCTCCAAGAGGTGGTCAAAATACACAGACAGTATGATGCAAAGCAGCTCTGATATTTCATACAATACTTCCTCATTACCCTGAGCCAGAGCTATGGAAGTCCTGAGAGGCAAATTCTACTTTTTTTTTTTAAGATTGTCATTGTTTTCTCTCCTTTGTTTATGGTTGAAGAACAGGAGGAAAACACCTTCACTGGGATAATCTTTCTAAGCACCTTAATTTTTGTTCCATATGTGAAACCGGTGGAAATAAAAACATTTGGTGGGTGAAAAAACAAGTTTTGCCTAAATCACTTTTTTCCCCCCTATCTTTGACAATGGATTTTTAAAAAAAGGTGATTTTGTTGTTGTGTTTGTTATTGTAATTTTCATTTCAGCCACACGAGGCTGAAGTGAACCACTACCTCATGTTCTAAATACAACTACAAACATTCATGATATGTTGCAGGTGAGAAAAAACATATTTTCTGGGGTAGTTTTACACTTCAACCTCTCGTGGTTTAATCAACAACCATAACCTCATAAAAACAGGAGAGAAAACATATTGAGATCAGGCTTAGAAAATGGATCACCTGATTTTTTTCTCACTTTTCTGTCAGGGCTTCCATACAGAGGTTCAAATATGTTAATTTTCAGAACATGAGTTTGTACTGTAATGTATTGTTTTATTTATTTTAACCACCTCTTTCATGGATAAAATAACAGGAATACCTTATAGGAATATTTGGCAGTGGCAAAAAAAGAAGCGGTGACATTTTAAACAGAATCTTAAATGGCCATGCACAATTATACAGTATAATAGTTGAACCCAAAATCATATATTTTTCATGCACTATGCTGATGCATATTTAAGAGGAGGTGTCTTGTCCTTCCTCCAAATGTTTTAGCATTTATTGGTGTTCCGAAGAACTTTGAGTTAAGACAGAGTTTACGACATAAACGTAGTTGGCATAAGTAGAGTAAATGCCCTTAATACTTCAAGTACGACGTTTGGGAAACAAAAATGTCAACCTCAGTTTTCAAGAACACACGGTCTTCTCAGACTGTCACAGACTGTGCGATGCAGTCGTAAAATAGGTAAAGTTTTCATTTTTTTTACCCAAAGATCGCAAATAATCTAACTGAAGTGTGTGAATATTATTTCTAATGAGAGGAAGTGTGGGGAAATAAACAATTAGCAGTTATTGTATCATACACACAACCTGCCATTTATATTCTCCTTGAAGTTTCTACATACTTACAGGACCTGTTATTATTGTTACATGTGAGAGCTCCACCTACAGCGTAACACATGCTGAACTTGTGGTTTAGGGCGTGATGACTGAGCTGGTTTATGTGTCATTTAATTTTGATTGACTGCAGGCAGGGCTGTTTTTATGTTGTGTATATTTTGTGGTTGCTCTGATATTGATAGAATCAGCATTGCATGTGTTACATAAGGCTGGATGAAAAACATTTAGCATCACATGTGAATACTACTGATCTCTTTTTTTTTCCCGAACTTTTTTTATTGGGTTTTGCAGATGAGTACAATTGTATTAAAACATACACAAAGAGTAAAGTGGTCATTTTCTTATAGAAAAAACAAACAAATAAACAACAGAAAACAAAAGTGATCATTGAAGTATTGCTGCATACCTGAACAACTCACAGAACTAGAACAGCCATTAAAAAAAGCTATGCATGTGTTACATAAGGCTGGATGAAAAACATTTAGCATCACATGTGAATACTACTGATTTTTTTTCCCGAACTTTTTTTATTGGGTTTTGCAGATGAGTACAATTGTATTAAAACATACACAAAGAGTAAAGTGGTCAGCAACACTGCAAAAAAAGAAAAGTTGGGTGAACTCAAAATTTCAAGGCAACAAACTTCGATAACATTTTAAGTTGGACGTCAATTAAACTAAATATTTTAAGTTTTGTTTTTGAGTTTGCTCAACTCTGAATTTCTCTGGCACGATTGTAACGCCGCTATGAAATGTCAGCTAATGTTGTGACCACAATCTTGAGTTAGCATTGATACACTAATGGCTACTCTTGTAGCTGTAACAAGCAGCGCCGCTAGCATCAGTTAGCCGCTAGCATCAGTTAGCCACTAGCTTTCGCTAATGACCGAATTTCACAACAAAGAAATAAGAGTTAGCAGAACTATTGTCCCTTGTTGTGAACCCCAACTTAAAGATATAAGTAAAACAACTCACAAACTTGTTTTTTAACATACAACTGGCTTCCTTTGTTGTGCTAACTTACATTATTGCCCTAAATGTCAGTAATTTATATTTCCAAGTTTTACCAAATTAAATCACTGTTTTAGGCCAAAAAATACAAGTTGGCTTTTTTTGCAGTGAACAGACATCCTAAATCAGAGTAGTGGCATGTGACCCTCAACACAACAGAAGCAACACACACAAACAAAACATTTTTCAGCTTCGAAGTGTTTTTTTGGGAGTATTAAAAGATAAGGTTGTAAGAAGTCAAGTTTCCTGCAAACATTGAATGCTGACATTACACAAAAGAATGGGTCGTTTTTTTATGATTAGCTTGGTCAACACGAATCCATCATCAACCTCCAGAAGACTGTTTACACTGATGTTTGCCATAGAGTTTTTCTTTGCCTCTTTCCCTTCTTCCTTCTTTGTTCTTCTGTTTATTGTACAAGACCTGGTACTGTCATATTTACTTTCTTATGCAATCGTCTGTGACATGATACTTTTTGGCATTTACCTTTTAAGCGAATGTCCTGTTCCTAAAATAAGAACAGGTGTTGCTTGCTCAAACAAGGAGATATTTTCTGTAAATATACTGTGGGAGTTAACGTTACAGTAAGTAGGTCACCTCTGAGTATTAGTGAAGGTGATCATGGTTACACACTGAGTGATGAGCATATACCTGAGGAATGACTTAAAGCTGGGCTAGGGAGTTGTTTTTTATAAGGCAAAAATCTCATAATAACCTTTCAGCATGATGTGTTTAAAAAAATTCCCCTAGGCTTTCTTTCAGGCTTTTAGTAAATCTAGCCATGACGGGAGACTATGGCTAATCACATGCCATTTAACAGAGAGGTGTGACTCCAAATGAGTAATAACTTTTTCATATTACCGTATGAAGCACCCACAAATGTCCGCGCTCGTCTGGTGGGAGGTGCATAGGACAGGAGAGAAGGGAGCTGGAGGAGGAGGGCTGAAACTCTGGCTTGTTTGTTTTTTTTCTGCCTTTTCCAGACAAACTACCTACCCCAGCTCGAAGAATAGTTACAGGACTTAAAAGGAGTAGTTAGAGCCAGCAGATGTTAGAAATACATATTGTTACCTTTGGACAGCCAGGCTAGCTGTTTCCAGTCTTTATGCTGAGGTAAGTCAGGTGTTTGATGGCTGTGGCACATTTAACAGACAGATAAAAGGGAGGACCTTCTCATCTAATTCTCTGCAAGAAACCAAAATGATTATTGTCATTAGGAAGCATATTTGTGAAAAATGTTTAAAAAGTCTTGAAATCAGTTTTCCCGATGTTTTATATGCATCTCCTTCCATGGAGGATTTAAGTTAAAATGATTGATGATGATGATTAATTAAGATTTCTCGGTAACACTTGGAAATGTTTATAGATGGTTTATAAACCGATTATTAACCATTTACAAAGTGCTATATACATATTTAATCTTTAAATGGTTTCAACCAATTTCTTAAAGGTTTATGAATCATTTCAAAATCATTAACATACTAAATATGGTGTTAGAAATGTTATAATGAGTGAAACGAAAACTATTAATAAACTATTAATTATAATTTAATTGTTTGTAAATTGGAAAATTAATTATAAACTTACATTAATATACCATCTATTAGCCATTCATAAATTATTTAGTTAAACAGTAATAGATTATGTATTTACCATTCTAAATGGCCTATAAATGGTTTATAAATGATGATTAAACATTAATAAACTATCTGTTTACCATTTATAAATGATGGTTATTGTAAAGTGTTACCGATTTCTCTTTATTCCCACAGTCATTCTCGAATGATTGTAAATATTTGAAGGCTGATCAAGACCTGATGGAGCTTTATTACATGTTCATAACAATTCATGTCAGCTACTTGTGTTTGACTAAGACTTTTCACAGCCAGTTGTGAGTGTCTGGAATTGTAAGAACGTGAGGCAGACACAGATGCATTGCTGTCATAGCTCTGACAGTAACCTACTTCTGTCACATTTGTTTTGCTCTACAGCTGTCGGTGATGTCCAGATCTTAGCGACAGACTGAAACTCCCTCTCATCATGGACTCCAAGAAGCCGGGCATGCTGCGGCATCTCCGCCAGAAGATGATGCCACACCTCCGGCGAGGCAAGACGACCACAAGCAAACATCTCCTTCACCTGGAAAACACCATGGACCATCGGATGAGCTCCTCGGTTCCCGACATGAGAGACATGAGGGACATGAGGGACATGAGGGACATGAGGGACATGAGGGACATGAGGGACGTGAGGCAGGAGTACACTCACGTCTCCTCCAGCAGCCAGCTCCAACAGTTCAACTCTCCCTGCTACAGCGACCCCTCCACACCGCTGGCCAAGCCTCAAGCTCAAGGCTCAGGAGGAAGTGGGAGTGGCCTGATGATGAGAATAGATGGTGGAGGCGCTGGGAGGAGCGTACCTGCAGACTATCCGGACTGGGCTTCCTCCCAGGACTCATTCAACAGCTTCTGTGAAGCAGAGAAGAGCTCTCCAGAGACCAACAACAGTTCTACCAGGGGCATGGAGCCTGAGGAACTTGCCCTGCCGGAGACGATGACGGTCTACAGCCCAGCAGACCCTCCCTCTGTGTCCCAGGACAGCCCACAGGTACACACTCTGTTTTTGAAATGCTAAATCAGTATGAAAAGAGAAAATCACTCCAAACATAAGTAAAGGTTTACATTTCATGGGTGGTAGCTTGTTTGGCACTAAATGTTTTATTTTATATTTAAGGCTTTTGTAGAACCAATAACAGTGATCATGACAGTAGAGTAAGGTTGAATAGTATAGTATTTTGTTTCCCTGACACACAGAGGTAAAGAGATACCATGGCTTGTTTATTTTGCAGTACAGTAGGTGTCAGGTGGCAGGTGTATTTGCACAGGATGTACAAAGTTTAACTTGGAGGCGTGCAAACGTATAAACTCTGGTTGCGTGTGTTTTGATACTGCCAACGCATGACATATAATGACTTGTGTCATGGCATGGTCATATTCAGCTCTTGGTACACCTTAGTCTTTAAAAATAGTAGAGAAAAGATCAGTTTGACCCATGGTGCTCAAGTATGCCTGATTCCAAAAACTGATTTTCATATTAAAACTCTATATTTAACTATTTTTCTGTAAGTTGGCTGACTTTCAGCATCACAGTCGTTTTACCACTTACAAACAGGCAAAGAGGCAAAACAGTTATTTGCATATGAATGCAAATCTGTAGACAACTGGACAAGATTTTGGTATCCAATTACATTTGAACGGGCTTTGGTTGCATGCAGGTAAACCGTCTGTGTGGAGAGCAAATGAGGCAGAATGCAAGCGGAGAACCCATCAGCTCTAAACTTTTTATTAGCTTTTTAAAAATGTGTTCATGTGCATAGAAACAATCAGGTGGTAGGCATCATGTCTCAACTCAAACTCTATTCTGACATCTCAAGTTGCTAATCAGTCTGTAAACAATGACCAGCGCAAGAGGAAGAGGAAGTTTTGGCCCAGACATCCATTTTTGGTCTTTCTGCTGGAACCCCAGTGTTGTAATTAATCAACGGGGCGTCAACTATGTTGGGGCATCTAGTTACATATACGAATTGCCTTCATCAAGGATCACCAAAAATGTTGGAAATTAAGGATGGCTCTTTTATGAATAAATGATGACCTTGCACAGGGCGTCAAATGTATTACAAAAAGGGCGTTATCATAAATGCTATCCCTTCCATAAGGATACCAAATATGCAGGGATGAACCTGAGCAACACTTGTGTGGATCTCACGGTTCAAAAGTGTGGTTAGATGGCTATAAGAATTATTAATAATTATCATAAACAATTATTAATTATAAGAAATGATATGACTTAATTTACTCTAAGTCAGCTCGTAAAAAGGGGCACCATCTGTAAAACAGAAAAATATAGCCAATTCACCTAAATCAGTCTCATAAAGTTATTAAACTATCAATTTGGAACACTGATTATTAATTATGAATATAATTATAATCAAATTACCATATTAATATTTAATAGTGGTTGAAGGAATCGTGAATTCTTGTCACAGCACCAGAAAATTAGCCCTGTCGCCAGAGGCTAAATCAATGACACAAGCACTCAAAAGACTTATCTTTGTGGTGGAATATTGCCCTCCTTTACATATGAACAGTGTCTAAAGACACCTTTAAAATCATAGTCTGACAGTCTTATTATCCTTACTAATACCAAAGTCCGTAGCTCAGTATATACCTTGTTCATTGGATAATACTTTGAACAAAGAAACAATTGTCAGATATCATCTCCACCAACATTAAATGCCAGGGTGCAGTAGGATTTGTGATTGACATGTCCGTCACATTTGTTCTTCACTGGTAAAATGGATAAACCAAATATGTTGCTGAGCAAAGACAGCAAATATTGAATGTTGTCTTATGACTTTGCACCACACCCTCGATGGTCTTACTGCGATGACATACAGGGTACAAAAACCCTTAAGTTATGTACACACAAAATGTTTTTGTTATTTTTACACAAAATCACAAATTGAGGGAAATATCTCAACAGCTATTTGATGGATTGCTGTGAATTTTTTACAGACATTCATGTCAGCCTACACTGTAAAAAAAAGATAAACAATGGCTACTCAATAAAATTGAGGCAACAGATTGCACGCAATATTATTTATAAAATCTAACTACGTTACAAGTTGAGTTAATAACAACTTAACAGGAAGTGCCTGTCAATTAAAAACAGACTAATTCTATTGTGTTGGATTCATTCAAAATTCTCTTGATTTAGAATTACATACACATAAAGATTATATTTAATGTGATCAAAATAAGTAGATTCTATTTCAAACATTTTTATATTAAAGTTACTTAAACAACTGCCTCAAAATCAAGGATGCATTTATATTTAATACATTTTATCAAATATATTAAGTAAAATGAAATGACTACAGAATAATTTATTACAGTGTAATAGGAATCCATTTTGGTTGTCCCTTAGCTTTTTATCTTGTGTCGTCATCTGGTCAGAACATATATATTTATATTTTAATTACTTTGCTTTATGACCAAATACATTTAAAACATTCTGATAAAACTCTGCTGTAATTTGGGTTTAGTGCACATGGTGAACATGGTCATGTTGGTGGAGTGCTGCAGAGATAACATATTTTTGCAGGTCAAGCTGTAAGTTAACATCATCCTGCTTCCCTAAAACAAAGCCAATGGGATTTTCCATAGAATTTTGGATTTTTGCAGAAAAAAGGCCCCGTGACAAACTTTAATATTTATATTTTTGTCCTGCGAGAATGTCTCCACAATTTATTTATTTTTAAGCATAAATGCAATCGTCAGAAGTAAAAAGCTAATGACTATAAACAATCTACACTATAGTCATATAAATGTAACTTCAACATCTCCACCACTAAGCTCTCAATAATGTTTCATGTCCCCGACAACCTCTGCAGCCTCATTTAGCCACTTGTTAGTCGTACAGAGCTGTTAGCATGACTGTAGGCTGTCTTTGTAGTCTTTTTTTGAATCACGCTTTAGGACCGTTATTATAGTAGTTGACATTGTAATGGTGCTACAAGCAGTGTTATTGCAGCATTGGAATACAGTAGCCACGTTGAGTCACCACTAGACAATGTGTTGTAGAAAGTCAAAAAATAAAGATAGAACATGTTCCCTTGAACTTCCCTTAGAATTTGAACTTTACCCCAGAGTTGAATAGACATTTTTACAAACAAACAGGAAAATCACCATTCTTGTCTTAATTCCTGAAAGACTGATGCATACACTGCATGAAAAACTGTTTGTTTTTTCAGCCCTGTGAATGCCTGAAACCTTCACAAATTGATGTCTTTGAAAATGTCACTAAAGTCATGAACCCCTTCACAGTGGTTGGGATCTCTGAGATTGGGCTCCAAGTATCCCAATACAAGTGAACACATAATCACCACTATCATCATAATCAGAAATAATGTATCAATCCTGAGGAGAAACTTGAAGGACAGTTGCTTCATTGTAGAATAGAAATATTTCCAAAAACGGAGAAATTATAAGAAATAATTGCTACAAAGGTGTACAGTATACTTTCATTTATAACAATGAATATATGTTAAAAAGGGCAAACAAAAACATGAAATTCTGTATACTACAACAAAGAAACTGTAGAAATGTTGTCCAGGCAAATAACTTAAAATTCAGTGGTTCCCAAATGGCGTGCCATGTGCCGCGTCTAGGTGTGCCATGGAAGTTTGTGACAACCATACAATATTAATGCAGTATGACTCACAGCATTGTTGTCTAAAAAAGCTATTCTCAACCTTGGGATCCCGACCCCAATTGGGGTCGCGAGATGATTTCTGGGGGTCGCCAAATCATTTTGGAAGTCAGCTCTGTTTCCACTGTGTTAAAGTGTTCATGTGTTAATGTGTTTTAGTCTTTTTGGTCATTTAATGTCTTTTTTGGTCATTTTGCATCTTTTTTTTAGTCATTTTGTGTCTTTTTTGGTAATTTTGCGTCTTTTTTTAGTCATTTTGTGTCTTTTTTGGTCATTTTGTTTCTGTTTTTTGGTCATTTTGCGTCTTTTTTTTTGTGATTTTGTGTCTTTTTTTGGTCATCTTGTTTCTTTTTTGGGTCATTTTGTGTCTGTTTTTGGTCATTTTGCTTCTTTTTTGGTAAATTTGTGTCTTTTTGTGGTCATTTTTCGTCATTTGGGGGTCAATTTTATGTAATTTTTGGTCAATTTAATTCTTTTTTGGGTAATTTTGTGTCTTTTCTGACAAATCCCAAAGTAGAGAGTTATCACTTTCCAAGGAGTCTCTGGCTTGAAGCTGACCGTTACACACTCAGGAGGTCAGAATGGACCTTTAAACTTATAGCAGAGGACTTAGATTAAAAGTAACAATAAAATATAAAGTGAACAGGGACAACATGCATGTTAAATTTGGGTGTCGTGACTCAAAAAGGTTGAGAACTACTGGTCTAAATGAGTTTCTGCTACAGTAGCAGGAGATCATCATGTCCTCAAACCTAAATCTAATAATTGCTATTTTAAACGCCTGGTTAATGTTGTCAAGCGGTCGCAGGTTGGTTAGCTTTTAGGCAGAAAAATAGTTAGATGCAACCCACAATGACCCATATGAGCCTTAAAACGACCCCTATCGCTGTTCACATTCTAAATATAATGTACAGTTTGCGATTTGTGCGGTTGACGTAACTACTGGAAGTGACATAGTTGGGTAACGTGAGGCATGGAAGTTCAGTGATTTTTAAACGACATCGTTTACATTTGTTTTCACACGAGACACCAACCCCGTTCTCCTGGTGAAAGTCCAGGTCTGCATGCCCCCCGGACCCCTCTAGCTGGCTACTTTTCCCCACTGACTGGCTACTTCCTTCCTGAGTGGAAGGCCCTGATTATTGGAGTGCGACACATCAAAGTAAAGATAAATAAACATTCACAGAGTGATAAGAGTGATAACACGTGTGATAAACCGATATGAATACAGATGTGCCTTGAGATTTTGTCTTGCACTTTGGTGTGCCTTGGGCACAAAACGTTTGAAAACCTCTGCCTTAATTAATGTCGGCGTAAATCAGAATATTGCACAGTTAAATATAACGATTTTTTTTTAAACTATCAAGCTTCTCAGGCTTATAAAACTCCTGGCTGTCTCTGTAGTTTTCTGCTCTAACTATAAATCCCTGTGAACAGTTGGTAACCTGAACTTCAATTTCAATTTACTGTAAAACATGGAATAATTCAGTATAATTTGTGTTTTTTTAATTGTTATTTTCAGTACTAATTTTTCAAAAACAAATTGTATGTTGTTACTCAGTCCACAATGCTGAGTCAGTTGTGGCTTAAAGTCTAATTGTACTGAACAAAAGAGCAGAAAGAAGGCAGAAAAGCAAATTCCCCTTTTTTTTCATTAGTGAAATGCTTTTCAGTCCCCGGGATACAGGAATTTTTAATAAATGCTCAGAGGATTTGTTCTGGTGGTAGAAATGCCAGAGTTCAGTTCCTTTTAACTGATCATGAGACTGAAACGTTCTCTTTCATTAACTGGGACTTTACATTCTTGCAAGAGCCTCTTCAAAAGGCACATGATTGATTTATGAAATGTGTGTGTCTTGTTGTCTCCTCAGTATGAAAACTATGAAGATGGTCACGGGTTAAGAGACGGGGACAACCAAAATGTAAGTGCAAATCCAATTTGAATGGTGATTCTGTTTTGTTAAGCTGATGTCATTTTAATATTACTAATACGAATACTTTATTTTTGGATATTTTTGGATTTTTGGACAGTGCACATTAATGAACATCGTTAGACATCTTTGTAAATATGCCGGATTATAGTAAGGCTGCTAGTTTGCATCCGTAGTCCCTAAAAAATTAAAAATAAATACAAATATAAAAGACAGCAAGTACATAGGTGAGATACAAATAAAGGAGACAACACACACACAGCACAACACATACCAGACCCAGACAGGATATAACTATGCAATAAAAAGTAATGTTCAAGTCCAGTTGCCTACAGTATTATTTACCATGATGTTTGCTAATGGTTTATGTCATAAATAATGAGATCGTGCTGAAAAGTTTAGTGTGTAAGGTTAAGATCTCTGCAGCAGACCGTTACCATCAAGTGGCTGTGATTGTGTTTTTGTCACCGCGCAGACGGCAGCATTGTGTTTTGGCTGACACACACTCGTGTCAAAGTTTAATTCCAGATTATTGTGTTGTGTTCGGGACATGATGGGACTGCAGGCAGTGCTCGGTTTGTGTCATCCTGGCTTTTGTGGTCGGGCAGGATTGGGATGTTGAGCCGGGTGATCTCAGGCAACCGGGGTTTATGCTCTGAAAGATGCTTGGTTTGGTGGAAAGGCTTAATAGTGATTAAATAATCCATTGCATGGCCAGGAAGCATAGTTGGCACACGACTGTATACAGCCATCTATAGAGTGTGCTTTTTATATTTAATCAAAGACAATAGAACAAACATGTTTGTAACACAAGAGGAACTAAAGAAGTACAAAATTGAGCTAAATAGAAATAATGCAACAGGTAATTTCCCCGATGTGAAGAACATGTGGTTTTGAAATTTAGGCATGAAAGTGTGTACGGGATTTAATGTTGTCACAGACTTTCATTTTCAGGATTAACTTGTGTAACTTGTGTAGCAAGGGACAATGTGGACACCACATACTTAAATTTTGTTATTATGCATTATATTTTATATAATAAAAATGCACATAATCAAAGTACTCCTAACATTAAAAAAATGATTGTGTTTACAAATTAGTAGCAGACCTCTGACTGATAAGTTCTAATAAAATCTTTAACATGTCAAATAAGTGAATTAGGAAATTAAATATGAAAAAATATGGGGAAAAATATGAAATTGTATGATTTGTTTTGTGCTGGGAATTTATCTTAATACTTTTAACATCCTGACCAAAATGTGCCTGTAGCTCCAAGTATAGAAAGCTGGTATCAAATGTTTGGCTTCACTTGTATCAGATAGTTCCTTATTCAAATTATAATTAGCATTAATAATATTCTTAAATACAAAATAAAAAAATAGAGATATAAAAATATTTTTTGGGGAAAATCATGTTTATATTTAGGTATAGTGGGGTATCTAATAAAGTATGGTTAAACACAGGTAGATTGCTCAGAAAGCCTTGATTTGATCAGTTGATCTGCTAGTTGTAATAAAATAAATAACGCTAATGTTTTGGTGTGTGTACAGAGTGAGATGGGCAACGAGACGGGCATCTCCAGGAATCTTCACAGGTCCTACCTGCTCACAATCAACCTGAAGGAAGGACGCAACCTTGTCATCAGGGACCGCTGTGGTAAGAACCTCGTCCTTGTACTTCTGAAACTACAACTTCACCAACATTACTTCACTATCAGCAACAGTACGGATATATCAGCTGATTTCTCTGAGTATGATGTGGTGATGGTATCATAGAGCAGTGGTTCCCAACCTTTTTTGTTGAGGGACCCACATTTTTACCATTGTAAACTTTTGCGACCCCCCCATTGTCCATTGCTTCTATGAAGCAGAACTCAATGTGACTTTCATGGTACCCTCTCTTTTTCTTTTTGAGATATTCGCCATTTTTCCTTTAGCTCTGTGTTTCTGTGACTAGGTGAGGTTACCTCTAGGTGAGGTTACCTCTAGGTGAGGTTACTGCTAGGTGAGGTTACCGCTAGGTGAGGTTACCGCTAGATGAGGTTACGTCTAAGTGAGGTTACCGCTAGATGAGGTTACGTCTAAGTGAGGTTACGTCTAAGTGAGGTTACCGCTAGGTGAGGTTACCGCTAGGTGAGGTTACCGCTAGGTGAGGTTACCGCTAGGCGAGGTTGCCGCTAGGCGAGGTTACAGCTAGGTGAGGTTACCTCTAGATGAGGTTACCGCTAGGTGAGGTTACCGCTAGATGAGGTTACCGCTAGGTGAGGTTACCGCTAGGCGAGGTTACCGCTAGGCGAGGTTACCGCTAGGTGAGGTTACCGCTAGATGAGGTTACCGGTAGATGAGGTTACCGCTAGGCGAGGTTACCGCTAGATGAGGTTACCGCTAGGCGAGGTTACCTCTAGATGAGGTTACCGCTAGATGAGGTTACCGCTAGGTGAGGTTACCGCTAGGTGAGGTTACCGCTAGGCGAGGTTACCGCTAGGCGAGGTTACCGCTAGGCGAGGTTACCGCTAGGTGAGGTTACCGCTAGGCGAGGTTACCTCTAGATGAGGTTACCGCTAGACGAGGTTACCTCTAGACGAGGTTACCGCTAGGTGAGGTTACCGCTAGGCGAGGTTACCGCTAGGCGAGGTTACCGCTAGGTGAGGTTACTGCTAGGCGAGGTTACTGCTAGGCGAGGTTACCGCTAGGCGAGGTTACCGCTAGGCGAGGTTACCGCTAGGCGAGGTTACTGCTAGGTGAGGTTACCGCTAGGCGAGGTTACCTCTAGATGAGGTTACCGCTAGACGAGGTTACCTCTAGATGAGGTTACCGCTAGGCGAGGTTACCGCTAGGCGAGGTTACCGCTAGGTGAGGTTACCGCTAGGCGAGGTTACCGCTAGGCGAGGTTACTGCTAGGCGAGGTTACCGCTAGGCGAGGTTACCAGGAGGTGAGGTTACCACTAGATGAGGTTACCGCTAGGCGAGGTTACCTGTGTATACTGCAGGAGGGATGTCCTTATTCTTGTGATATAGCCTTTATTTTTAAACTTTTCTATAGTGATTTTTCTATTTAAATAAATGAATAAACGTTTAATGTAGCCCTTAATTATTTGTTTTGTCCCAATAATGAATAAATAGTGACTCATCTATATTTAACACATTAGATTTATTACATCCCTTAAAATCAAGAGGGCTTTGCGACCCCCCCTGTTGTGAATCACTGTCATAGATGATAAATAATAATATATGTATAAATGAAGTGGACATAGCCTATTGATTTGTGAAATAGCATTTTAAAGTCTCAATTTGGCATTTTGGTGATTACCATCTTGTTTTTTTAGAGAAGTCAGAGCTGGGGATACAAACCTGCAGGGCGAGGTAATGTTAGCATAACAAACACTAACTTACCAGCGAACACTAGCTAGGTAGCTTGTTTTGCCAACATGTTTTGAACAGGCATAATACAAACCTATAAGACTAGCAAAAAGTAAGATTTGTTGGCTTAAAAGCAAAGTTAAAGTCCATTGGCCCCAGAAATCCTGTATTGGTCGGTCTCTAGTATACAGCACATCTTTCTTGGTGAATAAATACGTGCAGATATAGAGCGGCACAGTGCAGGTAAGATGATGTTAGTAGGCTATTATGCAAACAGCACTACATCAACAGGATCTTAAACAACCATGAGGTAAAAAAATAAAAAGGGAAGTTGGGTCTATGCAGGATCTGGTAACTCTTTGGCACTTTAGGAAACACAATAGCAAATGAGAAGTGTAGGAGTGGAATTATAATATTTTTGACTTTACCCTCCTGTTTTTTCTGTATAGAATGCTATATACTGTGTGCTGCATGTTTCTCATTGGTCTTATTCATATATTCCTGTTACTTATGGCACATGGTTTTACAGTTTGTCACCTATGTCATCATTTACCACGTTCATGTGCATCTCTGTCCCAGTGAGTAAGACCTACTAGTGTTCTTCATTTATTCGTGCTGCGTTCTCACGCTGGTGCTGGGATGTGTTTTACTCATTTTCATGTAACATTTTCCGTGTCCAGTATCTGTTCTGAAACAACAGAGAGAGAAGAAGTCTATGAAATACAATCTTTCTTTATTGCATTTTGGTGAGTCATAAACATACCAAACTTTTAAGATAACGTGTATCCAGAAGAGTGTTCTGACGTGTGTGTGTGTGTGTGTGTGTGTGGGGGGGGGGGGTCGGGGTGTGTGTTGGTGTGTGTGTGTGTGTTTAAAGTGGAGATTATTTACCTGCAGCAAGCAAACAAAGACCCCTCAGACAGCAGGAGACCTCAGCCCCCCCAGCCCAGCTTCTGCAGAAAAACATACCCTATGTCCTTGAAAACCTTAATTAAACTCAAAATGAATATTCTTTCTTATATCTCTTTATTGTTGCTCAGAACACGTCTGTATTAAGATCACCTGTCATTTTGTACTCTACAAATGTCAACAATAAAGTTATTGTCTCGCACTTCCAACAGATTTTGTGCAAAACAAAAGTGCCGAATGAGAAGAAGAGAGAAGTCTGCATTTTTTTTCTTCAAGTAGCAGGAGAATAGCCCTTTTTGTGGAGGTGATGATATGATTTAGGTAGCTGACTGAGTGTGTGTGTGTGTGTGTGTTGTGTTGTGTTGTGTGTGTGTGTGTGTGTGTGTGTGTTCGCTTGCATTGACCTCCGTTTGTGTGTTTAGCCTTCGTTCATTAATGATGGCCAGGAGTGTCTGTTTGATGACACACAGTGTTATTGACTCCAGGGACTCAGACTGTGGAGCGTCAGGTTGACTGTGCGGCTCCTGTAACAGCCGGGGCAGGATTCCTCGCTGCATATTAGAACCTGTCTGAGCCACACCCAGCATTCATGACGCATGGCCTTTCTCTGGGCATGTTTTGGGATTACATTTCCCCTCTTGTGTGGCTTTGTATTTACACAAGCTGGCTTTGGGTACAGACTATGCAGAAAATGAAGGGGAGGATCAAAGCGCAGGAGGATTTGGTTTCTCCTGCATTATTGTTAAGACCGTGCAGTCTTCTAAAAGCAGTGTATAAACACCCTTTTTATTTTTTCTGTTTAATCAGATTGTATTCACTGCATGCGGCGCATAGGCTGACAGCTGTTTGTTGATGGACAACACAGGTTTGTTGTATAATAGGATTGCAATGTAATGCTTATATTATAGGAACAAAACCATACAGAAACAGGAATGATGGCATAGGACATGGATGCCTTAATGGACCACAAACTGTGTTTGGTGGAGTGCTGCCCTCGGCTGGTCGATTGACTGAACAGCTGAAGTCACAGATTGTACTTCCTTTACTTTGAAGTGAAAGTGATTTGAGAGAGCAGCAACAAATTTGAGATCTATAGAAACACTTAATAATGAAAAATGAATGCTTTGTTCTGAATCCTGTGATACAATAGTCATAAGATACTAAGATACAAACACTTGTTTTTTTTTAATTTTTATAAGTTTTATGCTATTGTCCCTTTTCATGTTGGAGGCTGAATCTGATTGGCTATTGATTCAGGAAGCTGTGGTCCCATCAGTTGGGGAGGAAAGAAACCACATCCTCCGCACAGACACATGAGAAATGTTATTATGAGCAGGCTCGTAATACCTTTTATGGGAAACTGGTACATTTCCTTCTACCTTAAGAAACAAGGGATAAAGGCTTTATAGAAACATGGTTTATAAAGAATCAGGATCATTACGTTGCTTTTTATTACAGCCAGTCGATATGAGAAGTCGGCCCCTTCTCTAGAAAGACTTGAGTGAAAACAGAAGTAGTGTTGGTGTCAATTCTGTCAAACAATGAAATGATGAAATGATGAAATGATCATGGACCAATCCTCATGAACATATAAACCGTTGGTCGTATAAAAAATAATATTTGAAGACATTACCTCAGGCTCTGGGAAATGATACTATTTTTCAGTATTTTCTTACATTTTACACAATTAACACAATTTATATGTATAAACACAATGTATACATTTATCATTTATCAGTAAAATGGGCAAATAAATCTATAAATAAGATAGTACTATTAATCGGAGTATGGAACAGCAGCAAGAAGTATCAGTGAGTAATCCAAACTGCTTTGTTTTGTTTTTGTTTTTTCATCATTTTCAGGTACCAGCGACCCTTATGTGAAATTCAAGTTGGATGGGAAATCTTTCTACAAAAGCAAAGTGGTTTATAAAGACCTAAACCCCAAATGGAATGAGACCTTCTCTCTACCTGTGAAGGATCTGAACCAGAAACTGTACATCAAGGTAACTTACTGTCACTTTTTATAAATAAATACTATGGAAAAAGTGAATTATTCTACAAAGTGTCACTGTTGTGTTCAGGTCTTGCAGTAAAGGTAATATTTATGTTAGATTTATGATGTGGTCAGTTTGGTGTTTCCCTGGTTGGTAAGATATTTTGCACTGCATGGTGCTTTGGGGAATTTCAGTGATTGCACCTGAGGTGGTGCAGCCCCAGATGGTGCATAAGGGAAGTCCAATATGCAGCAATATATCCCTGTTACCATAATTGTCTCCATGATGCTCTTTGCATTAACACTGTCTCTGTGTTTGGCGTGGCACAGGTATATGACCGTGATCTGACAACTGATGACTTCATGGGCTCTGCCAGCGTCTTCCTGAGTGACCTGGAGATGGACAAGTGAGTGTCACAGGGACAGTTCGGTGGTGAACGCTTGTTAATGATCTCAGAACCTCTCAGATTTGTCTCAGGACCCCTTAACCCCTTTATCAGGCCAAGAACTATATTTGGTAACTTCAGTGGATATCAAAATGAGGTCGACAAAAAAGTAGCAAATTTACTTGATTAAAGTGGCAAATCTGTGCGGAAAAAAAAAGTTGCAGATTTAAGAGATTTAAAGTGGTGAATCTGCGAGAATAAAGTTGCTTTTTTCCCCACTTCTTTCTCTTAAATCTGCGACTTTTTTTCTTTTAGATCTGCCACTTTAATCTAGTAAATTTGCAACTTTTTTCTCTAAATGTTTTTATTTTTTATTTTGGATATCCGCTGAAGTTACCAAATACGGTTCTTCGCCTGATAAAGGGTTGAGGAGCTTCCCAACTGTCATGTTGGAAACCACTCTACTAGTAGAGTACTGATGAGTCTTTTCTTTGTTTTTAGCATGTAGAGTGTGAGCTTATAGTGAGTATTGCATCAACTGTTCGGGCTGTAGTATGAATGGATTCCCACAATAATTGTCAGCTTTAAACTTTTCTTTAGACCCTATATATCATTTTTACTCTTTACAATACACAATGTCCCACTGTTTCCTCCTTCCAAAAGTCCAGCTCAATTCTTAACCTGTCCATTCACACACAATCAGCATCCACATACACTCAAGTCCATACACTACATTATTATACACAGTACAGGTGCACAGTCTAATACAACAGTCCTGCAAAGAACCTGGTCTCACAGGAATCCGTGAAATAGCCACGGATTCAATTAACTCGAAATCCGTGGAATAGCCACGGAATAACTCAAATTTCCGTGAAACTGACACGGATTTCTCTACAATGCAAGTTAATATTTTTTCCTATTGGTTTGTTCCAAGTCACGTGACTTTCAAGGTCCCGGCGGTCAGAATACAAAACATGGCGGACAGTTCTCTCATTTTTAGTGAAAAAATCAATATTTTGACTTAGTTTCTGCATAAAAATGGATTTTGATCACATTTCTAGCGAGAAATATATGTTTTATTTTCTAAATATTCACTCGGTGAATGTACATAACCACTTTGTATGTTGGAATAGCCACAGGATATGACTGTTATTAACTTGCATTGTAGCGAAATCCGTGTCAGTTTCACGGAAATTTGAGTGATTCTGTGGCTATTCCATGGATTTTGAGTTAAGCAAACCCGTGGCTATTTCACGGATTCCTGTGAGACCAGGTTGCCTGCAAAAGATGCAGGGCTAAATGGCTTGTGAAGCTTATTTTGTGCATTTTTGTCACCTCCATGACACTGATGTACTATTACTCTATGAGAGTGTAATTGATAATCTGGTTACTCAGCATGTATTTTACAAAACTAATGTCCCCTCATTAGTACCAGTGCAGGTATTCAGTGTCCTCTAGCTGCTGTTTACTTTCCTCTCTCTGGTTGATGTTGTGCTGCTGTGTTATGGCTGCCCATCTCTGATCTAGATCTGTTTAACTTTAATTGAAACTGAAATTTGCTTTTTTCCAGGGTCAATGAGCTGTCTTTGCCCCTGGATGACCCAAACAGCCTGGAGGATGACATGGGAGTCGTGCTCGTGGACATGAGTCTGTCACTCAGAGACGGAGACAGCAAAAGAGGCCATGTATGGCGAGCTCCTATAGATTCAGCATATATGCATTGCATGTCATCTAACAGAAGGGATACTTGTTGTGCACTGTATTTATTGCACATATATAGTTTTATTTATTGCACCCAATGTTTCTGTCTACTAACCACAGTGTCATCTTGTTTTGCTGCTAACATGCATGCTCCTGTCAACAGCGGTGGCCGCAAAAAAGAAAACGAAGTATTAGGGTAAGGCTCAAACATTATCTAAAATCCCCACTTTGTATAGAGAGAGAGCAAAAAATGCTCAGTGTTGACCAATTATTCCTAAACATTTAATCCAAATGGCTTTAATTTAATGGTTTGATTCTGCAAACTGTCTTTTTAATTTAGAATTTCCTGCCAAGTTTAAATAAAACAAAATCATAATAACGTCAAGAATAAAAACTAGATATATGTAGAAAGAGAAATATAAAGCTTCAACTCTAGTCTAAAGTAATGAATCGGTGTGCATCAGGGCTCTGTCAGTACAGTTCACTCTAGTCAAATGTGTACCACAGTGTGCAATAAAGCTGAACACTGCTGTCATCCGGTTGACCAACATTTTATTACAACACTTATTTTTTTTTTTACAGTTGCCTGTCCATGAGTTGATCTGAATATGTTTTGTCTTTTTTCACAAGAGGGCAGCAAATCACCATGTTTGATATAACTTATTCCTCCGTGGTGTGAAAGAAACACACTGTCCCTCTGCAGCAGATACTTTTATAGAAAATTAGTGTACCTTTGAAACAAGCCACAAGTCTGAAGAGTTTGAAAAGTAAAGCCAAAGTCAGAAATGCCTCAAACCTGCATTCTGTCTGTCTGTAGGGGTCGACTCCGCTGTTTGCTAAAATAAGTATTTCTGAATTAATTTATTTCCTCAGTAAAAATTAAATAAAAGTGCAAAAAAAGTGCAAATTGCTGAAAGCAAAGATGCAGAAGACCCGAAAACACTGACTAATCAGACCAGACTGGGCCTGAGAGGGTGAATACATGTATATTCACACAGACAGTATGAGAAAAATAATCTGCTTTCATCACTGAGGAGGTGTTTTCATACACAGAGCAGCTGCTCAATGCATGTTTTTTGCCTATCATGCCATTTTCTGTACAACCTATCATTTGTAATGCATGACTCTATGAATCTGAGCAGTTCAGCTCTTTCTGTGATGCTCTCACTGCCACACCTGGTATCTGTGCTCTTTTCAGACTATGACTGCATGTTTATAGATATAGCTGTAGCCACACAGTTCTAGTTGTATCTTATGAAGTGGCCACTGAGTGCATGTTCCCCTGCTACTTCAGATGCTAATTGCACTCTGCCAAGTGCATTCACTGTGGTCTGTTAATTGAAACGTGATTTTCTGCTTATGTATGTAGCAGAGCAGATTCAGACAGGACTGTCAGCTTGATCTGCATTAATTGAATCTGGGTTAAATGTATCTCCCTACAGTGCTGCGTCTTCATGTAAGCTCAGCTAATTATCTTAGAATATGGCTCCCTATTATATGTGGAAGAGACACGCAGCGTAGCCACTGTAGGCTTTACCTAATCTCTCAGTGAATTGAAGGAACAATTTAATTCTCTTTACACTGGAGAGTAGAACCAATGCTGTTTCATTCAGCCGTCTCTCAAGGGTGCTTGTTGTAAAAGCACTGAATTGTGGCGTGATTTAAGCTTTGTGTTTTATAGGTGACAATTACTCAGTAGAATCCCATCCCGTCTATTTTCTGGACTGGTTTATTTAGTTTCTCTCTCCTGTCTCTGATTAATGCTTTGTTGTAAGAGAGACAGTGGGTTGGTTAATATGTAAAAGATATTTGATTTGGTTTTTTAATTTAAGAATTAGATATCCTGATGTTGCATGAAATCTTTCTATTTGTTTTCTGAATCTATTTCCTCCTCTCTCCTGTGATGAAATCCCAGCCGGGAGGCTCTTCTAATAGTTTTCGTCTGTCAGAAATGATGAAGAAGAGTCAACTGTGGACTTCTGTTGTGTCAGTGACTCTGGTGGAGGGTCAGGAGCTGCCGCTGGACACGCAGGGAGGTCAGCTCTTTGTTCGCTTCAGACTGGGAGAGCAGAGTTACAAAAGCAAGGTACTGGATGAAGGACTAATGCTCTTCAACTCTTCCACTCCCCTCCGCCTTTTGAATTGTCCGTATTATTCCTAAACCCTGTGTATGCCCCACCCCCACACTCCTCTCTCTTTTCTTCACCTCACTCTCCTCGTCTTCTTCTCCTCCAGTCCTTAACACTCTCCTTTACTATTACACTTTCACTTCCCATAACTTATATTTTTCTTGCCTAATCTTCCCCTTCACCTTTCGCAAGTGTAAAATTTGTAATAATACTAATTTAACCTCATACATTTGGTAATGTATGAGGTTAAACATGCGAAGTGATGGTGATGTTTTGGGTACAATATTTGAAATGTTTTTTTAAAACCAGAGATTTCTATTTTTGTATTATTTTCCTTGAGATTGGCATTATACATCATAATGTATTTTATTCAGCGCATCTCTTATACATACATAATTCATTGTATATACATGTATACAATGTATTTAACCCTTGACTTTCTTTAAAAGACTTAATCTGATGTACAAAAGCATGTCAGTGTCAAAAATTGCCATAAAATTATATCATATTGATGTTAATTTCCATTTTCCCTGAGTTAAATCTTTAAACTAACTTCATTTCTGATCATCACTAGTAAATATTCATATATTTTCATAATTTTAACCCTTTAAATGCCATTTTGTTTACACAATGCCATTATTGTTATGAGGTCAACCTTCTAAAATTCTGCAACAACAAAAAAAACCTCACACCCTTGCCAGAATTTCTGCCAAATGCATTAACACAGCCAGAATTATTGAAAAATGAGAAAACCAAAATTTTCCCTAGTGAGGGCCAAAGGGTTAATTTTACATTCATGTCTGCCAAACTGATACTCTGTCAAGAGTGCCTTATAATTAATGCAATAGTACAATAATCTACCCAAAGTGCAAATGATGGGGTCTTAATGCTCTTATAATCTCTGACGTGGTCACAGATCATGTAGAAGAGAGCAGTGGAGTAGGATAAAATGGATTTTTGCTGCCTGACATGAGCAGCTCTAATCGATGCTCATCCTGGCAGCTGCATGATGTCTCACAGTGATGCTCACTTTCTTGTGCTGCTGGCGCTGCGGCTTTTGTCATTGATGATTATCTTGCTATTCTGCAACATCATCCATTGCACATCAAAGCTACATGCTAATGAGCCACATCACTCCTTTTTCTTATATGCAGGTTCAAAATGACAGCAATTGCTTTTATGCCTTCATGTGTGATTGGGATTTCTAATGTTTATTTCTGAAGCTGATTAAGAACGGAGCATTCATACAAATGTGGTTAAAAAAATTGGACTGCAACTGGTTAATTTTCTAAATAATAGGTTCTAGATAACCCTTCACAGCTAGATGATTTTCTTACATAAAATTGACTTGTTTCAGCATGCAAAAACATGAATTACTGGGAAAAGGGGAATTTACAATTCCCAACTCTGATTAATTAATTTTGATGGCTACTCTGAGAGCTCAATGTGCATGCACAAGAATTTGAAAATATTTCTCTTGTTTTATGACCTCTCTTTTATTCAGAATCACTGCAAAGTGTCCAACCCTCAGTGGAGAGAGAGGTTCACTCTTAACCAGTTTGTGGACAGGCCAGACATCCTGGAGGTGGAGCTCTGGTCCAAGGAAGGACGAAGGAACGAGGAGTGTTTGGGAGCGTGAGTCTGCATTCAGATCCTGTGTGTATGTGTGTGTGTGAGGGCCAACAAAGCCAGAATGGCAAGGCAAGGCAAGGCAAGTTTATTTGTATAGCACAATTCAACACAAGGTAATTCAAAGTGCTTTACATACATATTAAAACACCAAGACACAATTGAAAACAGTAAAAACAGTCAATTAAAACAGGGAAATAGAAATAAAAATAGAAATAAGATAAAATAAGATACAGCAGGATAAGAAAATGGATAAAATAATAAAAAGCACAAGTCAAACATTGCATAGTTAAAAAGTAAGGGCAGTAGAGTAGAGCAGATAAGTGTTAAAGTTAAGAGTACGCTGCAGTAAACAATAGAGTTTGGTGAATAGTGAATGGGAAGAATCTCAAAACCTGTGCTTTACCTTGCCACAAAACACCTAAAGCATGTGAATGCAAAGAAGATTGTGACATTTCCAGAGCAGCTGAATTGATTTTCCACTTGATAATTTGGAAGCAAAGGCCAGTGAGCAGCGTGTTTGACCAGTCGGGTGAAGAAACGGTTCATGTTGGTGTCTAAGTGAACTGTCAGTTGCCTTCATAATGTTGCCTACTGATCCTTACTGTGCAGCAGTGAACAATGTGAATAATGTACATAAGGATTAAGTACAGAATGTACAGGTATGCTATGGGTGTCTGCACGTGTGTATACTTGTTTTTATGTCTGTATGTTTGCATACTAGGGGTGTGCCGTATCGTTCACGATAATATTGGTATATTTTTTTTATGGTTAAAAAAAAATGCATATCATGATATTGGCAACTTTCCTACTTCTTGATGTAGTGGTTAAAGTTGTTTTAATCACAAAAACCTACTTACTCCCTGTAGCTAAACACACGCAGCTTTCAAAATAAGAGCACATGGATGTGTTTGCAGAATCCACCACATAATTTACAAGAAGAATGTCAAAATAAGATGCCTTAAATAAAACATAAAATAACCTTTATTCCCCTTTACAAAATTTCATTAAAATATGCCCCCAGAACCCCTAAATGGTTATTTTTATTATTTGCTCATACTCAAGAGTCAAGAGTAACTTTTTTTGTATTTGGCAACTTTTGAGATTTGCACTTCAAACTACATTTTAGATTTTTATTTATTTATACAGTCTAAAAAAAAATCATATTTTCTTCTTCATCTTTTTAAGTATTTCCTAATATCGTTATCGCAACAGTAGCCTGCAATATCGTGATGTTCTTTTAGGGCCATATCGCCCACCCTTATTGCATACTATTGTGCATGTGTGTGTGACATATGTACATTTTTATGTTTGCATTTACCTGCATGTGTGCTGCAGTATGTGAAGTCCTCTGTGTGTTTGTGTGTGTGCAGGTGTGAAGTTGACCTGTCCAGGATACCTTTCAATCAGAGACAGCTGTTCACAAACACCCTGGACCAGGGCAGAGGACGCTTGGTGTTCCTGCTGACACTGAACACATGCAGCGGCGTCTCCATATCTGACCTCTGCGCCGCACCACTCGATGAACCTCTTGAGCAACAGAACCAGTTGGACAACTATGTCAGTAATATATATATTCTGTCTGTACTGTAAGGTTGAATCATCACCACCGACATCTGGCTCAGCCTAGAGATTGTTGATGGGTATAATAAGACAGAAGAGTAAAGAAGAGCATGTATGATAGTGTCAGTGACTTTAAAGTTAATATAAAGTTTCAGTGCAAACTTAGTTGTGGTCTGAAGCAGATAATACATGAGGAATAAGTAATTTGGGGTGCTAGATAATCTAAAACTGACTGAAATTTCTAAATCGAAACTGTTCACCGGGATTATGACTTTATGTGTTGAAAGGCCAAGAGATGGCAGTATCTGCCAGGTAATGTACTAGTCAGTAACTAGTCAGAGATTTCAGTTTGATCAGTGCTGAGCAGAAGTTTTGAAATCCAGTTTCAGTTAGGCGGTAATGTTATGAGAAGTACTGGATATCATGAGGATATATTTAGGTTGGAGTCTGTCGGAGTCTTAACATTTAAAATGATATTGGTCCAATGTTAACCCCTCCAGTATAAAGTACTTGATGAGGCACAGAGAAGAGGAGGGAATTAATATTTAGGACTCTACTGAGTACTAGTCCATCACAATCTGCCTTATATATTTTATGTTTTATATTATCTAAAAAATCTTGCATTTTTTAACCATGAACCATTTTCCAAGGTCCAATATTTAGTGCATCTGTCCCCACAAATCATAACATGAAAGTATCAGATGGGGTTGAGCAGAGTATTCGGATGAAACGATATCATCTGATTAAAATGCGTCAGTATCTGTACTTCTGATGAGGGGAAATCCTCATTTGGTAGCTATGTTAGTATGTTAATAGCTCTCTTAGTCTTGTGATCAAAAACATTGATCTATAATTCTCTTAAGTCTCGTCTGTAAGTATTTTTCAAATAAACAAGAACTATTGCAACTTCTATTCAACCTGTATCAATTCCAGTCTAAAAACACAAACTTCCTCTTATACTCTACTCACATCTGGTTTAAGATACAGCCACCTCAGCCCAATCCAACTACAGATACAGATACAGTGGTGGCAGTATGTAACCTCAAAAGCTTTAAGTTACAGTCGGCCATAAAACAAAAGAAGAAGAAGTAGCTACTGTATACATGGTTGAAAAAGGAAGCACCATGACATTTCCACCATTAATTTATGCAGAAAAAGTACAAATTGGAGCAGAGAAATTCACTAGAATGATGTTCGAAGTTTTGACAGTTCTGAGAATATGTTTTGAAGGTTTCGCTTTGGTGTATCTTGATACAATCTTGTGTAAAATACTCACATATGAGATTTCAAGTCAGCTGATGATAAAGAGAAACTTTTTTTTACTCCAGAGTTAAATGAAATCCCCTAAATCCCTCCATGCCTTCATAAAGTGTCTTTTCCTAGTTATGTTTTCTGATTGGGATTTATGCAAGAAAGAAGATAATGTTCAGGTGCACAGCTCTTTGGTGGCTGTCTCTTAAATCTCAGATGTCACTGCTTCTAAAAAGCATATTTTAATGCCCTAACAAAATGTATCATAAGTCCTTAAAACTCATTTATTTTGCAAACCGTAACAAAGTATACAGCTAATGTGGCAGTGGGAAGGGAAACATCTGAATATGCAAATTGTTGTTAATCCTGCTGATTTCATTTCTGATGTACAAATAATAGTTGATGCATAGACAATACATAACGTATGTTCTTTATGATATGAATCTGACATTTAATTCATATTAAACCTAATTGAAAGCTGGGCCAGGAACACAGGATTACTTTTTGAAGTTGTTGATCTTGTTTTGTTTTTTTTAGCCCAGATCTCTTTTTCAGGGATTTCCCAATATTGTGAGATTGGACATTTTTATTTTTTTTCTCACTAAACTTGATTGAAAAGAGTCTTATTTTTTTCATGTATCCAATGATGCATTTTAAAAAGTTGTAGGATGTGCAGTCTTGGTCGCAGTAGAGGCTCTTTTAATGTTATCTCATTTTAATGTATCCAAACATGCTTCCTGTTTGTCCCCCACAGAGTTTGAAAAGGTCCTTGAAGAGCCTCCGTGATGTTGGTTTCCTTCAGATCAAAGTTATCAAGGCTGCAGATTTGATCGCTGCTGATTTAAACGGTATGTCACACATTTGGATTTAAGCTCTTCGTTTGTTCGGTTCTGTTACATTGAAAGGAACAGAGGAAATCCAGTGGGGACATGTTTTTGTTGTTGCATTCTGCAGGTAAGAGTGATCCCTTCTGTGTGTTGGAGCTGGGGAACGACAGGCTGCAGACCCACACCGTCTACAAGAGCCTCTACCCAGAGTGGAATAAAGTCTTTACATTGTATGTTTGAGTCTTTTTTTTCCTGCCACATCATTTATTTCTTATAAATACTATGGGACACTGTTTGTCTGACCTCATGTTTGTCTCCGCAGCCCTGTCAAAGACATTCATGATGTTCTGCTGGTGACTATCTTTGATGAGGACGGAGACAAGGCGCCAGACTTCTTGGGAAAAGTTGCCATTCCCCTGCTCTCGGTACACACTGCCCCTACTTAGAGTCCATCACACAGACAATAGACTAATCTATTTACACTCTGCGTCTAAATTAAAGTGAAGAGGGCGATAACACTTCCCAGCACGTTGCAGACTTGCTAAGATGTAATCGAGCGTGACTGATGGTCAGGTTCATGGATGAGTTCAGCACCTGATGCCCTTTCTGTCCTGCAGATCCGCAGGGGACAGCAGATCGCCTTCCCACTGAAGAAAGAGGACTTAGGTGGGCTGTCGAAAGGGAGCATCACTCTGGAGCTGGAGGTTATTTTTAACCCTGTAAGTAAAAGTTCAGCCTGCAATGAGGACACGAGGAGCATGATGGCTGTGAACGATGGGCCTGATTCTGTCGGCTTCTCATTACTCTTTTCTTTCTTTTTATCAGGTCAGAGCAAGTATAAGAACCTTCCAACCAAGGGAGAGAAGATTCATGGAGGATAATCCCAAATTTTCCAAAAAGGTTAAACGCATCTCTCACTTATTTACTGTTATTGTTAAAATAATGTAATAATGTATAATGTAATACAGAGTGCAGGTGAATCATCATTATGAACTGAGTCAAAATAATATATAATACTACTTATAATAATATTAATAATTTACACGCATGTATCTTTACATTATGATTGATTTTTTTAATTGATTTTTTTTTAACATATTTTTATTACTTTTATCAGGTGCAATTATACAGTTCAGTTGCCTGTTCAGAGACACAAAACAGGTATAAATGTCTTAAGGGACAGTCTATGGATTTCAGCATCCCTCATCCTCAAAAAATAAACAGATAAATAAATACAAATACAAAAAAAGGAAAAAAAAGACAACAAATAAAAATGTTCATTTATCCATGAACATGGAAACCAAATACATTTATATTATTTTTTAAAAAGGGAAAAAGCATGTAGTAATCAGATTTAGATTTGATGGGGTTTTTTATGTATTTATCCAGACTATCTTATAGTTACATTAAAAGGGTATAATGCACTTCAGCTCCATTAGTGCTCAATCCAGTTACAAATAAATTAATTGGTTGATCAACAGAAAATGAATCTGCAGATTTAGATTTGCTGCTTTCTCTGATGATAAGTAAACTGAATATCTTTGACTGTTAATAGGATATTTAAAGATGTTAGATTTGAGTAAAGTGCAGGCAGGTTAATCAATAATGAAAACAATTAGTTGGAGCCCTAAAGTCCACAGCGACGTTTCAAGGAACGAACAGTAAAGAGGGAAGGGTCAGAGGTCACTGCACTTCTGACTATCTTCATGTGATGCTTGGATAATTGAAACACAAAAGGGGTTTAATAAAGAAGAAGTAGAAGACAAGTTGTGTAAATGTTACCATATTTATTAGGTCTTTATGAAGTGAAGATGAAATAATTGTTCATGAACTGAATGTTTTTACTTTTCTCTGAAAACCATCAAAAACCACCAAGCAGAGACTTTGCTTTGCCTGAATTAGTTGAATTGAGCTTTAATTGACCCCAACTGTGACTGAGTTCTTGTCCACTGTTCTGCTACATTAGTTTGATATACAGTGTGCAAGACAGGGTGCGAGACAGGGTGCCTGACTGTCTGTACTTCCAACAAAGACTCATTGTTGTTAGACAATACAATGGCAAAATTGGCTTACAAACTGAGAACTGTGCAGGGTTTCCTTCTGTTTTAATGTTGAAAGTCTTGGTTGAAAAAATCAGGTCAGATTACTGACATTTTTCGCCCTCCTGACCACAGTGGCTCATGCATGCCAAAAACCTGCCATTATTAAACTAGCTCACTGGACATTCCCTGTTTGCTATCGTACAAAATTAAACCTATTCACAATGAAAACATCACTCAAGAGCACTTTTATCCATATTTTACACACGACTGCTGTAATATTTATGTGTTTTTGCATGTCTATAATCTGTTTCTTTCAGGCTCTGGCCAGGAACGTGCTGCGTGTTCAGACGCTGTACAGGGCTATCATGTCGACTCTGCAGTACATCAAAAGCTGCTTCCAGTGGGAGAGCGTTCAGAGGAGCCTGCTAGCCTTCCTGGTGAAGTGCTTTAACTGCTTATCAACACACTATCTGCATTTCCCTCTGTTTTCCCTCCAAGCTGCGGAAGACAACCGCAGTCTGGCTATCCCCTACTTGAACTCTCCCAGCGAGATTCTTAATCAATGCGGTGTTGGGCTCAGCAGAAACGCAGGCTTGGCCCCATCTCTGCGTTGGAGTGGACGCTTTCAGTGTTGTGTGTGTGTGTGTGTGTCTCGTGGATGCAGAGTTAAGCCTCAGCTGGAGAGAGTAGAGTCCCAGTGGAGTCGAGATAGAGTCTATTTTTGTTCTAGTTCCCTGACAACTCATTAACCCTCTGTCCAATCTGTGCTCAGTTTGATTTAGACCCCATTATGCAGACAGAAGTCCAATTAAAAGGCTCTTCAGAGATAAGACTTATTCTCCATCCTCCCTTTGTTGCATACAAGTGTTAAGCAAGTGTGAAGACAGAAACACAGGAGAAGCCTCTCGGCCCATGTCTTTAAACTGCACAGTGGAGTGGGTGCTGATCTTTTCGACATCATTCTCTCACAGATCTGGTGCGATTGAAATGGCGTACAGCAAGTTGTGCATTAACTATGCAGGCAATCAAGGTCATGGAAAGTTCTTTTTGTTTTTGCGGCTGACATCCTGCAGATGGCACTAAAGTTTTGCTCAGCGTCCAAAGACTTTTTTTTATTAGGCTTGTAAAGAGATACTGTACGCCAGCCAGTAGTACAGTTTGTTCAATTTGTTGTGAAAAAAAGGGAGCTGCAGCGAAGAGCTGTTATCTGGACAGAAAACACTATTTAGCGTTGACTTGTCTATTTCGTTTAGTCATTTCGGATGACTTGGCCCTCTAGAAACTGTGTCGTCTAGGATACGGTCAGCGGTCAGTGCGCTTTAATCAGAAAGGGCGATTTACACCACAGCTACTCACATCAGACCAGGAATGATTAAGAATACCCAACGCCCCTCTCTCTTATGTATCTAGTTAATTATTGGGGATAATATTGTTGTTTTGCCTGACAGATCAGACACACACACACTCATACAAGCATGAACAAGCACACACTGTACTCGCACACGCACACACACACACACACACACACACACACACACACACACACACACACAGCCTCCCACTGCATCTCAGTGTTTGAAAGACAGTACCATCTGTACTCATGTTTTCACACCAATGCTCCCTGCCATTTCAAGCCTCTGTGAGAAGAAATAAATGGCTGCTAAATACCGCCACATGGGAGTAATGAAACAAAACGTCACTCTACATGACAGGATAGAGCTACCTGCAACATCTGCCGATCAGACACCTTTGAGCAGAAAGCTTAAGTCTGTGAAGTATACTTTAAATGTTCAGGTTGTTCCAGTGAGAAGCCTCGATCCTGGCAGCGTATATGAACTATAATATATCATTGTAGCTTTATTTTTATGAAAGTTGTCATTTCTTTAGCCATATATTTAGATTATTTACAGGTCTTTAAAGTTACAATGTTAAATTGAAGCACATTAAATTAAAGAATTAATGGTCCATGTTGCTGATCTGGAGTCTGTGTCTGCACCAGCTCCCATCTGTATCCCAGAGTGCCCACACCTCACACACTGTCTGGATAGTGAAACACCAAATACTTCTCTCTATTTTCAGTATGAAGTCTTTAACCAGCAGCTACATGCTGGATATTCAGTAAAACATGCACACACGCACACACGCACACGCACACACACACACACACACACACACACACACACACAGAAACTGTGTGCAGCAGACGATGTGTGGTCCAGTCCACAGAATTGTCAGTGCGTGTGTATTTTGACCAATAACACAATAATAACCTGATCTGTTCAGAGCAAAAATTACCGGCACACCAACCAAAGACCCAGTTTACCAAAGACAAGGGACAGAGTCCAGCCTGTGAAATATAGCCAGATAAACAAAACATATATATTAATATAATATAAAGTTCATTTATACAGTTGTTAACGTCAAAAATGTGAAAAAAATAAATATAAAAAGGAGAATTAATTGATTTTGAATACTTTGGGTGTAAACACATTCTGTGTGCTTTATTTTATGTAATTGCATTTAGAGCAGAGTCTGAAAAATGTAGGTGTATGCACCTTAAAGGTGCTTGAAAAGGTTGATTTTTTAGTAGTCAATTATTATTTTACTAGTCAATTATTCAACTAATTGATGCAGCAAACGCTGGCTGTTGTGTTCAATGTCTTACTGTTGATATGAAACCGGACTTTAACTCCAATTCAGTGTGTTTTGGAGTCAATTTAACTCATTAATTGGAGACATTTGATATCAGGCCATTGAAAATATTTGGGGTTGGCAAATTTCCAGTTTGTGTATATTGGTGGGGAATTTAAACCAATTAAAAGCTTCACTCTTCAGTTAAATACTCACTGGGCCTTTGCTGCTCCAGCCTCACTCCCCCAGCTATGACCAGTAGCTTTTGCTGACGAATGTTCACAAAGTCTGTGTAGATATTATCATTCATTGACTTTATGACTTGTCTCTACTTTTAGCATTATCCCATAATTATCCATAATAATCAGGAGCTGCTGTTGAGCAAGAGTTACATAGTCACGATTTAAAAACAATGAATGTTGTGAATGATGTCAGTGCTCTTGGATTACAGCTGTGCCATGCAAACCCTTCCCGGAGTATTAGTCTGGAAATCCTGCTGCATTCAGAAAATGTGCTACCCCCCAGTTCAGTAGCTCTCCCAACATTAGGTAGCCTTTCATTTTTCTTTTTTCCTTCTCCTCTCTGATCTGGATTGTATTTCCAGAGCCCTTTTTGCTGTCGAAGACTGTGTAATGCCTCTCAAGCTGAAATGGGCTGCAATTATCACAATCTTTATGGGCCTGGGATACATTTCCACCAAAGCGTGACTTGGCTTTCCCCCTGTCCCGGCTCTCGCAGTCATTACAAAGTCCTCTCTAATAAAACATAACCCTTTCAGTGAGGAATTGGTTTCATCTCCTCTCCCAGGCCCTGTTTTGGCTTGTGATAACACAGACAAGAGCATGCTTGGCTTTTTGCACATTAAAGCTGAGGTGGTGGTGGTGTTGGTGGGGGGATCTGCCATCTTTTATGTCAGTTGGTGCCTCAGAGGAGAGTGATGTCTTTACCAGATGTTCACTTCTATTTTTATTAGCATATAAAAACCTGTAAACCCTTCCCCACGCCTCGTGGCTCGCTGCCATTTTGGCCGGCGCTGCCTCTCTGACTGGATTATTTTATCGTTTCATTTAGCTGTGCAATTAAGCCTTTTTTCTTTATCTTCTTACCCATTTTACCTGAGCCACACACAGGTGGGATGTCCACCAGGGCCATTATGGATGTTAATGTCGTATTCACACACAGACTCCCCGTGGCTGCAGTGACCGGCTTTAATGTACACAAGATGAGAGAGCGAGATCAATTAGACTTATGTGGTTAATGTCAATGCATATACAGGGGGTGGAGGGAGAGCTGGTCCAGCTGAGCAGAGTGGTCACCCTGCACAGCGAATACAGGACAACTGTACGGAGGTAGCAGGGCTTTGATAGCGGCAGGGTAGCCTTCATCAGTCCGAACACTGCTAATTAGATCAATAACAGATTGGATCAGCCTTTAGCTGGCGGGGATTCAGGAACTATTGAAAATGTCTTTGGATGTGACTTAATGAAGAGCAGTTTGTTTCATACTTCCACCCCCCATTGTGTCTGCCCTCACTGATATCTGACCCTGTGCCCCTCTGCCTGCAGGTGTTTGTTGTGACAGTGTGGAACTGGGAGTTTTACATGCTGCCCCTCTTCCTGGTCCTGCTCATCTCGTGGAACTACCTTCAGATCCGGTCTGGTTGGGTCACTCAGGACCTGGTGAGTCCAGAACGGCTTCGTCAGCCTCGTCCTCCGTCTTCTGAAGTGACCCGCTGGTTCCTATTCACACTCCTTTTTTATTATTATTCTGGAGAAAAACAACTTACTCAACCACATTTTGTTCTCATAATTAAAAGCTGGTTTGTTTCCATAGCAACCAGCTGCACCTAGTTACATAATTATAATAAAATCACACACAAAATATATAAGCATAGAAAACTCAGTGAATGGACCAATGTAACATATCATTATGCTGAGTCCATTCTCTTCTTCACTGTAATTGGTCTTTTGCCATTGTGACTCGTCAAATAAGACAAAGTTTTTATCACTCTGCTCTATAAATGTCCTAATTCACAGTACTTTTTTCAACACTATGGTTTCACTGTAACAAGGATGTTGCATCTTGTCTGCGCTCGGTGTGAAGCAGCAGCTGTATTTACTGTATACGGTCCAACACAGACTGTAGGTTATAACAAATTACATACACAGAGCACTGCTCAGACAACAATGTGCTTTGTTATATGCCGAAATAAGTGGAATATGTGCTGATTTACAACTAATGATTACGTTCTTTATCAGTTAATCTGCTGGTTATTTTTCCATTAATAATGAATTAATTGTTTAGAATAAGAAAATTATGTAAAATAGCCGATTACTCCATTAACTCCTACTGTTTTCTAGTTGTTTTTTTATTGGACCCAAAGTCCAAAACACAAAGGTAATACATCAGCAATGATTTAAAACAATGATAAAACAATTAATGAATTATCTCAATAGTTGGCAATTAATTTTGCCAATTACCAAATGAATAGACATTTCTGCAGATAATTTACAATAACAAACAGACCCAGATGTACAAGTCATGTGACATCAAAGTCATTGCATGGCAGATAAAGGGAGAATAAAGCTGATGCTAACTAAATGTGCAACATTAATAGTCAGGCGGCTTAGCTAAATAAAGGACACGCCGGTCAAAAGCACCATACTTTTTTCACATACTCTCTATCACTATAGGTTTCAATTTTTGGGTAGGAGCCACTTCATCAAGATTGCGGATAGGAGATGGCATCCATATAAAATCTATGAGAAACGCTATATCTTCCAAGCCACTTAGAAGGTCAATCTTGGTGTCAAAATATACATTTTCTGGGTCAAGGAATCATTTAAAGCTATTGAAAATATCACTAGATGATTATTTGATCAAGTTAATTTTCACACAGACTGGTATCCTGGGTTGAAAATGTTTGGAATCTATGTTCACGGGAGAGTGCTGATAAGCTGCAATGTACACTACTCAAAAAAAATCAAGGGAAAGCTTTCATCTCATGTCAGATCTTGATCAACAAATTATTTACAGTGAGTCATCTAGTGATATTCTCAATAGCTTTAAATAATTCCTTGACTCAGAAAATGTAGTTTTTGACACCAACATTGACATTCTATGTGGCTTGAAAGATATATTGGTTCTCATAGACTTTATATGGCTGCCGTCTCCGATCCACAATCTTGAAGTGGCTCCTACCAAAAATGGAAACCTATGGTGATAGAGAGTAAGTGGAAAAATGTTGGTGCTTTTGTCCGGCGTGTCCTCATTCTTCTCAAATCTGGTCCTAAGCCGCCTGACTATAAGGACCTCAGACAGCCTGAACATCTTCCGCCGCAGGCTGAAGACCTATCTCTTCCAACAATACCTCGGTTAAGTCATGGTCACCTAACATATATATTATAAAAAATAAAAAAAATAAAAAATGCTCTTATTCTTTTCTCTTCTTTTCTTCTTTAACATATAGCACTCCTTTAGCGATGACAGTTAGCTCTTAAAGTTATGTACTTACTTGATTCCTATGGTCTATGTCTAGTACCTTCAGGTTTAATGCACTTATTGTATGTCGCTTTGGACAAAAGCGTCTGCTAAATGACATTTAATGTAATGTAATGTAAAAAGAGTTACTTTATATTATCTATCAAGAGCTTAACACTTTGTAGGAAGTGTTTGATAAAATTAAATTTGCAGTGCTTCGATCAACTGTTGATGTGAAAATATTGATTACTGCTGCTGTAGCATATAGTGGTATACAGCCCTACAAAGCAAAAAGGCAGTAACTACACAGGGTGCAGAACTGAGAAAAATGACTTTAAAGTTATCCTGTAATCCAGCCGTTTAGTTACTGTACAAACGACTACCATTTTTCTCCAAAACGACACACATTTGAGATAAGATGTTTTGTCACATAACAAAGATAATAACTGATTTTTTACCAAAAATACAGTTACTGCCTTTTTGCTTTGTAGGGCAGTATAGCAGGGTGAGTTGTCTCACCTTCAGTTGCCTCGGTTGGCTGTGAACAAAGCCGACATGGCCTGTCAGTCAGCTGTCCTGCAGTGCTGAGTGTTTTTGGAGGCTGACCTCCGGGTCAGCGCTGATCCCTGCTCTTTGTCAGACGCTGACCCCCTGAACTCTCTGGAGTTAATACAGAGTCCCAGTGTCAAAAAGAGACTAGAACATTTCAACTCTATCGTCAATGTTTCGAGTGTTTTTAAATGTATTCCACTACAGGTTAATGAGTACACACCCTAATATTTAATTTGTAATGTATTCAAATCAATTACTCAAATCAATTTGCGTATTATAAATACTTTGGATTACTTTAAAATGGTCATGTCTCGTTCTTCTACTTCCAGACCAAATATACATTCCTGAAAGTGTACAGGAGGAGTGTCTCGTCTGCCTTTACTGTGTGGCAGGTGCACAAATTGTTGCACTTAAAAAAAAAAAAAAAATCTGTTGATGGACTGATGAATTTTAGAGCAAATAAAATTAAAACAAACTAGTCATTAATCTATTTTAAAGACATGAACTGTATTCAAAATTGAAACTATGTGTAACAGATTACAGTTACTAATTTATTTATTTTTTCATTTTAAATGCATAATAATCATACAAATATTATAATTATTTTATTTGTGTGTTTTCCAGGACAATATGGATTTGGGGGAGGAGGAGGAGGATGATGAGAAGGTATGTACCTGTGTTTTATTTGTCTGTGTTTGCAGCTCTTTGTTGACTGAGGGCTGTATTTCTATATGGTGATGAATAGAAAAGAAGTTAGCTTTAATTTGACATGTTGACAAAGGTATCTGCCTATGATCTATAATTTTATGCCGTTAAGCTCTTTATTCAGTCCTAAATCTTCCCGGTGCGTTTTGATTCCTGCCAACCACGAGTTGGATTTTTTTTTTTTTTTGTAAACCTACCAAAAGACATTTGGGCTTAATGAAGACCTCACAGACCCGTTTCCACATGTCACAACGCATTCATATGCTAATAGAGAGGTGGGGGGAAAAGGTTGTGCTGCATTTGGGAAAGTCCCTGAGCTTAACACACCATATAATACCATCAATATGGAACTAATGACAGCACTTAGACATGCTTTTTCAGAGCGCGTTTTGAAAAGTTGGTGTTGCAAGTGTTACAATGCTTTTAGGCAATGAAATATTCCTTGAGAATGACAGCAGTTTATTGTAGACGTTCTGAATGGCCTGCGTGGGCCTGACGTAAAGTGGTTCTCATACTGGTTTCAGTGGGAACGTGACCCTGAAATGGCTGAAGTAGTTTAGTGCAGTGAGGAGGTTTGATGGATGTTTGTCTGAGGTGAAAGTAAATTGTCTTGCATGTGGTTTTTGAGACTGATAGTCACTCTGCATGTGAAGAATCCCAGGTTTGATCCCTTCTGCAGCTCTGTTCCCAGGCTCGTCCCCAGCGTCTGGATGGCAGTGGGCCAGCAATCCCTCACAGAGAATCTGAGCAGGAGCAAAAATATATCACAGAGATTACATAGTGACAAAGACCATGGCTTTAGCCAGTAAACAGTCCCCCGATAACCACCGCCCCGCAGAGCCCAGATCCGCTCTTTAGTCCTCTAACCCTCCTTCAGTCCCTCTGCGTTTGATGTGGACATGTGGCTGCCGAGTCTCCGTCTGAAGTCTGGCTCTCACTCTTCACAGAGACTGGTCTTCTCTGTTTACTTTAAAGCCATCTTTCCCTCCTGGGATCTGGACTTGCCTGAGAACGTGCTTTGTCTTTTTCATAATGTGAAGTCCAGTCCTGCTCTGAAGAGCTCTCGCTTCAGAAAGCCATTTTACAGTATCTGCCTTTACGTTCACGTTCTGCAGGTGCTCTAGAGCAGCATGAATGAGTCTGCTTCACTATATTTTATTAAACTCTTGGAAATGTATAATAACTAGTTCTGGCAGAGATGAAATCTGTGGCCTTGAGAAAGTCGTAAAAACTTTCATTCTTCTTTTCTTTTCAGGCGAAAATACAAAATAAACAAAATATAAAATTTTACAAAATAAAATCAAGATATTGTAATCATGAGAATGTGTGTCCTTCAGAACAGTTTTAGTTACATCCCCAGTTCTAAAATAGTTGGGACTCTGTGTAACAAAAATAAAGTTTATCACTTAGAATATTCAATATGTTGTCTTTATACAGTTTTCAATAGATTATGTGTCACAAATAATAAGCAAATTATCTCATTCTGTTTCATTTAATTTGCATTTTCAGGGTTGTAAATCACATTTAATTTACAAGAGTTTGCTTTTTTTTGTTTTAGGAAATATTTTGACATCCAATTTACAGGATCAACACAAATCTACATAAGAACACACATTAAATAAACTATAACTAAAACATCTTTGTAATATAACTACATTTAATGTAATTTGTTATTATTGTTGTACTTGTATTGGAGTTTTATTTTATTTTCAGTTAGGTATCTAATCTGTGTCATTTGTATGTATAGTACTTTTAAGAGACATTTAATGAACTGCATGTTTGACAGTCTATCAAATTATTATAGCACCTATTTATTTAAACCAGCACAAACCTTTTATTTAATTCATGAAGGCACAATCCTTTATTTTAAATGTGTACTTTTATTGAAGTTCTAATTCAATTAGCAGTTATACTTCTCTCTCAATAAAATTCCCCACAATACCTTAATAATAATAATGATAATAATAATAATAATAATAATAATAATAATAATAATAATAGGAACACCAAAATAGCAAATAATAGAAGTTAACATGCCCAATATAAACTTTCTGTTGTGTTTGTTTTGTTTTCTGCTGCAGGAGTCGGAGAGAAAAGGGCTGATGGAGAAAATCCACATGGTCCAAGAAACCATCATCACCCTTCAAAACCTGCTGGATGAGATCGCCTGTTTTGGGGAGAGGATCAAAAAGTAAGAATTAAACATCAATCATGTATCACAGCTCATAATATTTTTTTGAGACATCTCAAATGATTATGAGGACATTATGAAATGGTTTGAAATTATGAAATCTTCTTGAAATGTAGTCTCTTTTGAAACCGAACACACACCCAGCAGTGCTTCTCTTCTGGGTGCTCAGCTGGAGCAGGATAAACCAGAGTAAATAAAAAAAAAAAAATCAAAGTTTCTGTGCACACCAGGATACTCGAATGGACACTATTTTATTAATAAATTACAATGAAAACAAAAGGGAGCCTTTTCAACGTTGCTTCATCATAGCTTTTTGTTTTTATAAATAAGATGGTGTCTCTTTGAGTATCCTGGTGTGCACTGTAACTTTTTTTGTGAATTGTGAATATTTTAATTGTCCTGTCCTGTAATTATCCACTATAAAAGAAAAAAAAAGTCTATATTTGAGTTGCCTCAGTCATATTTTCATATTATTTCAACAAGTACTGTATTTTATGAACAATTAGTAAATTAAGTTCTTTGCTCAACACTTTATTTGTTTATTTATTTGTCAGCACTTTCAACTGGTCGGTGCCGTTCCTGTCGGGTCTGGCTTTCCTGGTCTTTGTCATTGCAACACTCCTTATATACTACGTCCCTCTTCGCTATGTGATTTTAATATGGGGTGAGTCTCAAACACTGTTTATAATGTCAAATGTTTTGTGTTGATGTGCCTGTTTGCCTTTATTTTAGCTGAGTATCTCAACACCACATAGATCTCTCTTTTTTTTTATTATCAATGAGATGTACAAAGCCACAGGAGTATTCACTTTAATAGCTTCTTGTCCAGGAAAATGATTTCTGCCTGATTCACGTCAGATAGATTATCAGCGGCAATGGTGGTTCAACAACGAAGACACCAACTCCCATGATCCCACGCTATTTCACAACATCATCAAAATCTTTGATGGTCTTTTATTGTTTTGAATGAGAGACCCCTAGTGGCAGAATTTACATACTGTGCATTTAACACTTGCTGCTTACGATGTTGGTGATTTATGGACAGACATAAATGTTAAAATTAGAAAAACTTCACTGGATAAGATTTTTTTCTTTTGAGTGTAAATGTCTTCCAGCCTAAAAAGCAAAAGTAAAAGAAGTTAAAGCAAAAAACTGTAGTACTCAAAGCAATATTTCACGGACAGCATGCGTCTCCTCTGCAGGTATTTGTTTGTGTGGAAACAAAGAGCGCAGCCACAAGAGACTAGTGTTAATGATATGTTGGTGTGAATTTCTGTTTTAGGTATCAATAAATTCACCAAGAAATTACGGAACCCGTACAGCATTGACAACAATGAAGTGCTTGATTTCCTGTCGAGGGTGCCTTCAGATGTGCAGAAGGTAAGCCCCACTGGATCAGCCGGCCAGGAAGCCCAAAATCCCAGAGCCTGCTAGCTTTGCATTTTACTACAACAACTCCCAGGCATTCTTCACTCATGTCTGTATAATTAGCTTCATCTGTATAATTATGTAGCCCTGTATAATTTCTGTTGTGTTTTTGGTCATGATACATCCCTGGTGGAGGTCTGCTGCTTAGCTGCTTTGCTGTTCCCAGGCTGAGGCAGGAGACGCTCCTGCTGCTGGTGTCTCCTGTATGAACTCCCCAACCTCAGCCAGAGCAAAACATCCGTCTGCACGCTCTATCTCCTCAAACTCACATCAACAAAAGATGCAAACCAAGTTTAAGCAGTTTCTGTAGAATAATTTCAGCCCACTCGCCAGAAATTTTTTTTGCCGTAATTAATTTCTGAAAAACCACAGATGCGTTTATGTGAATGCACCCTTTAGCATCTGTATCTGGGTCCACAGAGGGAGGACATAGAGCTGGTTGGATGGGTCAAACACACTGGACTTTGATCCAGTCGTTTTTGTTTCAATTCACAACATTAACGACATGTTTTAAAAAAAAAAAAAAAAAAATGCAGACACACTGGGTCAGAGTTTAAATTATTATTCTTCCCATAGCTTTCTTGCAATCACGATAGGGAATAAGAACAGGTTGCAGCAGTTCAAAAACAGAGATTCAATGTATCTGTGGTATGCAGAAAAAAATATTCTGGGGACTGGATTGAATCATTTATGTTGAACTTTAATAGAAAAATCCAAAAGCCATCATGCAGGTTGAATTATTTTTTATTGATGTCAAAAATGGCTACCTTATATCCATCAAGCAGACATATTTTTTAAGGAAGAACTACTCACAAAAAATGTATTGGCTTCTCTCTTTTTGTCCTCCTCCATGTGTGCGTCCTCTCTTCTTCCTTTATTTCCTCTCTGTCTTTTTATCCGCTGTCGTCTCTCCTCCTCACCCTCTCTATCTCTGTTCTTTTCTCTCTAAGATGTTTGACCCCATTTGCCTCCTTCTTCTCCTCCGATGCCCCCTGGGTTTAGTGACTGTGACTCCCTCTAGTTTCTCAGCTGACCATTGTTATTCTGTCTGTATGACTGTGGTCATACTGCTCAGCAGCGGCCGTATTTCAGACTAGGCTTGTAGGGGAATGAGATTGTAAGGTTTTTCTAGAAACGTCTCATAAAATATCACCATATGGTATTTATCACCATACCAAGTATGTGTAAAAATACTGTGTCTCCCTTTTGAAAATATATTAAATGTTTTTACAATACTGTATGAAGCAAATGGTATGATAATCCACAATTTTCATACCCTGGTATACCATAAATCAGTATACTGCTGCAACTCTACTGCACATACTTCCTCTGTGAAAATGTTTTTTGTTTATTTTCCCCAATATTAATTGAATAAAAGCACTACAAGGTGACTAAAAGTAATGCATCATTGGTAAAAGAAAAGACTAATAGCTTCACACTTTTGCTCCTCTGTGAATAAAGACACTCTGCTTCTTTTTCCTGCAGGTTCAGTTCAGTGAGACGAGAGGCAGCAGGAAGAAGAAACTCTAGTAGGCTTCCTACTAGGAATCAGCTTGTCTCGGGGTGCGTGGTAGGTTTGAATCTTAAGTCGCTGTGGTGATACAGCTCAGCGCCGCTCGTATAAACCAGCACCTGAACACCTTTCAACCAAAGAATGACACACTGACGAGCCTGCAGAGATTTGTAATATTATTGTTTCCAAAGATTGTAGTACAGTTTGTACAGTTTTTTCTTCAAGATAATCAATCAGAAGCTGCTTTATTTTGTACTTTCTGGCCCCCAGGCTGTGTCCTCCTGAAACCAGCTGTTTGTATTATACTGAATGTATATGTTTCATATGTAACATTTGTGTGTATATTTTTACATATTTTACATGGATAGAGGTGCAGACTTTAATTCCAAAATCATGCACATTTTAAAGAAATTACAATTGCATTGATGAATGTACATTTTTATCATGGTTTGCTTTAAAAAGCCATCATCAATTAAGTTTTCTTAGAAAATAGTAGTCATATTCCTTTGTTTCTTACATTCACATTTGAAAATGGATAAGAGCTATGTGCATTGACTGACTGATTTTACTTCAATGTGACAGTATTGACTTTTCATGCAAAGATGAGTGCCAACATTTAAGTTTATATTTTGATTCATCCTGCATAGAGGATGCCCTGTACTGTTGTATTTTACTCTTTGCTTGTAAGTGGAATGGGGCAGATCTGTAAACTTCTAACTTTATTTATTAATGACAATCATGATGAAGGCTTTGTGTCTCTCATTTACAGCAATAAATGCACACAATCACAGTTTCGTATGTGTTCTCTGTCTCAGCTCTGTGCTTTGAATTCCCCTGCATGCCGTACTCATCCTCTCCGTGCTCCCGTGCTGCAGAATAGTGGGCGTCTAACAACACAGTTTCCAAGCCCCCCTCTCTTCATTAGGCTTTCATGAAGCGAGGCGAGGCTGTGTGAGACCTCACCGGCACCCGGGCTCCCCGCTGTGTTGATGGCCCTTGGGCGTCGCCACGAGCAGGAGGACCTCGGCGACCTCCTCTCAGCTGCTGTGACGAGATGCCTGCAGCCAGCATCCTATCAAGCACAGCAGCCAGACAAACCTCCGGTACCGGGCTGCACACCGCTCAACAGCAGGAGGAGGATTTTAAAACCAGCCACAAGCAACAACAGCCGCACCAATTTAGGGATTGGAGAATTGGAATAGTTAAGATGTTGGCGTTCAGAGTAATACCCCGGGATTTATGGCTTTTAAGTCAGAGCGCGTGGGCTCCCAGTCGGCAGCCTCTTAAATGAGAAATGAGCAAAATTAGAGGAAAGCTGCTCTCATTAAATTCAATAAGAAATCCCATGATTTTAGTGTCAAATGCTGTACAAATGCATTGCATATGAAAGTATTAGATGACTGACCTGATTAGATACTTTAGATGTCAGCATTTGGAGTGTAATTGATGTCTATTAGCACTGGATACTTTTTTAGAAATACACAAAATAACACCTCCTCCCCCAGAGAAAATAATTCATTTTACTGCTCATTGCAATATACACATAATATTCTACAGCATATAAAAATAATTTGATGATTTGTCCAATTGTCTGGAGGACAGAGGGTGTGGAAATGTGGCAGATGATGACCTGTATATCTCTTCATCTAGTTATAATGTTGACTTAGGTATTCAATATTAATAACCCGCTGTCAAGGACACTGGAAGGACATCTCAATTTGACACTTATAGGCTCAGCATGAATATGTATAGGCAGTGAGACGCTTCAGAATTACCAAGTAAAATCACGGTTCACACGTGGGGACTAATGTGATGTGGCACATGCATTCTGATGAGATACAAATACAGCGGCTGATCGGTCTCAAAAGACTTGTTATAACTCAATATCAGACCTGAGAACACACAGCTGTGTGTGTGTAGACGAAGGCGCTGCCTATAAAGCTCTATAGAGGGTGTGAATTTCTACTATTGTCCATTAAAAGTCTTTATTAACACATTTATAACTACATCCAGCATGAACCGTTTGTGTGTGTGGAGATGCCGTGGAAGGGTCTAATGGGCAGCACAGTATTTAACTGGTTCCCATCATAAAATCAGTGCCAGTGAGCAAACTGCAGAGCAGCAGGAAGCTGTTTCCACACTGACAGCCAGCCTGGTTGGTTGGTTTGTGGCTCACTTTGTCTTTATTTCTTCAACACTTCAACCCAGGCTGCTGGTGATACTGTGTGGACGTGATTATATCCTGCAAACCTGATTCCAAAAAAGTTGGCACACTGAAAAACACTAAGTTAATCTGTTTGGACATGAAATATATTGTCTTTCTACAGTTTTTGGTTGAATATGTCACGAAGGATTAGCAAATTTTTGTTTTGTTTGAGACAATGTTCCAACTTTACGGTTGTAATTTTCATGAAGAAAGGGTATAAAGCACAAATCTGGTTAACCATCACACTGAAATTTAACAGAATGTTACAGAATAATATTTTAAAAACAAGTGGATAATTTCCCAAATGTCAAAGTATTCCTTCAGACATCTAATTCAGTCGACTAGATGTGTTGACCACGGTCCTACAGCACCAGGAATGTTTTATATCTAAAAATGTTTGATTTCTCACAGTTGTTAGATCCTCATTCAACAATCATTACTTTCAGTAATGAGCTTGATTTTGACCACATGGATGACTCACATGCCCCCCACCACTCCCCGTAGTGTTAACAATCCTTCAGGGAGTCTGGGTCCAGGTAAATCACAGGCGTGGTGTGTACTAGCTGGGCTGCTGCCCAGAGGCTGTGGGGCGACCATGTCGTCCCTGAGCAGGCCGACATCAAAGCCCTTGATCCAGAGCAGCCCGAGGCTACCGACAGCTCTGACTGACGCAAGAGATACTAAATACATACTGACATACTGATATTAAGTCGGCCTTTGTTGTATTATCTATGTTTCTTAACTAACTCTTAAATATTACACATTTTTATCAACATATTTTCCCCTGTATAGATTGCATATTGTCAGGTGAAAATGTATAATAGGTTTGTAAAAAAAAAAACCATATTAAAAGTCTAATACTGTACTCCAAGAAATTGGAAAAATTACTCATATTTTTGTATTTGTTTCCATTTTTACATGAATGAATGCTTTTGCTCTCTGCAACAGGCAAGAGCCATTGATCTTCAGGATGTGTGTGATGCAGCCATTCGTCTGTGTAATTGTTCAAAGCAAAAACATTACTGAAAATGTAAGAATGTAAAAGTTTAGACAAAGGTAAACAAATATTCTTGGTGTTTTATCTCAAAGGATAGGGGCTGGCAAAAACTTACATTTTTGTTAGTGTCAGCAAATGACCAGAAAATAGTAAAACCATTTAGTTAAGTTTTAAGTGCATTTGTTGGAGAGTATTTTCAGTTGTGGATAAATATGTATTGGGTCCTCTAGTGCAGTAGTTCTCAACCTTTTTGAATCGCGACCCCCAATTTAACATGCATTTTGTCCGCGACCCCCGATCACTGAACAGAGTCTCACGCACACAGTTCAGATCATACAAACTCAGTTGATATGACAAATTTTGGACAAATAATGAAGCAGACTACAACTAAAACATCTCTCTGTCTGTGCATTTATATATTTTTTTATATTTTATTGTTACAGAAAAGACACAATTAGGCAAAAAAGGACTCAAATTGACCACAAAATGACAAAAAAAATACAAAAAAAAGACACAAATTGATAAAAAAAATGACACAAAATGACTAAAATAAGACACAAATGACCAATAAAAGACACAAAATGACCAAAAAAGACAAAATGACAAAAAAAAAATCACAAAATGACCTAAAACACTTTAACGCAGTGGAGACAGAGCTGACTTCCAAAATGATTTGGCGACCCCCAGAAATCATCTCGCGACCCCAATTGGGGTCGGGACCCCAAGGTTGAGAATAGCTGCTCTAGTGCAGTGGTTCATAACAGCCTTGTGTAGATAGACTCAGTTGCCCCTTCACCAACACTGTAATATTTCAAATGGTTTGTGTTAACTGGATATTACTTAATTTTTGAAAGTGAAAAGTGGATATTGTTACAATATTCATTTAATTCAGTTGCACTGTCATTGTTTCAGTTTGGTTAAGTTGTATTTTTTACAATTACCAATTGAAATGGCCATTTAGCCTTATTAAGCTACCTGCTAGCTAGCTAAATGTAACAGATTATTATATTAATTACTTTTAGCTAGGTGTTTTAATTATGTCAAATCAGCTAAGCCACCCTAATCTCTCCCCATCGCTGCAGTAGTATCCTCCGGGGTCGGTGTACAGATGTTGGTGAATCACCGGTCACGGCAGCGGGACGGTGTAAATGGGATTGACTTAAAATACAGCTGTCCATGTTCACGGTGATGAAGGAAGGACATGGCACATAAGGATTGGGACACACAGACAGCACTTGTTGGTAGGATGAATTCATTGTTGTTTTTCATGGGATTTGTTGAAAATAAGAAAAATATAAAACATTTTATAAGTATTATTTAGTGCGTCAGAGCCTGATGTAGATGTTCAATTTTGACAATGTACACTGCAAAAAAAGTTGGGTGAACTCAAAATTTCAACAAACTTTGATAATATTTGAGTTTTGTTTTTGAGTTTGCTCAACTCTGAATTCAGATTTTTGTCAACTCAACTGTAAGTTGTACTAATTTATAATTTTACATTGTAATAACTTTTAATCCTTACTTCTGCTAACTTCTGCAATGTGTTGAATTGGCACGATTGTAACGCTGCTATGAAATGTCAGCTAATGTTGCGACCGCAATTTTGAGTTAGCAATTATACGCTAATGGCTACTCTTGTAGCTGTAACAAGCAGCGCCGCTAGCATCAGCTATCATCAGCTAGCATCAGTTAGCTGCTAGCTTTCGCTAATGACCGAATTTCACCGCATTCCCGCATTTCACAACAAAGAAATAAGAGTTAGCAGAACTATTGTCCCTTGTTTTGAACCCCAACTTAAAGATATAAGTAACAATAACTCACAAACTTGTTTTTGAGCAGACAACTGGCTTGCTTTGTTGTGCTAACTTACATTATTGCCCTAAATGTCAATCATTTATATTTCCAAGTTTTACCAACTTAAATCACTGTTTTAGGCCAAAAAATACAAGTTGGCTTTTTTGCAGTGTATGTGTGAGCTGGTTTCTACAAGTAACCTGAGTTTGATAAGTAGAGATAGATAAATGGGTAACACAAACAAAATTTGAGGTTTAATTTTATTTCATATAGTATCAGAGGATGCACAGATTATTTGACTTAACCTAAAGGATCTGATACATTGTTATTAGCATCTGTAGAGCAGGTTGATCCTCTTGATGTCCCAGTAAGACATGCCCTTCCTCTGGCCGATCTGGACGTTGGGGTCGGGGATGGGGGTGATGGAGTCCCTCCCGTTGATGGAGAAGGCTGTTCTTCCATAGTGCATGACGGAGGAGTAGTCGTAGGGAGTGTTCAGGTTGTTGGTGGAATGCCTGTAGAAGTTGAAGGCCATATTTGAGTTGATGTTCCCCCAGTTGATCCTGACGTAGTAGTCGCGGTCGCTCCTGGTCTGTTCGTGCTGGAAGCCCAGAGCGTGGTTGATCTCGTGCTGGATGATGCCGTGGTAGAGGCAGCCCTGCCCGAGAGAGAGCACCTGTCTGCCTCCCGTTCTGCCCAGAGAGGAGAAACATCCCGCTCTTTTCTCCATGCTGATGTAGTCGTACTGATTTGTACGGGGGACGAAGCGGAGGCAGGTGCTGCTGTGGAAGGAATTCATGGCGTATTGGATCTTCTGTACCTCCCATCTGGTGAACTGACTGGTCATGGTGTAGGGGATTATCACCAAGCCGTTGGAGGCTTTCCTCCACAGGCACTGCTGGTTCCAGCACGTCATGGCGTTTCTGGTTGTGGGAGCCAGCAGGTCTCCTTCCAGCAGGATCTCATCAGTGGCGTTGTTGGACATCAGAATCCTGGTGCTGATGTCGACGGTGTCTGGGACTTCTTCTTCTTCTTCTTCACCTCCTTCCTCCTGGAGAGGAAGTGCCTGAGAGAGGCCGAGCAGGAGCAGCAGCAGCAGGCTGGCAGAGGGAGTCATCTTCAGGGTGGGTCTGGAGGCTGTGGAGCTTCTGTGGAGAGCTGCTGTGGAGAGACTCCTTGAAGCTTGATGTTTGACTCAGTTCAGTCCAGGGTCTTTATACTCTCCTCTACAGGTGTGTCTGCAGGAGGATTATGGGTTGGGGTCTACACTGCAAGGCCTGAACAAACCTCTGAAGGGAGGACTCCACAGACAAACCTCCTTAATAAACATGGTTTCTAATCCCCCAAAGTTTCTTTGTCCATTTTGTCCTCTTAGTGTGCCACAGCCTTTGCTACACTAAGGTTAGTTGATTTTATTTGGCTCTGGTTTACAAATGGCTTTATCACAACCTTTACCAAAGTATATATGTTAAAATTAAATGTGTGTGACCCAAATACTGTTTCTTCACTCTCTGATGACCTGCGTAATTGAAATCCCCTGTGCGCATTTTATGACAAGTTGTTAAAGTTGTAGCAAAAGCTGAGCGTCCCACTGTGAGGATGATCGACGGCCTATTGAAACTCTTGCATATGTAGAAGATGGTAATAGGTTCCTGTGGGACATGTTGCTGTGGCCATGCCCGAGACGGCTCTCTAGTCAAAAAAATGAATACTAAATTGAATGAAACAGTCCAACCTATTGTACAAAACCATCATGGCTGCCCCTCCAACAAGAAGCATCTGTCTACGCGTGTATGCATGCGAATTTATTATGCATTTAAATTGAATTGGTGTTCTATTAGTTTCATGCAACTTTAGTACCTTTAATGTTCTACTTTTCTACTTCATGTTTAAAAAAAAATGGGCAAGCCAGATACAAGGTTTTGATTTCAGTTCAGCACTCAAATAGATTAATTCTACAATACATTCTAAAACTCAAAGATGTATAGTTGTTTAATGGTATATGTACCAAAGATGTGATATGTGCTCCTGTCTAATAAAAATATGGACTCTTAATATGTTCAATTTAATTATCGCATAAAAAGCGACTACACCTCCCTTGAACCCTGGCCTCATATAAAGTGTAAAGATGAATTGTGAAAAGAATGTGTGTTTTCTCTCAAACGCCGCCCCCCCCTCCTCCTCAATCTCATCAGCCACCGTGATTAAGGTTTGGCATTGGGGATTGTGCTGTCTTTTTGGAGAGATATTTCAGCTGCATTTCTGACACTCTGAAAGGAGAGGAAGATAAAGGAGGCGTCGGGGAAAAAACTCCTTCCCGTTGTGTGAGTCCTAGAGAGGGCCTTGAACCCTGCCATTCACGCCTTTCTCTCCATCAGCTGAGTCTAATTGCCAGAGAGGACAGGAGACCCCAGGCCCGATCGTTCCTTATCCTCTTTAGCGCTTTCAGGCGAGTGAAAGGCGAGCTTCTGCTTTTGATCTTTTCTCTGATTCGCTTTTTCTTCTCTGTCATCCCTACCATCCTCTCCTCAGGAGTGACACCAGCTCCTTTCACTGCCTGCCCCCGTCTCCATCTGCCCAAAATAATGACCAAGGCCCAGGCATTATTAAACAGAGGTGGAGAAGGGAGGTCAGCACTGGGAGAGGGAGAGGGAGGTCTGGATGGGGACTCCAAACTCGTCTAAGGAGGGGTGCCCCTATTCCAAATCTACTCCGTAGCCTCTCTGTGTTCCACCAGATTCATCCCTTACAGTTTTCATGGCCCTAGCCTGGAGAAAGCCTATTCTTTAAGAGACTACGGACGTGAAGGCTCGTCCTTTCCCAGAGGCGCTGCTACAATAAGACCCCGGGCTGCTTGAGACAATGGGGCCTGTGTGATCTCTCAGCCAGACTCGGGATGAGACGATGCCTTGCTTGCCAGTCCCATGGGAGGGTAGACCCAGTGGTCATTGTTGACAGCTAATGGACAGCATCTTTCCACTGGCAGGCCCCCCTGCAGACTGTGTCATTTTAGGTTGCTTAATAACAACACTCAGGCCGGACCGACTGAGGAATTCTATCAAGACCAGCAGTTTGTTTGCAGATGAAAATCATTCCCCTCACAAATCTGAAAAGCTAACACTGGGGGGTGATTGGATGAATGCAGCCGGCGAGCAATGACAGCATTCAGCAGGGTAAATTCAATATAACTTATGAAAAGAGAGACTGGTCATATGTGTGAAAAGCCCAGAATTAGAATCACTTCATTCAACAGGAACAATATAATTACAGGCATTTGTTTTTCTCAAACCAGAGTCTAATCATAGTGGCGTACATGCTGACATACAAGGAGCAGACAATGCAAGACATCAGGAGGAGCAGACTCTACATTAACACATATATCGCAGTTACAAATGCAGACTTTGTGTTTGGCATCAATCCAATTGATTTTTAGAGATACTTGAACACTGACATCTACTCTATGTTTCCATAGTAAATGTAAATGCACAACTTTTGTTTTTATTTATATTGTAAGAGCACTTTAGCAGCACAAGTGTGCTTATAATGCTACTGAAGCCTGTAAAGAATACAAGGTGTGGACTGTGTTCTTGTCCTTGGTGCTTCTTTTAAAACATTGTTTATCATTCACACTGATAGCTGAGCTGAAAAGCACATATTATACCTAATAGCCAAAATCCCAATAAAACAGCCAGTCAGTGTTTTGCAATCGTCAGCATATAATTCATTTGACTTATTGTACTAAGCAGTGGCTGTAATGTTGTAAGATAATAGCCAATATTGTTTGCAGTGATCAAGTGAAATGACTGTTTTCATTTGCTGCATGAAATCATGAGGCGTGCTCTTTGATTGTCCTCCACATCTCTACTCTAAGCAGATAATCTGCTCTGTAAACAATTTTACATCTGTGCCTATATCGGTTTCACTTTGTCACACTGGTGGTCTAAAAGTAGACCACATTGTTAAAATGATTGTTAAACTTCATTAAGTCACTCAACAATTCTTGATCTCTTTTTTTGCAGCCTCTTGCAGCACCACATTTAAAGTGAGATTTTTTCTTAAATCTATCATTATAAATTAAATGGTGATTGCACCATGAAATAGATATAGAATAATGACACCATCAGTGAATAGATGGGTTAATCCTTTACTGTCACCAGGTCCGATCTCCCAGGAAAATAAGCTCAATTTACGGTACAAAGCAGGAGCTTATGAGTTACGCCTGTACTTCTGAAGTTAATAAAGAAATTAACACAAGACTCCGTAGACTGAAGACACATAACAGCTTCACTACTTCTGTAACATTCCTTCACAATAACCAGCAACCAAGTTACCAGTCACCAGAGAGCAGTAACCGGGCTGCTAGCGATAGCCATGTTGCTAACGCTAAAATGAACCGGGAGCTACAAGAAAGCCAGGACCATCAAATATTATGTACTAGTCCGATGCAAAAAGATCAGTGGTGGTTCTACACAGGGGCCTCCAGGGGCCACTGCCCCTGTGAAGAAGCCCTTGGCCCCTGTGTCAAATTAATAATAAAATGATCAATTTATAATGATGAATGACTGAACAATTCTTACCTATTTTTTGTTCAAAGAATATCTCATTGTACACAAAAGGAACCCAGAATGTGTCCATTGTATGATAGTCTAACTGTGCAATAAAAGCTTGTGTATATTAAAAAAAAAACATAATTCTCACTGGACTGCACTTTAAAAATAAAAAAAATAATAAAAAATGAGAAATGTCATTGTCGTACAAAAATAATTGTTATTAGTTAGTAAGTCTCATTGTTTAAATCAATGTTTTTGTATCTTCCAAATATACTTCAATGAGAATTAAAAAAAAGAAGAAGCTAAAATAAAGGTTTTAAATGCTTAAATATCATCTTTGCCGTTTTTTAATGTGCCCCTCTGATTAAACACTGGCCCCTCCTTGGCCCCCACAGTAAAACTGGTCTAGAACCGCCACTGAGAAAGATCCACGTTACTTAACTTCTTCCACTAAAGTCCTCTCTGGTCTCTGTCATGATGTTCTCAGAGGCTACTGAACCCGGTTCCATTGCTGTTCAGGCACTGAAACCTCCAGCAACCCCCACACCCTGGGCCTGAAAACCTTGGGACAGCCCAAAAGAAACAAACATCTACGTTTCATTTGGGAAATTTGGGAAACAAATGCAGTGTGTCCTGTGTTGTTGGTAATTGCCAGGCTGCAGAGGGTAAAAAGTTGAAAAGATGTCTGTTGCCACTCTGCAGAGCAGAGAAACTAAATTTTTATTAAGCAATTCAACCTTTATTTAAATGAACAATTGAACAATCACTGAGCTCATGCATTTATTTCAGATACATACATATTCATATCCATAATACAATTTAACACAGAAAAAATGTACAACTGTGTCAATGCGTTAAGTTTTAACCCATAAGAACCCACGGTGACATGGGTGTCACAAACATATTAAATGTTCTAGTAATATTCATGTATGTTTTCTCAAGTATATAAGTGTGTTTTTTAGTGTTCTACAGCTACAGTAGCTTGTTGAGAAGCCATCCAATAAGGTGTTATTTATATTTATTTATTCTCTATGTATTATTATTTTGTTACTTAAAAACAAATCTGAAATGGAATTTGTTGTCTAACAGCACTATTAATGTCACAATTTTGATAGATGTGGTGGAGATGCAAAGAAAAAGGCAAATTTGTGTTTCTGTAAGCAGAAAAGGTGTCTAGTTTATTCATTTAAAAATAAGATACATCATAAGGTCCACTTGGTGTATGGTATATCCCCCATAATTTTCCTTTTTAAGGATTACTGGCTCTGGTTTCTTATGGGTTAATATGTGTTGGACAATGTTCCAAATATGTGCGGTACAAAACCATAATTAGTTTTCCCAAATGAGTGTGTGCAAGTGGGACCTCAAGCATTAGTCAGCCACTTGAATGACTCAACGTTGAGTATAGGACCAGTTTAATAAGCAAGTTATATGTGATAACAAGTTGCCATAAAGGGCTTTGTAAATAAGCAGATGTTATGTTATTGTTAGACATGTCCACCCATCATTTTTGTATAATGATAAGAAGAACAACTGTCAACCGTAATAATAATTAGTGAATCTGTGGGTTTAAGGGTGGCTTTAAACTCTATAAAAGATAAACATGATCATTTATTTCCTGAACTACTTTGCTGGGATCATATCGATTGATCAATATAGTCATATTTATATAGTAAATCATATATATAAAAATACTAATATACACAGTCACTCTAGCAGCTTTGTGAGGCTGTACTTAGGAACAGTCATGTAATTTGCTAAAAGCAGTATGCTTACATTTAACATTTTACACGATTTCCATGAAACTTTGTGGAAGGTTGAATTATGAGCAGAGGAAGAAGCTAATAAACTTTGGAGTGGATCCAAATTACAAGATGGACCCACAAACTATTTTGGTGGATGTTTGCGCTCTCCAAGTGCCACTCCAGTTGTTTTTGTTTTATTAAAACACAAATATTAACCCTTGAGGAAAATTCAGAAGAATCAGTCATTAGGATTCATCACTGGGGACCATGTACAAAATGTCCTTGTAATCCGTCTGATAGGTGTTGAAACTGTTTGACTGGCAGAATAAAATTGTCATCCACAGAGCAATGCTGCTGGCGGAGCTAAAAACACATGCTCTTTGTAGCATTAAAACTGTGTGGTGAGTTAAAGGTTCCTGTTGGATTTGAAAAAACATTCGCCTCATAGCAGAGAACACGTTAGCTAACTGAACCACTGGGACGCCCTGGAAAAACCTTGTGGAAATGTCTCTGTGAGTTGAGAAAGTGAGACTTAGAGCACAGTGGCGGTTCTAGACCAGTTTTACTGTGGGGGCCAAGCAGGGGCCAGTGTTTAATCAGAGGGGCACAATAAAAAACGGCAAAGATGATATTTAAGCATTCAAAACCTTTATTTTAGCGTATTTAAACATCTCATTTAAGTATATTTGGATGATACAAATACACTGAAACAATGAGACTTACCAACAATAAAAAAAAAAATTGTGCACAATTACTTTTTTATATTTTGGAAGTGCAGGACAGTAATAATGATCTTATTTTATATATACACAAGCTTTTATTGAACAATTAAACTTTGAAACAATGTACATATTCTGGGTTCCTTTTGTCTACAATGAAGTATTGTTTGAACAAAAAATAGGTAAGAATTGTTCTGTCATTCATCGTTTTTCATAACTTTATTATTAAATTGACACAGGGGCCACAGCAGGGGCCAAGGGCTTCTTCACAGGGGCAGTGGCCCCTGGAGGCCCCTGTGTAGAACCGCCACTGTTAGAGCAGTCTCATCTAAATTACTAAGTGCTGAAGGCAGTAAAGTGTTTTTTTCACGTGCTGCCTGCTGGAGAGGATAAAACTTGTGTTGTATGTTTTTATTTTTCTGTATTTTCTATGTTTTTGTTTTCCCCTTTTATTCATATTTTTTCATGTGTAGTAGTGAGCGGCTCAGGCCAGAGTGTGATGGATCCTGGAGTGCAGGAGGAGGAGAAGAGAGGAGCGGGAGGGAGGAAAAGGGCAGAGTGTTAGGTCAGGCTGATAGAGATGTCAGCACTGCTTCAGTAATCTTGTGACGCCTAAGAGAGCGGCAGGAAAAAAAAAAACGGGGAGGGAGTGGGACGACTGAAAGACCGGCGGCTTGGTGACAGCAGAAACAGAGACCACCCCAACAACAGCAGCAGGGAATGCTGGGAGGGGAGGGAGGGGGGGAGGGATGGGGTGGGGGTTGTAGCGGGAGGAGGAGTGGGGTGGGGGGGTGTGAGGAGTGAAGCCGGAGGGGGAAGCTGATCTTCAGTTACACATTATGGCTGATAGTTAACCCTCCTCCTCGCAGCAGTGTGTTAGAAAGAGAGATAGTGGCGAGCCAGTTATCAACGCAGTAGAGGATTTAAGCCTTGTCTACCTCATTTAGCGTCTCCAACAGGCTGCCGTTATTTGTTGTGTGTGAGTGTAATGTATCTAATGAAAAAACACTGGTACACACACCAGTAGGGACACTACAGGACAGGCTCCAAAATGAGTAAAAATGCATTATAATGTAGTAATAATAATAATTATTATAGATCTTTCTTGTGAACAGCCTTTGTGACTTTTGATATGTTTAAATTCCATGTTTGAATTTGAATAATTAAAGTACAAAGCTTTATACAGCACATCTACGAGGGAGAAAAAATAAAGAAAAATCATTATAAATAACATAGCACTCACACGCACGCACGCACGCACACACACACACACACACACACACACATTTTTTAAATAAAAAATAAAGTAGTTCAAAATAAGATGAACTATGTTGTAAAACTAGTTCACGTCCACAAACTACTGAATATTAAACATACATTCAGTAAATACAAATAATAGATAAAAAATGAAAAAACAAACAAACCTACAGTCATGGAAAAAATTATTAGACCAGCCTTGTTTTCTTCAATTTATTTAAATATCTCATAAGAGTTTAATTTAAGAATGATCTCCATTCTCCATGGTTTTCTTGATTATGATTTTGGTTATTATCAATAAAAACATGGAAAATGGCTGGATATCAGCTCTTAAATTCAACTCTAATGAGATATTTTTGTTGTTATCATTATATTTGTCCAAACAAATGTACCGTTAGTTGCACCAGGCATTAAAATAAACAAGAAATTGAAGAAAAATGGTCTAATAATGTTTTACATGACCGTAGATTCAATATAGATTAGATTCCACATATTCCAGTCTGTAACTCAGTGAAACCAGGTAAAAGTGCTCCTCTGTAAAGGAAGATATGTGCTGGATTTATAACACAAGAAAAGAGCATCATTGTGAAAGAAAATGTACCTTGATTATCATGTTTATATAATCGTTGGAAGCCAGAATTGTAATAAAAATCAAATTTGATTACTCGCCCTGCCCTAACACCTACACACATGCTTATACACACACTGTGTTGATCTCTTAAAAATAAACTATGGCATGTGCACTCATAAACAACAATCCACCAACAGGAAAAAGCCATCATGTGTAGTAGGCTGTAAAAGTGGAGCTTTTGGAGCCTGGCATGTTTAATGGCTGACCCAGTAATGAAATGTGATTCAGGTGGTAGATGGATATCTGCAGTGAAATATCTCTCCCTGCTCACTGGCTGCAGCCCAGACGTCTCCTTCTGTTCGCTCCTGCTGTAAAGTGTGATTTGCGGTGTTTGCCCTTTTGTCTGGGACAATTATGTTCACCATTAACAAGCTTTCTTCTGTTATTGTTCATATCAATTAGAGGTGGATGGTAATTTGAGCTGATGGTGGAGATGGTGCACAGAGATTTACTGGTGATATTGTGGGATATATGGGGGGCGATTAATGCCACAAAGATGAAGTTGGATACTGTTGACTCTTGTCTAACTCTACATTTTTATTTTGTTGACCACCTGTTTTGTGGCAGAATGTAGACTGCAGCAAGATGAGCTCCTTATTTATTTCAATGGCACTGTTGCACTGGCACTGTCAACAATAGCCAGTAGTGTCTCACGAGAGTCATTTCTGGCTTTTTTACATTTACTTTTTTATTTTTTTGGAATATTTTTTTTCTGAGGATGTTCAACCTCAGCTCATATAATAAATCTATAATAAGCTGTGCAATTACAAATACAGAAACTCATTACTTGATAACTTACAGCATAAGAAAATGCATTCAACCAGGTATTTTAATACCGAGTTCTGGCTTAAAAATTGTAGTTTTTACGATTTGCCATCAGACTGAGTAATGTGCTGTTTCCGTGGTTTTCTCTCGAGTTACCACTGCTGTATTATAGAGCTTTAATGTTTTTGATGCAATGCATCAAAATCAGGTGAGACTGTGAAAAAAGAGCCTCCCAAGCTTTTAGTTTGGAGAAAATAATTACATTTTTGGTGAAAAAAAATCCAGTGGTATTTAAAGAGTTGGAATATATGGAGTTGAAAATAAATTCATATCTGCCAGTTATGATCAAGACTAAAGTTGGTTAAAATATTTAACCCAGAGACAGCAAAAAACAACATAATGTACATAATGTATAATTGTATTATATTTGTTTTGACAAAGACATTTGATTAATGATGATGAAGCTTCATAAACCATCTTCTTTATTTTCTGAGCCCTCTAGATGGTGAGCTCTGTTCTAGGGAATTGCTGCTGAATTTACATTGCTTGACTTTTTATCGTTCAACAAAGAGCTCCATCTATTGGGGTCGACAACAAAAAATCATTTGAATGGTTCATGAAGCTTCGTTTGGACATCACTTAGTTTTTATAAAGTGATCGTTAACTTTTGTCGAATAGCAATACCACCAATGTCACCCATCACATGATACATCGGCCATCAAACACATTTAAAATCAGGGTAATTCGCTGCCATAAGACTGTACAACACCAGCACAATCTGAACATTTTTGCATATAATCTGCACTCTGCACATTCTCTACTTAATTTGCACTAAGTTGTATATAGTATATTATTATTGTAAATTTTGTATATTGTTAAATGTCTTTTCTTAGATTGTTTTTTTATCTAAAAATTGTGTGAAATTTTGCGGCTGTAACAAAGAAATTTCCCCATTGTGGGATTAATAAAGTCAAATCTAATCTAATTACACTGTTTATTTAATAATCATAGAGATAAAGGATAAAACAATGGCAGTCTAGGTAACTTCCCAGAGTTGTAAAAATCCTGCCTCATAGTATCAATAACTAAGTGTTCTGGTGTCTGATAACCCTTCAAAGTTTGTGTTACACAAGCTAGACCTCTTAGATCGAAGATGTAGATTGTAGATTTAGTTTCAGGAACTTAAACAATGAACTCAAGAGGTTCTTAAATTAAATTTAATAAATACATACATAAAGTCAAATGTTAAATTCTTCATTTATATAAATATAGTAAATGAAAAAATATGATGCCATTAGTTACGATTCTTTCCATAAAAATTGTGGCTTTTGAAAAAAGATATGAAATGTTATGTAATTTGCTACACTACACCTATGATCACATTTAGTTTCCTTGATAGGAAACTTTATTTTAAATAATATTGCATAATCATCTTAATAGAGCACTGCCCCCTACTGCATTGCCTTAATGTTTCAACCATAGTGTATTTTATGGTATTGGAATATTTATTATAGAGAATTAAAAAATGATTCAATGTTGAAAAATGTAGAAATAAGTGTACTTCTGACAGTACAAATATTTTGAATTGCCTCAGATGAATGTGTCAACATTTTTTATCAACAAAGAGATTCTCTTATTTAGATTAAAGTCAGTGTATGGAGTCAATCAAACTGAACCTGTAAAGATATCGGGGCCTAAATTCAGCCGTTTCTCTGTGGCACCATTAACACCTCATACTTGGGCAGCATTCCAACATTCCCTCCGTCCTCTTTGTCTGAGCTGCAGAGAGGCCTGCAGGATGCCCATCAGTGGCATGGCTCAGATAATGACTTATTGATAGGAAAGGATGCTGGGTGCCCCGTGCATATTAGCATGACGCCAGCTGGTCGCACCACCGCTGCTTCAACACCCGGAGCATTGCTAAGGCAATTACCTGTGCAGGGCCTGGACACCGAGGTCGCTCTGCTGTCACTTTATATCTCTGTTTTCTTAGTTTTGCCATGCTGCCGTTTGGTCAAGAAACAATGCCGAATGCGATTTTTATTTCTCAAAGACATCAATTACGAAAAACGTCAAGGCGAAGTGCATCTTATTTACCACCAGAATTAACAAATCAATGTAACTAAATAAAAGTGGGTTGCACATTAAAAAATTTCAAGCTAACATTATAATGTTGTTGCTTTGATTTTTGCATGACTTTTTGTCCAGGGATACTAATTTTAACTTACATGTCAAGATGTTGCTATTTGGTCAGTGTGACAGATTTATTCGCTGTAATTTGAGCTGTATTATCAGACAAAGCTTGCAAAACAAATAGAAGTTTTGAGGGAAAATTGGTTAATTTTGAATGTATATATATTTATATTTATATATTTACCTGTTTTATGTGTATATATTTATATGCAATAGTTAAATGTATTTCGGCATGGCTTCTTTTCCCTCCTCCATCATGATTAAAACAACAAAAGCACAGACTCACTTACATCTAAGCAACAGAGAGTTCCCACATGTTACCCAGTTGACATCCGTGTACACTGGGATGAAAAACATTTCTAACAGGGCCAAAGAAATAATTCTGGTGTATCAAGGGAGCCTGGGCGCGGGGAGGGAGGGGACATGGTTGCGAGATTCCCAGCATGTCCACAGATGACAGTCCTATGCCCAGGGCTGGCCGACGCAGCGACATTGTGCGCCTGTCATAGCTGCCCTTCAACAGCAGATGAAGCTGTCAGCAGGACGATGACTTTATTCTGACAGCCGCTCCACCCTCTCTCTTCAGAGCGTTGCAAATAAATATGTTGGGTCTCAAAGCTGCCAAGGCAGACGTTGGACAGTGGGTCAGGGGGCCAAACGCAGAGCAAAAGCATTCCCTTCCCCTCGTAACCTGTTCTCAATGAGCCTGGTCACCTCGCCAGGGCACCCATTCAGCGTGAGCCATCCAAAGGGCCCCAGGGCCCCAAGATCTCACACACTGCCTGCCGGGGGAGTTCTGTGAGCTTCTCTCTCCTCCTGACAGCCATCACTCTCTCTCTCTCTCTCTCTCTCTCTCTCTCTCTCTCTGCATCTCTGTGTACGCCACATTGGAAAGCCAAAAATATCCTCAGCAGAGAGAAATAGCGCGTACACCAGCAGTTCAAACCATTTATGACAGTGTGTGAATCAGTCTGATGAGGATGAAATGACTTTTCCCCACTGACTCGGTCTGAAAAGAAGTATTTATTTGTGAACTTTCTCTTGTTGATGAAGTGAGAATTCTAATCATCAGAGCAACATGCAGGTGAAAGAGAAGCTCTGGTTTGTGTTTTGCTGTTTGAATGGAGCTGACAGACTCTGCAGGATCACAGGCCTCTCTTCCTTTTCTCACCTCCTTTTTTTCTTGCAATCCACAAAATCATGACCCTCCTTTCAGTTCACAGCTGAATATGATATAAAAAGCATTTGTTTAATGAGAGGTTCACATACAGTCATGATATAACCTACCTGTATTAACGATAACTAAAAATAAAATACTGCCAGCATGTTAATAATACACATATGACAGTATTGTGTGTATAAGTATAATTGTTCTTAATGGTTACAGACTCTCTCCACCTCCCTACACTTGTATTGATGGCATTATTATTATTATTATTATTGTTATTATTATTATCATTATTATAATTATTATTATTTCTATACACATTGCAATAATATCTTCATTGTGAATTCTTTTGGCCACTTCTTAAAATCTGATATTGTGTCTGTGCTAATTTACAGTAATTTGCCTTTAGCTAGTAATTTTCAACTCTGTCACACATAATTATGTTTAACTAAAATTTTGCTAACCTCTCGTGCTCATGAACAGAATTTACTATAATAAACAGAGATTCAGTTTATAAAAAGTAATTGAAGTTTTGCTTTAATATAATGCTTGTGTTGTGATGATACAGCTGATAAGTTGATTAATTGATTAGTCACAATTTTAGTAATCCATCCAATTAAAGCAACAACAAGGAGTTTGATGATATCGTCTTAATTTAATACTGATGCCATTATATGACCTACATAAGTAAACAAGAACATTTTTTTCTTATTGTCTGTCTTATTTTCATTTTATATTATTTATTTATTTATTTATTATTATTATTATTATCATTATTTTGTGTTTTTGTTAACAGTGTTCTATTTTTATTTTTTCTGTTGTCCTAATGACTTTCTTATGTCTTATCGGCATCTTTGAGTATGTTCCTGTGAAGTAAATGGAATCAAAACTGATCCAGAATTTGCCCTCTTCCTCCAAGTCAATTTTGTTCATGAAATACATGTGAACAAATAGACTACAGATTACTAGATACACTGTTAAAAATAAACAATGCAACTTTTTTTAAATATAAAAGATATTAAACATAAATCTGTAGCCTCTAGGTGGGTGTGGAGCAAAGTTTCCACCTGAATTGCATTTTGAACACATTTAAAAGATATGGTGGGCAGGAGGTTATTGTTGTTACTGCTCACTGTTAAGCTGTCGATGTTTCCTCAGGTTCGACATCAAGCATTTCGATGTTGACAGCATTTTCAGTGCTGGTAAACACGCTCCACACTGTACAGTAATGTCAGAGCCGTTTCCTGATTTCTGAAGAAAAATACTGTTGAATTTCCAGTCGCAGAGAATGGAGGACACATGTTTGTTAGAGTAACACACATTGATTTGATTGGCTGAAAAACACAGCGCAAAGTCAAACAAGACAACCAATCAAAAACAATACTACAAGAGTGCTTACTGCCAAATCAATGAGGTCTGGACATAGAGACAGCTTCCTGTAAGCTGTCCTGGATGATGCAAAGCCAACATTTTACAGTATATTCTATATTAAAACAGTATAGTCAGATGTAATCACCAATACTTTGATTAGTAATTGTAATTTGATTACATATTTTTTCTTTTTCAGTAAACTTATAACAATGTATTAACTTAAAGCAATTAATTAGTTGCTACCAAACACTGCAGAACACTGCAAAAAAAGAAAAGTTGGGTGAACTCAAAATTTCAAGGCAACAAACTTTGATAAAATTTTAAGTTGGACAATTAAACTAAATATTTTAAGTTTTGTTTTTGAGTTTGCTCAACTCTGAATTCTGATTTTTGTCAACTCAAGTGTAAATTGTACTAACTTATACTTTTATATTGTAATAACTTTTAATCCTTACCTCTGCAATGTGCTGAATTGGCGCAATTGTAACGTTGCTATGAAATGTCAGCTAATGTTGCGACCACAATTTTGAGTTAGCATTGATACGATTGAAAGATTGAAACTAATGGCTACTCTTGTAGCTGTAACAAGCAGCTCCACTAGCATCAGTTAGCCGCTAGCATTAGTTAGCCGCTAGCATCAGTTAGCCACTAGCATCAGTTAGCCGCTAGCTTTCGCTAATGACCAAATTTCACAACAAAGAAATAAGAGTTAGCAGAACTATTGTCCCTTGTTTTGAACCCCAACTTAAAGATCTAATTAACAACAACTCACAAACTTGTTTTTGAGCAGACAACTGGCTTTGTTGCGCTAACTTACATTATTGCCCTAAATATCAATAATTTATATTTCCAAGCTTTAACAACTTAAATCACTGTTTTAGGCCAAAAAATACAAGTTGGCTCTTTTTGCAGTGAACTCACATCACATAGCATCACTATGCTTCCTGCAAACAGCTGTGTTTAAAAAAAAGTTAAAAAGTATTAAAAGGAGAAATTGCTATCCAAAACAAACACATGCACCAACCTGATCAAATCTTTAAGTCATGACATGGATCTAGGGCTCATGGAAACACTACTGCTTTTGTCCACCGGGGCTGCCAAAATCCACACAAAATGAAAAACGGTTGCTTTAAATCATTGGGATTTTATTAAAGTAAACTGGATTTCTATCTGGTTTTGGTTGGACAAACTGAGCACAAGACTTCACCTTGGCTATTTTTTAAAACATGGCACCATGAAAGTAGCTATTAGTCGGAGCCCTCAGAATAAAATGAATGACAAGTTGTACCTCGAATCCATCAGTCATACCAACAATTTTCACCTTGGGGAAACAGCGTCTGTAAGTGCAGCAACATGTCACATTTACAGTTTGTGTTCAGTACAAATACTAGAAAAAGAAGAGAAATCATACTGTGACCATCACTGAGGTCACATCAATAATAAATGGCATACTCAGGCTCGTTGCATGACTTCATATTACCCCGGTAGTGTCCTCTATGTGCTGTGCAGTGCATCACTGTGTTAGTGTGTTAGTACCACGAGTTGAGAAGCCACATTCCCTAATAATATTGCACCAGCCATGATATTTTCTCCTTTTTTAACCTGCTGTGTCCTCAAAAACACATTCCTTGACACATGGCCACCAAACAAAGTCTTTGAGAAAAGAAGAAGAAGGTATGAGAGGATCAAAACACAGAACAGTGGAAGAGAAATATATTTGGAATCAGATGTGAGGCATTATTTATTTATTTTTTCTGTGACCCACATCTCACACCATGTCTTCTGTTATAGCTGTGAAAGCCAAAGCCACACTGAACGGGTTAATTCAACATTATGTAAGCAATAATTTCATTTAAACTTTTTTTTTTAAATGTTACAGATGTTAAAGAGAACAAACAATTCTGCCTGTGAGAGAAAAACAAATCCTGGAATCCACCAATGTAAGCACAGTGCATTTTACTCATTCAGTTATTATGTAACAGATTACAGTCTCCCGTTACATAACAAGTCTAAATGGAGAGATTCTCCTGGCACGCAACCAAATGCAAAACTGATGCTAGTTTTGGGATTAAGATTCATTTCCTCTCTTTGATTCACAGCATGGACTAAAAAGTGGGTCTTTTTTTTAACATTATGATAAATATGTTGTATTTAAATCAGACATGTTTTTATATTACTTACAGATATGGCCACACAGAATCTCTAAACACTGACTTTTATTGTTTTTAAAATGTTAATATATGATATAAAAAATACATGCTGTTAATGCTGTTATTAAAGTTACCTTGACAGCAGGTCTACACAGCCAGTGTGGTGTATGTGAACTAATGTAATGTCATTACAATTCAGCTCAATAGATTCATGTCCCTGTTTACACTCAGACTCATTTGGAGATGAAAGATTTGAGTTTTGAGCTGGTTTATCTCTGAGCTGACTTCCACTTTCCTACACATTTCCACTCTAGGCTGCACTGAACCAGAACACTTGACAATAACGGTACATTAATTCACATTAATTAGTGCAGAAAAAGCATTGACTGACAGTTAATTCATGCAATCATAATAATTAAGTAACTGTTAGCAAATGCCTCTTGTTAACATTTGTTAAGGGTTTACATTGTAAGGGTGACACGTTTAAAACATGTCACGGTAACGCTTTATAATAAGGTCCTAAATAACCATTAATTAACAAGTAATAAGGCATTGTTCTCGCTTTAGATCCGGTAGTTGCAAAAAGCATAGTTAACTTATAGTTAACTTATAATAGATGAGCAATAAAGTATATTTTAATATCAATAAGCAAACAAAATAAGATTAATAAAGGCATGGCAAAGACATAATGGGTGGGTCATGGGTGTTTGTAATGCCATTATTAACACTTATATAAGCTTATAAACACACAATAATGTTAATAAGCATCTTGTAAGGACTTACGAGGGCCTTATTACTTGTTAATTAATGGTAATTACAAGGACCTTCATATAAAGCGTTACCCATGTCATTAACGGGTGCAGTTTTGTTACATTTTAGTTATAAATAATAAAAGTTATAAAGCTACAGCAGAGAGGACAGTCCCATCTCCTGTAAACACGTGGTGACAAGCAGTGAATGGCAACATGTCAGGTGACAACTTGATATTTAAATTTTAAAACAGTATGATAAAGACAGTTTTGGCTCATTTACCCTTCAGTACATTTGGTGTAAATGCCATAATTGTCATTATTTCATTATTGTTATCATAAAACAAAATTGTGCAGGTTTTGATGACACATTATTTCCATTCTATACATATTCCAATATAAGTTATAATATTTTCAACTTTTCTAGGCAGAAAGTGCAGCTACAGTGCCATAACAGTCTTTGCCTGGTTGCAATGACGATGCAAAAGGCATAGAAACACTGACCAATCAGAGCAAACTAGACTTTTTCAAAAGGGTGCTTAAAGAGGCTGGCACTTAAAAAGAGCATTTCAAAGAGATTGTGAATACATGTACATTCATTCATTCATTGTCCTTCACCGATTATCCGCACTCGGGTCACAGAGGGCTGGAGCCGATCCCAGCTGACATTGGGAGAGAGGCGGGGTTCACCCTGGACAGGTCGTCAGGCTGTCGCCGGGCAGACACGTAGAGAGAGACAACCAGTCACATTCTCATTCACTCCTACGGACAATTTAGAGTCACCAGTTAACCTAAACTGCATGTTTTTGGACCGTGCAGCCCCAGGTACATTCAGACAGACAGAAAAATAAACCATGTAAACATGTTCCAGAAACTGGAAATATAGGTAGGAACCATGCCCCCATTAAATAATATATTTTTAAAAAATGTAGTTTGAAATGTAATTGTTAATAATAATAAGTATCAGTAAGGAAAATTTAAAAGTTAAAGGACGCTTTACTTTGTTGACAACTAATTGTTGTCCCTGTTGATGCCTGAATAAAAAGATAAGTGTTTTCTCACATTTAACGAACGTTAATAAAATCTGAGTCTTCTCCCGTCCAATTAGAGGTTTCACACACATAAAACATTAAAGAGGCGAAATAGACTAAACTAAATTTGGAGTCCATGTGATGAATTATAACCTTTGTGAGAGATTCATGCTCACTGAGAATGAATGGTTCCAAATGGATTCCTCTGAATGGAGGAAGGAACTGTGATATCTGTAACCATGTGGGCTGCATGTCAGAAAAAAAGTAAAACAGAAAGACAATCTGAACCAAACTGAGAACAGACCAGTTGGTATCCTTTGTGATCAAAATCCAGAAGAGACTCCAACTGAGTTTGACTCATGCGTCTTATGTCTTTTGTTGTATAAAGCATCAGCAGTTTATTGACACAAACATTTAAAAAAATGCAAGCTGTACCTGTTTTCTGGTTTTAGGCTGGAAATATGTAAAGCTACAGTGCAGTGCCTCTTGCTTTAAGATCAGCCCAGTATCAACCTGCTGCCAGGGGCCCCACGAGCCCCATCCCCCGCCCCACATGTCTGGGAGCCGACATGAAGTCCTTTAAAATGAAGAGTGAAAAACAAAAGTAACAACTTTTCAAGTCAAAAAAAGTTCACTTTAAGGAATTTTAATGCTCCTCTGATCCACAGCCATCCAGTTTCCTAGATCAACTAGATTACAAACAAGCAGGAGTCTGGAGATCAAGAGGTCAAAGGTCACAGCACACAGACAATATTCCAGTGACCCATGAATGATCACTGATGATTAAGAAGGAAATCAACGTCTTTCCCTCTTTGTTAGGAACAATGCTACACGATAGGCAACAACAAACACGGGAGACAAGTGTACACTAGAAATCCTCTGTGATATCTAAATGTCTCCATGTGTCACTGTCAGCCACATGTTGATGTTGTTTTTATATAAGTATATAAGTTGACTTATGTCTGTCTTCATCGGTGCATAAGACAAAATCAGAAAAAGCAAAGCTCAACCCTATTTAACCCTTTATCAGGCAAAGAACTATATTTGGTAACTTTAGGTAATATTTAGAGAAAAAAGTTGTTAAATTTTTTTACTAGATTAAAGTGGCTAATCTACAAGAAAAAAAGTTGCAGATTTAAGAGATTTAAAGTGGAAAATCTGCACGAAAAAAGTTAAAGATTTACAATAAAAAAGTGGGAAAAAAGGTACATTTTACTCCCAGATTCACCACTTTAACCATTAATAGGACACTCATTGAAATACTTGCAAATTCCAAATTTCAACCCTAGAGAATATTGGACGATATTACATACTGCCAGAATGTGTATAAAAACATATGAAAATAATATTTTGAGAAAAAAGTTTTACGAGATTAAAGTGGCAAATCTATGAGAAAAAAGTTGCTTTTTTTCCCCACTTTTTTCTCGTAAATCTGCGACTTTTTTTCTTGTAGATTTGCCACTTAACTCTAGTAACTTTAGTAATTTGCAACTTTTTTCTCAAAATATTACCTGAAGTTACCAAATATAGTTCTTTGCCTGATAAAGGGTTACAAATGTTCTTGACCTTTTAAAATAATTAAATTATACTTAAAGTATATTAAAGAGAAAAAAAGTAATTTAAACAGAATAAAGGCAATGGATGGATAAATAAATAAAGAGAAAACAGCATTTATATGTAGAATACATTTAGTAAAGCATTTTAGAACATAGTACAGAAAAGCCAGAAAACTGTTTTTAGGTAAACCTAGCTTAAACTAATGCAGTCAATAACAACAGCGCTGCCATAAATCCAACCACATGAAGCCTATTTATTGGTATTTGTTGGTTTTTGTTACGCTGTGTTCGGGAGGTATACGTTCAACATAATGGTCAGTGTAGAGGATGTAGTTTGTGGTGCTTTTGAATTGTAATGGCATACTAAAAGATGTTCTAAACATTTTATACAGAAAACAAATGGAGTTAACTTCTAAACTGAACTTTATAACAGGCCTGTAGACTGCACTACTACTGTATATTGTATTGTCTCAAAATTAAATGTGTATTTGACAACATCAAGAAACATTTACACATCAATTACCAATGGATTTCGTTATTACAAAAACACCAGATTAAATAATACATTTTTATTTTAATTCAACAGTATTTAAAGGTTTTTTTGTAACTATTTAAGTGTCTGTCGCAAAAAAAACATTTTGTTATGGTTCACTGTTGGCTATTTCATTAACATAAAAAAGATAAAACTATGACAGAAATGGGTGTGGTTTTTTGAGGGTAAACGTAGCAAATGGCCCCAATTTTATATGAATGTGAGGGGGTTTTTTTTAATACTTTTTTCAGAGATGTTGATCTGAACCATTTGTTAGGGCCTATTGTTCCCCAACAGATTGTTGGAGGGTCCCCCATCCCATGGGCCCCAGTGCAACTGCACTTTCAATATCTACCCCCCAGTCTTGGTGTACCTTATAAACTGGCCGATTACTGTACTGTATGGTTGAAATGCAAACAATTTTGTCACCAGAGGAAGCTTACAAACTCGTACGGCCAACTGGGATAGTCTTTGTTATTTTCAATAGTATAACTTAGTAAGTTCACGATGCTAAAGGATTGTACACTGCAAGAAAGCCAACTTCTATTTTTTTTGGCCTAAAACAGTGATTTAAGTTGGTAAAACTGGGAAATATAAATTATTGACATTTAGGGAAACAGCTTAAACAGTTAGCACAACAAAGAAAGCCAGTTGTCTGCTCAAAAACAAGTTTGTGAGATGCTGTTATCTATATCTTTAAGTTGGGGTTCAAAACAAGGTTTACAAGTTACAGCTTCAAGAGTAGCCATTAGCGTATCAATGCTAACTCAAAATTGTGGTCGCAACATTATCTGACATTTCATAGCGGCGTTACAATCGTGCCAATTCAGCACACTAGTAAGGATTAAAAGTTATTACAATGTAAAATTATGAGTTAGTACAACTTACACTTGAGTTGACAAAAATCTGAATTTAGAGTTGAGCAAACTCAAAAACAAAACTTAAAATATTTAGTTTGTAATACTGATATTTTCACTCACCTGATCCCCAAACCATGTCACTGTTTTTTTTGTTGTTGTATTTTTTAAATTTATCATGTGCTCTTTTTTTTAATGTAAAATCTTATCATAGGATTTTCATAGGAAATCTTAGGAAAAGCAACCAGCAGCCAGATTGGTGTAGCAGGGTAAAAATTCAGGTTGTTCTCATAAACCATCAATAGTTATTCCTATGAAAGAAATGCACTGAATGTTGTAGCTATCCTACGCAATCATGTCAGTTTATATTGCATGCAGACAGCAGACACATAAAGGGAAACAGGATGGATGGCACTAATTAGCTAATAGCTTTGACCCAGGTGACGTGGTGTCGCGCTGGAAACTTCTCCCCCAGACAGTCCGTGGCCTGAAGGTTAGGAATCAGACTTGTAACTGGAAAGTCGCTGGTTCGAATCCAAGGACAGACAGGCCGAGGCCAAGTACCCTTGAGCCAGGCACCTCACCCCACAGCTCCCCGAGTGAAGTACCGTGCAGCCCACTACTCCTTGCATTGTCATAAAGGATGGCTTGAATGCAGGGGATGATGTGGGATTAACAAAGTAGTTAACCTTAAAATAATATTTGGAAAATGCTTTATATTAAGGTCCTTGTAATAACCATTAATTAACAAGTAATAAGGCCCTTGTAAGTCCTTACAAGATGCTTATTAACATTATTGTGTGTTTAGAAGCTTATATAAGTGTTAATAATGGCATTACAAACACCCATGACCCACCCATTATGTCTTTGCCATGGCTTTATTAATCTTATTTTGTTTGCTTATTGATATTAAATATACTTTATTGCTCATCTATTATAAGTTAACTATAAGTTAACTATGCTTTTTGCAACTACCGGATCTAAAGCGAGAACAATGCCTTATTACTTGTTAATAAATGGTTATTAAGGACCTTATTATAAAGCGTTACCTAATAATCTTAATCTTAAAGCCATCAATATAATTGCATCCAGTAGTTCTGTTTGTATTTAGCAATGTTGAGTCTAACCCTGTCCTTTTCCCTAACCTTCAACAGTTTGTTTTGGTGCCTAAACCTAATCAAGTATTTCTGTGTCACAACATTGTTAAGATGTCATCAAACAGTGAGCGTTATTTTACAGGATGTCACATGAACTGCGTCGCATATGTTTTTGTAAGAAATCATTCACACCTGTCATGAGAATATGAATGTTTTATATTAATAATATAAAATGTACGATATATATATGTAAAATACTAACACCGTGTATACGCTAAGTTACATTCTACCACTGTAAGCCAAAAGTGACACTATTATTCATGTTCCACTTCCTTTCACTGTAACAATGGAAACATGATTCAACCAATCAGCTGCCTGTGATGACAGTTGATGACATGAATCACCACTGGTTGTTTTAAATGTTACACGTGTGTTACAATGTGCCTGTCTCTTGTACGTTTGAACAACTGACATTTAATTTGATACCTTGATATTTACTGCGTCCACAGAGAATTTACTGTGGCCTACTTTTGTCTCTGGTCTCATCTGACTTTGCCATAATATCTGATTTAAGTCTTTATTTTTTTCATCTCAGTATGATTTTTCCATTGACCCAGTTGCCTTTCGGGGAAAAAAAAAAAACTTTTTTCAAAAGGAAGATTTGCATCTTAATGGATCTTAGCAACAGCAGAGGCCCTCTCAGCACTGTGCTTTTCAGAGTCACATGCACGGCTGCAACATTAAAAACACAAACAAAAAATACTATTTCACATAGGCCCAAAAATCTATTGTGACTTCGGACAGATTAATGCCCGTTCCAGGAAGCTTGTTTGGATCCTGTTGTAAAAACAGATCACTGATAGCAATGTATTAGTGGGGGATTAACATGACTTTCGCCCTGCTTTCTGTGCACAATAAAGCTTTAATCTAGGCTCTGATTGGGAGGCGGGGCTGCCAGGTCTGGGCCAATGAGGTGCCTCGTTGTCTGTAGCATATCCCCGCCCATTGGTGTCTCCTGGCCAGGCCTGGCAGCAGACATAGTGACAGACGTGCCCCTGGGATTCCACCTGTCAGCCACAAACGCACTAATCGACAGGCCGCGTATAAGCTGAACTCTCTGCCACCTCTCTGTCAAATCTTCATCTTCTCATTCGTCTGACAGGCTCCCTCTGCCCACCCCCACCCTATTCTGATCCATCCCAAACTCCGCCCCGCCACCAGCCTGCATAAAACACACCAACATCAACCCTTCATGCCTGCTGCAACCAAACCACATTCATTCTCTCGTGTAAAAAAAAGAAAGGTTTGTTTTTGCTTTAAGGAATAATCCAAAAATCTTGTGTGCGGCTTCTTAAACAAACCCCACGCCCTCTCCACCTCCCTGCCTTTCAGCTTTAATGTGACAGAGGTGGGCTTTAATGTTCAGTGGTAATTGGGTAGGAGAGGGAGAGACTGTTTGGGAGGAGGAGGAGGAGGAGGAGGAGGAGGAGGAGGAGGAGGAGGAAGGGTCATGGTCAGGTTTCTCAGGGAGGTTATTCTGCATCTGTCTCTTAGCAACGACAGACCGCTCTTTGTACAGTCCTTGAGTTGATTGGTGCGTTTCTTCTTTTTTTTTTTTTTTCCCTGCTTGGTAGCTGAAATGTTTTGCGAGGGGCTCCTCGGCAGACAGCCTTCCTCCCACATTCACTGCTTTTAAGAATTTGTTTTCATGAGCATCAGATGGGCTCGCTGAGGCGTGGCACCCGCTGTAGCTTAGCCTCTCTGAGTGTACATTATTCACATGAGGAGGAAATGACAGCAACAAAGCCACATTTAAAACTACGTTTCAGATCAGTCTTCCTTTCGCCATGCTTAAAAACAAACCTCCTTTTCAGTCCAGTCTAAATAAACGACCTGAAATCAAGTGACTGTATCACACTTTGGTGGCTTGATGCTGCAGCTCATCCTCCCCGAGCATCTCACCACCATCATATCCCCCTTCCCTTGAGCCTGTGTCACGAAAAGGGCAGCCCAGGGTCAAAGGTCACTGGAAGGAGCCAGGGGAACCTCTTGATTCACACCGTCAGCTTGAAGACATCGGAGCAGGGAGCCAGAGTGGCGTGATGTCAGTCTTAACAGGGAACAGGATTAAAGGGGCAATTTGGGGACAAGGAGGAGAAATAAAAGAAGAAAAGAGCTTGTTCTCCTTTTCCCAGCAGTAGATAGATAGATAGATAGATAGATAGATAGATAGATAGATAGATGACTTCACCATTCTCAGACTAAGGTAAAAAAGCAGAGGTCTGGATACAGTATAATGAATTTCCAATATGTAATTAAATGACAAAAATGCATCTAATAATTGTCCATAGAGCTATTGATCTCCTGGAAAACATTAAAGAGGATTTTTCTTTGATCTGATGAGGTTTCCATGTTAAATGTGTCCCACAGATATTGCTTTTGAACAGGTTTTAAGCACAAAATGTGAAATTGCTTCTCAGATGTTTTAGCCTGCAGGTCCGTTTCATGCCAGCTTCACACAGATGGAGCTTCATTTCAGCCGTCAAAGTGCTTTTATTTTACAGAATCTCACAATGACACACACATTCAAGTCAAGCAAGTCCACATCAGGGACATCACAGCAACTGCACGTGAACTTTTATGGACTTCTAGCTCCAGTATTGGAGGGGCTGTTTTGTGTAGACGTGACGTTTGATGGTAGAAAAAAACTTCCTGTGTTCCTGAGAAAAGAGGATTCTGGTTGCTGCAGTCTAAAATAAGTCTGATTACAGGCGTTACGTTAAGCCACAGCACTATATGTACCATTGTATGCAACTATGTCCTGAACAGGGCAAAGTTCAGGTTTGCTGCGCTTTAGAACATTTACACCCTTCACAATAAAAGCGCCAAGATAACAAATCAATAATTAAAAGAGTTAGTAAATAAGTCAGTCAGTAAATAAATAAATACACGTGAAGAGACCCACGACCGTATACAATACAATGAAATACTAGGGCACATCAAAAAGGTATCAAAGAATATCCCGCTGCACGCGTAATAAATATCATAGAGAAAGCATTAAGTATTAAAATAAGCACGACAAATTATTATTATTTTCTATCGGCCCAAACTCCCACAAACTCTGAGTGACTGTAAGAATTACTGTGGTTTTTTATTGGCTTTTTTTCTCTGCGCTCTGTTCTTAACAGAGAAAATACATCGAGCTCACTGAATTCCGTTTGATTATGGAAATAACGGTTTTTCAAAAATCAGACTTAGGCCTAGTTTTCACGACCGAAAAAAATCGAAAAAAATAGGCTATACATTTTTAAAAAGCATAAAATATAAAAAATGATGAGGAAATTAAAAATGCTTTTTTATAAGACGAACAAGTACAGCAGAGCTGGAGAAGCGTTTCTGAGGGAAGACTGAAGCTGTTCCTCCATAATGTATCGCAACTGGAAGTTTATACAGTAAACTAGGTCTTACACTGAGAGCTTGAAAAAACGAGTATTTAGTGTTAAATTCTTATCAATACATTCCGTTATAAAATAAACAGTAATGTGGCTCTAAATTTCTACATTTATCAATATCTGAACGAGGCCATATTTAAATAATGAAATATTTCAGACATAACTCTGGCCACAATGATTCAACAGTTTATTGATTCAACTGTTTTTACATTTGTTTTTTATTTTTACTATAAAGAGCTTCTCTAAAATAATTGTTAGTGCTTATTTATCATAGATATCCCATTAAACGCATTGATAGACATAACATATTAAAAAGTAACCGGAAACCGCTAAAAAATAAAAAAAACAACAACAACAACAACAAAAAACCCATTAAGAACTGGCGTATTTAATCGTCTATCGACTGATTTTCAAAGTAAAGTTTTTTCATTTTCTTTCTTTTTTCTTTAGACGACACTGAAGAGGAAAACGGAGTCGTTTTCTGTCGCCCCGTTTCATTTCGATCCAAAAATGACCTCAAAGCTTTTTCTTTGTAAATCTTTCTTTATTACAGTAAAGTTGTTTCTAAACATTTGAAAAATATTTATAAAAAGGCAACATAATGGTGTTGAAAATAGATTTTGTGGAGGATTCGACATCATTATAGATTTAAAGATAATTATTGGTTTAAAGCACATCATTGAAACGGCTCCAAAAAGCTGCAGTCAGCAGTTATTTTTCATTATTTTCAAGTACAGGAGTGCAGCCACGTCACAGTAACCTATAGTAAACTATATTTATTTATTTGTTTGTTTTTATTTAACATGTATTGCCATAATTCTATTGAATGACTGATTTTATTCCACAACTCTACTGTTAAAAATTCAAGATGGTGAAATAAAAAAATAAATGGCTCAAATTTTGGTCCCTGCTTACAGTGAACACGGAACACAGTCCAGTAATTCAATGCATTCAGCGTCGTATAATCTCTTGTTCTATCCTAAAATAATGTTTTTTAACTAGGGTAAAAAAAAAATTTTAATTGCGTTTTTTAACACAATTTCACGTTTTTTTCTTTGAGAATTACTGCTGTTAGTGATCATCACAAGGAAAAAAAACGAATAATTAAAAAAAACACCACCAGACATTTTAAAAGATTCATACATAAGCGTTCACGTCACAACACGATATTTATGTTTATGTTTTTTTAAATAGAAACATTAGCGAGTAATGTTTTCAAGCATGTAATTTCATCGGTCCCTTTTATTTATCTATTATTCCATCGCTTGAAATTCTGTTACCACTGATGTGTGTGGGCTTGAGCCTCTAGGTTGAGTAGTTAGTCCTCACTTGACATGATCATAATAAATATATTTTAAAAATTCTTGGAGCGATTTGATTGGCTACACACTTTCAATCCTGAACGCTGATTGGCTAAATCCAGACCGCGCTGCGTCCCGACACGCGGTGATGTCTTATTTATGACTCGGACCAATCTGAGAAAAACACGGAAACAAATAAAAATCCGCTGCAGCAGCAACAGTGCTGGTGTTTCTCAGAGAGCACAACCCGAGCTCAACTGATTTTCCTCCTCCACTGCAGCCTACATACTCCTTGGCATTTTCTTCTCTTGGACCTGTACGTGTGTGGGAAAATGCTCCATTGTTTTATGTTGGCCCTTTGGCCCAGAACACCCAGGGGCCTTGGAGTGCCCAGCTTCATCCTCCTCAGGGTAAACTGTTGTGACAGAGCACTCAGGGGCCCCTCATTAGCTCTCTGTCCACTAAGAAGCAAAGAAGCTGCTTTAATCCTCTCTGTCCTCCTCAATCTGGCAACACAGACATGATTATAAATCCATTTTCTTTCTGCTCCTTTCTCGTCTTGTGCAGAGTTTAACCGCCTTTATGAATTCATACAATCCTTAATAACAAAAAAGGCAGGTTTGTTAAGAGGTGTTAAATTGGAGTCAAGCTGTAAAAAACGGCTTTAACGGATCTGTAGTGATCTATAACTTGAGGCTGTTTATGTCTGGATTACCGTATAAAAACATATTCATTTTTCTATGTTTTTATACATTTTAATAGTAATTCATATGCAGAGAATTTGGTCCAGTAATTGTCAAAAGAAGAAGCATCTGCTTTCAAATTAAACTAAACACATCTCACATGCAGGAACATGTGCTGTGTGTATGTTTTTTTTCTCTCCAACATTTTAAATATGTTTCAGTTGGTTCACTGCAGTGTATTTGGGAGTGGGAACGGGTTGTAACTGCAGGAGAAAAGTGAAATGTTTTCTTGCAGCACTCTTAAAATAAAGCAATAGTAAAATAGATGTTGGCATACACATAAGGCCTGTCAATGGGAAGCACTTAGTCTAATCAAATGTCTGATTAGTTCCTGTCAGTAACACCAGACAGCTCATCCTAGCTTCCACTTTCTTACTCAATTTCAGTACACAAACTCGTTCTCACTCACAGAAACACATATTTCCGTCTTTTGGGAGTGGGTGCAGTGCAGTTATAAACAATGTAGAATTGAAATGGCAAAATAAACCAAATACACTTTATTTATAAATCTTGAGTTATAATTTAATACGGTACCAATATGTTAACCAATATGCTTTCACAGTACATCAGAGTGGTTGTCAAAAAGAAGTAAACACAAATACACACACACACACACACACACACACGCACGCACAGACGCACGCACTCACACACTCACACACACACACACACACACACACACACACACACACACACAGTTCAGCAATACCCTGCAGTGGTCTATTGTGCCTTTAAGCGGCCTGGGCTCATAAATGCATTAATTATAATGAAATAGATTATTAGTTATTTGAGCTGGGGAGCTGTGTACAGTTCATTTATCCTGTTGAGAGACTGTAGTCATACATCCGGCCCAGTGCTCTTAAAATCTCTCTGAGACGGTCAGTGTAAAAGACCTGGAAACATAAATTGAATCAGGAGTGTTCAGTAATGCATTAATCATTAATCCAGTGAAGTAATGTCATTACTTTTCCTTGCAACAAGTTACCAGTCAAAATAATACGATTATAACTCCCTTTAACCCATCTAAATATGAAAATACAGCTATCTAACATTCAGCTTACTTCCCCTTATAAATTTGTTGCCATAATTAGCCTTCTCGTCATCTTTTGGTCCAGATGAGAAATAACAGATAAGTTGAATTTCTCTGAGTGGCATAATTCACCAATTTCACGTTTATTTCGATGAGAAATAAGCATGTAATAAATGGTTTTAAATACTGTTTTTAGATGATAAAAAAAGGGTAGAAATTAAGCACTATGGCAAGAGGGAATAATTAATCTGCCAGAAAATATTAACTAAAATATTTAAGAAAATACTAACACAAGAAAGTAATGATATTACCTATGACAGGAGTAATGCATTACTTGGCGCAGCTTAACACTGGTCATGAGAAGTGCATTTTCCAAATATTTGTTGCCCTTTTCATTCTTTGTATGTCCATAATGCAAATAGAATAAGACTCCAAAGTAACTAAAACAGAGCATTAATCTCACCATTCGATCTGTACACAATTGAGCAAATAGATTAAAGTCAGATGATGCTGGGTTTCAAACACCTGTGTTAAATCTGTCTGAAATGTTCATTTAGTCCAAAGTGCCATGTCTGTAAGGTATGAAACAAAAAAAAAAGACAACAGATCGACACGAGACAATCCCTGCAGTTTTCTCACTTGCCGGGGCAAAAATACGCAAAACATTTAAAAAAGGAGCCAAAACATAATTTACAAGCACGATAAATATACACACAGGGTCCAATAAATATTGTTTGTTATCCCAAAAACCATAGACTGAGTGGTCACCACACTGTAAAAAATGTCCATCATAATCCTTCATTTCATCTTGTGAAATATCGTTTCTTCTCAAACAAGTAAAAAATTCTGCCAGTGGAGTCAAATCATTTAACATTGACAAAATGGTGAATTTATGCGTCGTTTCTAGACAAAATGCAGCATAAGGCAGTTCACTCCTCTGGTATCAAGGAAATGGCAGTTGGATAAGAAAATTATGATCTGAGTTGGGGTTTTTTACATTAGAAATGCCTGCACTCCACTGGCCGTTTTCCCCTCGTTTGAAGCAACAGATATTTTACAGCACACTGAAATGACTCAACTTGAGGTGTGGGACCTTTCCTGACCTTAGAGGAACCAGTGTAGCTTCTTCCTCTACTGAATAGGCATGTAAGGCCAGTTGAAGCTGCTTCCGGACAGCAGCATGTCCCTTATCAGAGTTTCTATGGGGGTTTTCCCCACAAGACGGACGAAGAAAAGCTGCTCTATGACAGAGGAAGAGACGGTGCGCAGGGAAGGCAAGCGGAGCAGCAGCTTCCCAAACCTGTTAGGCTGGTTGGGATACTGGCTCCTCACATACTCCTCTAAAGCACACTGGGACTTCTCCTGCAGACCCTCCACATGGGCCACGTCCGACAGACCACAAGCATCTACAGACAGAGAGAGCAACAGCGAGACAAAAAAACAGGGAGGAGAAGAAGCGGTCAGGACCAGAAGTTGAACCAGGCGTCGACATGAACGCCATGCAGCAAACTGTGAACGGTTTAATGTTGCAGGTATTTCACAATGTTAGTACAGAGTGACTACAACACACAGCAGCAGAGAAGAGACACAACAAATCAGTGTTTGATGAAGTGTAGGTCAGATGACTACCTTTATGTCTGACCCATTGAATAATTAGATATAGCTTATTTTTTTTAAATACACTTACAATGGTTTTAAAGAACAATACATTAGAAACAAAGGTAACGTTTTATATTAAGGTCCTTGTAATAACCATTAATTAACAAGTAATAAGGCCCTTGTAAGTCCTTACAAGATTCTTATTAAAATTATTGTGTGTTTATAAGCTTATATCAGTGTTAATAATGGCATTACAAACACCCATGACCCACCCATTATGTCTTTGCCATGCCTTTATTAATCTTATTTTGTTTGCTTATTGATATTAAAATATACTTTATTGCTCATCTATTATAAGTTAATTATAAGGTAACTATGCTTTTTGCAACTACCAGATCTAAAGCGAGAACAATGCCTTATTACTTGTTAATTAATGTTTATTAAGGACCTTATTATAAAGCGTTACCGAAACAAATATCTGACATGCATTAAACATATCCACTCATTTGAAGTGTAATAGATTTGTTTGATTAACCAGTGCACTGTTTAAAAATCTATATATTATTAATTAAACTATAAACCCTTTTTCTAAAAAAATAAATAAATAAAAAAAACCCTCAAACATATTTGATATTCTATTTTGAATGACTCCCTGGCAGAGAGCCACTGGGGCTCCCTGGACCTCACTTTGAGAATCACTGGTGTAAGTAATCATTATAGTGCAGAAAAAAATAGTTTTGCTTTTGAAAGTTATTGTCACTGATCACAGCATTAAAGGAACAGACAGGTTTGCAGACCTGAGCATGTGTGGCTGGCTTTAGATGATTTATTATCTTATAATAAGCAGATCTGTGCGAGATGTCTGGGGTACAGCAGGTGCACATAGCACACGCAAATAAGTAAACTCTCAAAATCTGCACTCAGGATCAGTGTTTTTTTTAAAAACACAATGAATCAACATATAGTTCCTTGTCATCTAGATAAATCGTAATCTCGTCAGTCTCATGCCATCAGGGATCAAAGATGGCGCTATTGCTCGCATCAAATGTAAAAACTAATGTTCAGAACAAGAAATAATTAAACAGCATTGACATGTTTGGGAGCACATACAGAGTGTTACTCTGTAAGACCTTTACATACTTTATGTGTAGTGTTTAGACCACTGTGTTTATATCGCTGCAGGCCGGATGGCAGCAGGGGTTAAAGAAAGGTTTCTGTGTCCCAGTTTAAAGACACGTGTTCAGATGTGCTCATGGGGACTAAAATAGACGTACACAGGAGACCTTTTTTTTCCTTTTCTTTTTTCTTTTGCTCGGCTGATACTCATCCTTTTTATACTGTTCACGACCCAGCCATCAAACGTCACTCTGACTGTTATTAAAAGGTTCTGAAGTAAATAGATAGCATTTTGCAATGCAATGCAGTGTGGACCCACAGCTTCACTTATTTCAGTAAAGGTTGTCTATGTAAGAATTAGTTGTAAACCAAATACAGAGGTGTTACAATTAAATGATATAGCAATATTAATTATATCTATTTATTATTTTGTATTTTGTATAATTCGTGTTTAAAGAAATATCAGAAGATTTTTTTTTTTAAAAAGAAACATTTTTCCTTTATAATTCTTAAATTAATTATTTGATAAATAATTTAAAGCGAAATGTAACGCCTACAAGTTAACATCAGTTAATTTAACTGCTTTATATTTGGGTCTATATATATATATAAATATATATTTATCTTTTTGACCTTTTAAGAAAACCATTTATATATATATATATATATATATAAACCCTTTTTTCATTCACTTGCAGGCTATTGAATAATTCCTGCAGCGTTTTGTATTAAAGGAGCTGCAAGAATTGAATGTAGGTTGTGAACCTCCATGTCTTATAATAATATTAATAATAATAATAATAATACACTTTCAAATACTGATAAACCTATCTATGTTTCTTTAAGGGTTGTCAAAGTGTATGAGGTCATAGTTCAATATAGGTCAGAATTAAATAAAACATGTTAGTTAAATGAATACAAGACTTTAAAAAAGGAAAAAAGATTTTCTTTCTTTCTTTCTCTTTTGTCTTTCCTTTTTTTAATAATGATTCTAGAGGTCAGGGTTGGGATCAAATTAAAATTGCCAGGAAAATAAATAAATAGATGTTGTGCATGTAGTAGGCTATGTTTTTACTTTAAAGTAGTAGCAGTAAAAAAATCAATTGAAAAGAAATAAAATATTTTTTTAATTTTACATTAAAATGAGGAAGACCATAATTAAATATTTAGCTATAATGGAACATAACCTTAATCCCAAAAGCATTGCATTGAATTTTTTTTTGTGCATTTCATGAAAATACACATGTAGCTGCTCTTAAACGTACGATTTTCCCAGAAAACGACCAATCTCTGTAATATATATATATATATATATATATATATATATATATATATATATATATATATAGCCTATATATGCTATATATATATATATATATATATATATATATATATATATATATATATATGCTATATATATATATATATATATATATATATATATATATATATTTAGGTGTTTCATCAGCTTTTATCAGCATTATCCTATTTTTACGTGTTTAGGGCTAATCATTGGTCGTTTTCGTCCCAGTAAAATGTATTTTATCATTGTTCGGCCATCTTTAATTTCTCATGTCCTGCACGATGCAGTCTACTCTCCATTTTCAAACGAATTCTTATTTCCTTCACATTGATCATATAATATAATTTTATACACCAGACCACTGCTCACACTTCAAGATGGAAGCTTCTGGTGAAGCCCACTGAGCCTGCAGGCCTCCATGTCTGGATGCAGAGTGAGGGAGTTTACCTGTGGTGAACAGCACGATGGCCTTGATGCAGCTGTACTCTGCTGAATCCACGTGCAGCACCTTGAGCTTCTCCACCTGCTCCTGGAAGACCCGGATGTGGTCCATGAAGGCCACTACCCGGTCCGCGGACATCGGGGAGGCGTGGAGGCCGGCGGCGGCGAGCAGCGGGGCCACGTGGACCGGCATGGAGCACTGCGCGGCGTTCAGGACGAACAGTTCGCTCCAGGTGAGGCGGAGCAGGGCCACCTGGTCCGTCACCTGCAGGTCCGGGAAGAAGGGGATGTTGCGGGCCCACTCCACGGCACTGAAGAGCATCCGGGCCGCGAGCTCACAGATGTTCTCAATGCCCATGATGTTGTTGCTCTGCAGGCACTGAGAGCCGAACCTGGAGGTCGGGTAGGGCTCGGCCCGCAGCAGCAGAGAGATGTATCCCGACAGATAGGAGTGACACTGTAGAGGGTCTCCGTTTGTCAGAGCAAACTGGCCGTGATAAGACTGGGTGGGCAGTCTGCCTCTCTGGACAGCTGTGGAAAAAACAGCAGAAATGTCAAATCAAGCCAGGAGGCAATTTATCCAACACATGTGACATTTGCAATAAAACATTTAAATGCAGGAGATATAGTTTAAAAGCAGCAGATATGTCAATTAAAACAGAACACTCACATACACACATAGAGTGTGTTAAGAGTGCATTTACAGCCAGTTGGAGCCTTTGGTCGACTAGCTCTTCTCAAATGGATCTGAGTCAGTCTTTTAGACAGCTCCTGGAAAGAAATGTCACATTGAGCTCGGTGCTCGGAAATCTATTTCTAGGCCACGACCTGCACATATGTGACTCGAGAGTTTTCAGTTAGTGGTTTGTTTTTGGGCCCACTAATATCTCTTATATTTTTAATTATTTAAATCCGTGCATAAACTGTCACATTAGCGCCTTAAACCAGTGTCCTCCAAAAGCTACTTTCTGGGGAGTAACTTTGCTTGTAGCCACTTTTATAGTAGCATACTAGGCCTGGAAATTTCTCCTTAATTTTAGGTGCCGAAATATGTGTCAACTTTAGACAAATTTTCAATAAAACTGCTATAACTATCACACGCCATTATTATATTTTGGGTGCCGTAGAGCTAGGTTACAGTAGGCCTGTGCGACCAGCATGCGTAATGAACACGAGCAGACACACACTCTCCTACTCATTGTCCACACATAATCTACCAAAAAACGTCACTTTAGGGTTAGAATTAAAAAAAAAAAAGGCAACACAATTTGAACTAATATGTAGCAAAATTACTGTGGAATATGAAACAGCTCGGGGCTGTTTAAGGCGACAATAGCCGTGTATGACGGACAGAGTGCGAGCGAGCAGCAACAATAATATACGAAACATGCTACAAGATGCTAGCTGCAACACTAATATCTGCAATATCACAGGCTACACAGTAGCCTAGCCGCTATATATGGAGTACAGACTAGTAGTCTGATGAGATTAGAATATGAATGGGCAGAAAAATATGTCATCAACATGGGATAGACAAAGGCAACACGAGTGGCTGCGTCCAGTGTGTGAAATAATGTAGCATGCACAGCAGCTATAGCGGTTCATAGCGCAGACATAAACAGAAGCTGTGCAGTGTCCTGAGCCGTGTAGTGCTGGATAAACGATGTGATAATACCGAGAGCAACAACAGGAGGACGCCAGCCCGTACCTTCCCTCCTCATGCCGACTTTGAGGCATTTCTTGAGGCGACAGTACTGGCACTGGTTGCGGTGGTGCTGGTCTACGGGACAGTTCCTGTTGGCCCTGCAGGTGTAGGACAGGTTCCTCCTGACGCTGCGTTTGAAGAAGCTCTTACATCCCTCACATGTGAACTGTCCGTAGTGCTTCCCGCTGGATTTGTCCCCGCACACGATGCACTCGATCTGCTGGCTCTGCTGTTTGTCCATGGACGAGGAGGAGGACGAGGAAGAGGAGGTGTTGTTGTTATTGTTGGTGGTGGTGCTGGATGCATTTGGCGGCGGTGCGCCCTGGGGCGCTGCTGCTGCTGCTGAGGGGGGTATTTCCAGAGAGGACGCCGGGTTCATGTGTCCCGTCAGCTCCCCGGGCAGAGACAGAGGTGCGACCTGGGACACCGGGGAGGAGAGGGTCCCCTGCGCGTCCCCGACGCCCTCGGTGTTTCTCCACGCCACCATAGCCATATCGATAGTTTCCAAAACTTTGAGCGCCCAAACTTTCCTATATTTAAGCGAGAATTAACGCACAGTTTGTCCGCGTGAATTACTAACACACATTCAAGAAAACTGTGGCATTGTTTGACAAAATTAAAAACAAGTTGCGCCTGAAAACGTGAAAAGGTCTCATAAGATAACGGCAATATAATTATAACGCGCGACTTCACAAGTAAAGAAAGGGCAGTCACCCAGAAACAGCTTCGGCGCGGTGGAAATCCAAAAAGAAAGCTTCATTCAGACCGAGATAATGTCATCCACAGAGGGGGGAATAAATAGGCTATAGACAACACTGAGCCAAAATCCACGGAGGAAAGCAACGTTATCCCAAAAATACACAATCTGATCTTCTCTGTCCTGTGTGTCCAGCTTTAAAGACAACGCCGTGCGAGCAGATCCTTCATTAGAGATGGACCAGGCTTTCCAGACGCTCCCTGCTCTCCCGATCAGTCAGAAGTTACATTAAAAAGACAACGGAGGGGAGAGAGAGAGGGAGAGAGAGAGAGAGAGAGAGAGACAGAGCGAGAGAGACAGAGAGAGAAGGTGATGGATGATGATTTTGATGATGCTTTGCTCCGGGACGGAGGAGGAGAGTGGTGCGTCCGCGCGTCACGGGCTGTGATTCGGTGACGTCAGTGTTTGGGGCGGGGCTAACGCGAGGAGAAGCTGGTCTGAGATCAGCAGCGTGGGGATGCTTTTGGGTTTCTGTTGATACACACTGCTGAGGGTGGAGTGAGCTCTTAGCTTCCCCTGATCTATGGTTGTCTTCTCTCTCTCTCTCTCTCTCTCTCTCTCTCTCTCTCTCTCTCTCTCTTTATACTTGTACTTCTGTCTGTCAGACTATGGTCAGACCATTGTGTCTGTCATATTTGGGCTACACTAAAATATAACAAGAAGACATATTATAGCTCACTTTTTTATCAGTCTCACATGAGGAGTGCAACAGACACAGGAGCAGTAGATCCTTACTGCAGTAATTTGATGCCACCTAGTGTCATTAGGAAATTACACAGGAAATTATCTTATACTATAGGATGCACTTACATGGCTCGAGGAAATACATTTCCTACATCTCTAACAAGCTGTCCTCAACATGCATATTTTACATTCATCAGGCATGTATGCACAATGTGTTTAATTCACTCATCACCTCGTATTGCTGCTGCATTATACAAAGCTGGAGTGGAATTTGTTCGTGTAACTGGACTTTTCTCAATATGTTTTTTTTTTAATAGTGATTTCTCTCATCTGTCTCTCTCACATGCATTCATGGTCTTTTTCTAAAATGTTTTCATTTTTTATTTTTTGAATTCTTTTAGAATTAAATTAACATAAATGAATCTTTTTAGTTAATGAGATAATCCCACTTACTGTAAATGGATTTTACACTGATGTTACATTAACCAAATTACAATTTTAAGAGAAAACAACTACATTAAGATATTGTGTTGTATTGTTGTTTTCATATTTACTTTGAATAGTCACATGTCATGCAATATATATACATATATATATATATATATATATATATATATAGGAAATGCTTTTATTCTGATAAATAAAAGCATTTCCTTTTCTATGTCATCCTATAGACACTGTTAATCCACACTGGATTGATTGACTGTTTTTTCCTGTTTAAGATCATTTGTAGCTGCATTGATCTAATCTTAATCAGTACAACTGATATCTTATAGTGAGTCGTTTCACAATATAGACAGTAAAAGAAAACTGTGCTAACTAACAGATGCAACCTTCAACATGTCACGATGCATGATTGTACCTAAACCCCGAACCTTTTGCACCAAGGTAATATGTGTAATATGTCCCTGTACCATCTGTGTCTCCACATACTGTTGCTATTTTAGCTCCTGATGTGTTTCTTCACCAGACTGATTTCTGTCCATTTCTTTACACAGATATTCAATTATCTTGATGTTGACAGAGGCTTTTGAAATCAACTCATTGCCATGTAAAAATGTCTGCATGGCCATTTCTCTGTTGACTCATGCTCCATGAGTCCTGAGGCTGAGTGTGCCGTCACGTTCTTCCAGACGGCCAGTTTCGCAGTCATCCACTTACTGCTCACACACAAAACAAGCTTTGCTCTGCCTGCTAACAAAACACACGGCTGACGTCCAAGACCAATCAACAGTGGAAGGTCAAGGCTAAAGTGTTTACCACACTGGATGGGGATGATGCATTACTCCACGTTTAATTCACTGAACCCTAACCCGCCACGCACTATCTAGTGACAAGTCCAGCTACTATTAATCACCGATTTGGGAGTATAAAGACAATAAATCCCTGCTGTATTTGGTGATCTGGTGGCCTTTAAGACTTATCACATGAGGGGAGCTGAAAGCTAGCTAATTGAAGACAAATTGAGGGAGAGAGTATGACCAGGAGAGACCTGCTGTGTGTGCAAAACCACCAGGATGTGACTGTTTACAGCACAGTGGGAGGCCGCCGCTGGCTTTCTGCAGCATTTTTTAGGCTCCAAGGTGGCTCCGTAAACATATATCGTTGAATTACAGTTACCTACTAAGCTATTAACCCCCTATAACCAACCACTGGCACCATATAGTTATCAGTTAAATCCACCAAGTATTTAACATTAGGACACAGAAGACGTAGAACAGGTCTGCTACTGGTAGGAGAGAATACCAGCCTCTGTGGTAGTATGGAGGAAACCTACACACACACACACACACACACACACACACACACACACACACACAGGGTGGTTGACTTTTAATATGGTCGTCTAGGAATTGCAGCAGTATTCTTAGGATTTAAGTCAATAGGTGTGGTGTAAGCTCATTATGTTAAAGAGATAAATGGTTGTGATCTAAAAGTACACGGTAGCTTCTCTAATAACCATGTCAAGTCTGTATTTGATCGTGTGCTGAGAGGTTAAACAGTAGCTCGTAAAGTGGCAAAATCTGTTGTAACTAGAGTGCATTAGGGCCATCTAAGTGGCAACCTCCAAGCCAGAAAAGTGAAGCCAATGCAGAAGTGCCTTAAACCTGTATTCATTATAATGGTCAGCATGGGGCAGCTCAATTCGTTGCAAAAAGAAGTATAATTACATCTAAGTTGATAGGAAAAGGACCCAGCTTCTCTCTTGATTTATTATGATTAATATTCTATGGACCCATGGGTAGGCAGACAAGTCTGATTGGTTCAGTTGGCATATCGTTACCACTTTGCATAACTGTTATGAGAACTGACAAGATTGATACTTTGGGAAGTTCACTACACATTTTTGGTGACAAAGTTTATTACAAGGGTCTTACAGTACACAGTGTGGGAGGTAGGTGAAATGCTGTCCCTTATTAGTTTGGAGCATGTGGCCAGGTATTTGACATTTCACCTTTAACAGTGTAGCATTGCTGTCCTAACACGAGTAGACTGTCTCCTTGCTGTGAACTCTTGCTGTAATCTGTTTGTCTCTCTCAGCAGGGTCAACTCAAATTCTGAGAGCAACAATTACTTGTCAGTTAGATTCGTGAACCTCAACCATCGCTCCACCTGTGACTGCTGGACCATTTTGCACTTTTATTAACCCCAGACCGCTGACCTCTGGCTCCTCCAGGGCTGCTGGGGCATTCACCATGAGATGAATTACATGCTTGAGAGGCACATTGTGCTACAGGTCAGTAATCTAATGATAACACAACACCAACGGACTTCCCAGTTGTGAACAGAGCCATCCTGGCGAAGTGCAAGGATCTTCATTAGGACTTGTACAAAGCCTTCTTAACCTTTGACCTCACTCAGATATAGCTCATTATCTTGCACAAGATTAACCCACATAGCTGAGTAAATTTTTAAAATACATACATACAATATTGTGCTCATGTTATGTGGTATGCATGAATAAAATATTGCAATTCAAAATATAAGCTGTCCAGTGGCGTGATATATTTTGTGCTCTGATACTGGCTGCACATTTTAACCCAGAGAGGCACAGTTGGTATAAAATAACCTGGTCTGGTCCTTTTTTATTCAATCATCATTAACATCCTATACAGCAAGGCATTTTTGATTTTGATGCAGAAATTATTAATTATATTACCACAGAAAATTTTATTCCACTAATTTGATAGTTTCTTTAAATACCATGCACAATTAAGTGAACGAGAATCTGTTATTAAATTCAAATCTACAGTAAGTTAACATTAGGCTGTCCGCTTATAATACTGTAGATGTGGAGGATCTGCTGCCATAACTAAGTAGTTTAGTAGCTTAGCTTGGCTAGCTTAGTACTTACTAGGAACCACTCAGACTGACTCAAACGAGATAGATAATATACAGTACAGGGAAACGACACATAGCTTTGCAAGCTTCTGAAAACTTCTTAACTTTAAAATAGCATGCAACAAATTCTCTGAAAATGGGTAATAAATAGCAACGGGCAATACTCAGGACTAATTGACACCTTATATATTTACTTTTATATATATTCACTACAAATTGTTTGTAGTTTCAGTTGTTAACTTCACAAAAAATGGCAAAATGTAATTTAACTACTTGAATAATTATACAAAAGTCAGTGCAGTTGAGTTACCAGCAAGCTACTCAAAAAATGCAGTTAAACTGCTAGTTTAATTACATGCAGTTCACTGCTGGATGGATCAAACAAACCCTGGACTGACCCAGGAGACTGTTTTCCCGTGTTTCCCAAGAATCCCATGAGTTAATGCTGTTTTTTCGAGTCAACCTGCGTAACTGCGTCTAATAGTTAAGTGCCAAAATAGTGGCAACTACACTGCAAAAAAAGCTAACTTGTATTTTTTGGCTTAAAACAGTGATTTAAGTTGGTAAAACTTAAAATAGTATAAATATAAATTATTGACATTCAGGGCAATAATGTAAGTTAGCACAACAAAGGAAGCCAGTTGTCTGCTCAAAAACAAGTTTGTGAGTTGTTGTTACTTATATCTTTAAGTTGGGGTTCAAAGCAAGGGACAATAGTTTTGCTAACTCTTATTTCTTTGTTGTGAAATGCGGGAAATCGGTGAAATTCATTAGCGAAAGCTAGCGGCTAACTGATGCTAGCAGCTAACTGATGCTAGCGGCGCTGCTTGTTACAGCTACAAGAGTAGCCATTAGCGTATCAATGCTAACTCAACATCGTGGTCGCAACATTAGCTGACATTTCATAGCAGCGTTACAATCGTGCCAATTCAGCACATTGCAGAAGTAAGGATTAAAAGTTATTACAATGTAAAATTGTAAGTTAGTACAACTTACAGTTGAATTGACAAAAATCTGAATTCAGAGTTGAGCAGACTCAAAAACAAAACTTAAAATATTTAGTTTAATTGTCCAACTTAAAATTTTATTGAAGTTTGTTGCCTTAAAATTTTGAGTTCACCCAACTTTTCTTTTTTTGCAGTGTAGCGGAAAGTGAAAAAACATCCCTGACACGTCTAAAACAAATGCAAATGGGTGCGTTGTGTGTTGGCCTGACGAAGCATCGGTATCTGATGAGTTGGGCTGGGATTGCGCTGCATTCACTCACTTACTACTTACTACTTGTCTTTTTATCAGCCTGGTTGGTGAGCAACAGTAAAACTCTCAAAGTACGACTGGACTCTGAAGCGGGCAAGATTTGGTGCTTTCAGGAAGTTTTCTTGTCCTTGATCTGTGTGTCTGTGGTCGCTGCAGGGAGGTGTTGCCTGGACGTTGTGACGTGCTGGATGTTACATTGGTTCAGACGGCTGTGTGAAGGCCAGGAGGGACATGGACAGTTGGAGGCTTGTCTAAATGGCACAAAAACACAAGGTTTTCTTGGTGGCTTTTTAAGGTCAGGTGGCATAAATGACTGTAATTCAGAGAGACTGCCCCTTTGCATCTGTCTGCATTCGGGAAACAGGAGGTGGATTGAACAGTCCTTTGAAGCAGGCATTACACATGGAAGATTGGAGTATAATTGGTTTTAATTTGGCATTTAAGGGATGAAATGGTGAGATTTAGCAAACACTTTTCTCTGCACCACCCTCTTCGCACTGACTTGCATCTACATTTTCGCTGGCAAAAACCCAACAAAGACACAAACTCTCCCTCTCACTTTTCTTCCACGGGACCAAATGTCATTCAAAGCAAAGACACTTCTTTTGTCCTTCACAGCAGCACATTTCCTCAGACTGAGAACACTGTCCGCTATTTTGATTGATCATGTATTTGTATCTATTCATAGAGGCCAGATTCATCATTCCAATTTGTCAAGTTGCTGGAGTGCTGAGTTAATTATGTGCAGGAGAGCCAGAAAAAGACGACAGCCTCCTGTTTAGACTCATCTGAGGTTTCCCTACCTCACCTCGGCTCCAAACGAGCAGCCAAAGCTTCACCGGGCTACGGGAGCTGCTTGGCACCGTGGGTAATTAGTGTGATGAATGCTTTAGCGGAACAAATAGTGGCAGTCGCCTGTCTTGCTCATCGTGTGGCTGTGCTGTCGTAGCTCAGGGGCTGCGGGCTCATCAGGGTAATGGATGATTCTGCAACAGGACCATCCCTCAACCAACAGCGCCACTACTACTGAGCAGGAAACACAGAGTTTTACAGGGTTTTTTTCTGCTTGAAACAGTGCATCTTACTTTCCTGAAGGCATCTTTGCTGGTTATGGATGTCAAGTGCGTGTTTGGAAGGTTACTGACAGCCAATAACGGTTTAGAAAGGAAATATGTATCTAAGAAAGCCCTTTAAAGCCCTCAACAAAGGCAATGCAAAGGGAAGACACATGATTATAAATATGTTTGTGATTTTCTTCCATACAGCATCTCAGGACTGCATATATGGATATGCAAACATCTTCATGCTAATCCTCTGAGGGATTCTTTTCCATGCCTGGGGTGTAGAGCCGTCGCTGCTAAAATGATGGATCACATTATTAGATTAGAGGAGAGCATGGACAGCCAGCAGCTGGATTTGCAATTCACAGCCTCTTTTGTATATGGACCTTTTCTGCATGAAAGGGATAATTGGGCCGTTGTCACTGAGTCAGAGATTGTTTTTTTAACAATGCAGGGAACCTTGCAATAAATCAGGTCAGCTGTCGGAGCCATGTCACAAGACAAGGCATTAGTCAAATATGCAGAATAATCCTTTTGCATACAATGTAAAGAGGAATACATCATCATTTATTCGCAGCAGGGCAAGTCCAGATATCCTAATTTTTCCAACAAATGAAGGGCATATGGTGATTTTGTCTTGTAGATGAACCTGAGGGCAGAAGCAGCCATGAAGGTCTGGCTCTCTGAGCTGTCATTTCAGTACCAGCTAATGGCCTGTGCTTACTCTGTGCCTTGACTTTTCAACCCACTGTGACAGTGAATAATATGTGGCACGTAAAGCTGAATTCTCGGTCATGTCATCCATGTAGCGGAAAGCTGAATATGTTGACTGCCACAGACAGGTAATCCATAGCTATATCAGTAGAAAAAAATACAAGTTCAGTGAATTGTTTCGATAGCAGCCAGACCCACAGCTAACAGAGCGTGAAAGACAGGCGAGGTCGTGCAAAGGTTACCTCTGGGTCCAGGAGGTGAGACTTTGGGGATGTGGACACGTCAGTTCAGCAGAGTCCTCGGGTCAATGTGAAGACAAGTGGAAGACACATTTCTCTGTCAGCACGCAGAGAGCCCGCACGGGTTCAGGCTTTCTTCGTGAAGTCCCAAGTCATTGAGTCAATAGCCAAGGAACATGACACAACCTCTCACAGTCACTCGGCATCAAGCGGAACAGAGAATGGCATGCTTTCCATTTCAGTGCACCGTGGCCCCGGCAAGACCCCGTCTGCACTCGAGAAACAGCAGAGCTCTCAGCCCCGGCTCTCGCACCAAAGCAGCGCTGCGACCTGGCCCCGAACACGTATATCGCTCCCTCAAAGAGCGGTACAAGGTGATCCACCGGTCAATCCATAACCCCGGTTATTATCTCCACTGGCTGCCGTAGCGCAGCGGGGAGGCCTGGGGATAACCACAGGGCTTGGATGACAAGAAATTAGATCATGGCAAAGCACAAGCACATTTCAATTAAACTAATGTCAGGATTTATCTGCTTCTGTCAGTGCGTTTAGACGAGAAAATAAGAAGTGACCTTTCACCCTATCTGACCAGGCATTCATAAAGTGAATGCAGCCCTTTGTCACAAGCATGGCTCTACATGCCATACAGCAAACGACATCATATTGTCTGGACAAAAGAAAAGAAAAAGCAGCCTATATGCTCAATATCATTATCTTTTATGCCTCGTGTTACTTACACGAATACGACTGCTGGACATGTACGGTGGGAAAGCCAGCTGTGCTAACTAAAGCAGATTATGCTAACATTAGTGGCAACTTTGTTCATAGTACAACCAATAGCTAAAGTTCAGTAATAGTTCCATATTTTCTTAACTCACCATATGCCGAAGGCGTCTCTTTTTCCTTCCGTCTCTGTTCAGTGCTGACGTTTAAGAGTTCGGTAGCCAACAGACGGCCCCAAGAAGTTTGTCCTCCATTTCTGATTCTCTGTGACATCAGCTGATAAGCTTTTTTTGCTCAAATTGAAACAATTCAACTTGGACAGATGAGTAAATTAAAATTTGCTTCACCTTTCTGGTCTGAATGCACCTTTAAAGCCAAATATAAACGTTTCTGCAAACTATAATGACATTCACATCAGCCTCAGCTGTACTTTATGTTTAGTGCTAATTAGCAAATGTTAACAAGCTAAGATGGTTAACGATATTTAACTGCTTAACATTAGCATTTTAATTGTCACTATAAGCATGTTAGCATGCTGATTTTAACATGTAGCTGAAAGCAAGTAGACCTATAGGATAAGTTCTTTTATAAATAAATAAGATTCAAAATCTGGGAAAAACACAGTTAGTAGAAAACACAATAAATGCTTCACACTAGTAGAGCACTCCTGAGAACACAGTATGCATTTTTAGCCGTGTTTCCACTACAGTCGAATACCCAGAATGAGGCGGATCTCCCTCGCCGAAACGCTCCTAATTTAAATATGAGCCGTCGTTTGACTGGACGTTTTTTTAGCCCTGTCGAAGAGCAGGGCTGTTTTGCTCCCCTGAAAAAATCCTGGTAGCTGATTGGATAGAACGCTAATCGGGATGTGACTTAGTACTCCACACCACAACAACATGCGCCATTTGTAAAAGCTGTTGAAGTAGCAAATTTGTGATATTCTACCCTTTCATAGTGCAGCCCGACATCGCGGAACAAGGTGCACAGTAGCACAGTGCTAATAGGCTAACAGTTAGCTCTGTAGCAGTACAGTGTGCATGTGCTGCTGCAGCAGGAGGTAATCACTTAGCGATCCTTGTTTGTTTACAACAAGCACCGGACACTCTGTCGGAGTTAGCGATGCTGGTTAATTCACAATCAGCAGTGGGCACTTTGTGTACACTTAGCATGCCGGTTTGTTTGTGATCTGCTGCAGAAGCAGTGCACAATTAGCCAAGCTGGCTTGTTAATGGTCAGCAGCAACACTGTGCATAATTAGCCATGCTGGTTTGTTTATGATCAGCGGCAGATGTTGTGCACAGTTAGAGATGGCGGCCATCGACGATCGAAAACCAAACGTCACCTCCGGAGTCCTGTAAATCCCTCTGGGGCCTTTTTTTTGTAACGGAGACACACTGAGTGAGTGGCCATTTGAGAGGGTGTGGCCTGAAGCTTTCCCAGCAGTCACTTTTTACCCTAATGGAAACAGACTATTTATGAGAAAAGCTCTCCTGCTGTAGCAGGCTTATAGCTAGCTAGCAGGTGTTGGAACACCAAAACTAGCTCGATAAAACTGGTAATTTTTTTATACAGTAAAAGTACATTTGAAAAACAGATGGCACAATGTCAATACCAAAACTGAAGAAAGGAAACATTGATAATAATAATAATTGCTCAGGAAAATGTCTGCCCCCAGGGCCTTAGCTTAATGAAAATGTGGCCCCAATAGAGTCAAATAGCCCTGAAGCCACACACATTTACCAGTTCTGCACAACTATCCCTCACGTGTAAACTTGTGGTAAAAATATTTCTGGCTGGTTTAACCGTGCAGGTGTTTGGTGGGTGAACAGTCGATGTGATTATTGAATATTTAAACTGATATTTCAATGGTGTGAAAACCAACTCATAGTGCTAATAACATCTGATTAACAATAGGCAGAAAATGTCATATTTAAAAACAAAAATAGTATATTTAATGTATTTACAATAAACATACAATCATGTAATCTTTTCCAAGAAATATACAGAACATAAAGCTTTTAAATATAAATTCATATTATCTAAAGAAAAAAAAAAAAAAGAAATCCAAAGAAGCAATAGAGCATATCTAAAAATCTTTAGTGATGCTTTGAAAATATAGGTGATATTTTCTTATTTCAATGCCCTTTTCTTTTCAACCGTCCCCTGCAAAGAGCCATGAAATCCACACATTAAATACCACCCACAGCATAAGCAAACACATCACTCTAAAACCGTCACTAACATGGTTAGCACATGGTTTCACTTTAACCAAAGGCAACATGCTGCCTAAAGGCTCCAACCAAAGGATTATCTATCTGCATACGAAGAGTTTGCTTCCAAAATAAAATCCATCATTTAGAAAAAGTGACTATTTGTAAGAAATAATTATTAGCAACAAAAGAAGATTATGGTGCCTATTTACAGGATAACTGTTCATTGATGTCAAAGTGTCTCTTGAATGATAAACCTTAAATTTTTTGCCATAAATATCATATTTTGGCAGTAAACTCTTCATATGTCCATACCTGTCACTAAAGATCCGCTATAAAAAGTCAACCTGCTGTTACCACAAGGCAAGGTCATCAAAAAAATAAATAAAATGAGAAAAATAGGATGTAAAAAAACATTTATGCTCCAAAGTTATTTTCTCATCACAAGGCAAAACAGTCCTGTCGCCGCAGGTGAATGCAAGGTCAAGCGAGCGCTGTCACACTTGCCAGCGCATTAGACAGACCTAGAATATGTTGGCTTCTTCTTTGCGAGTGTTGAATGTTACAGTGCACAGGTTGATATGGCACAACATCAGAAAGTCTCAGAGTAGAGCTTAATATCCAGGCACAGGTGCAGGACTGCTATCAGTGAAGTTTGGCTGATTTTCTACAGTTATCTACTGTACAATGTCCGGCTATAGCTGAACATTGGTGCCACTTATTTCAAGCAAAAGTATTGTTTTTATTTGGACCAAAGCAACAAACAGTTATCAGCTTTGCCACTGATGGAAAGAGAGATTAATCTAAAGTAGACAATACCTTCACTAGTAGAAAAGTCCTACATATTAACAGTTATTACATCCTAAATAATACTGTTTTCTAGACCCATATACAATATTTTATAGGCAATATGTTTTTTGGGACACTTTTGTATGATATGGTGAAAGTAAGTGGAGGGATATCACAGAAAGGCTACATACAGCTGGAGGATCTGCTCTGAGCTCCAGCGTGGTGAGACAAAGTTCTCTGCAGGACATTACAGAACACTTCTATGGTGTCACTTTGGCACTTGTATGGCACTATTATGTACAGAGGAGTCAGCACTATGACACACTGGACGTTACAGATATCAAAGACAGCGCCACCTGTTGGGGGTCACTGAGGAGGAGACGGTGGCCAGCTGGTGGTGTTAGTCTAACACCCTCCTCCCCTCCTTTTTAATTGTTTGTACATCTCAGCATAATGTCCAGCTGTCCTGAATGTCCTGCTATAGGAGCCAATCTTCCCATCAGGAACAGTCAAAGTTTGAGCTTGGACACGGTTTCAAACACTACCTAACCAGTGCCCCAAAATTATTCCATTTTAAGTCTCACTGCTGTGCTAAAATCTGTATTTATGCTCATCACATTAATCCAAGCAGACATCAGTCTGGTCTGGCATGGCTCTGTGTTGAACCTAGGTCCGTTATTGATTTCCAACATTTCCAAACAACTGTCTGTTTTCCCCATTTGATATAATACTTTTTTTTATTATTATTTATGATGCTAAAGCATCATTAATGTATAGTTTAAATCTTATACTATTAGTTCATTGAAATGCTAAACAAATACATCACATGAGTAGTGTGGATCAAAGATAAATTCCACCATTTGCAAAACAATGTACTCATAAAACATGAGCGGCAGCATAAAATGAGACTGAATAATGAAACTTTAACTTAAAAGAACAGTTGGACATTTAGGATAAATGCTTATTTGCTTTCTTGCCGAGAGTTAGAGGAGAATATTGATACCACTCTCATGTCTGTACGGTAAATGGAAAGCGACAGCCAACAACTTGTTAGCTTAGCTTAGCACAAAAATGAAAAAATGGGGGGAACAGTTAGCATGGCTCTGGTAATAAAAGCCACCTGTTTAGAAACAAAATCCAACAAAAAACAGGTGTATAACTGACAAGTTTCATTTTTAAGGGGAATTATGCACATGACTTTTCCTTAGCGGGTATTGATAGGCCTAACTTAATCCAAACCATGATCCTTTTCCCCAAACCTTACCAGGTAGTTTTTTTTGTTGCTAAACATGACCACATGGTTTTGGTGCCTAAACTTAACAAAAACTAAAAGTCAAACCTAACGCAACTTTAACTTCAATAGGCTGATAACAGCTTACTGCAGGTGGAACAGGTGCCTGGAACCCCAAATCTATGAGGTTGATAACAAGTGATAACATAAAGTGGGCTGACAACATTAAAATGGGAAATGGGTGGAATTAAACAAAAGACATAATGTTTTAATAAATTAACTTTAGACTTTTTTTTTTGTTTGTTTGCCAGGCTAGCAGTTTGCTCCTATTTCTTGGTCTTTAAGCTAAGCAAACTGTTCAATGGCTCTTGCTTCACTATTACTATTTAAGAGTGGTATCCATCACCTTGTCTGAGTCTTGGCAAGAAGCTAATTTCCCAAAATGTTAAACTACTCCTTCAACCCCCACCTCCAAACATCAAAGGGATGAAATCTATTGCAATGGTGGACGGCTGGACAAAGGTCCATATTTTTGATGCAAAACATAGTAAATACTTACAAAGTAAGCCAGGAAAAAAACAATATATTCTCTATATAAACTGGATATGTCAGAAATCGGAATCCCATAGAATTCCTTAGAACAAAATTATCATTTGAAAAAAAAGAAAGAAAGATCTGTATTTAGACAATCACTGCAGTGTGAGTGATTATGAGTCAGCTGAGGTTTGCTAAAAATCATCAACATCACAATGCAGTATGCATTATAAAGCTTTTCCATGGCCTTAACAGAATTTGGAGGCCATTGGGGGTTAAATGTGTATTTAACCATTACCATGGCCACCAAACCACAGAGTCTGTGCAGCTTAGTGACATACTGAATATTTATTTTTTATCATTGCATGCATTACCAGCATGCTTTAAATGAACTAATTCTGGCTGGACACTGTGCGTCATGCTATGCTGTGACAGCTAGCCCACCACAATCATCATGTCTCAGTGCCTTGACTTGGCGTTCTACTTAAATGCCTTCACACTCTCCGTCTGTAGGCTCATGTGATTTTTGCTGCTGTTACTGATTCTGTTGGTGAAGGCCTCCTCCCCCACAGCCTCCACCTGCTTTGGCCCTACATACATACGTACCCTGGAGAGTCTTATTTGCAATGTTCCCTGCTTGTTATTTATCATGTTGCTGTGTATTCCATGCATTACTGCTGCAGGGGGCGTCCCCAGGAGTAGAATTACACCACCAAGTCAAACTGTATTTCTGTCTCGAGTTGCCATTAAGTGTTCCTGGCAGAATTATAATGGTGGTATGGTTGAATCAGTGACTAGAGAGATAGTCATGTAACTGACATGTCACAGGATCAGCTACTGAATCAGCTCATGTACGTCTTGTCCAACTATTCACAGGAGGGCCACCATATTTTATCTATTAGAACACCTAGAAGGACATTTTACTTTTGGAGGTTGCACCTAATTTATATAAATGCCAAAGAGAAAAGACTGAATATGGTGTAAATTAAGAAAAAACAAAAAACATTTCTGTGACTCTGAAACTGAAATTGTCTCAGAAATTCGTCCAGCATTCACAGCAAAACTCCACACTATGACACAGTAAAGGGATAATTATTACATACTGGCTCAACGCTCATCTACCTTCAACAAATGTCCTAAAATGCCCTCTAGAACAAGAATGGGCCAGTTACATTGAAAGCTATTCAGAAAGACTCTTCATAATTCTTTAAAGAATATGAATCTGCAACATCAACTCGAACTGAAGAGTTTGGTTCCAAAATGAGATATCCACCCTTTGATGCACAGTGACCCCTACTCCTGCAAAAGGACTGGTGGCACAAAATAAAAAAATTAAAGCAGTTTTTTGTTGAAAAATATTGTTGCAGTGTTCACTTCTGGACATTTTTTAATAAGGTATTGAACAATAAGCGCACTAATATGATTTATTTTCAAACTATCATTTCTTAATTTACCACAGTAAACAACTAAATCCAATATGTAATTTCTATTGCCTACAAGTAATAACTAATATTTGTGAACATAAGCTCCTGAAACTTGTGATGTTATAAAGTCTGGAGCTCCTCCACAATAAATGGGAGAGAGTTGTTTATGTTAACTAATATTTTTGGACTGTCACAGACCAGAGAAATACAATGTATGTAATTTTGAAAATGAGTGTAACTCCCTTAATAAATACATAAAAATAGTGTGTAATGCGTTAGAACTGCTGTGGTTTTAGGGTTGAGTTGTCCATATTCTACTTTTATATTTTATGGCTTGAATGATGTAACCAGGAAATCAAGACCTTTCTTGCGCCAATGTAATATGCTGCCCATTACTTTATCTATTCATTATTATTCTCAATTACTGTTATTGTTGATATTCTTCTATTCTGTACTCCTATTTCTTGTTGTTGCGAGACAAGATTTTAGTATCAGAAGTGTTCTGGTTTCTATTTGTGGCCCGTTTGTAGTCCGAGTAGTATTGGCCAATCATGTTTGAGTGGGTTTTGGTGACATGCAATTAAACCGTCTGTGTGGAGAGCAAAGAGGTGGAACACATTGGCCAAAATCTCAGAACACATCCGCTTTCAACTGATCGGGAAGTCTTGCCCCCGTCCATGAGCCATTATACGGGTATCTGCTGGTGACGTCAGAAATATGCCACTAGAGGCTGAATTATTGTCAGAACGATAGCGATCCAAGATAAGTCAAATGATCTGTTTTTCCCTATTTGTTATGTTAAACATTGAGGGAGGGAACACACAAGTCTGCCAATAAGTCTGGACTAGGGTTGCCTGGTAGTTTTGTCTGGAAAAGTACTCCAACCATGAGCTAAAATACACATCAGCTAATAATGAACAACCACATTAACTGTCATTTCTCTATCTGGCATCTGGACCTGAGAAGTACTTTCCTCTAAAATAAAATAAACTGTCTAACAAAGCTGATGTATTACCGGGGGGAAAAAAAAATCATATTTCTGCTTCTCATAGAGTTCTGGTCTCCTGATAAATCTAAATCTAATATGACTGCAATCATGTAGAAGATAATTTCAGGGCTGACCTGGTGGATGATGCATTAAGTCATTCCATGTTTGCTGTTAATTTTTTCTCTATTCTACTGTAAAATAAAGAAAATATTTTAAAAAAGAAGTTAGTGTGTTATTTTTTTTCTGGACCGGATCGTCTATTTATACTTAAGTAAAAAATGAAATGTGGATATAGAGCATTTTGGGAAACATCTCTTCAATTTTTTCATGATGTCTGATGTTTTGGGTGAGAAGAAGATAAGACCCTTACTGAGAACATTCTTCTACACTGATACGACACTGAAGAAACATCGCACATCAGATCAGTTGCACATTAACAGCCTCAACTCCGGTCTGCAGTCCCGTTGCGGACCACCACTATAAAACTGACTCCATGTTGTCACACATCTCTTGGTCCTCCAGGTTGTATATGAACTTTGTCCTGTTGGCTGGGTTCTGGGTGATCTCCTTGCCCAAATTGTCCAGAGTCACATTGGAGGCGAAGAGTTCGGTGGGTGTGAGGTAACCCTCGCTGTTCTTGATGTATTTCCTGTAGTTCTTTCTCAAACACTGCCACGTGGTGGTGTACAGCACGAAGGCCGACGACTTGAGGACGATGGCGATGCTGACGTACAGATGCCTGTAGGCCACGTTGTCGTACAGCATGCAGGCTCCCTTCTCGCCACAGACGGAGCTCCAGAACAGACAGGTGGAGTCGATGCCCATGCCGAAGATCAGAGGGGGAGGGATGAAGCCTGGAGCGGGAGGGGAGCGTGGACAGAGAGCAGGTCAAATAGCTGACCAGTCACAGGTCATTTTGTCCTTCTATCGCCACAGATTCATTCATTTCTACATTGACATTTACATCACAGAGCAAAACTACATGGCAACAGTGGAAATGTCATCAACAAACGCTGTGGTGTCAGATTTATATCTACCAATACAAATGAAGAGCAAAGAGTTGTTTTATGCATGACACTAAAGTACACAAAGTGAATATATCACATCTCTTACCTATCAGTCTCAGTAGCAGGAACAGAACTCCAAGGGCATAAGATTTCAGCTCTGGACTCACAGTTCTTTAAACAAAGACAGAACCGACATAAATGGTTTGTACTGGTGAGCTGAAAACTTCATGGAGACAAGCAGTTGGTTCCCCCAGTTAATTAAAACTAATATCTGTACGTTGGGCCGTCATTTCTTCCAGATTACACCAAAATAGGTAACATGGCAACAATGCAACAACGAAGTTCATGCAGGTTGTAAATAAGCCAGCAGCTTAGACATCTACCCAAAAAGTTGGTCATTTTTCCTCACAACTTCAGCAAATCCAGAAGGTTTGCTAACTCGTCTTAAAAGTTTGGCAATGTAGAATGAGCTTGAAACATGAATCTTTGACATTATAGTTTAACCTTGTGGGAAATAAGCTTATTTGTATCCTTGTCAAGTGTGAGATGAAAAGTGTGAGCCTGCTCTCACATCTGTACAGTAAATACAGAAGTACAGCAAGCTACTAGTTAGCTTAGCTTACTGTAGTGGCAAGTCTGGAAACAGAGGAGAAAGCTAACTTAGCTCTTTCAAAAGAAAAAAATAAACAAATTGTAACTTAACTACATTTAGTCAAACAGCGTTCCAGTCTCACAGTCACAAAAAGAGATATCATACAAAAAGACTTGTCAATACATGTACACATAACTCCCCTGTCATAACTTGTCATTTTTAAACTTCCCTTTTTGTTTGAATTAAACAAAGAAAAAAAAGTTAAGAGAGCATTGCAGGAATGAGTCCTAAAACCTGGAAATGGGTTAGCATTTTACCATTTCTGGTTCTCGTCTTGAAGTCAGTGTTTCTTTTTTTTTTGTGTAAATATTTGCTTTAGAGACTGCTGGGTATCTCAATTTAAATATTATTACCGGTATATCATAATTTATTAGTTGAATTATAGCAGTAGTTCATAAAGTTGGAAGAAAATATTTTTTACCTCTACCCATGAAATGATTGTGACAATGTGATTTAATATTGGCAGATAGTGTATATCTTCTCAAAAATGTATTAATCAATCTCTTCCAAACAACAATGAAAATGAAACCACAAATAACAGAGGATCATGTCTGAAAACTAAATGATTCCAACTTTATCGGCGACTGTGTATATGATAAATAATAAATGCCAAATAGCAGCCATGTAAATATTTTACGTTTATAAGGTGTATATAATGTATGTGTATGTCTTACTTTTATTCTTAATTCTGTTTTTTACATCTTTGCAAACTCCCCTTTCTGTATTGTGATGCTGCTGTGATGACTAAATTTGCCCACTGCAGGATAAATAATGTCCCATCTTATCCTATCAATCCTCAAAGTAATTAGAAAACAAAAGTTATAAAAGTAAATGTAGTGAAGTAAAAGTAAATTATTTGCCTCTGAACTGTAGTGGAGTAGAAGTATAAAGTCTCATTAAATGAAAATACTTCAGTAAAGTACAAGTGCCTTAAAACTGTACTCAAGTACAGTACTTTAGTAAAAACTTTAGTTTTTTTTTTTCAGGTCTTGATTAACAATGAAAGAAATACAGGCATTCAGTATATAAGCAAGATATACAAAGAAAAATGTCATTTATAGTAAATTAAATACAGTATATAAAAATAAAATAACATAATAAGGCACATAGGGTATAAGGTGCTTCCCTTTATATTATTCTGGGGTTTCTGAAAATACGTTTTTAAAGTGTATGAGAGTGCGTTCACATTTTTTTATTTGACATCAACTCTAAAGTTTCGATATAACATTTTAATTCTCTTGTGAAAACGTTAAAGTTGTACTTTCTTAGTTTCCACCAATGAGGACTGAAGTGATTGCATCACTTTGCCTTTAAGCAGCTATGAACATCAACAGCTCCCTCTTGTGGTGAGTCTATGTACAGTAACAGGTCGTTGGTTTTAAATCTAAAATAAAATCATGGCTTAAATCCACTCAATCATACACCCACCAACTATAAACTCAAACATTAGCTCACTATTTTGCAATATCTTAAGTGTTGTATTTTAACATTGTTTCGTGTTGTGTCTTAATACTGTGACTTTACTCTTGCTGTTGTTCTGTGTTGTATTGTGTTTTAAGAGTGTGAAACTTTGTTGTTGCTGTTTGCTTTGTTGTTTGCTTGTGTTAGATTGATGTTATTTGTTCCTGCCCAGGGACTACAGATGAAATTTAGCTAGTAGCTAATTCTGGTACGGCTGAGAGCCATGCACTGTCCCTGTTAAATAAACGAATAAATGAAATGAATGAAATGAAAGGTCTCCTTACCTGATGAGTATGATGACAGAGGGTGTCTGAGCCATCGCTCCAATCATGCTGCACACACAGATAACACACAGAAAGGTGAGGAAGGCCTGCTGACAGCCTGGACTGGGACACTTCCCTGGTAAAGCCACTGCCTCTTCACTGGTGCTGGATATACATGTACAGCTGGTCAGGTTCTGACACAAACACAAGAGATAAAACATGTTAATCCACTGTGAAGATCTGATGCAGGATATGCTGATACACGTATGTATGTATGCTTCTTGTCTCTGTTAATTAGATCTCTCCAGTGTCCGCTGTCGTCATGACACAGCTCATTTCAGTCACTCACTGGTTTGGTGCAGCCAGCGAAGCAGGCTGAGAGGTAGGTGACTCCGTTGGAACCACAGACAGGGCTCACTGATGCTGTGTAACAGTTACAGTTATTGATGCATGCTGACTCAGGTCGCTGCCAGGAATGCAATGTCCTATGGAGGAGGTCAAAGGTCATGTAAAGGAGCATATATGTGCATGATGCTCTCATCAAATGGAAACAACAACAAAAAGTGATGAATCAAAGTTACATTTTTCTGTAGACACGTTTTCATCTGCATGTACAGTACAGGCCAAAAGTTTGGACACACCTTCTCATTCAATGCGTTTTCTTTATTTTCATGACTATTTACATTGTAGATTCTCACTGAAGGCATCAAAACTATGAATGAACACATATGGAATTATGTACTTAACAAAAAAAGTGTGAAATAACTGAAAACATGTCTTGTATTTTAGATTCCTCAAAGTAACCACCCTTTGCTTACTAGAATATAAGACATGTTTTCAGTTATTTCACACTTTTTTGTTAAGTACATAATTCCACATGTGTTCATTAATAGTTTTGATGAATTTATCAATGTCAATAGTCATGAAAATAAAGGAAACGCATTGAATGAGAAGGTGTGTCCAAACTTTTGGCCTGTACTGTATCTAAATGCATATAACTTTTTTTCTAACTATTGCCGCTATTTTACTGCTAATGCATATTTAGGATAATAAATAGCAATATAGCTATATGTGAACAAACAAAAAGTTGCATTCCACTGCATTATTTTTGCTTTTTGATATTTTTTAGCATGTTTGAAGTGTAAGTCATGTGTAAGTAGAATATGCTTCTGGAAAAAAAATTCATCAGTCGGATTTCTTGCTTACTCGTTGCTGTACGCTACCGTAACCCCGGCGACAGGTCCTGTGTCACAGCCCAAGAAGAGAAAAGAGACGTAGCAGGCAGTGGACACCAGGTTGACCAGCATGGCCATGCGGACAGCGCCCAGAGCTGACAGGTTCAGCTTCTTCACCAGCAGCCCCCCAAGGAAGATACCCAGACAGGCACAGGGGATGGCTGTCATACCTGCAGAGGACAAGTTCAATATTTCACAAAAATGTTTACAAGTATTTTTATTTGATTGTAAAACAGAACAATAAAGGTTTGTCCTCTACTTAGACAAGCTTATTGAGGTCCGAGGGCCAGCACCAGCTCGCGGTGCCTAGAGCGAGACTTAAAACCAGGGGGGACAGGGCTTTCTCTGTGGTGGGCCCAAGACTTTGGAACGCCCTCCCCCTCCATGTTCGAACAGCCCCCACAGTGGAGTGTTTTAAGTCTCGTCTTAAGACCCATTTTTATTCCTTGGCTTTTTTGTGTTCAATATCTTTATTGAGTTTTTCATATAACAACAACAAAAAAAATAAAATAAAGATAAATACAAATATAAAGCAATCGGCTGGAGAAACATGAATGGAAGGTTATGACATGTATTCAAAAAAATAAAGCTGTACAGTTTCTGCTCCTTCGCATATATATTCCTTGGCTTTTTAACACTGCGTGAGTTTTGTGGTCCTCTGTGTCTTTTATTTATTTTACTACTTTTAACTACGTCTTTAATTTATTTTACTACGTTTATCTGTTTGATTGTATTGTTTTATTTATAGCATCATTTTAGATTTATACACTTATTTTTTATTGCTGATTGGTATATGGAAATGTTTGTTTTATTGTTGATTCTATGTACAGCACTTTGGAGATGTTTTTGTTGTTTAAATGTGCTATACAAATAAAGTGGATTGGATTGGATTATGATCTGCCTACCTAGCAGCTGGTTGGCTGAGGAGGTGGTAAGGTTAAACTGCTGTTCCAGGTATTTTCCTAAGAAGGCTGCAAATCCAGCAACTACAGCGATCTCCATGCAGGCTGCCAGAGTGATGCAGCTGAACACCGGATTGGAGAGAAGGTGTCTGGTCACCCGGGGGATTACTGGGTTGATTGAGGACAAAATAGAAAAAAGGGACAGAGAAAATTATTATTTCTGAGGTTTTCCATTAACCAAATCTAATGTTCCATTTTGAAATCTGCCACTTCTCTTCCCCTCCGTGCTCCCTTTTACCTCTGAGATGCTCACAAACTGAGAGTCCGCTGTTTATATCAAAGCCATGAATGGCCCCGTTGGGTTTAGAGCCCTGGTACTCCATGGACAGGGAGGAAGGCAGCATGGCCTGCTCACTCTCCCCACCACCGTCCATGTCCTGCTCATCCAGCGCCTGGGGGAAGCCGAACATGAAGAGGGCCGACAGGAAGAGTAAGGCACCGCAGAGGAGGAAGCCACCCCACCACGCCCCGATCCAGCGAGGGTCATCTGGGGTGATGTCCAGCTTACCTGGACAGGAGGAAGGGACATTTAACACAATGGATGGATGTTGAATATTGTTATAAGTAGGGCTGTTATTTGATTAACCCATTGAGGCCTAAAACGCCTGTAAAACCTCTGGGCGATTTTAAAATAAGCCCCTAAAACCTGAAGTTTTTCTGGAAATTCAACAGAAGTGTCAACACTTCTACTAAATAATAGATTTTTCAGTCTCTGTAGCAGATAGAAATGAAATTCAAAAAGTATTTGAGAGCTTATACAAATACTACAAAACGACGTATCCACTTTCCAGGCTTCAATGGGTTAATACATTACAGAAAAAATGATATGGCCAAAAAAATGAACACAGATTAATCATGCTCTATTATGCTCTAGGGCTGGGCGATATGGACCAAAAGTCATAACCCGATATATTTAGGCTGAATATCAATATATGATATAGATCCCATTATTTTTTGTATCACAAAAGTGAGAGCAAATGATCATTCAAAGTCAAATATGACATGTCACACGTAGTTTTATTTAAATCAACATAAATACTGTATAACAACAGGAGTACCTTTTTTTAAAATCAAAGCTCCATAAAGTACACATTTAAATGAAAATAATAATATATTTATACAAGAAAAGAATAACACATTTTTACAAAAGAACTAAATATGACCAACCCTAGTAAGGGCAACATTTATATGCAAAGCAGCTTGCCTGGATCAAGGATCACAGCTCAAATTTGAACTATATCGATATATATGCGATATGGTCTAATTCCATATCACATCAAAAAATATATTGATATGTCTTTTATATCGATATATCGCCCAGCCCTATTATGCCAGTCAAGCAAGTCTACTTTTGACAAATGAAGCATCTCGATGGCTGAATGGACTGCATATTTTTGATAGTTGTGTCCTTTATGATGCTCTGAATGTGTGGGAAATAAAAAAGATGGTGATATTTAAAGTTTATATTGTCTATTCATTGACTTACTCATCTACCAAAGTTCATTAAAAAATGTAAATGCTTCTCACAGCAAATATTGATATAGGATTAATAAAGATGAATTAATTACAGAGCTTGTAGTTAATTACTAATGGATTGAAACTGGACTCTAGTAGAAGTACATTTTGCCTGTTAATTATTTTATTTTTTATTATTGTGTGTAATATTGTGTTACTCTTGTTTTTTCTATTAGGGTCAATAAATAAATAGCTGGGCAATATGGCAAAAATCTTATCTCTCAATATGTCATTTCATATCTCAATAATAATATATATATTACAATATAGCACATTTTCTGGTGACTCAAAAAATAAAGCCTATCTTTCTAAACACGTTCAAAATTATCATAGTCACAATATTACATTTTTGTTTTGTTTTTCTGCTTATGTTTACATGCATGCTCACAAATACAGAAAAATCAGATTAAGAAAATAGTTACATTTATTTTTCATTTGATTTAACTACACTGGGTGGAGGCACACAGGAGTTGAATAATAAAACTGAATGAATGAATAAATAATTGAAAGAATAAAATTCTGCTGTTGGAAAACACCACTCACAATTTATTTGAACCGACATTTGTGTTCCAAGTGGACTTTTGAACACTATTTTTTTACCATTATTAATGCGTCAGTATGTGCCTGCTATTACCAGTTAATAAGAAGATGTAATTGTGTGTCATAATATCTCAATATACTGTATGACTCCATCACAATATCATTCTATTAAAGACAATAAATTATCATACTGAATTATCGCCTCATCCTACTACAAATATACTACTGCAATCGACATGAATAAAATTCAAGGATGCATCTAAAGAAATACAAAGAAAAGGCAAATGCCAACTCACTGGTGTCGATGAAGACAGCATCAACGTAGACTTTGGTACAGACAGAACCTAAGATGAAGCCACAGGCCGGGCCGAACACTAATGTTGAAAATAAAATACCTGCAAGACAAAGAGAGAGAAAGGAGAGCATACAATAGTCAGGCATGGGACAGCTGTATATGGAAATATTTTAACAAATTTTGCCACCAAGACCAAAAAGTTAAGATACTGTGAGAAATGTAATATCACCAGAATGCAATAATTTGCAAATCCTTCGTGCCCTAAATTTAATTGAATACAGTATTTATATATTATATATCATATTATTTTATTTATAATTATTTTAGTTATTTTTATTTGTATTTTATATTGATACTATTTATTATTACATATTATATTATATATTATATACTGTACTATTATTACAATTATATACTGTCAAGTCACTATAGCATTGTTGCCATCATATCATCAGTATAATTGTAATTACCATCATTTTGCCAACCTACCAACTGATCTGCTTTTTTTTAACTTTTTAATCTATCTATCTATCTATCTATCTATCTATCTATCTATCTATCTATCTATCTATCTATCTATCTATCTATCTATCTATCTATCTATCTATCTATCTATCTATCTATCTATCTATCAAGACATCTACAAGACATAGATATCTATGGCTCGAACTGGAAAACTTTTTTTTGTCAATATATATACTCCCAATTTTTTTAAATCAAGTTTGTAGTTGAACAGTAATAATTTCCTTCACATACTTGTCCATAAAGCAGAAATTAGAACAATACAGTTAATGCATTTCCTCTCTTCTATCGACAGAGGGCAGTATTGCATCAACACTGTAAAGTGTCCACGACTAAGGGCCCTTTCTTTCTTTTTTTTAGTATGTGATAACATGGAGCTTCCTACCACACTTGTGTTGTTAAATCCACTGACTGAGAATGAACTGTATTCTATTCAAGGAAAGATTAAGTATCGAATTCATGCCAAGAGACTTTAAATTTCATCAGATGTCTCACACTGACAGATTTATTCACTGTCACTGTAATATGCGGCTCATAGGTTGCACAGCGTAATTGATCTAAGACTAGATTATCCAGCAGGATCATAAATAATCAAGCAGGAAATGGGTTCTTAGTGTAAGAGCAGCAGGGAACCAGTGATGCGGTCGCTCTGGTTGATTTTCTCTTGAAAGCCGCGTTGCCCTGCTCTGGCCCAGAGGCCAACAGCAGATTGTGCAGGCCTGTGTGTGTGTGTGTGTGTGTGTGTGTGTGTGTGTGTGGTGTGTCGCACTGAAACTCAGTTATCCATGCTGGTGGTAAGTGGAACAATAGCAGTGAGCTCCAGTAGCCCAGAGCAGAAGTGGCTGCTCCCTACTGATAGAATGAGCAGCACAGTCAATTTTCCTGTGAGGGATGTAATGATTAGTGCTGTGGTTATCACCAGCCATAAATCTGAGAGCAGAATTGTGGCTTCATTTTTCATGGTGTTATCAATGCATTTCATAAGATAAAATCTCCATAATATCAGACAGAAAAACTGTTTCAACCTGCCTTTTTAATTTCTGGTTGCAAATTTGAAAACCAGCACTGAAACACATTTTATTCAAAGCGGTTTTTAAAATATTTGAGGATATTTTTTATTAGGAGATGCACAGTGGAAAGGAAATTTTGAAACAGGGACATTCAGGACTAGAAATTTTTATATTGTTTGCTGAGATATGACGTCATATTGCCAAGTCCTATTCAGGTACTCAGTAGATAAAAAATAAAAATTAAAAAAAGCATAAAATAATGAATAACAAACTTAAATGTGATTCTCATTATGTCATTATGTGCTAACATACACTAAACTGTGACATCAGAGCAGTCGCCATATCTCTGTCTGTCGTCTAGATCAGTGATTCCCAACAGGGGGGGCCCGACCCCCCAAGAGGGGCGTCAAAGATCCACGGGGGGTCGTGAAGCCCTCTTGATTTTAAGGGATGCAATAAATCTAATGTGTTAAATATAGACGAGTCAGCATTTAATTCATTAGTGGGACAAAAACAACTAAATAAGGGCTACATTAAATGTTTATTCATTTATTCAAATAGAAAAATCACTATAGAAAAGTTTAAAAATAAAGGCTATATCGCAAGAATAAGGACATGTGTAACATCCCTCCTGCAGTATACACAGGTAACCTCGCCTAGCGGTAACCTCACCTAATGGTAACCTCACCTAGCGGTAACCTCGCCTAGTGGTAACCTCGCATAGTGGTAACCTCACCTAGCGGTAACCTCACCTAGCGGTAACCTCACCTAATGGTAACCTCACCTAGCGGTAACCTCGCCTAGTGGTAACCTCGCATAGTGGTAACCTCACCTATCGGTAACCTCACCTAGCGGCAACCTCGCCTAACAACAGAAACAGAGCTAATGGAAAAATGGTGAAGCGTCAGAAGACGAAAATGCTGAATATCTCAAAAAGAAAAAGAGAGGGTACCATGAAAGTCACATTGAGTTTGGCTTCATAAAAGCAATGGATAATGGGGGGGTTGCCAAGGTTTACAATGGTAAAAATGTGGGCCCCTCAAGAAAAAGGTTGGGAACCACTGGTCTAATGAATTATGTTCATTTCAGCAGAGTCACAGATGCCAGCAGGGCTGCAGTCAGTCAGGTGACAGAGGAGGTCTGAGGTTACAGCAGGGACAACTCTACAGCCCACCAATGAACAACTAACCCTTCCACTAGGATCAAATCACAGACAAACACAGGACAACACCACTCATCAATAATGCATGTGACGCAGGGGCACACACAACCAGCTTTACATTGGAATAAGGTAAGAGCCCGCAGTTGCCTTCAAAGTAAAACAGCTGATGACAATAACAGCAATAAGCATGATGACAGAGAATTACCGGTAAGCTTCGTTATGCCGTGAGAAAAGACAGAGAGCTCATAATCCTACAGCAGCAGCTGCTCGACACCCATCAGCTGAAGCATTCAGGGCGGATGCCAGTCTGCTGCTTGGACTCAACAGTTGGTACGTCTAAGGCCATTTCCTCGGGGACACGACTGAAGCCCCGTGGCAGCAACAATGTATGTAGTGAGGTACTGACTGCAAACTTTTTATCAGCAAAAACTATATAACCTATTGAATACTGGATTTTATTGACTCACATATCTAAAAGAACACAAACTCAGTGTTTGCACATCCCCTGGACGATATTTTACACAATCCTGCACAAAAACGTATAGCTCTTCCACTTTTAAAACAGATATATTTCTATGCATTTGTTCACATTTTTACTGTAAATTTTTCACATTTAATTATTTATTATGTTTCTTGACTTTTGCACTTTACTTTATTGTTATGTACTAAAGTACCAGGACAGATTCCATATATATTCACACCTGCTCGGCAATAAAACTGTTTCTGATTCAGATCCTGAAGCTTCTTTCTGCTGAAAGCAAATTGGATACCATTTCTATAAGAAATGACAAAATTATTTAAAATAAAAAATACTGTTTATTTCAAAAACACTCCTTCTGTTTGCATACAATTTATTTGTTTGTTTAATTATTCTTCGTTTTCTTCTCTGAATGTGCTCATATGTCTAATTATATGTAGACAGAAAGATATATATCACACTGCAGATTTCCTTTGTATATTTTATTCATTTGTTGAAATTCAATGAAAACATCTTGAGAAATTATAATAATTTGTGTCATTTCATTTTTTATAATGGAGTCAGATAATGGATGTGACAGAATTTAAGAAATTTTACATGGTTAATTTTATAAATGCTTAACATTGTGATTCATTTTAGAAACTGTGACCTTAAGAAACTGTTTTTGAGATTAAAAATGTACAAATTGAATGGGAGCATATTTTTATGTGATTATTATCACAGAGGTACCGGAGTACTTTATTTGGTTCCCTTTTATGTATTACATGGTCCGGAACAATAAGTATCCTGTCAAAAAAATGTAGCACTCCCCTATAGAAAAAACTCAAAGTCTGACTTTAAGACGTATTGATTTTAAACTGATGAAAAAGAAATATCCATTGTGCTGTTGAAATAAAAGTTGCTGCAGCCTAACTTGTAAAAATTGGTCAAACAGCCACTGTAATAATTTTGGAATTATGATGTGCACACATTTTTAAATACATTAATTATAAAAATCAATGCCTCTGAGGTTAATTTTCAAGGATTGGTTTAACTTTTGATTGCTCATTAGAGGCAGACTGTAAATCCCTCTGGATTTATTGACTTTGTAATGATTGCAGTTCTGCCTCAGTGTAGCTGTAGATGAGAGCTGTTGCTGTCTTCTGTGCAGCAGCAGCAGCAGCAGCAGCACATGTCAATGGATTGATGCCTTTGGAACATAAAGTACATGGAAATGGTCACAGCTGATCCTCCTAAGGAAGCTTAGTCAGCTGTAATGACAATATTTTTTGCACTTAAAATACTCAAACAAGCACACAAATTCAAGTCAGAGAAGTGATGACAAGTTTTGTTTTGAAACAAAATTTTGAACTGAGCCAAGCTGGCTTTGAAAAAGCCGACTCTTCAGAATGAAACAGATCACAAAATGTCAAAATATTTATATGAGACTGTTTTAAAACAATATAAACTGCCGGTGCCTTTGGGGAACACATTACAATTATTATATTAAATTAATCATTAAATAACATACAACTAATTCAAGTGCTTGACTCCCCTGTGAGTCTAGTTATCATTTCAAAATCCTTTATCAGTTCAAATATAGTCAATAGTCAATAGAAAAATATTATTTTGGAGTCAAATTCCTCGCTGGTGATTTCAAATTAACTAAATACCACGGATTACAAAAGGTGCTTGCAGATTGCTTAAAAGGGCAGAGAAGAGTGTTGGTTGACATGAGGGAATTAAACCTGACACCCGTCTCAAATACACGCTGTGGTCTGTTTTAGCAGCACATGCTCTGCCATGTACTATGAAATACTCTCAGACAAAACCTTAATGGATTTTCAATGTTTCTATGCAAAAAAAAAAAAGAAACAGACTCCTGTTGTTTCTTTCATGACACTATTTTCTACCTTCTGTGTGTGAGGGCTGTGGCAATGAGCACAGGAGCAAGACAAAAGGTTGAGATACAGTGAAACAGTCCTGCTGGAGCTGCACAACAAACTGATGATAGATCATTTTAATACTTTTCACACTGTGCCGAGGTAACTTTTTTCTGTCACATTGACCTCAATCACTGAAACAATCTGTAAGCGAGATGTACAATTCACAGGAACATGTATTAGAGAACAGACTATGGGAAGGCTTAGAGCTTTAGAGATGACTTAGATATCCATATAAAGCTCTGGCAGCTTGTCTGACCCAGCCATTTGGAAATGGCAGGTAGAGACACTCCACTTAAGCTGAGAGCTTGTAGAGGGTTTGACAGCTCCTTCTTATGTGAGGTTGTATAGCTACGGTAAGTGATTTTAGCCATATAATATAGTTTGCAGCTTGGCCTGTACCCGACTAGGGCTGGGCGATATGGCCCTAAAAGATTATCACGATACTTCAGAGTATTTTTGCGATAACGACATACTGATCTATACGATATTAAAAAATACTGAAAATACTGAAAAATATTTTTTAGTCTGTATAAATAAACAAAAATTGTACAATCATAAATCTAAATGTAGTGTAAATTGCAAATCTCAACAGTTGCCAAATACAAAATGTTTACTCTTGACTCTTGAGTATTAGCAAATATTAAAAATAACCATCTAGGGGGTCCGGGGGGCCCCCAGGAGAAAATTTTGTACATTTTATAGTACAATGTGATCATTCTCGTCTATTTTAAGAGCTAAATGTAAGCAAACACCTCACATAACATTTTTCACAGTCAACATGGCTTTCCACTAGGACATGGAGCAGCCAGACTGTGTGGAACAGAGACATTTTTTTCATTAAAGCCCAAATTTGGTGCCTCTCACACATTCTAACGCCACTATTCTATTCACTATCCTTAATCATTGCCTATTTTAATTAACTATTGTAAAGGAGAATAAAGGTTATTCTATGTTTTATTTAAGGCATCTTATTTTGACAGTCTTCTTGTAAATTCTGAGGTGGATTCTGTGCTTTTATTTTGAGAGCTGCATTGTTTAGCGACAGGAAGTAATAGTAGCTTTTTGTGATCAAAACATCTTTAATTGTTAGCTAATGGTAGCTCGCGGCTAACGAGTGACGTTAGAGCAGCACATGAGACTATAGCGGGCCGCCACAGTCTAGGTAATTAATGGGAAATCCTTACACCACTACATTCAAGAAGTAAAAATGTTGCCAATATCATGACATGCATTTTTTTTACCCATAAAAAAAATATACCGGTTTAATCGTGAACGATATGATATGGCACACCCCTATACTCGACATGGTATTAGTTCTTAAAATATAAGTATTTCACTATTAAACATGTCCTAAATACATATTTATTTCCACATCAAAAGCTTGGGTGGATTATAAGACAATGGGTCACTGGGCACAGATGTGCAAAGTCCCCACCACTTCTGCTACATGGAAGAACCATCCTCTTTTGGTCGCATCCCTTTTTTTCTTATGTTGTGTCTCTTTATAGTTTTTTTGTCTGTGGTTGTTTTGCCACAGTTTGTCATTGTTTTGTGTCTCTTTGGAGTTTTTTTTTTTTGAGGTTTGGTTCTTTTGGAGTTATTTTTTCTCTGTAGTTTTTTTGCCCCTTTTTGTTGTTGTTTGTGTCTCCTTAATGTTGTTTTGTGACTCTTTCTAGCGGTTTTCATGTCTTTGTAGTTGTTGTGTGTCTCTTTGTAGTGGTTTTGCCGGTGGTGGTTTTGCCCCATTTTGCAGTTGTTTTGTGACTCCTTGTAGCTCTTCTACTCTTTTTGTAGTTATGTTTTATCTGTCTTAGTTTTCCCCATTTTGTTGTTGTTTGTGTCTCTTTGATGTTATTGACTCTTTCTAGCTGTTTTCCGTGTATTTGTAGTCATATTTTCTCTCTTTGTAGTTGTTCTGTGTCTCTTTGTAGTTGTTTTGTCCATAAATTGAGCAATATTAGCATAAACCCATAATTATACTGCAATCCAATGCAACAGTACAGCAATCCTGCCTATTTACAGCATCACCTCGAGCCTCTAAAATATCAGGAAAACACTTTAAGGTTCATTTCAGGACATGATTGTAGCAGCATTTGAGAAATACTGAGGTCATGAGCCCAACGTCTGCCAAAGCATCAACACGTTTTTTAATTACACACTTTATTTACCGTATAATTACTTATATATCATAGATAACGCTTATTATTGGGATTTTTGATTTAGTTACTATACTTATTTAAACTTGCTAAATTGCACTCTTGCTAAATATAAATCATATTTTATCTAAACTTATGTATTACCTGACCTTAAAGTAGTTATATTCTAATATACAGAGTCTGTAGTCAGCAATCAGCTTATAAAAACAATAATTTGGGTTTTTTTAAATGTATGTTATACCTCTCTATTCTCTCTATCTAGTTTGTTTTTATTTTATTTTCTCCTGGCTCTTTAATGACTGTTTTAAATGTATCTAAATGTACTTTCATGGCGTGTTTGTAAACATGGGGAACAAACGACAAGATCATTTGATCCTTTTGGAATAACAATATACGATCATACAATGTATTTAGTATCAAATAAATACCTGGTGATTTTTATTGTGAATATTGTTACTTTTGTGCTATATAAAAGCAGAAGTGAGGGAAATCAGGCCTGAAACATGAAGGCAATGCCTGTGTTCTGTACCCAGCTGTAATGAATGCAGCAGAGGCAAGGTCATCCCATGTGAGGCAGGGCTCCTCTACCTGGTCACACTGCCAGCACATGAATAATTTCTCACTCAGACTCAAATTATGGCACGGTTCAATCACTGGCACTTTGTATCTTGGCAAAGGTGCTCCTAAAAGGTGCACATATAAAACAACCTGGGCCGTTCTGAACAGACAGTGTGTGCTGAGTCAGCGTCCATTCCTTCCTCTGCTGTCCTACAGTGGAAGAGTAATAACTCCACTGGAGTAAAAACATTTTGCTGCAGTGGACTCTCAGCCTCACAGCGCTTCATTACACGCATTACAGCGATGAATAGGGGCTAAGATATGAGGCAGGGAGAGAGAAGCTGACCCAGCGGCTGCAGAGCTGGACCCCTCTGGCTGCGACTGCTCTTTACTTTACTGTATTGTTATGTACTATAGATTACTGTACATTTCAGTGCTGCACTGTAATGTACTGTATTGTTGCTGCCATTCAACTCTGCTGCAGACTTGAAGCATTCCTGTTGTTGTCTCATCACAACTAAACCTTTAATCCAATGTTAAAAATGTATAATCTCAATTAATGCAGAATCTGAAGGCAATGGAATGGAGAGTAGTATTGACCAATCACATTTGAGTGTGCTTTAGTTGAATGCAGGTAACCAATCTCAGAAAAATAGATAGCAGATATTTGAGATTAGCCAAAATTTTGTCTGGACCAATAACCCCTAGAAAAAGTATTGATTAAGTTGCCAATCGGACTGTAAACAATGACAGAAGTCTTGGCCCAGATATTACCCAGATACCCACTGGCTTCACCAAACCCCCCAGAAATATTGACCTTTGCCCCAAGAGGATAACTCATCAGACCGACAGTCAGTGCCGGAGGAAAAATCAGAAGATCACCATAGTCAATAGGCTACATCCTCTGGGCAGCGTAAATGTCAGCACTATATGTCATCGCAATCCATCAGTTGATGAGATATTTCAGTCTGGACCGAAGTGATGGACTGAGACAGGCCAACAAGTGTGTTTAAGCTTTTTGATTTCAAAGGAGACATTTTTAGTTCCTAGCCTAGTCTATACACTGTGGTGTTACAGTTGTGCTCACATAGACCCACTAAATACTATAAAGCAAGCTTCCATTAACAAGATACAAACATTTACACAGCACCACATACTGAACCTCGCTAGGCTGGAAAGCAGAAACTATTTTGGGCTACTTTATCGGTTAAAAACAAGGCACAGAGCATAAACACTGTAATTGAATAGCTGCTATTCTGTTGGAGGGTCTGTGAGCGATACAATAGATAGGAGGATTAGTTGCCTTCGTCCAGGGTATCAGTCAAGCAGTAGACAGCAATCAATAATCCAATTACAATCCGGCTCAGACATTATACTGTAGTCAACAGAGCTCAAGAGCAGGTTAGTCTTTCTGAGGAAAGCCATTTTCTGGCCATATATGCTGCGGGAAAATACTTTAAATATTAGATTCATGTGGATTTATACTGTATTAACATACACACATACAGAAGCAACATCATGTGCATGTACTATAAGTGCTGCTGTTTTTATTAGCCACAAAAGCGGTGTGTCCCACTATGGCACTTTGGTTGGTCAATCAGTCAGTTCACCACTTCCATCCTCACTGGAATATGTCAACAACTAAACGTTGGATTGCCCTGAAATTTGGCACACATATTCATGCTTTGGGGATGAATAACAATGTATTTGGCAATTCTCTGACTTAACCTTTATTGCCTAAATTAGATTCATATTGTGAGTGAAATGTCTTGACAACTTGATGGACAATGACTATAAATCAAGTTCAAAGCTTTGGTGATTCCAAAGAGCAACCCCCTAATCTAAAAAGCAATGCCATTGCAACAGTGTCTTAAACCTGCATTCTTTCTCATGGCCAGCAGGGGGCAACTCCACCGATTGCAAAAGGAAGTCTGATTGTATAGAGTAAAATAGACAATAATATAGGATATGCTTTAGGGGCTATCTTGTGATAGACAACACAACTTTCCAACCCTTTCATAGTGTGTTTTCAATTCATGAAGGTTGCCTAAAAATCACTTGTTCAACAATCGTTGTACCAAAACACACCAAGTTGACATGAGACTTCCAAACAGCAGTCCACAAACCAATGGGCGACATCATGGTGGCTACATCAGTTTCTTTTAGACAGTCAATGAGTAATCCCTTGACATGTAGTGTCTTCATTTGGGGAAAAAAACTGTTCAAACCTACATTCTCAGCGTTTTGTGTTTGTGTGAAGTGCTATTTACTAAATGTTAGCATGCTATCATGATAGACTAAGGTGGTAAACACTGTGAACAATATTTCAGCTGAACATCAGTAAGGTAACCTTGTCTTTGTGCTCATATTAGCATGCTGGGTTTAGCATTTAGATCAAAGCACTGCTACTGTGCCTTAATAAAACCTCACAGAGGCATGGCTGTAGACTCTGGATACATAGATTCCACTCTTTATTGCTTGTGCTGCAGTGTCTCACCGCTGCATTACTACCGTTTTTTTAAATCTATGTTTGTTTTCTTCTAATCTGCCAGAAGGCACAATGATCTCATGAAAAAAGATGTCTCTGTTTCTTTTTACCAGCCTGATCTGTTGCTCACATTGATGAGGACAAACACACACACACACACACACACACACACACGCACACACACACACACACAGTACTGGTACTGGACGTTAAGTGAAAGCTTTCTCAACATTAAAGAACAAACAGGCTGCAGTACTGACAGAACAGACACAGGACAGGTGCATGCTGGAGGACGTGTGCCATGACAACTTGGAAGTGTTTCATGAATTGCTCTTGAGCATTCCCAGTGTCCTCAATCTTTCATTCAGGCAGTATTGATCCATGTGGGGTGAAGATGTGGCCACAACAGAGCAGCCTTTCCTTCTGTCATCTGGTTTGTTAGTGAGCCTGTGGAGAGCTGCTGCTTTAATATTTAATCATTTGGTTAGATGTTTGCTAAACAACTCCTAACTGCTTCTCTGTCACGCTGCATTATTCAGAGGTTTTCTTACAATGTTACTGTGTCTTCACACGTCAAGCTCGTCAAACAGCAGCACCGCCTTGAGAGTGGGAAAAGGACGCAGCAGATAAACGAAGCTGCACGTAACATACATGTACTGTATAAAGACCGGGCCCCATGCAATTACAGAGCCACCACAGACGACGCTGCAGTCACATTGTAGGAGGTAACCATGGCAATCAATATGCCTGGATTGTAAAAAAAAAAAAAAAAAAGAGAGAACAGAGAGGGGGTGGTGCAGAGAAAAGAATAACAGACTATCTGTAAGTGTCAAAGGAAGAAGCTTGGGGGATGTTATGAAAGAGACAATTCCTTCTGGACTGGCAGAGGCTGAGGTGCACTGAGCCAAAACAAGACTGAAGCCATGATACCAAATCAGACTCAAACTTAATGTATGCAAATTTCCAAGCTAACTGACAGCTGAAGGGTGTTGTAAAAAAGCAACAAATGGTGGCACGTTCTTAAGGATTGTGGTTAAGAGACGTCCTTGGTTGACTGACTGGACTGTCAGATCCTGTCCATCACAGGACTAACATGTACAGACACAATCAGACTCAGACTTACAGGCAGTTCTGACTCTTAAAGTCAAACTCAAATCACAGTTAGTCATTTCTTTTTGCTGTAAAAAAAAATCACGCCGGAGTACTTTTAAATTGTTATTTAAAAATTGTTAATGGTAAATATTTTGGCAATGCTGGTCAATCACAAAGGATGAATCCTGCTGACGTTGAGATTTGTGGCTTTGAGTGAAATGTCTCAAATGTAACTTTGGTGATCAGTTTAATTTTTAATAAGCGCCATCATGACTTGACAATTTGAAATTGTCATCTACCTTGGTTTAAGATGCTAAACCTTAATGCTAAGCGCAAATTAATTTCAATATACACTTTTTTTCTTTCAAATAGAGAGAAGGTTTAGCCTAATTTACAAAACAGATCTATGCTGTAAAAAACAATACAAAACAAAAACAAGGTGATGCTGCTGTCTTCTGATAGATGTAATTGTGATGATACATTTTATTTATTTATTTTATTTCAAATAAATATACTGCACACTGCAAATCTACGTAATCATATTAAATTGTTGTATATATGAGATACAAAAAACAACAATATATTAGCTTTTTATATTGCCCATCAGCCACCCTGCTCTCTAAATATTGACGTGGGCCACTGAAAACCCCATATCAGTCCACCAATTAAAATAAGTCATGCAATTCATTCTCAATTGAACGCAAAATTCACCTGAAGTGCAAGTTTTTAGATGACTGGAAGAAACACGTACGGAACAAAGGGCAACTCCACACAGAAAGCATGAAGGAGATTCAAAAAGAGGACCGATGACAACCACCTAACCACTTTGCTGCCAAACTCATGTAACATATTCAAACATGTTTGTGTATTTTTAGAGATGTCAAATGTTTTGGTTGTGCTAATGTATAATCACAGTGAAGTGCAGTGACATCCTTTACATTTTCTCTCCTCCTTTGTTTTTGATTTTTTTTTAAAATTCCTGACCACACAATCACTGTTTGAATGGAAATACAGAAAACAAAAGTTTTCACCAATGAGAAGCCTGAAAAACTACTTCATTCTCAAAGTTTTCCCACCAGCCAGTGGTCAGACGGGGTCTCGTCCCAAACTGTCTACAGGGTCTGGTGGGAGTGTTGGGTTATGTAACTGTGACCTCCCTAGAGAGAGTAACTATACATTTATGTGTAAACTTGAAGTTCAGATAGTGTGTTAGAACCAGCACTATTTTGCCCACATAAACCACTGCATGAAATGTTGCCTTCATAAAGAAGAGAACAGCGTACACTCGGAGGTTAGAGGCCAAGAACTGTTTTCCCTGATGACATGTCAACACTGAAAACTGAGTCTCTGAAATTCTTCACAATGGAAGGAGATTTACAAAAGGTCAGTTTATAGTCATCTAAAATGCAGTTTACATGTCAAAAGGCGAAAACACACAGAAAAAGCTACATTTGAAAAAAAAAATCCCTTTATGTGTGGACTAGGCCTAAAATAGAAAAGAAATGTCAAGTGTAATGTCTAACATCAGGCATCTGGTATGAGTTGGCCTCTAGCCAAGCTGGGGGGTTGGATAGGTTGTTGGGTGCTGTGCTCGCCTTGTTTGCCCTCCTTGCTCTGCTCCTCTGTCCATCCCTCCCCCCTCCCTCCCTCCACTGACAGAGACTGTACAGATCAAAGCATGCACAGAACAAACCGCAGGACTTCTCACCCTGCAAGAGGTCTGCACTGATAGGCAAACAGGGACAACGTTACTAGCCAAGGACGAGCAGAGAGGACTGTGAGGGGGAGCAACTAGCCACATGGTAGCCAACAATGATGTATTCTTCCTCCAAACTGATGAAGAACAGCACAAGAATTCCTACAGAATAACTTTGACTCATTGCGGCAGAAGCTTTTGAAGGTTTATTGCGATGCTGATTTTTACTAGAATGCATTACTACACTGTAAAAAAAGATAAACAATAGCTACTCAATAAAATTGAGGCAAAAGATTGCACGCAATATTATTAATTAAATCTAACTATGTTACAAGTTGAGTTAATAACAACTTAACAGGAAGTGCCTGTCAATTAAAAACGGACTTATTCTATTGTGTTGGATTCATTCAAAATTCTCTTGATTTAGAATTACATACACATAAAGATTATATTTAATGTGATCAAAATAAGTAGATTCTATCTCAAACATTTTTATGTTAAAGTTACTTAAACAACTGCCTCAAAATCAAGGACGCATTTATATTTAATACATTTTATCAAGTATATTAAGTAAAATTAAATGACTACAGAATAATTTATTACAGTGTAATAATTAAATGTCATACCCAGTTGTAAAATTTGTAATTGAGTGCTAACCTCAATAAGAGAATATGAAATTTCAGCGTTGACAACGATTCTTGCATTTGCAAAAATGTCCAAGAACAAAATAAAGTTGTTGTTTTTTGCTAATAAATCCCCTTTTGCTTAAGCTATATGTATCAATAAAAACAGCAAAAACAGCGACATTATTGGCTGAGATGACTGTCACTCAGCTGCTGTTTCAGATCAATGGAGAGATGTTTGTTGTGTGTAGGTGCAGCGCTGTCCGTAGTACTGAAACAGAGCGGAAGAGATCGATAGACACACAGACAAACACAACACGTCACTTAGTTTGTTTTTTTAAACCTGCTTGCTTTTTGTGGTTGTAAACAACTTAATTCTATTCACTGTAGCCTTCGACTGGCAGAAGGGATAGAGAGAGAGAGAGAGAGAGAGAGAGAGAGAGAGAGAGAGAGAGAGAGAGAGAGAGAGAGAGAGAGAGAGAGAGAGAGAGATGCATGCCGCATTAATCTGTTTCTATGCGCCTCTCCCTGCTGAGTTTGACAGAATCCTTCATAAATTCAAAAAGTATGTAGCACTCTTACTGCTTGCTCCATTCTAATGTGAGTGCTCTGGTTAATACATGTATTCTTTGATTTTCAAAACGTAACCTTATGCTGTTGCTATTAAGCCTGTACGAGGCTAACGCCAAGATGTCCCACGTATTTGGATAGTGCAACAGATTTATTCACACACTCAGGATATTGATTTAAAGCACATGAACTAGTTTTTCAAATTTCATTAACAGCATTATTAATAGGCTGATATTCAAACCAAAATGTACTTTTTATTATGATCTATTGAAAGAAACCAAGTTATTCTCTGCAGAATGAGATATTCAGCACCCCCATATAGCCCAAATGGAATGACCCTTTTTTTTATAACCACATTTTTCACCACTGCAACAATTCGAATGAGATTGGCGATTGAATCAGGATAATTGGATCGAAACTGTCAAATAATAAAACTATTTGTGGTCCGCCCCTACAATAAAGGGTAACTTTTCAGATTGACCAGTGTATTTTTCCTCTAGTACATTATGGTAAATAAACTGTTTACAAGTTTTCTCAGTCTGATTTTTCTTACTGTCACAGAGAGGAACCCGAGCTTTTGTAACAATCACAAATATTTAATTTGACATTTATACTGTATTATTTTAGTAATTACAGGAGTCTTTATTTCTCTTGTCCATTGTCTCACTTCCTCCATCTCCCAGATGGAGCTCTGCTACGAGCAGGTCGCTGAGCGGTGAGACGAACAGGAATGGCACATAGCCTCAGCGCCTGTCTCTGTACTGTTGCCTTGGCAACTTTGGCAGACAGGCTGTAATGTGTGTTATGTCGACCTCTCAGTTTCTGCTGTATAGCTGCAGTCCTGTGCTGCTGGCCACTGAACACTTGCCGAATTTGGGAATTAAGTGCTTTGCTCAAGGGCACTTAGGATCAGAGGCAGCGGGATCAGCCCCACAATTTCCCCATCAACCACAACAATACAGTACATTCTTTTAAATCGGTTCTCAAAACCTACTTTTACAGGAAGGCTTTTTAATAGGACATCTGTGGTTAACCAAATATTTAGCCCATATGGCTTAAAAGGATCATATGGTCACGTTTTAACAATTTCCATGTGATTTTATCCTGCCCTGTCCTGTAAACAGCTCAGGTTATATGCTAAATGTTTAATTATGTTTGTTGTATTTTGTTTTATTTTGACTCTGTTTTTATCTATTGTTATCATTGCCCTCGTTTTTTTTACATTTCTTATTTCATTGTATTTTTTTTGCTATGTAAAGCACTTTGTAACTGTGTTTTGAAACATATTAATATTATATCTTACATAATTATGTCCACAAGACCGCTTTTCTAATCTTAAATACAATACAGAGTCGGCTGTGTACTACCCATGGCATATATCAGCCATTAGATACTTAGAGGCATGGTACTGTATGACACCATTCAGTAAAGAGCATAACATAGCCCAAGTATTGATGGATTCATGGACCCCCTCACAAATAACAAACATGTTTAATAGCCAGAGATATTTCCATTCACCAGCCAAACTCATTATCTGGACAGGACAAAACTCAGTCAATACTGTACAGTGCAGTAACACAGAAACATGTTGTGGGACTCGAGTCATCTGCTTAAATGAGATACAGTTATAGTGGAGTATCTAATTATTGTTTTTGAAACCAAGATAAAATTGTGTGTGCTTGTAGTTGAACAACTAAATGAGAGAAAACTATGAAGAAACCTGTCATTAGATTTACTTAACTGATCTGACAGAAAAAAGACCAAAGTATGATCTCAAATAGGAACTGAAGATGTTTTATTCTTTTACACATTGTACATTATTGTGCAGTCTAAAAGAATTAGACATGACAAAAGTAAGATCTAGTCAACCCTCATGATATCTTTATACATCTGTTATATGCTCTGGTGTCTGCATGTGCATCTGTCATTACCTATTTGTCTAACTGACTAATTATGACTCAGCAAGAAATATCAGTTATGTGGTTTGGTTGAATGCAATATTAAAATCTTGTAATTCTAAAATAAGCCTCTGAGTAATTTAGGGGAAGTTGATAATTTAGTGCACACGTGAATGATTAATGTCACAGTCATGTTTCAATTATGCCAAAATAATCATCCCATTTCCTCTGATAGATACTGTGATTGTATTACAGATTTTATTATGCTATTAGCCTTTGTTTCCTATTACTTCCAGCTAACTGGAATGCAAGTCAGCCAAAGACAAGAGCCGGAAGCTCTGCAAGCTGCAGCTGGTTGTTGTTGTTGTTTAGTTCAAGGATCTTTGTTTTCTGAGTTTGTGTTGTTGTTGTTGTTGCTCAGACTGGTTCTAAATAGTATTCTTTATCGATTCTTAGTAGTACATTTAGGCAAATACACACTGCAAAAACGGGGTGTCTAAAAACAAGAAAAAACACTAAATCTGAGGGAAGTTATCTTGCTGCATGGACAGATAATTTCACTTGACAAGATTTCTTAAATTAAGATTATTAAATCTAGAAATAAGCATGTTGTACGCTTAAAATAAGAAATGAACTCTTAAAACAAGATAAATTAAAGCTGCAAGCAGCGATGAACTGCAGAGTGCACTGCAAATTATTTGTTTCCAACCAAGATTAAAAAAAAACTTTAGATTTAGAAGTGTTACATAATTTATCTTGTTTTAAGAGTTAATTTCTAATTTTAGGCATTCAAAATGCTTATTTCTAGATTTAATAATCTTAATTTAAGAAATCTTGTCAAGTGAAATTATCTGTCCATGCAGCAAGATAATTTCCCGCAGATTTAGTGTTTTTATCTTTTTTTAGGCACCCCTTTTTTGCAGTGCAGAGCCAGTGTTGGGGTTATTTTGGATGTCATGGTCAATATTATTTTCTGCATAATTTATTTTACTCAACTTGTACACTCCATCTTCTGGTGTGGAAGGACGGACATCTGGTGTCATTGAGTGTAGTGGCATTTGCACTCAGCGCCATATTCAACAGACTTTGAGAGCGTGCCAGATTTTCAGACCTAGGTCACTGGCCAAACACACATCATTACAGAAATAGTTTGATGTTTTGTGGAGCCCCTTTATTCACTCTTATATTTAGTTGAAAAGATCAATACCACACTGAATCGAGTGCGACAGGAATGAGCCCTAATTATAATTTCTGAATTCTGAATTTGAACAGATTCTGTTTTTAATTACGCTTTGCACAGCGTCCCAACTGCTACATGGTGGTGAAGTGGTTAGCACTCACGCCTCACAGCAGGAGGGTCCCTGGTTCGACTTTACATGATTCAGCTCTCTCCAGGTCCTCCGACTTCCTCTCACAGTCCAAAAACATGCAGTTTAGGATTAATTGGTGATTCTAAATTGTCCATAGGTGTGAATGTTTGTCTGTCTCTATATGTCAGCCCTGTGATAGTCTGAATGAATGGATGGATGGACATTATCCCAACTGTTTTTGAATTGGGGTTGTAGGCTATTGAAAGTAAAAGCATTGACATGGACCACAGATGATTAATAATATATGCATGCATTCCATGTCACGTTAAGGGGTCGCACAAAAAGCTTCTGAGGTTTGCCATTGGCCTGTGGGCCACGCTTTCGCTGAGCAGACACGTTTTTATGTGTCTTTAAAAAGGCGTTAGGCTAACAGACAAGTATTGTATATGGTCGATTACATCCCATTGTTAGCTTTTTACTTCTGGCAACTGCATTCTCACTTCAAAAAATGTAAAAGGGGTTTTAATCATCAACTTTCAACATATTTAATGTCACAAAGGTTTTATTTATTTTCTGCAATAATCCAAAAACTCAAGGATGCTAACATCCAGGTTGACAGGTTAAAAGGGGGAAAAGAGGGAAAAAGGGGAAACTTCCTCCCTCCAAAGGAAAAAAAAAAAAAATCCTCCTTCCGGCACCCCTAAACTGGACTAATTAACACATTATAAACTTGTTTATAATAATAAAGTACAGGTAGGTATGAGCTAAACTAACTGTTTGCCCCATTTTCCAGTCTGTATGCTAAAGTAGGCTAATTTCCTGCTGGGTACATATTTAGTGTACAGATATAAGAGTGGTATCAATCTCTGAGCAAAAAAAACATCGAATGTATGTTCCTAAATAAACTGCTTCTTTAGGTACATAGGTTAGCAGTCACATTGTGAAATAATGGTGCCAATTTTGTTCTCTTATTCTGACGTTAGCTTGTTTTCTTCCTATATTTTAATTAAAATGTTGGTAGCTTAACAACCACAGCATATTTATTGCATCATAATCGTTTCTGTGACTTCTGTAGTGTTTGACTGAGCTTTGAACCAGTCGGTAGCATACTGTATATCACTGTATGTGCTATATAATTTTTTAGTGCTCTCAGTCAGCAGTGCTGGGAGCTAGAGAGCAAAAAGCTTTTATTGACGCGAATGATTCAGTCTGCTCTGCTCTGTATGAGTTTGTTCTTGTATCGGACACCTCTGAACAATAACTACCATAAACACACATGCCATTCAGCCTTAATGTTTCAGTGGCTCAGTGCTACTCACCTATATACAGCGAGGAGTCCTTCCTGTGGACGTGGTCATCGATGTAGGACACTCCCAGAGGCTGGACAGGTGTGGCTCCGATGCCCAGCAGAACCTGGGCTCCGATCAGCAGAAGGTACATCATGTTGGTGTTGGCTCTGTTGCCACATTTAAACCCAGAGTCTCGGTTGTCTGACCTGGAGATGTTGGAGCACACATCCCTGCCGTCCTCGGCGTGCCACGAGTCCCCGGCCTCGTACTCATACTGATGAGTCAGAAACTCTGGCAGGGCTGACAGCAATGCCCCCAACGCCATGACTATCCCGCCACAGCCAATCAGGCGGGGTCTGTGGGCCTTTGCGCCAAAGTAGCTGACAAAAAGGATGAGGGCCAGGTTGCCGATTTCGAAGCTGCTGGCAATGACGCCCACATCTGCACTCTGGAGGTTGAAGCGTCTCTCCAGAGTGGTCAGAACACTTACCTGGCAGAGAGAGAGAGAGAGAGAGAGAGAGAGAGAGAGAGAGAGAGAGAGAGAGAGAGAGAGAGAGAGAGAGAGAGTGAGAGAGAGACAGAGAGAGAGAGAGAGACAGAGAGAGAGAGAGAGAGACACAGAGACAGAGACAGAGAGAGAGAGAGAGTTAGATTGTATGAATTATATATTGATTGTAAATATTGTTCAATGATTGTAAATATTGCTTTCTTTTATTGTTATTAGTTTTTCTTTTCTTTTAAAATGAATAATTATAATAATTTATTGTAAATATTGCTTTCCTTATCTTGTTATCTTTTTTTCTGATGCTTGCTTTGGCAATATATACATTGTTATGTCATGCCAATAAAGCCAATTGAATTGAATTGAATTAAATTGAGAGAGAGAGATTTAGTGTTGTTGTGATTTTACAACTATCAGCCATTTAGGAATGCCAATGGCATCAAACCTACTAATGTTTTAAGGCATGTTGATACACTTTATTTGTTATTCAGCAATTAATAATGCAGTTTCTACACTATTAATTACTATACCAACCTGTCAGAAATATAACATTTTATATATTTTGCGTTCCATTTGCATGTTTGTGTCAACTAATAAGTCAGGGCATTGAGCTTCAGGTGCTTTTCAGTAAAAGCAGGTATGAAACCATCTGCCCCTCGAACCAACAGCAGTAACCTGTTGACGACACGGTAGCTGAGCCACTCCACTTCCAACATCTTCATCCCCACACTCCTTCTCCTCCTCCTCCTCCTCCTCCTTCCAAAACAACCCTGAGGCTAGCCTGATGCCAACCTGGGAGAAAGGGATACGTGCATGTGTGTGGCTTGAGGCAAGAAACCTCACGCAGCTGTTCTAATTATGATACAGACACAAACACATCGTACCAGCTGTGTTCTGGGTGCGTAAGGGATGAAGTTGCATTAAACGCGCGTCGGATCATCTACAGGACTGGTGATTAAATGTTGGTCACAATCTATTTCAAACTTTTATTCACAATTCCTCCGCTTTTCTCTGTGGCTCATCCTGCTTATTCTGTCACACCAAACTCCAATTCAAGATCAGACAGTTTCTTGTTGTTGTGTTTAAGTATGAATTACTTTTTATTATTGATTAAAATACTAAAACACTTCACCTTTAATATTTCTTGGAGAATCCAAAATCTGAGAAAATTCTAGATGAATTGAAGTACAAAGGGGCATTTCAAAATATCCATTTGAAAACTAATATAATCAAAGTCTCATTTAGTCAAATGCTCACTACATCAAAAACACATTTTTGCAAAATCTTACCTTTTAAAAAAAACAACACGTAAATTGTTTTGTGTTTGTACTCTTTCATGCAGTTTGTAAATGGATTCACCAAGGTTTTTTTTCTGTTTGGATTCTTTGTTCCATTATGCTAAAAACATATTTCAGATTTTCAAGGTGTCACAGTAATTACTAATGAGTAATTAGTACATAAATGGTAATTTTAAGGGTAAATTATTCCTTTAATTTACCCTTTAACTGGAAAATTGTTTCTTCAATAAAGTTTTTTCACCAAAGGTCCAAAATCCTCCCCAAGGATATTAAATTCACAATCAAATGAAACAAAATTCAGCTTCAAAAGTTATGTTAAAAGTTACATGTAGGAACTTTGTAGTTCCATGACATGAAGCTGCTCACTACAAGGTCAGTGGATGATCTTGTGATTTCAGAGTTTCAGGAAAGAAATATTGCTATTGAGTTCTTCAAATGTATTTTTTGATGTTTTGAGCACCGCAAGCCAAGTGCCATCTAGCATCATGCAGACATCACTACAGCTGATATCTCCAACACTTACACCAAAACAATCTACACTGATAAATAGCACTACAGGTGAGAAATAACACGTAATCTTACTTAGCCATACTTTCTGAAAGGTATTCTGGGACCGCTTCTCGGTTAACCAGTACAACTTGTGTCTATTAAAAAGATATGATCATATATATGCCCTTAGTGAAGTCGTGTTGTTCTGGGGCTGTCCTTGGTAAAAACAAGAGGTGTCTCTACAGCTCTGTAATCCACTATATAATAATAATAATAAGATGTCTGTCACACTAACCTGGTTCTGTCACCTCACAGACAAAATGGTAGAGCTGACAGCCTGATAATCTGTTAAAATTACTTTACAGTTATCAAACAATGAACACACACATTCTGTCCAATGTTCACTTACAATTCTATGTACTCCATAGCTCCCTGAGATTTTCTGTGAGGACACAGTTCAAACGGCAGGGTTAAGATTTACTCTTGTGGTCCTAGAAGATTTATGTGTGGCCTCGTACTGGCTGCTGATGGAGAACGGTCGCTTTACACCTTTTATGTTCCAGATTTAGACATTCTTGTCCAATTCACTCAAATGTTTACAGACAGTACAAATTGTCGTAGAGCTTTAGAGAACAGAGAAAAGCGCCCATTTTAGTTTGATGAATATAGACTAAGCCATGGAAAGCTGTGCTGCTGTGCTGACAGTGATGATCTTCAGTCATTATAGCTTTGTCCTCCTGCAAAGTGTTACTGCAATTTATTTGTGAAAAAAAATGTGCTACTTAAAAAAAGAAGAGAGAATAAATGCACACTGTGAACCAAGAAAGTGTCTGAATTAAAAAGAGACAGAGAATAAAAGCTGATGACAAACAATATTTTACACAGGAGAGGATAGGCAGTGCTTTTGTCTGCAGCAGGATTTGCTAAAGGTGCACTTTTGGTTTGGGATGCTGGTTTAAGGGAAGAAGATCCACTGCAGTCTTCAAGGTAAACACTAATGCACTTTAAATTTGTGACTGGTGCAAAACACATTAACTCAATTGTGTTCCTGCCAAGCTGCAGTCTTCACCAAACACAAAACACCATGGAAGAACTTTTTTTTTTTTTTGGCAAGTTATTATTTTTCTTAACAAAGCCTCATTTACAACATCTCTACTGGGAAATATGACCACGTATAACCACTATCCTGGAGATCAGCTCTGTTGTTATTATACAATGTTGTTGTTTTTCTCATCCAAACCAGCAAGCAAACGCTGCACCGATATAAAGGTCAGATCTAATAAGAGTCAACTGACCTTTGACCTTGGCTCTTTTTGAAATGCCCTCCTGTACTGTGTTGACATGTTCAAGAATGATGATTTATCAAATAAGGTTCTTTCCTTTGTGATGAATAAAATAAAGCTACAACCTGCATGTGCAAATATTTATAGTATCAAGACGGCGCTGACTCCTTTCAGGGGCTTTGGCTTTGATCAGGCAAATAATAACTCTGATTAAAGTGGCATCTTTCATATTTAAACAGATTTACAGTAAGTGGTTGGGCTCATGGGCAGATTATGAAACAATGGGCCCCTGGACACAGACATGCAGAGGCCACATCATCTTCCCTACATAAGACCAATACACAGCTGTTCAGCCTCTTTTTGTTGTTATTTTGTGTCTCTTTGTGATTTGTTTGTCCCTTTTGCATCTCTTTGCAGCTGTTTTGCACATCTTTGGGGTTGTTTCGTGTCTCTTCATAGTCTCTTTGTGGTTGTTTTTTAATGTGGTCACTTTGTACTCTAGCCATTGATGAGCCAACTCTGTCTAATGTAGGTAGACCACACTAATACATTAATGTGGTTCAATATAGCCACACAATAGCTGCCATTACATCCACTGCACTTCCACATTAATTAATCACATATTTACATTTCTAGTACAGTGGTTTTAAATATATGTATTGTTAGTGAAGATGTTTCAGTTCCACCTTTTGCATCAGTTGTTATGTATTAAATCTTTTTTTTCTTTTGCCCATTTGCTCATATACTGAATAGAGCAATATCTCTTATATTTACAATAATATAAAGAATTCAATGCACATTATTAGGCAGATATGGAAGTATTCAGATACTTTACTTAAGTTAAAGTATCAATCCAACTATGTATAAAAAGGTTACTTGAATAATTGCATAAAAGTGTCATTAGCAAACATGTAGATTAAGTGTCAAAAGCAAAAGTACTCGTTCTGCAGAAGAAAATGGTCACTTACTGGCATATTACAGTATATTTCAATCTTAATACAGATTCATCAGGTGTAAGCAGAATTTTAATTGAAACATTTCAAGTACTTTACATAATTAGGCAGTAAAGTCTATAAAGCTCTGGCAGACAGTTTTCTTGTGAGAGATCTTAAAGTATGACTCCACAGGTTTTAACACATATATTTTTTTTATAAACATATGTATGTAAAATGTTAATGTGAAAAGTAACTAGTAACTAAAGTCATCAATAAATGTAGTGGAGTAAAAAGTACAATATAGTATGTTAAATATTCAAGTAAAGTGCCTCAGAATTGTACTAGAGTACAGTACTTGAGTAGATGTATTTAGTTACCTTCCACCACCGTTATTTGGATGAAGGTGTCGCTGGGAATGCAGTGTTAATGAGCGAAAAAATGAAAGGAAGCTTTTCTGATAATGCAATATAAGCTACTGTCGCTTGTGTTGTGCCGATCACGTCATCTATAGGCCTATATCCTCCAGTGTCAAAGGCCTCCTGCATTATTGAGGCATACGGCTGCGGAATGTAGCAGAGCCGGCAGCAGGTTGGATGGACCTCCTGACCAGCGTTTCGTAACCTGCTCTCCAGCAGACCGTCCATATACGCATATAAAATTCTCCAACAACAACGTGGAGCCTACGGCCGCTGTGACGCGCTTTGTGTCATGCAGATGGTGCATAGGCCTGATGGATAATACGCAGCAAGTCATCAATCAGTGAAAGCACCGCGTCCCATGGTTGCTGGAGGATGTGATTATTCTAATGTGATCAGAATAATGTGATGATTAACCGCATCAGCGGAAGCGCCGCATCGTTACTCACTGTCTGCCTGTGCCGGTTTGAAGGGCGCTGCGTTAACCCGATGTTACCTACAGTGATACGACAGACCAACACTGTGTCCGTGGTGGCTGTTCTGGAGAAACTCACCAGATAGGCGCCCACGGTGCCCTGTGCCAACATGAGCGCACACTCCGACACCAGGAAAATCTTAATGTTGGAAAAACACGAGGTCTTCTTCTGGTTGTCATCCTGCTCCGGGTCGTCGGTGCTGCTCCGCTCGGTGCAGATCTGGTTTTTAACCTGCATCCTTCGGCTCAGGCTCCGGTCGGGTTGGACGGCATGAAACGGAACGGGTCCGGTCCGGCGGAGAGCATCTGGTTGTAATGACGAGCTGCACTGCAGACGAAGTGCGAATCTCCTGTCAATAGCCCGTCTAGGCTGGAATATACAGCGAGAAATACTGCTGTCCACTCAGCATTACGCGCAGTCCGTCAGCGACCTCTCTTCACCGCCTGTCCAGCCAGTGCGTATCGGCTACATCATATTTAAATACGTAGGCTACGCATGTATATGTATGACGGCTTCTAATACCCGACGTAGAACTACAGGACGCCGTTTTCCCACATCCGGGATGTTACATCTACACCCAGGTCCGCTAGCGACTGGATTTTGGTTTCTCAGCCCGGTTCCGAACCGCAGCTCTGCGTCCTTCAGGCGGTGTTACGACGCTCCGCCTCCTTCTATCCGTAGACCAAAGCACGACGAAGGAGGTGCAATCTGTCTCTCTCTCTGTTCCTCCCCCTCTCTGTCAACGTGCTCCCCACATCATCATTTTACCTGTGCACTCTTTCAGCTTCATCATTGGCACAAAAAATGCAACATTTCATCAGAAAATGGACTGTAATGTCCCCATAAGCGCAAACTGAAAATTAACTGGATGTTAAATGACACAGCACTTGTCAATAATGTTGTGTTTTTATATTTTCTTAGGGAATTAAATTCATGCTTTAATTATCTGACACTCATGGTACCCTCCCCAGCCTCCTACTGCACAATTCTTTTTTTGTTTGTTTTCACTATAATGTAATTCCCCAACAAATATGCCAGTTAGAGAGGGGCGTTAGTGTCCTCTCTGATTCTTCACCAATATCTGGTGAGACACTAAACCCCACAGCTTTCCTAATGGAGCAGCCAGAAGTAGTGGACTGAGGTTGCATTAGTGTGAATGTACAGCAAAAACTTCTGCACTGTGAAGCTGATAGATGTTGATAAAGACGCACACTCACCACAGTCAAGGTATCTCATAAGAAGTCAGCAGTTGGACTTTCTGACGGTTGACCAACATGTTTTCGCCTGACATTATGAGAAAAGTCAGGCGGATGGATGGGTGCTACTACTGCCACTGTTTCCGCTTTATTAGCACAATAAATGTGTTTTATAACCAGGGGTGGACAATAACTAAGTACATTTACTTGAGCATTGTACATGAGTACTTTTTCCGAGTATCTGTTATAATTTCATGGGTTGGAGGAGGCGTTAAAGGGGAACATTACTAGAGAGCAAACAATGTACAGACACAAGATGCGAGGTTTGCAGAAGGGGTTTAGGTTGATGGGTTGATATTTTAGCACGGGTTTTTCGGGTTATAAATATAGTTGAGTTGGGGGTTTATGCATCAACATGTGTTGTGAGTAATTGTGGGTTGGGTTTATTCACTGTATAAAAGGTTATCTGTATAAAAATTATCCGTCTCTTAATTAACAATATATAATTTTGAAATCATTAAGGTTTAGCAAGAAAGGGTTAGAGTATATAAGCGTACACTTCTTACTACTCCTTTTTGAGCATGTTTACTGTGGTTTTGTATGATTTGGGACATTTGATTGCTGTTTTTTAAATTAATAGTTTTGCTCAAAATAAAAAAAATAAATCAAATTCAACTAGCTTAGTTTTTGTCTTAAAGCTCTCACATTTTGATACAAAGTGTCTTTATTTGTCTAATAAAATACCACAAGTCGCTCCTATGCTTGGGGAAAAAACCTTAAAAAGATGCCCCCATTGTAAATAAGACACGCTAAGGTGCTCTTGTAGATGCTTTTCAAGTAGAGAAAACATGATTGACTGCCCTCTAGGGTGCCCTTAAAATGAACAGAATGCAAAGTAGTGCCATATAGGCTAATGCATGCTGGAAAAACCTTCTGCGGACTAGTCTCCCACATCATGCAGCTGGTGCCCTTTATAGACATTTTTTGCCCCTAACCATAAGACAACCTGATTCCACCACTGTTTTACTTTATTTCCTGGTGGGGTCCAATGAAAATAAGTTATGAACTTATTACAACCAACACCATCTTTACCTTCCAGAGGTGACAATTGTTTCCGCTGTAACCTTAAGCAGCATGCTTTATCTGTGGCCTATACTAAATGGAATAAAGGTTACTTTCTATCGTGCGGGGGCACACACGCCATGTTGTGTTTTGGTAGTTTTAGCTTAGGTAATCTATCTTCATGCATGGCTGAAGTATACTCAGCTGGCTTCAGGATGGTTAAAAATTCAACACTTGCCACACAAGAACTCTATTACACACATCAGCAGCCCACTGTATTACACTGCAGTAGCTGTTCTACATGGAAACATTCGGGGAAAGCACTGTGGTATCATGTGGACAAATGCTCAGGGACCATTATAATTGACATCATAATTATTTTATGATGTTCAATGTGTGGTTTATGTGGCTATATTTTGACACTTAAGGTGCTATGATTCTCTCCCTAAGAGTGACTAAAAGATGAGGATGGTGTGTATCTTGTTAAAGGGCATATTTGTACAATATACCATAAGGGATAGTTTACATTTTCTAAGTACCTGTATGAGGTACTTATCCATTGTCAATGTTTTATCCACAGTAGATGGCAGTCGTCATGCTACTGAAGTTAAGTAATGTACAGCTGTGGACAAAGGCAGCAGCTAAACATGTTTCTGCCACCTACAAAAAACAACACCAGTTTAAGTGTAAGCTATATTTAGAATATATTAATTGCTTTACATTGCCAGCAGACAGCCCAATTAAGTTTACAATCGTCAAACTGAAGCGGTTGCCAATGCTCTCTTCAAAGCCACCAGACTCCATTGACAATATAGCAATTTTACCTCACAGATCACATGAGTTGCTGGTCTATGGCTGTACTGGTTGTTTTTTTTCGTTTGTGTTATTTTGTGACGTCACTGTTTTAGGGTTAGTTTAGAGTAATCGAAGTCACACAATAACACAAACAAATGGAACATTTGAGACATCTGCAACACCCGTGTTCTGTGAGGTAAAATTACTGTTTTTGTCAAAGGAGTCTGGTGGCTTTGAAAAGAGAAGAACAGCTTCAGTTCCCAGCAAAATAAAGCAGTAAAATATACATGGGATACATTTAAATTGATTTCTATTTTAGGTGGCATAATGCATTTGGCTGCTGCCCCATTCCACAGCAGTATGTTGCTTAGCTTCTATGTCAGTTCCTGCCTGCATCTCCAAACTAGGACTTGCCAACCGCCATCTACTGTAATACACTGACTATGGATAAGTACCTCATACAACTCCACTTCAAAAATCCAAACAATCCCTTTAATAGCTGTTGAGAACTGAGAGTGTGACCTCTGTAACCATAAAGCCACCATGCCTGCCAAAAGGTAAAAAAGTGCCTTGATGCTATTTTCCAGTAAATGCATTAATTGTTCATACTGAAATCTGGCAAAAATAAAAATACAATAAAATAAATCAAAAGGACTCATATTGTGCAATTTAAAGTTGATGCCTCTAGGAAATCTGTGCTGGTTTAATAAGACTAGCAGCACATCCAAAAAGGTCTGTAATCATCCAATCAGCTGTCCTGTAATCTTAAGAGTTTTATGCTTCCATAACAATTTACACTGGTTATGTTTTAATATATTAAAAAGAAAAAAAAGAATTCAGTCTGAGCAGCTTTTTTTCCCCATTTTTAAATAAAAAGATATCCATATATATCCATATTGTCTGGTTTGTATCTGGGATCAGAGTGATGGAGTTTATCCACAGTGAAGTTAGTCAAGTAAAAGAAATGAAAATGACAGCAGAGTGGCAGGACAGAGTGCCACAGAGACAGCAGTAAAAACACAGGCCAAAAATTGTCCATCATAACCGTGAAATAAGAGACCGCTGAGTGCCAAGGTCACTTACCACTCACCCCACTGCTTTTGGCTTACAATATTCCTCTGACCATTCAGATGCTCTATCAGGACCAATTCAATAGCATCTGAAGCAGCACAATCTATCAGGCAAACTGTGGACTCAGCAGGAAGAGCATCCATTTCTCATGGAGTCACTCAGAGTACCCGGGGTGATTTAAGATCAAGCACAGTGCCTGCTGATGCAGTGCAAGCCAACTGAAGACATTATTTTAGGATGCCTCTTAATCACAAGGTCCACAGAAAGAAGAATGCATTCATGCATTTATCCTGCAACAAACAAATAAATTACCAGAGCACAAATGCAAATGGTGTCAGAGTTTATATTTAATGCTAAAATATTTGATGTTGTTCTCTGAAACCTTTTTCTTTTTTGGTTTATATATATATACACACACACACACACACACACACAGAATGGGATGAAAGAGAAGTCATATTCATTCAGGTAAGATTTACATGTAACGTGAATTTAGAATAGTTGAAGGCAATGTGAGATGTTTAGTTAAACAAATGTTGATATGCCAATACATTAAAGTATTATTGTAGAGATGGCAATCAAAAGCCAAAAGCTGAAGTTATGAGGAGCTTCTTTTTTTCTATTCTATTATAACCTGGACATCAGACAGGCTTCCACCACTGTAAAAAAACAACAACAAAAAAAACAAACAAGAGTTCTCTTGGTTCTAGTAGTGTAGGTCTAATTTCTGTGTGTTTTTGTGTGCAGTGTCACCTTTGTGGCATATTATAACATTCCAGTGGCATATCAGTGATCATTAATTTTACAAGCAATTTAATTGTGTGGTCTACACATTGACAGGAAGTTTCAAAGGGACATTTACATTATTATGCAAAAATTAAGGTTAGTTAGGCAAAGATAATTTAATGTGAAGTTTAATTGGCTGAAGACCAAATAAAGTGTTTAGCTTAAAAAATCCAACCTAGTAAAGCTGTGTGCATCCATGTAAAGACCAGAGATAACAAACTATGTTTATAGAGCAGGTTTGTCTGTGGAGTCCTCCCTTCAGAGGTTTGTTCAGGCTTTGCAGTGTAGACCCCAACCCATAATCCTCCTGCAGACACACCTGTAGAGGAGAGTATAAAGACCCTGGACTGAACTGAGTCAAACATCAAGCTTCAAGGAGTCTCTCCACAGCAGCTCTCCACAGAAGCTCCACAGCCTCCAGACCCACCCTGAAGATGACTCCCTCTGCCAGCCTGCTGCTGCTGCTCCTGCTCGGCCTCTCTCAGGCACTTCCTCTCCAGGAGGAAGGAGGTGAAGAAGAAGAAGAAGTCCCAGACACCGTGGACATCAGCACCAGGATTCTGATGTCCAACAACGCCACTGATGAGATCCTGCTGGAAGGAGACCTGCTGGCTCCCACAACCAGAAACGCCATGACGTGCTGGAACCAGCAGTGCCTGTGGAGGAAAGCCTCCAACGGCTTGGTGATAATCCCCTACACCGTGACCAGTCAGTTCACCAGATGGGAGGTACAGAAGATCCAATACGCCATGAATTCCTACCACAGCATCACCTGCCTCCGCTTCGTCCCCCGTACAAATCAGTACGACTACATCAGCATCGAGAAAAAATCGGGATGTTTCTCCTCTCTGGGCAGAACGGGAGGCAGACAGGTGCTCTCTCTCGGGCAGGGCTGCCTCTACCACGGCATCATCCAGCACGAGATCAACCACGCTCTGGGCTTCCAGCACGAACAGACCAGGAGCGACCGCGACTACTACGTCAGGATCAACTGGGGGAACATCAACTCAAATATGGCCTTCAACTTCTACAGGCATTCCACCAACAACCTGAACACTCCCTACGACTACTCCTCCGTCATGCACTATGGAAGAACAGCCTTCTCCATCAACGGGAGGGACTCCATCACCCCCATCCCCGACCCCAACATCCAGATCGGCCAGAGGAAGGGCATGTCTTACTGGGACATCAAGAGGATCAACCTGCTCTACAGATGCTAATAACAATGCTGATGATAAATAACAAATTCCAACTGTTTCTGTTTTCAGTAATTAACCAAGAGCTACTGTAACTAGTGGAATCAATGCTAAACATTTCAGTTTCTTTCACCACATTTTTTTCAAATGTTCAAGCAACTGAATATTTGACTCCATACATGCCCTAATAATGTGTAATAAAGGTTATGCAAAATTACTGATTGCTTACTACTTTTGGTTATGAGCAAAAAAAAAAAAAGGCACACATTACACACACACAAACATGTGTTCACTGAGCAATTGGATTGCTTTCTGTGTAATTGCAATAGGAATCTCCTCTACTTTGATTTATTCAGGGACGGACATAAAAGACAATTGTCCAAGCATTATCACAGACAATCCAGATCCACAGAAATGAACTCAGGATGACAATAAACATCTATTTTATATGCTATATTAAAAAAATATCTAAAAATACCAAGAGCCATTTAAATTATTCTTAGAAGATATATAAAATCTGCAGTAAATGATTCTGAATACAATACAGTATACTGAACCAGCTCAGAGATACTGTATAATAAACAGCTAATTGATTCTCAGTTGAATGTCCAATCAACGTAGGAGCAGGACCCTCTGATAATGTAGCATACCAAGGATACATTAACAGATTAACAGGACCCTCTAATAAACTCTGTTCTATAATGACTTCATACTCTAGATATTTTTTTATGTTTATTTTATTAAATACTGCCTATAAATTGATTATTTAATTTGGGTAAAGCAAAGCTACTGTCTCTGTTGTCTATTGTTGTACAGTATGACCTGCTGGATTTGTTAACCATGCTAGCACTGTCGGTCAAGGGATGAAAATGTCGGTCCATCAGTCTTGACTGAAATACGTCAACAGCAATTGGATGAATTGCCATTAAATTTAGTACAAACATTTGTGGAACCTGGAAGATTAATCCTCCTGACTTTTGTGGTTCCTTTCTCCAAAAGATACCATGAGGTCTACATTAACGGTTTTGAGTTGAATATATATATATATATATATATATATATATATATATATATATATATATAACCTGCCACCATTCCTAATGGTGGCAGGTGGCACCCTTTAGGGTGGCCTCTGCCACCAGTATGAATGTGTGTGTGAACGGGTGAATGAGCGCAGTCCGTAGTGAAAAGCGCTTTGAGTGATCGCAAAGTGACTACAAAAGCAATATATGAGTGCAGGTCCATTTACCATTATTTGCTGCACTCTTTTTTTTATTTCCGTTTCATACATTGTTCCAGTTTCTTTGGAATCGTGTTGAAGCACCACCATCAGGCCTAAGTTTTGATTTGTCAAATACTTTGATTTATGACCAAATACCTCCAAAATAAATTACATTCAGATACTGCTCAAATCTGTTCAGAGCACCTTATCAATTCCTATCCAAATAATGTTCTTGTAGCTGTTTATATGCTTACTTTTTAGTTATGCAAACAAAGTGTATGAAACAAATAACACAAAGTTTTAAAAGGAAAAATGCATGAGAATTAAACATATTTTTTACAAGAATAGTCTCACTCTTTAAATTGTAAACCCAAGTTTGGTGTACTGAACTTTTCAGTGATTACCAAGGCTAGAGGGGTTGTGTTGTTGGTTGGTCTTCTTGTTTGCTCATGGCTTTAATGTCTAAGCAGTTACTGAATGGTTTGCCATAAGAAATCTGGCAGGCACCTGTTGTTCCAAGAGGATAAATACTAATGAATCTGGTAAATCACAGACTTTTTCCCCACCCGCAACCATGATGGTAATATCTTTGTTTTTTAACAAAATGCCTTGACAAGTGTTGAAAGGACAGTTTGGTACAGCCATTTATGTCTCTCTCATGATTGATTGGTTATAATTTTAGTGATTCTTTGAATTTTTTGAACTAGCACCAACATCAGATCATAGTTTTTCTTTATCGACTGTTTTGCTTTGACAGCAATGTCTGCGCAACTAACTTAATTCCCATCTGCCTCAGCTGTCCAATGTGCTTAAAACTAATTAGCAAATGGTAGCATGCCAACACACTGAACAGAGATATTCACCATGGGAAACAATATACCTGTTAAACCTCAGAATATTAACATCATTGTTCGCATTTAGCGTAATGCACTGTTGTGTCCAAATACAGCCTCACAAAGCCGCTATCAACACTTCAAGTCTTGTTACTTTATGTTTCATGGTTTGATAGACTATTTCAATTATGCACAAAGATATACAATATGGAACAGAAATTAACATTTTTAATAGTATTAAAGTAGCAAAGTTTTTGCAGATTTATTTTTCTGAAATTATTGTTGGAATAACATAGGTCATGTGGATCGGGAATAGTTGAGGGCAATTTGAGATGTTTAGTTCAACATATCCCTTCTAAAGACCAGAGATAACAAACTATGTTTATAGAGCAGGTTTGTCTGTGGAGTCCTCCCTTCAGAGGTTTGTTCAGGCCTTGCAGTGTAGACCCCAACCCATAATCCTCCTGCAGACACACCTGTAGAGGAGAGTATAAAGACCCTGGACTGAACTGAGTCAAACATCAAGCTTCAAGGAGTCTCTCCGCAGCAGCTCTCCACAGAAGCTCCACAGCCTCCAGACCCACCCTGAAGATGACTCCCTCTGCCAGCCTGCTGCTGCTGCTCCTGCTCGGCCTCTCTCAGGCACTTCCTCTCCAGGAGGAAGGAGGTGAAGAAGAAGAAGAAGTCCCAGACACCGTGGACATCAGCACCAGGATTCTGATGTCCAACAACGCCACTGATGAGATCCTGCTGGAAGGAGACCTGCTGGCTCCCACAACCAGAAACGCCATGACGTGCTGGAACCAGCAGTGCCTGTGGAAGAAAGCCTCCAACGGCTTGGTGATAATCCCCTACACCGTGACCAGTCAGTTCACCAGATGGGAGGTACAGAAGATCCAATACGCCATGAATTCCTTCCACAGCAGCACCTGCCTCCGCTTCGTCCCCCGTACAAATCAGTACGACTACATCAGCATGGAGAAAAGAGCGGGATGTTTCTCCTCTCTGGGCAGAACGGGAGGCAGACAGGTGCTCTCTCTCGGGCAGGGCTGCCTCTACCACGGCATCATCCAGCACGAGATCAACCACGCTCTGGGCTTCCAGCACGAACAGACCAGGAGCGACCGCGACTACTACGTCAGGATCAACTGGGGGAACATCAACTCAAATATGGCCTTCAACTTCTACAGGCATTCCACCAACAACCTGAACACTCCCTACGACTACTCCTCCGTCATGCACTATGGAAGAACAGCCTTCTCCATCAACGGGAGGGACTCCATCACCCCCATCCCCGACCCCAACATCCAGATCGGCCAGAGGAAGGGCATGTCTTACTGGGACATCAAGAGGATCAACCTGCTCTACAGATGCTAATAACAATGCTGATGATAAATAACAAATTCCAACTGTTTCTGTTTTCAGTAATTAACCAAGAGCTACTGTAACTAGTGGAATCAATGCTAAACATTTCAGTTTCTTTCACCACATTTTTTTCAAATGTTCAAGCAACTGAATATTTGACTCCATACATGCCCTAATAATGTGTAATAAAGGTTATGCAAAATTACTGATTGCTTACTACTTTTGGTTATGAGCAAAAAAAAAAAAGGCACACATTACACACACACACACAAACATTTGTTCACTGAGCAATTGGATTGTTTTCTGTGTACCGTATTTTCCGGACTATAAGTCGCTCCGGAGTACAAGTCGCACCAGCCATAAAATGCATAATAAAGAAGGAAAAAACATATATAAGTCGCACTGGAGAATAAGTCGCATTTTTGGGGGAAATTTATTTGATAAAATCCAACACCAAGAACAGACATGTCATCTTGAAAGGCAATTTAAAATAGAATAGAGGCAACAACAGGCTGAATAATTGTACGGTATGCTTACATTACATGACACAACTGAGAACGTGCCTGGTATGTTAACATAACATATTAAGAGTTATTCAGATAACTATAGCATAAATAACATGCTAAGAAGTTTAAGGTTTGAAGGTTATGAGCAAAAAAAAAAAAGGCACACATTACACACACACAAACGTGTTCACTGAGCAATTGGATTGCTTTCTGTGTAATTGCAATAGGAATCTCCTCTACTTTGATTTATTCAGGGACGGACATAAAAGACAATTGTCCAAGCATTATCACAGACAATCCACACCACAGAAATGAACTCAGGATGACAATAAAGATCTATTTTATATGCTATATTAAAAAAATATCTAAAAATACCAAGAGCCATTTAAATTATTCTTAGAAGATATATAAAAGCTGCAGTAAATGATTCTGAATACAATACAGTATACTGAACCAGCTCAGAGATACTGTATAATAAACAGCTAATTGATTCTCAGTTGAATGTCCAATCAACGTAGGAGCAGGACCCTCTGATAATGTAGCATACCAAGGATACATTAACAGATTAACAGGACCCTCTAATAAACTCTGTTCTGTAATGACTTCATACTCTAGATATTTTTTTTATGTTTATTTGATTAAATACTGCCTATAAATTGATTATTTAATTTGGGTAAAGCAAAGCTACTGTCTCTGTTGTCTATTGTTGTACAGTATGACCTGCTGGATTTGTTAACCATGCTAGCACTGTCGGTCAAGGGATGAAAATGTCGGTCCATCAGTCTTGACTGAAATACGTCAACAGCAATTGGATGAATTGCCATTAAATTTAGTACAAACATTTGTGGAACCTGGAAGATTAATCCTCCTGACTTTTGTGGTTCCTTTCTCCAAAAGATACCATGAGGTCTACATTAACGGTTTTGAGTTGAATATATATAACGACAATTGGTACTTACAATCATGTATCCCTCAGGATTAAATGTAATAACTCTCTTCTGACTTTTTATTTGAAGCCCGGTTTCCAAAAAGTTGGGACGTTGTCTAATTTGTAAACAAAACAGAATCATTTGCTGCACCTTTATGTAAATATACATTCTGAATTTTGTATTTGGGGCAGCTGTGGCTCAGTTTGTAGAATGGGTTGCCCCCCAACCGAAGGGTTGGTGGTTCGATCCCTGACCGTCGCAGCCTACATGTCGAAGTATCCTTGAGCAAGATACTGAACCCCAAATTGCTCCTGATGCTGCGTTCATCGGTGTGAGAATGAATTCCTAATGGTGGCAGGTGGGAATGTTTAGGGTAGCCTCTGCCACCAGTATGAATGTGTGTGTGAACGGGTGAATGAGCGCACTCCGTAGTGTAAAGCGATTTGAGTGATCGCAAAGCGACTACAAAAGCGATATATAAGTGCAGGTCCATTTACCATTATTTGCTGCACTCTTTTTTTTATTCCCGTTTCATACATTGTTCCAGTTTCTTTGGAATCGTGTTGAAGCACCACCATCAGGCCTAAGTTTTGATTTGTCAAATACTTTGATTTATGACCAAATACCTCCAAAATAAATTACATTCAGATACTGCTCAAATCTGTTCAGAGCACATTATCAGTTCCTATCCAAATAATGTTCTTGTAGCTGTTTATAGGCTTACTTTTTAGTTATGCAAATAAAGTGTATGAAACAAATAACACAAAGTTTTAAAAGGAAAAATGCATGAGAATTAAACATATTTTTTACAAGAATAGTCTCACTCTTTAAATTGTAAACCCAAGCTTGGTGTACTGAACTTTTCAGTGATTACCAAGGCTAGAGGGGTTGTGTTGTTGGTTGGTCTTCTTGTTTGCTCAAGGCTTTAATGTCTAAGCAGTTACTGAATGGTTTGCCATAAGAAATCTGGCAGGCACCTGTTGTTCCAAGAGGATAAATACTAATGAATCTGGTAAATCACAGACTTTTTCCCCACCCGCAACCATGATGGTAATATCTTTGTTTTTTAACAAAATGCCTTGACAAGTGTTGAAAGGACAGTTTGGTACAGCCATTTATGTCTCTCTCATGATTAATTGGTTATAATTTTAGTGATTCTTTTAATTTTTTTGAACTAGCACCAACATCAGATCATAGTTTTTCTGACTGTTTTGCTTTGACAGCAATGTCTGCGCAACTGACTTAATTCCCATCTGCCTCAGCTGTCCAATGTGCTTAGAACTAATTAGCAAATGGTAGCATGCCAACACACTGAACAGAGATATTCACCATGGGAAACAATATACCTGTTAAACCTCAGAATATTAACATCATTGTTCGCATTTAGCGTAATGCACTGTTGTGTCCAAATACAGCCTCACAAAGCCGCTATCAACACTTCAAGTCTTGTTACTTTATGTTTCATGGTTTGATAGACTATTTCAATTATGCACAAAGATATACAATATGGAACAGAAATTATCATTTTTAATAGTATGAAAGTAGCAAAGTTTTTGCAGATTTATTTTTCTGAAATTATTGTTGGAATAACATAGGTCATGTGGATCGGGAATAGTTGAGGGCAATTTGAGATGTTTAGTTCAACATATCCCTTCTAAAGACCAGAGATAACAAACTATGTTTATAGAGCAGGTTTGTCTGTGGAGTCCTCCCTTCAGAGGTTTGTTCAGGCCTTGCAGTGTAGACCCCAACCCATAATCCTCCTGCAGACACACCTGTAGAGGAGAGTATAAAGACCCTGGACTGAACTGAGTCAAACATCAAGCTTCAAGGAGTCTCTCCACAGCAGCTCTCCACAGAAGCTCCACAGCCTCCAGACCCACCCTGAAGATGACTCCCTCTGCCAGCCTGCTGCTGCTGCTCCTGCTCGGCCTCTCTCAGGCACTTCCTCTCCAGGAGGAAGGAGGTGAAGAAGAAGAAGAAGTCCCAGACACCGTGGACATCAGCACCAGGATTCTGATGTCCAACAACGCCACTGATGAGATCCTGCTGGAAGGAGACCTGCTGGCTCCCACAACCAGAAACGCCATGACGTGCTGGAACCAGCAGTGCCTGTGGAGGAAAGCCTCCAACGGCTTGGTGATAATCCCCTACACCGTGACCAGTCAGTTCACCAGATGGGAGGTACAGAAGATCCAATACGCCATGAATTCCTTCCACAGCAGCACCTGCCTCCGCTTCGTCCCCCGTACAAATCAGTACGACTACATCAGCATGGAGAAAAGAGCGGGATGTTTCTCCTCTCTGGGCAGAACGGGAGGCAGACAGGTGCTCTCTCTCGGGCAGGGCTGCCTCTACCACGGCATCATCCAGCACGAGATCAACCACGCTCTGGGCTTCCAGCACGAACAGACCAGGAGCGACCGCAACTACTACGTCAGGATCAACTGGGGGAACATCAACTCAAATATGGCCTTCAACTTCTACAGGCATTCCACTAACAACCTGAACACTCCCTACGACTACTCCTCCGTCATGCACTATGGAAGAACAGCCTTCTCCATCAACGGGAGGGACTCCATCACCCCCATCCCCGACCCCAACATCCAGATCGGCCAGAGGAAGGGCATGTCTTACTGGGACATCAAGAGGATCAACCTGCTCTACAGATGCTAATAACAATGCTGATGATAAATAACAAATTCCAACTGTTTCTGTTTTCAGTAATTAACCAAGAGCTACTGTAACTAGTGGAATCAATGCTAAACATTTCAGTTTCTTTCACCACATTTTTTTCAAATGTTCAAGCAACTGAACATTTGACTCCATACATGCCCTAATAATGTGTAATAAAGGTTATGCAAAATTGCTGATTGCTTACTACTTTTGGTTATGAGCAAAAAAAAAAAGGCACACATTACACACACACAAACATGTGTTCACTGAGCAATTGGATTGCTTTCTATGTAATTGCAATAGGAATCTCCTCTACTTTGATTTATTCAGGGACGGACATAAAAGACAATTGTCCAAGCATTATCACAGACAATCCACACCACAGAAATGAACTCAGGATGACAATAAACATCTATTTTATATGCTATATTAAAAAAATATCTAAAAATACCAAGAGCCATTTAAATTATTCTTAGAAGATATATAAAAGCTGCAGTAAATGATTCTGAATACAATACAGTATACTGAACCAGCTCAGAGATACTGTATAATAAACAGCTAATTGATTCTCAGTTGAATGTCCAATCAACGTAGGAGCAGGACCCTCTGTTAATGTAGCATACCAAGGATACATTAACAGATTAACAGGACCCTCTAATAAACTCTGTTCTATAATGACTTCATACTCTAGATATTTTTTTATGTTTATTTTATTAAATACTGCCTATAAATTGATTATTTAATTTGGGTAAAGCAAAGCTACTGTCTCTGTTGTCTGTTGTTGTACAGTATGACCTGCTGGATTTGTTAACCATGCTAGCACTGTCGGTCAAGGGATGAAAATGTCGGTCCATCAGTCTTGACTGAAATACGTCAACAGCAATTGGATGAATTGCCATTAAATTTAGTACAAACATTTGTGGAACCTGGAAGATTAATCCTCCTGACTTTTGTGGTTCCTTTCTCCAAAAGATACCATGAGGTCTACATTAACGGTTTTGAGTTGAATATATATAACGACAATTGGTACTTACAATCATGTATCCCTCAGGATTAAATGTAATAACTCTCTTCTGACTTTTTATTTGAAGCCCGGTTTCCAAAAAGTTGGGACGTTGTCTAATTTGTAAACAAAACAGAATCATTTGCTGCACCTTTATGTAAATATACATTCTGAATTTTGTATTTGGGGCAGCTGTTGCTCAGTTTGTAGAATGGGTTGCCCCCCAACCGAAGGGTTGGTGGTTCGATCCCTGACCGTCGCAGCCTACATGTCGAAGTATCCTTGAGCAAGATACTGAACCCCAAATTGCTCCTGATGCTGCGTTCATCGGTGTGAGAATGAATTCCTAATGGTGGCAGGTGGGAACGTTTAGGGTAGCCTCTGCCACCAGTATGAATGTGTGTGTCAACGGGTGAATGAGCGCACTCCGTAGTGTAAAGCGATTTGAGTGATCGCAAAGCGACTACAAAAGCGATATATAAGTGCAGGTCCATTTACCATTATTTGCTGCACTCTTTTTTTTATTCCTGTTTCATACATTGTTCCAGTTTCTTTGGAATCGTGTTGAAGCACCACCATCAGGCCTAAGTTTTGATTTGTCAAATACTTTGATTTATGACCAAATACCTCCAAAATAAATTACATTCAGATACTGCTCAAATCTGTTCAGAGCACATTATCAATTCCTATCCAAATAATGTTCTTGTATCTGTTTATATGCTTACTTTTTAGTTATGCAAGTAAAAAAGTGTATGAAATAAATAACACAAAGTTTTAAAAGGAAATATGCATGAGAATTAAACATATTTTTTTTTACAAGAATAGTCTCACTCTTTAAATTGTAAACCCAAGCTTGGTGTACTGAACTTTTCAGTGATTACCAAGGCTAGAGGGGTTGTGTTGTTGGTTGGTCTTCTTGTTTGCTCAAGGCTTTAATGTCTAAGCAGTTACTGAATGGTTTGCCATAAGAAATCTGGCAGGCACCTGTTGTTCCAAGAGGATAAATACTAATGAATCTGGTAAATCACAGACTTTTTCCCCACCCGCAACCATGATGGTAATATCTTTGTTTTTTAACAAAATGCCTTGACAAGTGTTGAAAGGACAGTTTGGTACAGCCATTTATGTCTCTCATGATTAATTGGTTATAATTTTAGTGATTCTTTTAATTTTTTTGAACTAGCACCAACATCAGATCATAGTTTTTCTGACTGTTTTGCTTTGACAGCAATGTCTGCGCAACTGACTTAATTCCCATCTGCCTCAGCTGTCCAATGTGCTTAAAACTAATTAGCAAATGGTAGCATGCCAACACACTGAACAGAGATATTCACCATGGGAAACAATATACCTGTTAAACCTCAGAATATTAACATCATTGTTCGCATTTAGCGTAATGCACTGTTGTGTCCAAATACAGCCTCACAAAGCCGCTATCAACACTTCAAGTCTTGTTACTTTATGTTTCATGGTTTGATAGATTATTTCAATTATGCACAAAGATATACAATATGGAACAGAAATTAACATTTTTAATAGTATTAAAGTAGCAAAGTTATTGCATATTTTTTTTCTGAAATTATTGTTGGACTAACATAGGTCATGTGGATCGGGAATAGTTGAGGGCAATTTGAGATGTTTAGTTCAACATATCCCTTCTAAAGACTAGAGATAACAAACTATGTTTATAGAGCAGGTTTGTCTGTGGAGTCCTACCTTCAGAGGTTTGTTCAGGCCTTGCAGTGTAGACCCCAACCCATAATCCTCCTGCAGACACACCTGTAGAGGAGAGTATAAAGACCCTGGACTGAACTGAGTCAAACATCAAGCTTCAAGGAGTCTCTCCACAGCAGCTCTCCACAGAAGCTCCACAGCCTCCAGACCCACCCTGAAGATGACTCCCTCTGCCAGCCTGCTGCTGCTGCTCCTGCTCGGCCTCTCTCAGGCACTTCCTCTCCAGGAGGAAGGAGGTGAAGAAGAAGAAGAAGTCCCAGACACCGTGGACATCAGCACCAGGATTCTGATGTCCAACAACGCCACTGATGAGATGCTGCTGGAAGGAGACCTGCTGGCTCCCACAACCAGAAACGCCATGACGTGCTGGAACCAGCAGTGCCTGTGGAGGAAAGCCTCCAACGGCTTGGTGATAATCCCCTACACCGTGACCAGTCAGTTCACCAGATGGGAGGTACAGAAGATCCAATACGCCATGAATTCCTTCCACAGCAGCACCTGCCTCCGCTTCGTCCCCCGTACAAATCAGTACGACTACATCAGCATGGAGAAAAGAGCGGGATGTTTCTCCTCTCTGGGCAGAACGGGAGGCAGACAGGTGCTCTCTCTCGGGCAGGGCTGCCTCTACCACGGCATCATCCAGCACGAGATCAACCACGCTCTGGGCTTCCAGCACGAACAGACCAGGAGCGACCGCGACTACTACGTCAGGATCAACTGGGGGAACATCAACTCAAATATGGCCTTCAACTTCTACAGGCATTCCACCAACAACCTGAACACTCCCTACGACTACTCCTCCGTCATGCACTATGGAAGAACAGCGTTCTCCATCAACGGGAGGGACTCCATCACCCCCATCCCCGACCCCAACGTCCAGATCGGCCAGAGGAAGGGCATGTCTTACTGGGACATCAAGAGGATCAACCTGCTCTACAGATGCTAATAACAATGTTTCTGTTTTCAGTAATTAACCAAAAGCTACTGTAACCTAAAGAATAAATGGCAAAGGTTTCTATTTCTTTCCCCATATGCATCTGAATGCATGACTCCCTACATGCCTTAATTATCTGAAGTAAAGCAAATTATAAATGATTGCTGACTGGATCTTTTTCTTTATTTGTGTTTCTGCAAAAAAGTTCACATATGTAGTGCATGCTCTCTTTGTCTTATAATTCAACTGCAAAACCGGTGGGATCATCATTCAGCAGATAGTCACACAATTATTCAAACAGATTGTAAATTTAAATACATTATTCCCTAGCAGCACAAATGTGTTGTTAGCCAGCAGCTAACTGCTTGTACTGTGAAGTAAGGACACAGCACGACAAATAATAAACACCCATGTGCATGCTTACTTTATTTGCTTCGCTTTACTGCGGTTGGCATCTGGCCAAAACTCTGGTTAATAAAATGCTGTACTAGGACTGATGTTTTTGGTTGGCTTGACTTTTTTGAGAGATTGACGTCCTTTCTCTGCTCTGGCTGTTAATCGTCAAAGTGGAGAGATTGGACAACCGTTCATTTTGGGTTTAGTTGAGCGGACTCCTTCACAGAATCCTAAACAGTCTATACAGATTTGCGTTAATGTGAATTCATGTCATTTTATTAAGTTCTTAAGTAGCAGGAGCAATAATTTTGCAGCTGCGTGTCTGTAGCTAAAATCAAGACACGCAACTCAATACAATACTTCGAAAGAATGAAAAACAACTCCCCATCCAAGCTGTTTTTTAAAATGTCAGTTCAATGTAGAAACACAAACCTCTGAAATTTTTTTTTTTACAATTTTGTATAGAAATTGTAAAAACAAATTTAGTTATTTATTCTTATTTTATCCAAAGTATCTCATAATTCTTAAAATATCCACACTGGAGTCTCTATAACAAAATACATTTCCCCCTGGGGATTATTAAAGTAATTCTGATTCTGATTCTGATATATGGGACACATTTACAAGGCCTCTTAATAAACTTTTCTCTGTATTGATGTCTTATTGTAGTTTCATTTCTATGTGTTGGTTTAATTGAAAACTGGTAATAACTTGATTATTAAATTGTGCCCAAGCAACTCTTCTATCCATCTTTCTTCTTCAACTGTGAGTAAAAATAAGGTTGGTTTTAATTGTATATTAAAAAATAAAACTAAAAAAGGTAACAGCTAAATCTAAAAAGCTATTTTGGAAATGATGCATGCACTTTTGAGACCTTCCATGACTTTAGTCTTTCATTTTCCAGTTCGCCATGAGATAACAATGTCTGTTGGTGCACCACTTTGGATTGTTGTATTTGTATCTCAACAACACTGCAAAAAAAGCCAACTTGTATTTTTTGGCCTAAAACAGTGATTTAAGTTGGTAAAACTTGGCAATATAAATTATTGACGTTTAGGGCAATAATGTAAGTTAGCACAACAAAGGAAGCCAGTTGTCTGCTCAAAAACAAGTTTGTGAGTTGTTGTTACTTATATCTTTAAGTTGGGGTTCACAACAAGGGACAATAGTTCTGCTAACTCTTATTTCTTTGTTGTGAAATGCGGGAAATTGGTGAAATTCATTAGCGAAAACAAGCAGCTAACTGATGCTAGTGGCTAACTGATGCTCGCGGCTAACTGATGCTAGCGGCTAACTGATGCTAGCGGTGCTGCTTGTTTCAGCTACAAGAGTAGCCATTAGCGTATCAATGCTAACTCAAAATTGTGGTCGCAACATTAGCTGACATTTCATAGAGGCGTAATAATCTTGCCAATTCAGCACATTGCAGAAGTAAGGATTAAAAGTTATTACAATGTAAAATTATAAGTTAGTATAACTTACAGTTGAGTTGACAAAAATCTGAATTCAGAGTTGAGCAAACTCAAAAACAAAACTTAAAATATTTAGTTTAATCGTCCAACTTAAAATGTTATCGAAGTTTGTTGCCTTGAAATTTTTAGTTCACCCAACTTTTCTTTTTTTGCAGTGAACTACACTTTCTTTGATTCATTTCCATAAAATTTTGTACGGACTGCTTGGTCCTAAGCAAATTTGTGTTGTTGATTTTAGTGATACATGAGGTTACTGTAGTACCAACAGCAGGGGAGAGTGTCCCCTTGACCTTTAATATATCCCAACATCTACTTGATTGATTGGCTAAAAAGTATTTGCACATATTGTAATCATAGTTCAGAGAAGATGAATCCTACTGACTTCTGTGGTTTTGATTTAAATGTATTCATCTATTGGATGGATTGCCATTGTATTTGCAACACACTTCCATGCCCTCCTCACAATGAAGGTTATGATTTTGGCGATCCCTTCACTTTTCATCAACACCACCATAACACCAAAATTTTAATTTGCCCAATACTTTGGTTTATGACCCAAGAACTACAAAACAATTAACATTCCCATCAGCCCCGGCTCTGTACTTTGATAATAGGTAATTATCATATGTTAGCATATGCTAACACATTAAAGTATTATTGTAGAGATGGCAATCAAAAGCCAAAAGCTGAAGTTATGAGGAGCTTCTTTTTCTCTATTCTATTATAACCTGGACATCAGACAGGCTTCCACCACTGTAAAAAAAACAACAACAAAAAAACAAACAAGAGTTTTCTTGGTTCTAGTAGTGTAGGTCTGATTTCTGTGTTTTTGTGTGTAGTGTCGCCTTTGTGGCATATTATAACATTCCAGTGGCATATCAGTGATCATTAATTTTATAAGCAATTTAATTGTGCGGCCTACATATTGACAGGAAGTTTCAAAGGGACATTTACATTATTATGCAAAAATTAAGGTTATATAGGCAAAGATAATTTAACGTGAAGTTTAATTGGCTGAAGACCAAATAAAGTGTTTAGCTTAACAAATCCAACCTAGTAAAGGTGTGTGCATCCATGTAAAGACCAGAGATAACAAACTATGTTTATAGAGCAGGTTAGTCTGTGGAGTCCTCCCTTCAGAGGTTTGTTCAGGCTTTGCAGTGTAGACCCCAACCCATAATCCTCCTGCAGACACACCTGTAGAGGAGAGTATAAAGACCCTGGACTGAACTGAGTCAAACATCAAGCTTCAAGGAGTCTCTCCACAGCAGCTCTCCACAGAAGCACCACAGCCTCCAGACCCACCCTGAAGATGACTCCCTCTGCCAGCCTGCTGCTGCTGCTCCTGCTCGGCCTCTCTCAGGCACTTCCTCTCCAGGAGGAAGGAGGTGAAGAAGAAGAAGAAGTCCCAGACACCGTCGACATCAGCACCAGGATTCTGATGTCCAACAACGCCACCGATGAGATCCTGCTGGAAGGAGACCTGCTGGCTCCCACAACCAGAAACGCCATGACGTGCTGGAACCAGCAGTGCCTGTGGAGGAAAGCCTCCAACGGCTTGGTGATAATCCCCTACACCGTGACCAGTCAGTTCACCAGATGGGAGGTACAGAAGATCCAATACGCCATGAATTCCTACCACAGCATCACCTGCCTCCGCTTCGTCCCCCGTACAAATCAGTACGACTACATCAGCATCGAGAAAAAATCGGGATGTTTCTCCTCTCTGGGCAGAACGGGAGGCAGACAGGTGCTCTCTCTCGGGCAGGGCTGCCTCTACCACGGCATCATCCAGCACGAGATCAACCACGCTCTGGGCTTCCAGCACGAACAGACCAGGAGCGACCGCGACTACTACGTCAGGATCAACTGGGGGAACATCAACTCAAATATGGCCTACAACTTCTACAGGCAGAAAACCAACAACCTGAACACTCCCTACGACTACTCCTCCATCATGCACTATGGAAGAACAGCCTTCTCCATCGTTTATGGGAAGGACTCCATCACCCCCATCCCCGACCCCAACGTCCAGATCGGCCAGAGGAAGGGCATGTCTTACTGGGACATCAAGAGGATCAACCTGCTCTACAGCTGCTCATAACAATGTTTCTGTTTTCAGTAATTAACCAAAAGCTACTGTAACCTAAAGAATCAATGCCAAATGTTTCTTTTTCTTTCCCCATATTAGTTACAATGTTCCGGCACCTGAATGCATGACTCCCTACATGCCTTAATTATCTGTAATAAAGGTAGTTTAAAATCATTGCTGACTGGATCATTTCCTTTATTTGTGTTTCTGCAAAAAAAAACACATATGTATTGCATGGGACATCATGAGGGTCAACCTGCTCTACGGCTGCTAATAATAATGTATCAGATCCAAAGTGATACATACAAATAAGCTCAAAGCAAAACGTAACAAATTCACTTTTTTTCAGTTGGCAGTAAAAGGTACTATACTTTTGATTTCAGTTTCTGCTACTATATTCTTAAAATAATCTGTAATTAAGTCAGTGCAAAATAACACATTATCATCTTGTTATTTTTATGTATTTGTGTACATACACATAATACAAACATGCAAATCGAGGCTGGGACTAACAGACCCCAGGAAAACAAACCTGGCTATTGGCACTGTATCTGATAGTGTAAACTACTGTAAAGTAACAGGGACACTAACAGTCTCAGAGAGACATCTGAAGAGCTGTTCCTTTTTTTAGCTCCACAATGAAACAGGTGTTCAGATCCTATAGCTCAGTGGGGGTGTGATGTGTGTGGGTGGGGGACTGTGGGGGACTTCATCTGCTGTTTCAACGCTTGTGACAGTAGATATCAGCTTTAAGACAACATTTACAGAATGCAATTGGTCAAAAAAGTGGTTGAGTTAATGCTTTCTTTGTGTTTCCTTTGGTTCGTGTACCTTGGATGAACTGTGGGGCTGTAACATATTTTTTGAACCCTTTACACCAATGAGCGGCAGCCATTGCATGCTCATCCCATCTGTTTTCATCTTCCCCTGGTATCTCTCACCTCGACTGCCTGCCTGCCAACTATTTCTGCCATGAAGTGGGGACATTTCCTACATGCTCCACAATTCATATGGAGGACCCTCCTCCAAGACACAACTGAGGCTGAAAGCTGCCTCTAAAACTCTACTCTGTTCTGTTCAGCAAATAAATGTCTCTCACAGAAATTATCTGTACAACAGCAATTGTTTGTGGCACAGATGTACCATTCATACGAATTAAGCATGTTCAAAAGCAAAATGCACACAGTGAAAATGTTTGTTCGTTCAGTATGTACTGTACTTCTCTAATGTTTTTGCTTGTTTGTTTCTTTTGTTTTCTGTAAAATTCTCTCCTTTTTATGTTTATATATGTGTCCTCTTTTACAACATGCCTCACGTATATTGTCTTAGATTTACTCATCTATTTATCATTATAATTATTATTTATCTATCTATCTATTTATTTATTTTTACTTTATGTTAAAGTTTTTAAAAAAACAAGAAAATGTTTGTTCGTGAACTTCAGAAATGCATACCACTACATTCATCAAACAATCACATTTGTAATCAAGGAAAACTTCCCGGAGGACATCTGGTCAGGAGTCAAATACTCAAAATATTATTCTATTTTAAGAAGAAACAACAGGAGCCTTTAATGGTTGCACTGATTTTAACAAATGATGTAGGAAAAGAATCCCACTTCCATGTTCCTTGTATTGTTATTGCAGCATCTCTCGTTCTGGTAAACTAAGTAAATAAAAAGCAAATGCTAATTCCTATATTTGCATTTACATTTTACAGACTGTTCTGTAGTGCCCTCTAGAGGTCATTGGTGTTAGTGTCAGCATGGATTAAATTTTTATCTATCCATCAATGGGACCTATTGACATAGTTCAAGAGGCAGGGTGCACTTGTCGCCAGCCAGTAACAGGGCTGACACACACAGACAGTCCAATCAGTTCAGCTCAATACAACTCAATTTAATTAATCAAATTAATTGGAAATGGTGATCAATCAGTGATTCAGTGATGGAAGAAGTATCCTCGTGCCCTACTCACGTCAACATATCAATACCATAATGTAAAGAACTATACTACAAGAAAAAGCCATACATTCACAATCCTGCTTAGGTAAAAGCACATAAGTATTATTCATAAGTGCACTTCAACAATCAAGAAAAAAAAACCTGTGAGTGTAATTATAATATTGGATTATTATTGCTAATAATACATTATTTGAGCATAGATAATCAACTGTTTCACATGCTGGGAAAATAAAAAATAATAATTTAAGATCGTACAAACCTAACGGTAGGCTCATAGACTGTATATGGGTAAGCGACTTTACAGCGCACGGAGACTGCACACAAACAGCATTTTAACTAAGACAAAGCTACACTCACCTGCATCCTGACTGGATTTTAAAAAAAAAAGACCAAAGACAAAAATTACCAAAAAAGACACAAAATTGCAACAAAAAAAAGACACAAAATGACTGAAAAAAAACACTAAATTACTTTTAAAAAGACAAAAAAAATACTCAAAAAATACACAAAATTACTAAAAAAAGACACAAAATTATTAGAAAAAGACACAAAATTGCCAAAAAAGGACACAAATTACTATAAAAAGGACACAAAATTACTAAAAAAAAAAAAAAGACACAAAATTACAACAACAAAAAGAGACCCAAAGTTATTTTAAAAAAAAGACACAAAATTACCCCCAAAAAAAAAAAAAAAAAACCAAAAAAAAAAGAAGACACAAAATTATATTACATAACATTTCCACTTCTTCCGGTAACAACCACAGGGCAGATAATAAACGGTCCGATAGCAGCTGCCTTTCTTTTTGTTAACGTTGTCATAGAAACAAGTGAAACAAAGCTCCAGCTTGCGCAATAAAGGGACCTTCCACACACAACAAGTGCCATTCATATAAAACTCACATTAAACTTTCATATCAAGGTGAGGGCCACAAAATATCCGCAATTAGCCCTCGGGCCGCGAGTTTGAGACCCATGGTTTAATATCATCGTAAGCCACCTCAGTCACCTCTAAGCTCCACTTCATGTATCACCTGTTGGGAGGTAGCGGCCTCCTCTTGTCCCTGTCCTCCTCTTGTCCCTGTCCTCCTCTTGTCCCTGTCTACCGCTGGTTGTCCTGCTGCTTCTCACTTGTCCACAGTAGTTTCATAACTCGGTGAGCTGTTTATGATAGCACTGCTGCAGCTAGCAGGATTTTGGCTAGCATCACCGACGGTGAACAAAGTTATTTTGGAATAATACATGTGTTATCTAAAACATTTCCAGCATACGCCTCGATTTTTTTTTTCTTATCCTCTCTCCCTCTCTGTCTCTCTCTAACATTCCCGCTCAAACTTTTACTTTTGTAAATATTTCTATTTACATTCAGCTGAACTCGTCCTCCTGTCTTGGTTTCATTTGATTTCCCGTGTGAACCCTAATCAGACAAAAACAGGTGGGCGGCCTTGGTATTAACCGTGACGTCACCCATTGGTTTGTGGAATGCCCGTTGGAAGCCTCGAGTTCGGCTTTATACTCGTCGCCATCTTGTTTCCGATACGCGGAGCAGACCATATTTGGACTGTGGAGGAGCGAGAGGGATCTGACGACACTGACTACACGCCTCTCTACACCGGCAACCCGACTGAGAGAAGCCGCTGCTAATTCATGTTAGCATTAATTGGAGCATTAGTTTTGGCTAGCAATAACACAAAACCAAAATGTATCTTTCTTACCTCAGAAAACTGAGCAGCGACTCCTTGGAGTGTCTGTTAGTCCAACCAAACACTGAACAAGACATTTTTATCATTGTCATTAAGTGAACATACAGTGTGAAAGGTTATGAGACCAAATCGGTAAACGTCCTCTTTTCTATCTATATAACGTTATATATAACTTTATCGACACGTTGCCGTGGATACGCATTGCTCTGCTTCTCTCCTGATGACGGCTCGCCTTGTTAGTGACCTGTCAATCAAAGGTAGCCACGCCCCCAAATCATACGATTCTTTATCTTCTATTTTCTTCTAAATGGGGCCATTATTAGAACTATTGACATCAAATTGTCTTGAAGATGATTTTTTACTAGCGATTGAGACCATATTGTTGTCCTGAAAAAAAATTCTGAGGCAATAAATCAAGTGAGAAGTTTTCAAATTTTGCACTGAAATGAATGGGCAGATTTTTTTTTGCAGCCAAACTTAGCACCCCCTGTTGGAATTTTCGGTGGATTGCAGGCTTAGGGCACTTCGTGGTTGGCCTCCCTGCTCAGACACGGAGATTGCGGTCTGGGGTCTATGATCGTGCCGTTTAACAAAAAAAACAAAAAAAAACAACTAGGTCACATGGAGCGCTGCTATCAACTTCACTCCAAAGTGCAGACCTGAAACTTTCTCCCAGTTTTTGTTTGACATTCCTAGGTCATGTTAAACCAAATATATGATAGTTTTAATTTGATAGTACAGAAATATTTTAGCGTTGGTGTAGCTTTCTGTGTAATTTTGCACAGCTAACATGGAAAAAAAGTCTATAAATAAACATTTTTTTATGGGACTTTTTGTTTATAGTTTTATTATATTTAAATTTTTACCTTTTTATAGGCCTATGTCTATATTTGTATCCCATGTTTACATTTTCAAGTTCCAAAACAGTTCATTGAGCATATTTGTGGTTTTTATTGTAGTAAATATTATGATTTTTCAACTCAATATGTTGATAAAGTAGGTTAAAGTGAGAAAATTGGATATCAAATATGGGTATAATAAACATTTTTTTTTTATGTGGTACATGAAGGGCAAAGTCGTAGTATACAGGTGCGTCTCGATAAATTAGAATATCATGAAAAAAATCTATTTTCAGTAATCAAATGGCCCCAACCAAGTATTGAGTGCATATAGATGGACATACTTTTCAGAGGCCAACATTTCCATATTAAACATACTTTTTAAAAATTGGTCTTTTGTAATATTCAATTTTTTTGAGACACTGAATTTTAGGTCTTCATTAAATGTAAGACATCATCATTATATTTACAAGAAATTAAACAAATTAAGGCATGAAATGTTTCATTCTGTGTGTAGTGGATCTATATAATGTGTTATTTCCCCTTTTTGAATTGAATTACTGACATAAATAAACTTTTCCATGATATTCTAATTTATTGAAATGAACCAGTAGTATGTCATTCATGTCATAATAGCCTCAAATACAAAAGACCTTTTTCACAGAGGACATTTTGACATGTCAGGGACAGTACAGATGTGAATAATAAAATAAAAGATGATTGAATTTCACTCAGCTGCTTCAGTCTCGGGGTCCTGGATGTTCTGCATGTGGACTTCATGTCACTAGATGGCAGCAAAGCACCTATTAATTGTGGGTGCATTCCCATACCTATACTACTGTACTTTTTATTATACCAGAAAAATATTTATTATGCCAACACATAGTGTGTCAAACGAAGTATGCTGAAATTAAGCAGCTGTCTGACTGCATCTAGTTGTATTTGCATGCTTTTCTGGCTATTCTGTCCTACAATCAAACGTGCCATTCATGCAAAGTACCTACATTGATTTAATTGTAAAAAAAAAAAAAAAAAAAAAATGTCTTCTCCTTTGCCTATTATGACCTCCTTCTTTGGAAAAGTCTCCTTACTAAATCATTAAAGTTTCATGTTGTCATATCCTGTTCCAGAGATGACAGGAGGTTGCTGGCTCAACCCTCCTTGGAAAGGAAATGAGAGACTCATCCCTCTCATCCCTCAACATATGAATAGCACTATATTATATTGTATATTACATAATATATGCACAGTGCCTTCTACAGGTACAGCTGACTGGTTTTACCGAGCAGCCAGCAGATATTCCTCTGCAAACCATATCTGGAGATGTGAATGTTCAACACACAGAGTCAGGTTTTTGTCTATAATGGAAGGTTTGAGCAGGATGAATATCTTGCTGAAGGAAACCCAAATAGTTGAACGCATTAATTCACATCTAGAATTTCAGTTAACAATACATTCCCCCTGACCTTTAGTATGCCTCCCTCCATCTAAATGTCCACATCTCCACATCTGAAGGGGACAAAAAACTGCCCCAGAAAACCAATTTCACCTCTTCACTCTTCTGTGTTTTCTACGATGACATTTTGTATTATCATGGTGGGGCATCTCCTTACTGAGGCGCTTTCAAAGCTCCCTTTGATCCACCACAGCCCTTTCATCTGTGCACAGAAATGAAATGATGATAAGGAAAATTCAAGGTGCAGAACTCACCCGCAGCCATATTGCATGTAACTCCTGCCCGGTGGAATGTACATTTACTTACTTTAGTACTGTACTTTATTGCAAATATTGTACTTTTTACTCCACTACATTAAGCTGCAAGCTTAAGTTACTTTTCAGGTCAAGATTTAACATTAAGAATTTTAAAATGATTCTGCATTTTTACAAAATATACCACATAACAGCAACATCACATAAAAATGCTACTAACATAAATGCATCAGTAATAATAATCCAATTATATATTTTGAATTTATATAACAATCTGAGTGGGGGCATTCTTCATAACGACTATTTTTTACTTTTGATGCTGATACTTTTGTACTTTTACTTGAGTAAGGTTTTAAATGAAGGGCTTTTCATTGTAGTGGAGTAATTTCTCAGTGTGATATTACTACTTTACTAAAGTAAGAGATCTGAATACTTCTTCCTCCACGTTTTTGCCTACTGCAATTGCACTTTATAATGACTCCCCTTTTAGTAAGGACAGAAGAATATTTATTTAATATTTATTTAAATTTTAGCTTAGCTGCTTATACTGTATTTACCAAACTGTATTTTTGCACATGTTTTACGCACATGTATATTTGCACACATGTTTATTTATTTACACACCTGTATATTTGCACACATGTTTATTTATTTACACACCTGTATATTTGCACACTTGCTGTAACTGTTATCTATGAGTAACAGCTACTTATGCACATGGACCATCCATTCCACTTCCTATAGGCTATGTATTGTGGGCTCATGTTCTGTATAGGTGGAATATGTATGTATACATGTGTTGTGTTGTGTTGTGTTGTGTTGTGTTGTGTTGTGTTGTGTTGTGTTGTGTTGTGTGTATGTTGGCTGCTGGAACACCTAAATTTCTCTGCTGGGATGAATAAAGTATTTCTTATCTTATCTTATCCTGCCTCACCTCATTCATTACCTTCATTACCTGCATCCTCAGGAACATCTCACACACACACACACACATACACACACACACACACACACACACACACACACACACACACACACACAAACACACGCCTCGACAACTCTCACCATTTGTTATACATAAAATCCCAAACAAACCATCTACTTTGACAGCTTTCCATTGTTAAGAAACATTACAATATGGACCGAGCTTTTGAAATAAGGAACTAATGCTCCAATCCAACCAGCTGCCAAGTGCCATATGTTGCTTTTCTGCATTGGAAAACAACAAAGGATCTGAATATGTGAGGGATTCTGAGTCACCGTGCAGGCTTATATGTATGTTTCTGTTACGTGCTGTGAAAGTTCTTTCAGTGAATATTACCCATTGTTGATCAGTGTAAGCCTTAAATCATGAGTCATATTATAAACAGCATAAGTCACCGTTTTCATGTGTGGAGAAAAGCATCACATATGTCACATATCTTTGCCTAAATGAAAGGATGATCTTCCTTGGGTCATTACAGTAGCTTATCTGTAGCAAAATGCTAAGTATTAGGTACAACATATCTGTCTTAAAATCATATGGATAGTTGTTCCAGTTGAATATCTTTATATTATTCCAATTGAAACCAGAAAGGGAGATTTATACAATTAACCCTTAATAGGGCACTCTTTGAAATACTTGCAGATTCAAAATTTCAACCCTAGAAAATATTAGAGGATATTACATACTGCCAGAATGTGTTAAAAAAAACATACGGACCCGGGGGAGGGGGGTAATATTTTGAGAAAAAAATGTGCAGATTTATGATATTTAAAGTGGTGAATCTGCGAGAAAAAAAAAGCTTTTTCCCCCACTTTTTTTTTTGTAAATCTGGGACATTTTCGTGCAGATTTGCTGCTTTAAATCTCTTAAATCTGTGACTTTTTTTCTTGTAGATTTGCCACTTTAATCGAGTAAATTTGCATATTTTTTCTCAAATTATTACCTGCTCCAGTCAGTCCTCCAAACTGTCCCGGATCCCGGTCCCTTTACTGGTTTTCTTGGGTCAGAAGTGTCAGAAGTCAATATAATTATTAAGAGATTTGCAGGCAATGCATCCGTGTTTTGTTATAGATGAATAAATCAATTTATATCTCTATCTACTTTCATTTAAGTTATTCGAACTTAACACTTTTATTGTTTAAAACATAAAACGATGCCCAAAATGAACCCACTGAGCGACAACATAAGAAAATGTGAAAACCATTTGTGTGCATGCATCACCATTATCTCCAGGAGGCAGCCTTTTCTTGAAAAAGTATTAAGTTTTTGCAAGTATGAAGAAAAAAATGATAACACTGTTCCAGTAAAGTATTTATATCACTTCCCCCGCACTGAACAAAAGTTGAATAAGTCGTCTGAGTTTTAACAACAAACTCGAGATAACAAGCTCAGTCAGTTTTAAGGTATTTGTAAGATGATTTTTTATTAACTTGCTAAATTAAAAGCCAATCTTACAAATAATCACCTCGATTTGCATTGTTCCCATCATAGTGAAATTAAATAGTCAGTGAAAAACTATGAATAATACATGCTGATCATGTCTATTTGAAAACTTCATCTGATGAGGTTTGTGTGAAGTTAAAGATAAATCATTAGTCCTTCCACTGAGCTACTATGTGATGTTTTGCATTGTAGTAATGGGATGAGACAGCTTTCTGTTATTTTATGGACAATACAATAACTTTATATTAAAATTGACTGAGAACTTTGTCTTGAAGCTACTGGAAACCTGTAGTCTTTCTCTAGCTAGTGTGTACCAAACTCTGAGTCCATTAATTTTCCATATTTACTGAGCAAATGTCCAGACTTACAGGAAATTATTAAAATTTTTGATACTCATTTTAAATGAAAGCTTTCAGTTATTTCATGTTTCTGGGCTTGGTTAACCCATTATTTTAAAGTTTAGATTGCATTTGCTGTAGTTCCATTTCCCATCAATATTCTTTTTTTACATCAGACTTTGTATTTTAGTTAACAGGAACCAGTTAAAGGTTTTAACTGGGATACATGTACTAATCACTAAAAGATGGAGGGCTCAGGCCCCCTTTATCCAAAAGTAACTGTAAGCCCTTAGATTTTATCCAGGGTCTTTTTTTTTCATCCTCTACGTGTCCAAGGTTCTGTGTTTCCTGCTGAAGAAAGCACTTGACAGTTTCTGTTTTAATAAGATAGGTCATGAAATTTAGATTGGTAAAGTTGGGGCACAGAGGTTATGTCTTAAACCTCTCAGTTCCCCTCAGTCATAAGAGGGGAAAACTTCCTGATTAACCATGAAATTAATAATCCACATCCTTATTTCTTGCCTTTAAAAAAAAAAAATCCACTTGACGTCACCACAGAAGAAGCTTCACAGCAGACGCAAGACTTTAAATAAATGCAAAGTACTCTTGTGATATTACAATCACTTGAAATACTGCTTGGGGGCACCACAGTAATGAGATAACAATTGCCTTTTTGTGAGTCGAGGGATTATACAAAACACATTACCAAAGCCTTCGGTTGGCAAAAGACAAACTGGTATATTAAACAGATGGTCTTTGTAAGATCTTTTGAATTTTTTAAAATATTCAAAAATATATTCAAAAAAACTTTTGAAAATAAAGAATATCATAGATTAGCAAAAACAAGGCAACTGAAGCTGTTAGATTGCTGAAACTCTGGGCTGGAGAGGAGGGACAGAGACTGTGACATGAAGTCATACATCTTTGAAAAGGGGTATAATAAATACTTTCCTTTAAGTTTCTAAGAACAGTGGAGCATTGTAGTGTTTTTTTCATATGTTACTTAAAAGGGACTAAAAATAGTGCATTTGTGTGGATTATTTCCCGCAGCTGGTTTGGTGCTTCACTGAATATTTACCTGAGCAGTGGAATCAAGTGAAGCCTCCCCGGAGGGGCGCTTCTCTTCTGCTTCACTCACCAACATAACAAGGTGCATGCTGGTGTAGAACAGTTGTCAGGATTTTCTCTAAGGCGGGGCCGCACTGTCAGTCTTTGAAAACCCCTTGAATTGAAATAATAACCTGTATAAGACTCTGCCTTTACACACAATGGGCCTCATTCATGAAACGTGAGCAGAACGAATTTGTGTGTAAACCGTTCGCAGACGGAAATTTACGTGCATCTCCGCATTCATCAATATTTTAGTAGCTCCGATCTTTTTGTAGCTACTAACAAAATCTACACATGCTGCTGACCACACGTAGTGCTTGTGTAAATTTAAGAACGCATATAAATAATGCTCGTCACTGTTGGAAATTACAATTTTAATTCATAATGCGTTCTGTTATGTACACAATACGCAGATGCCTTTGAAACATGTGATATAAACATGGCAAACGATTAAAAATATAACATATTTAGTTAAATTAGTTGGCAATTGGCGGGATTAAGATTCAGATTAAACTCATAATTGTGAATTATCTATGTAAATTGACGCATCCTGCCTGCAGTTCTCAGAGGTATCATTAAATTAATGCCAGAGTATATCCAATTTCCATACGGCGCACAACGGCAGACAGAAGTAATGCAGGGGTTCAGCGCAGTTGCAAACATGCCAGGTGTTATCGGTGCCATAGACTGCACACACGTACGCATCAAGGCTCCATCCGGTGATGCATTTGCTTACATTAACCGGAAAAACTTTCATTCCGTGAATGTGCAACTGATCTGTGACGCAAAGTGTGTGTTGTTAAACGTTGTGGCACGGTGGCCCGGTGGGACGCATGACGCATTCATCCTGCGTAATTGCGCAGTTGGCACGCGTTTGGAGGATGGAGCTGTGAGAGACGGCTGGCTCATTGGTAAGAATATAGCCTGCATAATCACATGTGTGTGTTATATATGGACTTACCCTTCTATATCCATAGGGGATAGGGGTTACCACTGACGCCGTGGCTTATGACCCCACTGGCCAGCCCGCAGACACCACAGGAGCATACAATGAGGCGCACGCGGCTACTCGGGCCGTTGTAGAGCGCACCAACGGGGTATTTGGACTCTGAGCGTCCTCCTCCTGTGGCAGCTGTACTTTTTTTGTGTGCGCTAATGCGTTTCTTTGCGTCAAGTTTAATGTCAAACCATTTACGTTTAACCTCGGACGTAGTTCTTTGCACTACAGAAACCACATTTACTGCGTCCGTCACCTCCCTCCACGCTTTCGCTTTGCCTGTCCCTGTCACACCACTACTAACAGATGAAAATAAATTTTTTTTTTTGGACTCCACTTCTCCCAAAATAACTTCAATCTCCGCTTCGGAAAAATTATTTTTTCTTTCTCGTTCTTTTTTTCTTTGTGCCATGACTGACAGGTTGACAGGATGCCTCTACACACCTCCTTATATGGTGGTCATTAGCAATTCATGGGCGGGGTTCATGCTAATTGCTGATTATCGGGAGCGCGCTGCCACCTTACGATGGATTGGCATTCATGATCATACACACGTGTTTACGATCAGATCTGAGTTTCCCGCGGCGTTCATGAATCCGGAGTAGGTTTTTAGTAGCGTAGGCTTTTATGTGCAAATCTACGCACAAATCTACTAACGTTTCATGAATGAGGCCCAATATTTGTGTGTAGAATTTGGAGGATGCTGAAGAAGAATAATGAAAATCCCCACAGTTTTCCTTTAACATGCTGGTTACATATGAGCAAAGACACATGATGATGAAATGTTACTTACTATGTTTCTCTAACATCGCTGCATTTAATTTAGCTAAGCTGGATGAAATAAAAACAGTAATCTGACTTGACTGAATCAACATGAATTCTCACTAGACTTTACTCTGCAGTGGGCAGTTGAGTTTCTGAAAGTGTTGACATATTTGAAAAGGTCACGATAGATGACTTAAATGCCTCCTTCACATGACAAAACCAGTTAGCAGCGATTGAAGCTCCCTGCATTTGAAAAATTAAGAGAGATATCACACATTCAGCTATCTCTGCACTTTATCTGTGCCGAGGTTTGACAGAAAATTGCATTAGTCTGTATGGTAAAGTGCTTTAACTGAGAATGCCAAGTCTTTAACCCAAAAACCTCCCATTATCTGAAACTGACCTTTAAGATGCAAACAGGGGGGGAAGCTGGCTTTTTTGCTGGCACAAGTCAAACAAGGTCTCATAGGGAAAAAAGCGACTGAGAGGTAAATTAATTTGATGTTTACTCACTCAAAACAGAACTGTGGGTCCGTATAAAAATTGCATCAAAATTCCCAGTAATAACTTAGTGATGAGGCGGTGTACACTCTGAAGCAGACTGAGAAATGAGGCATTCTTCTGCTCCATTGCTGCAAAGTATAAATGCTAAATTAACTCAGAAGAAAAGGAGAAATGTAGTTTGACGTACTAAACAGTCAGCGTTTAAATTCTTTCAACAACACCTGAAAAAGACAGTAGGTGCTGTGCTGCACATACCGGTGTTCCTGGTTGCAGTGGCGGTTCTACACAGGGGCCTCCAGGGGCCCCTGCCCCTGTGAAGAAGCCCTTGGCCCCTGCTGTGGCCCCTGTGTGAAATTAATAATAAAATGATCAATTTATAACGATGAACAATGGAACAATTCTTACCTATTTTCTGTTCCAACAATATCTCATTGTACACAAAATGAACCAAGAATGTGTACATTGTATAATAGTTTATTGTGCAATAAAAGCTTTCAAAATAAAAGAAAGTGATTGTGCACAAAAATGACAAATGTCATTGTCTTAAATATCATCTTTGCCATTTTTTATGTGCTAATGTGCCCCTCTGATTAAACACTGGCCCCTCCTTGGCCCCCACAGTAAAACTGGTCTAGAACCGCCACTGCCTGGATGTTCAACAATCAGTGACTGACAAGATTTATATCCATGTGGAGATATAAACACCCATGGGGACTAACTGTGAGGTAAATATGTTCTCCACATGTATCCAGGCTAATAATATCTCAGTCAGAGACCTCATCTGACCCCCATGAATATGCAGTCGTGATTTCAACAGCTGAAAGATTCAGACCAGAGCACATGGCTGATTCAGTGCCATGAAACAGCCTGATTTAACAGCCACAATATTCCTTCCCTTCAACAGATTTAACAGAGAGCTGGAGTTGGTGGGTCAGGGGATTTTTTAGGGGGAGATAGCAGGTCACCAGATAATGCCACATAGAGGTGGAGTACATCATCTGGAAGCTCTCTCTCTCTCATAAATCTGTAATAACTATTAATTAATTAATGAACCAATCATTGTATAGTGTATTAGTGTGTAATGGTTCAGAACATTGTCACAAGTATATGCATCCCAATGCTCAATTATGTTTCATAATTTGTTGCAGCATTTTTTTGGGTGGATACCATTTGTTATTTGGGGGTTAATTTGACCTTTTTCATTATTTTTATTTTTTTTTATTTTTTTTAATAAAACAAATAAAATAAAAAGATTTGATGGCAATCAATTCTTTTCTAGAAACTTATTTTTTGTCAATGTACCCAGGAAAGCCATACATCCTCCTAAACTCTCTAAAGTCATTTTATACAGTGAGTCAGTTTAAACAATGCTCTCACAACAATGGGGGGACTAACATCATCACACATGAATATAATGTATCTCACACAGCTTTCCAGTCATACCCAATCTATGTAATTCAAAGACTGTTTAGGGACTCCAGTAGAAATTTTAAGAAACAGTAGTTTTGAAAATAACACATTTATATTGCTTGTTTTTTGCCTCAAACAAGATGGGATTAGCATAAACTGGGCATGTCTGAAAAGGGAAGACTCTCATATCCATAGAACCATTTTCCATTCAGAAATATTGAGATCAGAGGTCCCCTTTGAAAATGGCCATGTCAGTTTTTCCCCTAAGTTCAGAGTATTATTTAGCCGCCTTTCTAACAAGATATGACAACACAGATGCTAAGGAGTTAAAAGTCTATAAGGAAAGCACAACCTACACAGAGCTACTGGTATCCTATAGTGGATGTATATGCTCTACATATCCAGTACATCTGTGTACTTTTCATGTCAGGACATTGGATTAGCATCTGCTATGAGGCAAACATAAAAATCTGTAGGTTTCTTGGCTTCAGCAGCTGTCTTTTAGTGGGCTACAGGTATGTGCATCTGCTCTGTGAGCGTCATGACTGGGATACATGTTGAAAGGAGGCTCGTGTGATGACGTGCTCATCGGACAATGTGTTCCCCTCTCACCAGAGGAGACATAATAGGAGTGGACAGGCCTGGAAAGGATCAGTGAGCAGTAAATGAGCTGGCCTTCTCCAACTGAGGAGTGATGAGAAAACAATGTGGGCCAAGACCAAAACAATGCAACCATAACGGTCATCGGATAACATATCTTTTCAGTTGGGAATGAAAATAGGATAAGATTGAAAACTGCTCCAGCATCAGTGATGTGGATACAGGTGACCACCCAGATAAAAACAGCAGTATTGTCACACAGCTGTGAGTTGTGTTTGATTATTTAATTCAGCCAATAGAAATTCAGCCATGTGGTTAGTCAGGAGAGTATCATCAATGTCCTTGCCCAGATGTGCTGACTAGGGACGGAGACACAGCTTCAGGGTCTCAGAGGACTCAGTCGGACTGGCTACAAGATGACAAACATCAGCGATAAAATGTTCTGGTCCCTAAGAGACTCTGAAAGAGACTTGGACCATCCAGTTCAACACAGCAGCCACAAGAAAACTCAGTAACACCAAAAACAACATGTCCACTATAATGTCTATCATTATAATTAGGTTTATACTAAAGTACAGTGTATAATGACTTATGATCTGCTATAAGAAATATTGAATAAATAAAAGGAATAGTTTGAGATTTTTCACTTATTCGCTTTCTTGCCAAGAGTTACATGAGATTATTGATACCACTTTCATGTTATTGATATCCTGCATATTCACTGCAAAAAAGCCAACTTGTATTTTTTGGCCTAAAACAGTGATTTAATTTGGTAAAACTTGGAAATATAAATGACTGACATTTAGGGCAATAATGTGAGTTAGCACAACAAAGGAAGCCAGTTGTCTGCTAAAAAACAAGGTGGTGAGTTGTTGTTACTTATATCTTTAAGTTGGGGTTCAAAACAAGGGACAATAGTTCTGCTAACTCTTATTTCTTTGTTGTGAAATTTGGTCATTAGCGAAAGCTAGCGGCTAACTGATGCTAGCAGCTAACTTATGCTAGTGGCTAACTGATGCTAGCGGCGCTGCTTGTTACAGCTACAAGAGTAGCCATTAGCGTATTAATGCTAACTCAAAATTGTGGTCGCAACATTAGATGATATTCATAGCGGCTTTACAATCGTGCCAGAGAAATTCAGAGTTGAGCAAACTCAAAAACAAAACTTAAATATTTAGTTTAATTGTCCAACTTAAAATTTTATCGAAGTTTGTTGCCTTGAAATTTTGAATTCACCCAACTTTTCTTTTTTTGCAGTGTTGTCATGCTTCTGTTCTTATAACATTATCCATCTGATGGATGCTTTATCCAAACTCTTCTCCCTGGCTCTATTAGCTTTATCCACTGAGTTATATAAGGCCTGGCTTGAAGGATTTAACTGATATCTGTGCAGAGGTTTGGTCAGCTCTGGTTCTTTGTCACTGACACTTCATCGTCTGTCCCTCGAGAAAGACAAAACACCAAAGCATTCTGAGATCTGTGAACTATCCCTGCCATCTGAAAGCAGGGAAGAAAAGAAACAAACAGATTCACTATCCTTTTTTCAGGGCATCAGAGGGGATTTATGGTCAATTTATCCCACACATGCTGATCAGAAGTCAAGTCTGACTGGAGATGGTAGTTTTCCCAAGCGGTAACTTCCTTGCCTGAAATGTGAGGAATGCCTATTCCTGTTGACCAGCATGGGGCTCCAAGCCACTGTTGCAAAAACAATATGAAAATTACCCTACTTCTGATTTGGTTTCATAACGTTAATAAACATTATGAGTTTATGGTCTCAGCCACAAGTGTTAGGTCTTCTTCAATACAGCATGATGTTCATTTTGTAAATCAAACTGGTGCTTATGTGAGAATCATGTTCTTTGATTTTTCAAGCGCATTCAACACCATCCAACCCAAGATACTTAAAAACAAGCTCACAGAGATGGGAGTGGATCTTTCCTTCATCTCCTGGATCACAGATTACCTGACAGGAAGACAGTTTGTCAGGTTGGGGAACTGTGTTTCTGGGACATTAATGAGCAGCACAGGGGCTCCACAAGGCACTGTACTGGCTCCACTCCTGTTCACACTGTACACAGCGGACTTCAAATACAACTTCAACGTCCTACCACATCCAGAAGTACTCAGACGACACTGCTATTGTGGTGTGTATCAGGAATGGACAGGAATCTGAATATAGGGATCTGATAAAAGCCTTCAGTGACTGGAGTCACAAGAACTATCTCCTACTGAACGCCTCAAAGACTAAGGAAATGATCATAGATTTCTGCAGGTTCAAGCCCCCTCTTCAGCCAGTGAATACCTGTGGGGTGGACATGGAGGTGGTACCAAGTTATAAGTATCTAGGTGTATACCTGGATAATAAGTCGGACTGGTCCCTAAACACAGACGCTCCCTATAAAAATGGGCAGAGCCGCCTCTTTTTCTTAAGGAAGCTCAGTTCTCTGGACATCTGTAGTAAGATGCTGCAGATGTTTCAGTCTGTGGTGGTAGTGTGTTGAACAAAAAAACAGCAGTGGACGGCTCCTCTCTCTCCGTTGCAGGACGGAGAGATACAAAAGATCCTTCGCTCCTACAGCCTTCAGGCTGTCTCATTCTGACAGAGATTCTACCAGACTAACTGAATTTGCCCTCGGGGATAAATAAAGTAATTTTTTTTTTTTACTAGTGTTTATTTGATGTACAGGTGAAATGAACACCTGCATTTTAATTGTTTACATAATCCAGTCAATGGAATCAAATATGATGTGTCGGCACCACTAGCAGAAGCAGCCTATACCTTTAAATATACCTTTATACCCAGCAGCTGATGGCAGATATTTCTTTAGTGTTGCATACTGTAAAGAAAAACTCATTCCCACATCATTGCTTGTATTAAATAAACATAAACCACATGGGCAGTAACATGCATAACTTCTAAAGCCCTTTCACACAAGACATTTATATGTCATAGTATAAAAGCACAAAAAAGGAGGTGCTTCATTTTCAGGGTCCTGATTTCATGCATGCTGTCACACAGAATGGAGCTCTCATTAATATATCAGTAAAACTGAGCTTTTCCCGCCAGTGTGTTTATTTACTATGAAAATGGACTGATAATGCATCTCTAAAACGTCTAGTCTTGTTTGGAGGAGCTGCAAACGAAAGCTTTCAAGCTAAATAACATCAACAGTCATTTCAAGCTTCCTAATAGACACAGCTTGTAACCACATGCACCACACGGACAGCACTGTTATGTAACCTGACAATCAAAGTCTTCATCTAGACCTGAAGCTTTTTTTTTCAGATCTCGGTGAATGCAGATTGCATGTGGCGGACTCTTCTTAAAATAGGAGCCACTTACACAAACATGTTTGCTTTGTTCATAAAGATCTTATATAAGCCTTTAAGTAAGATGGACAGCCTCAAGCACATGTAGACACAAAAACACATTTAGGTGATGGATATTTGATGTTTTCAGACTTATTCTACACATGCACATTCAATGTGACTGTGAAATAAACATGTCCAGTATAACCTTAAAAAAAAGGTGAAATGGTTCAGATCCATTTACAGTGTCATGGGTCTACTGTTTCTCTTGGCATATTGTGCTCTCGGCACTGGAATGGCAAGGTTGTCCTCCTTCTCCTTGAGTGAACACAGTCAGAGACCTTCCATCAGAGGTCTTTGTCTCAGCCTGTCCACAGTTTCTGTCTTTTTCACCATTAACCTTCTGTCTTTTAGAGGGCAAAGCAGCAGCAGTACTTTTTGTTATTGTCGTGTTAGTTTCCAAGTCTGACATCACTGTGGCTTTGCGGTAGCAGCTCCTCAGCCCCTTGCGGAAGCGAATGGTGAACAGGCCGTAGATGATGGGGTCTAGGCAGGCGTTAAAAAGGCCAAAGATGAACAGGATGTGGGTGAGCGAGTGGGAGACTTTTCCCTCCAGGTCGTCTGGGAAGAACCAGTACCACAAACCCAACAGGTAGTACGGAGTCCAGCAGACTGTGAAGCTTATCACTATGACGATGCTCATTTTCAGAGTCCTCATTCTAGCTTTGGGGATGTTGTTCGTTGAGCAGCGGAGATCTAGCTCATTCGAGTGCACTGAAGGAAAGAAAGAGGTTCAGGTTTTAATAGACAGATGGAATTTGAACAAACAATGTACAACTGTGATTCCAAAAAACGTTGGATGCTTTATGCATACATAAGTAAATAGTGTGATTGTATGCTCATCACATACAGGGGGCTGCAAAAGTAGGTATACAGTGATGATTACTCCAGTATTACCGGTATTATAATAGTGGTGCTTGGATGTGTGAATGCCGGGGCAAACAGTTTGAACATTTGAGGTATTAATATGTTAATAATAATAATGAATATGTATTGATATATTTGTATAATCAATAAAATATGTTTTGTGTGCATGTTTTATTTTCATTACTGTATACCTACTTTTGAACCTGGTCTCACAGAAATCCGTGAAATAGCCACGGATTTCGCTTAACTAAAAAAATCCGTGGAATAGCCATGGAATCGCTCAAATTTCCATGAAACTGACACGGATTTCGCTACAATGCAAGTTAATGACAGTCATATCCCGTGGCTATTCAATGGATATTTTTCCTATTGGTTTGTTCCAAGTCACGTGACTTTCAAGGTTCCGGCGGTCAGAACAAAAAACATGGCGGACAGTTCTCTCATTTTTAGTGAAAAAATTTATATTTTGACTTTGTTTCTGCATAAAAATGGATTTTGATCACATTTCTAGCGAGAAATATATGTTTTAAATTTTAAATATTCACTCAGTGAATGTACATAATCACTTTGTGGTGAAGATCTCGCCAGAAAAATATGACTGTCATTAACTTGCATTGTAGCGAAATCCGTGTCAGTTTCACGGAAATTTGAGCGATTCCGTGGCTATTCCACGGATTTTGAGCTAAGCGAAATCCGTGGCTATTTCACGGATTTCTGTGAGACCATGTTGCTACTTTTGCAGCCCCCTGTATATTCAGTAGGCTACATAAAAGTGTACAAAAATAATATATTTAATTAAACTGATAAAACGTATACCGTATTGTAAATACACACTCGTTCTGAATGTGATGGCTGCAACACGTTCCAAAAAAGTTGGGAGAGGTGCATGTTAACTATTGTGCTACATCATCATTTCTTTTAACAACACTCAGTAAGTGTGAAGGAACTGAGGGCAATACTTGTGGAAGTTGTGAAAGAGAAATTCTTTCCCATTCTTATTTGATAAAGTACTTCTGTTGTTTGACAGTTTGGGGTATCCTTTGTCGTATTTTTGCTTTTCATAATGCCCAACACATTTCAATGGGAGACAGGTCTTTTAGAACCTGCACTCTTTTCCTGTGAAGCCATGCTGTTGTAACACATACAGAATGTGGCTTGGCATTGTCTCTGAAATAAGCAGGCACATCCGTGGAAAAGACGCTGTCTGGATGGCAGCATATGTTGCTCCAAAAAACCTGCATGTACCTTTGAGCATTAATGGTGCCTTCACAGTTGCACAACAATCCTAGTCTATTGTTGGCCCTGTCCCAATTTTTTTTTACATGTGGACATTTAAAAAAAAAAAAATCCATGAGGTTGATGAGGTGGTAATGTTGAAGGTAAAACAATAAATATGACTGTACTATCTTTAATTTAATATATGTCAAAAACATGTGTTGTACAGCATCCCAACTTCTTTGGAATAGGGGTTATAAATTAAAAAGATAAAATCTAAGTCCTTTTTCTAACCCACTCATGGATGTTCTGCCCAAGAAAACACCAGGCTCAGATGTGAACTTACAGTTCTTTTTTGTCATCCGTTTGGAGATCTGGATGAGGATCCTGGTGTAGCAGATAATCATTATGACCAGCGGCAGCAGGAAGAGGCAGGAGAACGTGAACATGTTGTAGGCTGTTTCCTGCCAGTGAGTATCAAAGCTCCCCCTAGTGGTGCACTGAGTAAAGTTTGCTGGATAAGTGATGGTCACATTATGGAAAATGAACATCTGTGGAATCAAAAATTAAAAAGTATTACAGATAGTATTTTGCTGGCAGCAGTTGTCATAAAGTATTTTCATTGGCTTGTCTGTTTGGCAGAGGTGAGATAGAAAGATAAAAGTGTTATGCAATAAAGAGACGACCAAATGATGTATATTTGTTGGCCAACAGGAAGTAGCATGGCCTACAGGATCTTTGCATTGGATTTTGGATCATTACAGAAAATAAGATATGTGGCAAACAAATGTTGCTGAGCCTGAGGTGTTGTGTTCAGCAAGAATCTTTACAAATGTACACCACTTTAATGATGTTTGAAGCGTTAATGTAATAAAATAAAAATAAAAATTTAAAAACAGAGAAAGAAGAAATACTTGACTTGAATGTCACTACCATTTTGCTTCAGATGGCCTCCAACAAGATAAGCAGTGGTTTTGACCAGCTAGCGAATCCGTAGCCTAATAAATTGTTAATTAACCTCATCTACAATCTACATGAGTTTACAAGAGCACTGAAAAACATGACCAGAGGCTGTAGGGCGGACTAGTGAGAGAGTTCCCGTCCATGTCCGGCTTGATGCTGCTTAATGTCCCCAACAAACCCTGTAGTCTCATTTAGCCACTTAATTTAAGGACACTTAAAAGCATCAAAATTAACAAGTGGGGTACTTACTAACGTATTTATGTCGTACAACAATAAGCAATCTCTTCTGCTTGTGTTAACCACAGACCTTATTTCAGTCATCTACCAAAAACCCATTCAAAATCCTCATTGAGTGTGAGAGGATAGACCCGAGGGTGCTAACATGCTAACTTACTTCTGGGTGTAAGAACTTATTCCTGTGGCGCCCTATAGCAGTGAATCAGTGGTCCAACCAAGTAGCCCAGAATCCCTAGGAATTACTTGCATGTAGGTGACATCACTCGAAATGTCAGTGTTCAATTGAAATTAGTCATGTGTCTGCTTAAATTTTATGCATAGAGCAACTGCATATAAGTTCCCTTTTAAACAACCTTGAACACTTAAAAGTCATGCAGCTAATACAGGAAGATAGAACAGTTAGCTTAAATTACATTACTGTCTTTAATTTAGTGCTCATCACAAGGTTCAAAGCCTTATGTACGTCGGGCAGGTGAACATTAGAGCACTGATGGTTCTTCATTAGATTGCTAAGTGGCAAACAGCAACACGCTTACGGGTACACTATTCCAGAGATGTCATATTAAACTATCAACAATAAACAAACTTTAGCTAATGTTAGCTTTCATGTAGCTTTCATGTAGCTCATTATAATTGATGGTGATTCCTTCGCTTCTCCACCACTGATGCCGCAAATATGGGCACTGATATTAATATTTTTATATTAATCTTATCATATATTTGCTATTATTATCAAGTGTCTTTAATTTCTATCAAGTGTGTTTAAACATGCCATTCGATCCCTCTTTTCACAGGTATAAAACACACTTTTTATGTGTTGATATTGTATGAATTATTGATTTAACACATTTAAAATAGTTCCCATTGGGTGTTATCAAGTGCAATATTATATAACATGCATTGAATAGTGCCACACTTCATGTTTTTTCCACACAACATGATCAACAGTGCTACATGATAGCCTGCCATATGTCTCAGCTATACCGCCAGGATTAGGGATTCCCATTCTTGTGTAACTAAACGATATAGCCTCTAATCCCTAACAACTGAGACCCTTTGGGTCCCCTAAATCATGCAGATTTTCTTGTAAAAAGGCGTCTATGAATTCTGCATTTAGAGAATAATGAACCGTGTATGAGAATGTATTTCTGAACCTATACAGCCAGATTTAAATTTCCTCTAACATGTGTGTTTGCCTACAGTTTAATACCTCCATGAGATAATGCATGCAGCTCCAATAATCTGTTGCCAGAGATAAAGACCTATAGCCTGCCCACTGTGATACTGTATAAAGCATGGAAAACCACTACAGAAAGATGGGTTCACAACCTATCCAATGCTTGCTTCAGAATGGCCAGTCTGTTCTTAGCTGAACCCAACAAATTGCTCATCTTCACAAGTCTGTTTCTTGCACATCTGCAGATTGCACTTTTTACCTATACTAGGTAGTAACTCTCCATTTAGGGGTATCAGCTCTGCAACGAACATGTGTCAGTGAATTTAGATATGCGTATGGCGTTTCTTTGAACTGTGTTTTATTAGATATTTATTGGGTCTTATTATGTTACCTTGTCTTGTATCCTTGTGTACCTTGTCTTGTGTGTCCTGCTGCAAAACAAATCTCCCTTCAAGGGACGAATAAAGTGATTCTGATTCTGATTCTGATTCTGAACAAGCCATAATCACCTTACAGTGTTGCCCGGCCTTACCTGAGGGATTGAGAACAGGATGCTCATAGCCCACGCCACCATCAGCATGACCCTGTTCCTTTTTCGCGCCATGCTGATGCCCAATGGGTTGAGGATAGCCGACTGTCTGTCCAGACTAATCACCACTGTTACAAAGGCACAGGAGTACATGGCCTGCAGCTTGAGAAACATCAAGAACCTGCAGGCCAAGTCGCCGGCCAGCCACTGAACCGTGATGTTCCACACCGCGTCCACAGGCATCACGATGAAGGTAACCAAGAGATCAGCAGCAGTCAGGTTAATTATCAACACTCGGACATGGGATTTGCGCTTGTGGCCGTTGACTGCCCACAGCACAGCGAGATTGCAGAAAGTGGAAATGCCACACAAGATGAAGGTAACGATCACTCTGACTTTGGCTGCTGTAGAAAAGGTGGGCAGCTGCGGCGCCCTGTCTACTGACGTCCAGTTACAGTGAGGCTTCAGCCAGTCACAGCTGGCATTGAGGTCAAATCCTGAGCCCTGCTGATACATGATGACTCCTGAATCACAGCAGGAGGAGGCGTTCATTTTCTGACCCTCACCAAGGAATCAGCATTTTGTCCAGCTACATGGAGGCTGGAGATAAGGCAGAAACAAATACACGATGATCCCTTTGCACAAAGTTGGTTCACAAATATTTATCTGCATCAATTTGCATAAGACGACTTAAATAATAGTTCTGTGAGTAAAACAGTGGCTGACGGGAGGGGGGGCAGTCTGCTGTGCTGGGTATAGGCTATATATCTCTGACACTCACTGTTGTGGAAAGATGATGTGGTTGTTATGCAGCAAACCAATCAAGTCAATTACACTCTCTTATCTAACAACAACAAAAAAATGTTTGGTTTTCATAATACAAACTTTTCCATTTAGCAACATTGTAAATGTATTAACAATGTATTACATTGTCAACCAATTCAGAAATGAACACTAAGACAAAGAGAAAAAAACACCAGTTCTAAGTCACCCACGCATTGATTTTTTTGTTTGGTTGTTGTTGTTTTTTGCATTATATATAAAAAGTTTTAATATCGGGGCATATCAGACAACATATATGCTGATACCGAAAAATACCACAATAGGTCGTCATCAGCTAATAAATTCGCTAAATCGGTCAGGCTCTATGTATGTGTATATTTTCTCTTTTTTGAATGGTCAAAACCGCAGAAATATATGTTTATTGATACATAAAAAATATTGCTACACTCGCATTTATTTTTTTTCCAGCCAACGAATTGAAATATGTTTTAATTTGGACTATATTTGATTTGTGCCTTTGATATCAAGAATCCTTAAACACAATAGTGCCAACAGTGATAACAAAAGGTTGCAAATATTACGTTTTCCACTATTACTGCATGCCAATTATTTTCGTTTTCGTATGGAATTAGCGCACAAAGTCTATGTTCGGTAATAGATAAATACAAGAAAAAGCCAGAAGAACTCACATGGATGTCCGTGCTGTCGTGCAGAGATGTATTCCTAACATCAGATATGATAAAAAATAATAATAATAAATAAAAAACAAGTTGAAATCCTCTTTATGACAGACCCAGACCCTGCCGCAGCTCCATCTCCCTGCTGGACTCCTCCTGATGAACACAGAACTCAGTTTGTGAGGAGTCTCTAGTCTTCCCTCTCAGTTTTCCCTTCAGGAGTTTTTTACGTGCAGTTGGTTCTCCCTCTGAGCGCGTCCGCCGCTCTGCGGGCGCGGTCACGAGCGTCTCTGCATCCCAGGAGCGTCAGTTCAATGAGCCCTGTCTGAGCCCCGGCAAAGTTTCTAATTTTAACCCTGCCGGAGTAAATGTAATGAGACACTACAGCCCCTATGAGCATCACAATCTACACCCAACAGAATCTACTCTTATTAACTGCAATAATTATGGGTAACGCTTTATATTAAGGTCCTTGTAATAACCATTAATTAACAAGTAATAAGGCCCTTGTACGTCCTTACAAGATGCTTATTAACATTATTGTGTGTTTATAAGCTTATATAAGTGTTAATAATGACATTACAAACACCCATGACCCACCCATTATGTCTTTGCCATGCCTTTATTAATCTTATTTTGTTTGCTTATTGATATTAAAATATACTTTATTGCTCATCTATTATAAATTAACTATGCTTTTTGCAACTACCGGATCTAAAGCGAGAACAATGCCTTACTACTTGTTAATTAATGATTATTAAGGACCTTATTATAAAGCGTTACCTAATTATGTTTGGCAAGATCATGTGATGATAGATGCAAAGGACTGGACAAAATTATAGGAACATCTATAGAAAATAAAATAGTTTTTTGTTGGTACGATAGTTGGTTTGTTTGATGAGAAAGCATTGCCACATGTTTCTTATTTTGTCCACACCCTTATTATTCATCAAGTGATAAATTCCATCAGAAATATTTTCTTGTTTGATACACAAAGTTCTTGTTTTCTTTTTTCAAAGCAGGAGGAAAACCTTTAGCTCTTCCAGTACTTCAGCTCTACTGCAACAGCAGCAGCACTCACACGGCGAATAAAGAAAGGAATGGTGAAAGAAAGTAGTCTTCAGCCCGCTGAGATTGCCATCTGCTGTGAGGTTCAACATAAGTCAGTGTTGTTTATTTTTCCTGCACAGGCCATTCTGATACAGTAGACTACCTGCAGCACAGTTTGCACTATGAAGTGTAGAGAAAGCATCAAAGCTTTGTTGAGTGTTTGTTGTGTATGCCAATTTATTTATTTTAATGTCAAGCCTATGTTTTCTGCACATCTACAACTTGGAGCATTTGGGGTAGCTTATTATTATTATTATTATTATTATTATTTAGAGCAACTCACAATAAATCAATGTATAAATATAGAGTTTGCATGTTCTCCCCGTGTCAGCGTGGGTTTTCACCAGGTACTCCGGCATCCTCCCACAGTCCAAAAACATGCATTTAGGTTTAATTGGTGACTCTACATTGTCCGTAGGAATGAATGAGAGCGTAATTGTCTGTCTCAACGTGTCAGTCCTGTGATAGTCTGGCGATCTGTCCAGGGTGCCCCGCCTCTCGCCCAATGTCAGCTGGGATCGGCTCCAGCGTCACGAGTGCAGATAACTGGTTAAGGATAATGAGTGAATGAAAAGATGATTAAATAAAACAATAGTTTCCTCTCCTTTCCACACATAATATTGAGCCGACCAGATGGTTTTATTTGCCCAGAGTTTGAGTCAGGATAAATATCACACGTCATTCTTCTCAATGCATTTTATAATTTAGTTGAATCATAGACTGTATAACAATAAGTGACATCACCTGTTGGTTTATAGCACCAATGCATGCGAAAAATGGATTGGGAGCCACTGTGCATACCTAACAGATTACATTTCTTTTGCCAACACTGAAGTCGCCCCCTGGTGCCCATGAGATAGAACGCAGATTTAATGCATTCCCACATCGATCTCACTTTTCAGGCCCAGAGGTTGCCACTTGGGAAAAATGAGTGCCCAGCAATGGATCACATGACTACTAGTAAGTAAAATGTGTTGTTTGAAGTGATGGACCCACAGAGAATAGCAGTCCAACTGTGCAGTGTCCCTCAGTTTTGTGAAGCTTTTTAGCATCTATCAGCTCATTGTTTGGGTTGTCCAGCCCGCAGCTGAACTGTTTTGGTTCACTCTCACCATTCTCATTGGTTCTAGAGACATCTAGCAGCTGTTTCAGCAAATAAATCTATCAAAAATAAAGGCACGCCACCTGCACAGCCCCAAACAGACAAATTCTTTAGAATATGGTAATATGTCAGTGTTGTGTTTACAATTTTTCTGCTGCCCCCAAGTGGCCAAACAAAAGTTAATGCAGCTTTAAACAAACATAGACTTGATGATAAAAGATGACACTCTTTTACAGGTAATTTCTGTGCTGACAGTTTCAGCAGCACTGCAAAAAAAAAGAAAAGTTTGGTGAACTCAAAATTTCAAGGCAACAAACTTTGATACAATTTTAAGTTGGACAACTAAACTAAATATTGTAAGTTTTGTTTTTGAGTTTGCTCAATTCTGGCACGATTGTAACGCCGCTATGAAATGTCAGCTAATGTTGTGACCACAATTTTGAGTTAGCATTGATACGCTAATGGCTACTCTTGTAGCTGTAACAAGCAGCGCCGCTAGCATCAGTTAGCCGCTAGCATCAGTTAGCCGCTAGCATCAGTTAGCCACTAGCATCAGTTAGCCGCTAGCTTTCGCTAATGATCGAATTTCACAACAAAGAAATAAGAGTTAGCAGAACTATTGTCCCTTATTTTGAACCCCAACTTAAAGATATAAGTAACAACAACTCACAAACTTGTTTTTGAGCAGACAACTGGCTTCCTTTGTTGTGTTAACTTACATTATTGCCCTAAATGTCAGTAATTTATATTTCCAAGTTTTACCAAATTAAATCACTGTTTTAGGCCAAAAAATTACAAGTTGGCTTTTTTGCCTTGAGGTCACAACAATGCCTGCAAGACCTTAAAGGCATCAGATCAATATTTAACATTTAACAGATTGTATTTATGGCCCAAGCAGTTGTGTGTTATATATATTATGGAGATCACACATGAGAACAGGCCACCAGTGAGTAAGTCTTGTTTCTACGCATACACTACACGCCACATTTATGCTTCTCAACACATATTAGCATAACAATAAAATCCCCCTGTAGACTTGTTTTTTCCAGCACATCAAACACCTACATTATACACTAGCTCTGATGCAACAAAAGAAGACTTATTTGTGCTTCCCATATAGATAGAGGGGTGAATATCAAAGGTGCTTAGTGGACGATTAATAACAATAATAGCACAATCAGGATTTCAGCATCAGTTTATAAAAATAAGTGCAGACTGTGTAGTTCATTTACAATCATACTTCGTACGTATTGTATTTTCCTTTCCACAACAGAGAAACAATACAGAGAAAATAGAGAATTACAGAATTTATGTTGAGACTGGATGATGAGTCATGACCTGGATTCAGACCAAGTCGGCTCTCACGTGTGCTGCTATGCTGACACCATGTTCCTGTTCTTCTACAGGATAATTGTTTTAACATGATTAGGCATCTGGTTTAAACAGAAGGATAAAGTACTGGAAAAATGTGTTAGATCACTTTAATATGAAAAAGGAATTATATATTACTTATCATTCATCCTTTATTGTGCCCAATAATTAAAAACAGTATTGATTGTTTGTATTTTTGTTGTTGTTGTATTTTCTCATTAAATCTTTGCCTTGAGGCTGTGCAGCAGATTTTCTAATGTAATGTAACGTAATTTATTTTCAAAGATTGAATAGGCAGCTAACCAGCCCTAAAGAAATTAAACTAAAATGAAATGCTGTCTTTCATGTAGGTGGAGTCAATTATTTGATATAATCTACAACTTGACGGGAAAGGTCAATTGTTAATTGTTGTTTGCCATTTTGGACAGCAGCCGCGCAGAAGAGCAAACGAACATATAAAGTTAGTATGTCACTGCCCGATCTACAGCAATTATCAGCAGCCTTGCTGTTGAGAGTGGCGGAGCAGCGGATTGATGCAGTCTGTTGCTTTATGCAGATGTCAGACTCTGGGCTACTGTCCAAACAGACGGTGACCTTCTCAGCTCCACAGACATCAGACTCATTTTCATGTTAATCCACAGTAATTGTGGTGCTTGTATTGGGGCTAAGTATTATCATCACTGATTGCTTCACTGTGATCTTGGCAAAATCCCTCCTCTCTTCCACAAACAGCACATATTACTGCACCTGCAGGCTTTAGAAGCGTTACACAAAAGGGTATTTAACCTATTAGCTTCCTGGACTCATATCAAAAAAGTCAGGACAGAAGGTGTCCAAATACCAAATGTAAAGCCTTTTCAGCCTAATTCGTGATTTTTAATATTACAAATAAATAAAAATAACTTGAAATAAAAATAACCTGAAAAAGATTATGAAATGAACAATTAATTGCCCCCCCCCCCCACTACCCACCCCATTTGTGTTTGTAATTTGATTCTGTATATGTGTGTGTATGTATGCGTGTCTTTTGGTGTTTGTTGTGGTTTGTTATGTCTGATCTACTTTACTTGTTTGTGGTTGTGTTGTGTCTATCTTATGTTGTATAGTAATAAAAATGTTAATACAAAAAATTAAAAAACCACAACAAATAAATAAAACTGATTTCACTTAATTTGGCTCTAGTTTACGGCCACTCCAGCAGCTCTGGGAGGTTGGATGAAGACACAGTGATGCTTTGAGCTAAATGTAAACACTACTATGTTGATGCTCAGCAGGTAAAAGGTTTACAATGTTCCCCATCTTATTTTAGCATCTTAGCACACAGCTAACACTTAAGAAAGCGTAAAGTTAAGGTTTTGATGTAGACAGACCAGAGATGAAATATAGGACAATGGGCCCAGATACTGTATGTCAGAAGCCGCCCACCCCACTTGTTGTTGGTCATTTTGAATCCCTTTGTGGCTGTTTTGAGTGATATTTTGGTTGTTCTGTCTTTCTTTGAACTGTTATTTCCGTTTTAGTCTATCTGAATATCTTTGTGGTTATTTTGTGTCTCCTTGTAGCCATTTTGCATTGTTTTGTAGTTGTTGTTTGTTTGTTTTTTTGTGGGCATTGTACATCTCTTTATAGCTACTTGTGTCCCAGTGACACTGGAGGAAAGGTCAGGGGATTATCAGAGTCCTTTGGATTAATTATTTTATATTATTCAGCATGCTATTTAGTTCATATCATGACTTTGGAAACAGATGTGGACAAAGTAAATCCTTAGTAAAGGTCAAAGTATCCATGATGAGTTCAGTACTAATCTGACCAGCATGTGATTTTTTTCACCTTACCACAGGGTCTAGCTTCAGTGTGTAGTCCCTACCTGTAAACGTCACAATCATTTTTGAGAAACCGTTAAATTATTCGAACAGCTACCATACTGCAGCAGCATTAGTGCAGTTTTTCCCTGAGAGCAGTGGTCATTCACCTTCATAAGTGGAGAAACCTGTCCTGATCCAAAAAATTACCATGTCAGTGACGAAGCATTTCATTATCTGTGGACAGCCGGTTTCTACACTGACGGTCACTTGAATCAAACGATTTTATCAGATAATTTAACATTCAACCTGCTGGAGAAGAGTCAACCTTGACGAGAAGCTGCAAGCTCAGCTTAAACAGATTTGCTTTAGACTGCAGTGTAATCATAATAAAGGGATGACTGGTGCGGGTGAGTCAGTGTGGATGTGAGGGGGACTGCAGTTTCTGCTGTCTTTTTCAAGGTTTGTTTTGTGCTCTTGCAAACTATCTGTCCCTATATATTCACACATCATACACAGTGGCCCATAAAGTTGGAAAAATATATATTTTTTACCTCTTTCCATGAAATTATTGTGACAATGTGATGAATTATTCACCGATAAAGTGTATATCTTCTCAAAACTTTATTAATCAATCTCTTCCAAATATATCACAATGTCAATTAAACCACAATTAACAGAGGATTGTGTCTGAAAACGAAATGATTCCAACTTTATGGGCAGCCGTGTAGTTTATAACCCTCCAGGGCACCAGTCCCTTTCAAATTAAACTATTGGATTACATTTTGGGTGCCACTTTTTGATATGTCAGGGTTCATCAAGACACAAAAATCGGGTGATCCAACTTCAAATCCAGCTGGAATTTATTAGAAATCCAGTAACTCAATGCCCTATATTAATGACTTGCTAACATTTATATCAGCAGACTTGATGATAATAGAAGCATTTTAAGCATTTAAGAAAAGGAAAAGAAAGGCTGACTCATCGTAGGTAAAGATATGATGAAAAGTTTGAAAAGTGTTGCAAGAAAATATGATTTAAAGATAAACAAATTAGGATCTCAAATATTAAGGTTTTATGACAATTCTTGTGAATTTAAAGGACTAATCTGATGACTGCAGAGATTCATGGACTTTATTTAATAACAGTGCAAGTTCACAGAAATAGATCAAGCTGGCAGAACGTCTTTTTCAGGGGCTAATTTTTTTCAAATCTGATTAGTCTGACAGCATTAGTCTCCTATAACATTTGTCTTTAGCCATTATATTACTAATATAATATATATTAACTTATATCAAGGACTTCTGGTGTAATGTGAATAATACAAAAATACATATCTCAATCTAGATTAATATTACATATTTCATTTGTGGATAATATTTTCTATTAATTAACTACAAAGTAACAATAATAACTATATTTATCAAATGTGTGTAATGGGACAAAATGTACAAAGTATAGAGTAACACAAAATAAGTAAATATACTTAGTTACTTTCCACCTCTCTCATGGTTCTGTAATGTATTGTGCTTTTTTTTGTATTTGCTGCATGTTACTGTAAACCGGATAACAGAGTGGACAGGTAAACTGCAGGTCTCAACACCTGCCTGCACTTTAAGCTGTTAGTCGTCTCTGATGGGCAGTCAGGGGTAAAGAAAGAAAAATGTCTTCTTCCCAATGGACAGCAGGCTAAAAATATCCAGGGTGGCCCTCCTTCAGAATAGGTCACGGATGATTTTTCTTTTACATGGCAAAAAGGTTGTGCTCTACTGTTTGTCACTAAGGCTTAACTCTCTGTTAATCTTTAACCAGTGGTTTGGATGAAGTTGAGGTTTGTTTTATTTAATCAACTTCCAAATCAGAGCTATTTAATTCCCAGTTGGTATGTTATTTCAATACTACAGTATGTGCTTCCATTGTAACACCACATTACTCCACTCAACAGCTACATGGCAGAGGCGAGGAGACTGAAGAGGGCGTTGCGGAGGAAAATAAGAAGAGAAAAGGAGGAAGTCACAGAGCAAGAGGCCGCCAGACAAGATTAAATCTCAGACTGGCGTTACGAGAGCTTCACAAAATAAAAGAGTGCAGACAGACACCATGAGTGAGGAGGTTTCTGATGGGACACAAAGATGAGTCGGGTTGAAGCTCTGGGTTTGTGCCATCCAAATCCCCTTCAGCCTCAATTCAGCCACATAAATGGACACAATTTCCCAAGAAAGTCATTGCAATCAGAACACGGGGAGAAAAAAAACATCACACATATTACTCTTTGTGCTGTGGTCTGCTTATGACCAATTACATGTGTATTTGTATCCAATTAGCAACCTTTTTGTCTGCCTGCTATCATTGATTTTGTGAAGAGAATTAGCCCCTTAATGCCTGTACTTATTCACAATTATATACAAATATAAATTATTTGAGTGTTTGCTTTCAAGCAGATGCTAAATTAACTGGAGATTCTTCATTTCAGCGCAGCACAAATAGATATACATTTAGGTATAATGCAAGTTAGCAACATTAGGCATAATTGGGCATTATAGTAATTAAATACATTTTACAGTCTCAGGTATGTAGATTATATTATCTATGCTGCTATGAAACAGGGCTTTGAAATTGGATAACAACATATGTTTCTGTTCAATCATTGCTGTTCCATCATCTCCAACCTTCCCTTCTTGTCAAAAATACTTGAACGAGTCGTCGCCACCCAACAAACACCCAAAAACAACCTCAACACCCACGATCTGTTTGAACTATTTCAATATGGTTTCCGGTCAAAACTCAGCAACTCCTAAAAGGAACTAAACCTCCTTCCTCTGATATATATATATATATATATATATATATATATATATATGTATATATATATATGTATATATATATATGTGTGTATATATATATATATATATATATGTATATATATATATATATATATATATGCATGTTTTTGTGAGAGGTCCCTGCAAGGGGAACCTCAGGGGACAAGGGGAGAACATGGCGAGAACATGCAAACTCAACACACACAGAAAGGCCTTTTTGCCGACCGCACGTGCACTGGAGACATGGAGGTGGGGACACGCCTCCAACGCCCACAGCGTCCCTGGCGGGGATCAAAAATAAAATGTATTATTATTATTATTATTATTATTTTTATGTATCATACATGATATGTGTTGAATATCCATCAACAGGCATTACTGGGATACATATGTCACCCCAGCTGCATTAAGACCAGAAGCGGTTTGAGGTGAATTCATAACAGTCGTCTACAAGGGGTTAGAAGTGGGAAACCATACCTGCAGCACTGCTTAAACTAATCCACAGGACTACCCTTACAGGAGCAATCACATGTTTTACTTAAGATTTTGTTAAATTTTTTTGCTCTCGTCCAGAGAAGCATAGAACATGACCTTCAGTGACTCTCAGACATTTTGACAAAATAAAGAGCCTATAAATTAACGCGTGTTCTTTCATAATGTACCCAATGTGCCCTTTTCTCTCATCACAGATGTGCCCCAGTATGTCTTCTATTATGTTAATTCGTTGATTTCACTGCCTTATTCTTAGTTCACTGAAAGGCTGACCTGAGCTAGTCCACCTTATTAGTTATGTATGTGCAATTATTCACAAACCATCTCAAAGCAAAGAAGAAAGCACTTTACCCTCCATTACAATTACCGGGCAGATGTACAATGGCAGGAAGGATAATTGATACACACTTCTGAGTGTGAGTCACAGTCAACAGGCTTATCTGCACATGGGAGACTGCAGGGGGAAATATCATCTGGAATTTTAAGTACCTTCCATAATGCTGTTTTTTTGTTGTTGCACAGGGAGTTTAAGTACTTGTGGAGAGTTTTGGTGTAGGGGGTATCAATCAAACTGAGCATGAAGCCTGTGATGGAGGCACAGACTGCACAGTGTCGAGTCAGTTAATCCATAATGATGATGAATCTACACAGACAAAAAATGCACATTACCTCCACATCTGAGAGGAACAGAGTCAGATATGACTATTAGAGTCCAAACGATATTATCGGCTGATATTGGCTATTCGCAGACAAACCGTAGCTATTTATTGGTTGTGGCATACACTTCAAAAAAAGAAAAGTTGGGTGAACTCAAAATTTCAAGGCAACAAACTTCGATAAAATTTTAAGTTGGACAATTAAACTAAATATATTAAGTTTTGTTTTTGAGTTTGCTCAACTCTGAATTCAGATTTTTTGTCAACTCAACTGTAAATTGTACTAACTTATAATTTTACATTGTAATACCTTTTAATCCTTACTTCTGCTAACTTCTGCACTGTGCTGAATTGGCACTATTGTAACGCCGCTATGAAATGTCAGCTAATGTTGCGACCACAATTTTGAGTTAGCATTGATACGCTAATTGCTACTCTTGTAGCTGTAACAAGCAGCACCGCTAGCATCAGTTAGCCGCTAGCATCAGTTAGCCGCTAGCTTTCGCTAATGACCGAATTTCACCGCTTTCCCGCATTTCACAACAAAGAAATAAGAGTTAGCAGAACTATTGTCCCTTGTTGTGAACCCCAACTTAAAGATATAAGTAACAACAACTCACAAACTTGTTTTTGAGCAGACAACTGGCTTTCTTTGTTGTGCTAACTTACATAATTGCCCTAAATGTCAATAATTTATATTTCCAAGTTTTACCAACTTAAATCACTCTTTTAGGCCAAAAAAATTTTGGTTGGCACACAAAGTTGGCTTTTTTGCAGTGTATGTTATCCAATATGTGGCAATGTGATTTTTTTTACATAATATACACAGGTTGAAATGGTGTTAGCTATTTTTGTAGTTTTGTTATTTTTGGGTATTTATTTAAATGGTCAGTAATTGACTGAAACAAAACATACAGAACTGATATTAATTAAACCATTTTTATTATGTTTTAATTATTATTTTTAATGGTCAGCAATTGACTGATACAGAACATACAGTAATTATGTTTATTGAGCTATTAATTTTATTTCATTTTATTATTTAGTTATGGGCCGGAAATTGACTGATACGAACATACAGTAATGATGTATATTTAGCTGTTTATTTTATTATTATTTATTCTTCATTTTCTCAGTGTTCATTTCTGGATTAGTATATTAATGTATATTCATGTAAAGTATTCTTTAATGCAATTATCTGTCTAAGAAAGCAGTCTTCTGAGTTCCTTTCCAAATATGCAAAATCAGTGCACAACCCACACAGAAACGGTTTATTTCCATTCCAGCTCAAAAATTCACTTTATCGATAATCATATCAGCTATTGGTGAAGTTTGGGCTCTAATTACTATTCAGAATTACAAAATTATTTTATTCATAACCGGGACATCATTAACATATTCAGACATTTATTTAAAGCCAGCAGAAAGAGCAGATGTTTGTATTATCCCACCTGAGGCCAATTACAAATGAGATGCATTGTCTCTGTGAGTTTAATAAACACTGGACTGTTGGTGTAACAGTCACTGTGCACAAAGGCTTCATATTTTGACCTTAACTGCTGCATGATATGACAGCATCTCTACCACGGCACTTTGTCCAATTCATAAGGACAGCAGGGTGTCTTAAAATAAAGCACCAATGTATTTCATTTTCCCTTAACACTATTAATATCCATCAACTGACAGCAACTACCATTGATTTGTCTTCTCTCTTTATAGTCTGAGGCTTCTGTTTAAAAAAAAAAAATCCATTAAAGCAGCATGCAGAGACTGCTGCTCCTTTCACTAACATAATACATCATGCAGAGCCCATATTGTTTTCTGACAGGAAACACTTATCTTGAAATACCAGAGCACAGCGCCAAGATGATTCGATTTTCATGTTTCATCAATATTGTCATTGGTGAGAAATGACATCAGGGATCAAACCTTTGACTTTTAGTTTCACCGCTTCCACAGTCCATCCGGTCAGCCATGTATTTGTATTTTATTTCGGGGTGGTATCATGATACAGCCGTTCTGCGATAAAAGCAACACTTTGCAGGACAATGATCTACAACAGGGATGGGCAACTGGAGACCCGGGGGCCGCATACGGCCCACACCCTCACTTGAAGTGGCCCTCAGTACAACTGCATTTGAGCATGAAATCTTAAAAGTGCAGTGTAAAAATGCACAAAATTACTTCTTGCAATTAATGTTGGTCTGCTGTTCTTGCACTGAAAAAAAAAATCACAGTAAGTGGTTATTTTTTATTTGCTTCAAAACTTTTGTATTCCTATTTATACTGTTATACGTACATGCATTTCAGCATGAAATATGTTAAGTTACTGCACTGTAAACACATTTAAAATTGCAGTTTCATCATATCTGGTCAAGTGTACGGTCCTATATGTGGCCCTGTGGTCCAGCATTTAAGTTGCCCATCCCTGATCTACAATATATCACAATACCTGTGTAACGGAAGAAGAAAAAATATCCTCTTAAATGGCAAAAAGCAGGAATTATGTAATAATTCTATGCATTGTGTGGCCAGTTTCCCAGAATTTGACACCTGAGATGATGGAGCCATCACTCCAATGTAAAATAGCCATAAACTACCCCAAAAAACAACAGTTCTGAGATTAAAATGCGTTTCTTCTTCACCCCAAGCTTATCCTTCTTCATTTGATAAGTCATGAAGAAGGGACTCGAGTAAATTAAATTCTCCAATTCAAGCCAATCCATATAGCAAGTTTAAATATAAGAGAATAAGGATATGATATATTCTGGTATTGATATTTTGTCCCTAATTTTAATTATATTGAACAGCTGGTGTAATGTTTCAATTTTTCCTCCTGAAACGTTACCTGTGGTGTTCCACAAGGAGGCTACATTAGACCACAGTTTCACCAATTTAGATAATAAAAGAAGAAGAATGGGTGAACTGCACTGCCATCTTCCAAACTATATGCAAATCAAGGATAATTACAAATCACAACATGCATGTTATGCAAGGTATTAAAGACATCCTTCTCCCCAGCAAGGTTTCCAGCTGGAACCCAGAGGCATTCCCAGGCAAGTCGAGATATATATATAAATACATTAACATATATATATACACCTCCAGCATGTTCTGGGGCTACCCCAGCACCTCTTAAACTGGAAAGAGGTTTGCCTAATTAAAACCCCCGAATCACCTTAACTTGCCCCTTGCAAAGAGCAGCATCTCCACCCCGAGCTCCTTCAATCACAATTTAATTTATAGTCAAATTAGTTTCTCTACTGCGCTGCACTGTGTTCCAGAGAGACAAGGGTAGACGGCAATTTGCACTTAACGGGGCAGCTGGTGAAAGAGGGGTGACATTTTATATTAGAACCTTGGCTATAAATGGCTATAAATTAGCTTTTCACTTCTATTTGAAGATGTGGGTAGTGACTCAGTTTGTTGATTTTTGTTTTTGCAGTTTGGCGATATCTGTACTGTCTGGTACTTTGGTCGTATAAAAACTTAATAGAATATTGTTTTAAAACTGGAAGAACAGAAATGGGCAAACAGAGCTTTTTCAAAAAGAATCTGTGATAATCTACAATAACCTAGGCTATTTAATGTACATTCAGTGAGTGAATATTTAGAAAATAAAACATATATTTCTCGCTAGAAATGTGATCAAAATCCATTTTTATGCAGAAACTAAGTCAAAATATTGATTTTTTTCACTAAAAATCAGAGAACTGTCCGCCATGTTTTTTGTTCTGACCGCCGGAACGTTGAAAGTCACGTGACTTGGACACAAACCGATAGGAAAAAATACCAGGTTGGGATATGACTGTCATTAACTTGCATTGTAGCGAAATCCGTGTCAGTTTCACAGAAATTTGAGTGATTCCGTGGCTATTCCACGGATTTTGAGTTAAGCAAATCCGTGGCTATTTCACGGATTTCTGTGAGACCAGGTTGATCTAGGAAAATAGTAAATTACATGTATTTAAATGACTGTGAGATAGGGATGCAAATTAACAATGTTAAATTAATAGAATGCTTACATGTCATTATTAACTATTAAATATACATGTTTTGTTTTATAATACGTGCAAACACACCAACCCTACACTTAAAATAGAAAGTGGTGAAAGTTTATAAATTACAAAACCCAGTGGTCATATTTTTAGCCTTCCTCAGAGTGCCAAAGCTTGTCCGCTGCTGTCTTCTCTCTCTGGGAATATGAAAAGATAACTCCTGCAGGCCGAGTCATATCAGGTTCATCCAGATGCAAAACAAGAATCTAAGCTGGATGTATCATGCCCAAAAAATGAGGCACTGTGGACCACTGGTCCGCGTCACCTCTCATTTAGTCATTGAGATAACACACAATGATTTCAAGTCATCCTTGACATAACTGAGGAAAGCTGCAGATTCTTAAGCTGATAAGGATTCACTGATCAGCCAGATGAGGGGGAATCGCCAACTGAAATAATAATGATGTGGCTGTTTCTGGATCCTCGGTGGACACAAGTCTGTTTTTATTATTGTCATGGTTTTTAAATCTGGCCTTAAGTACGATTATGTTGAGCTCCTAAGTGCAGTTTGCTATGTGCCTCTATGAATAATATCTCACTTCAATTCCCCCCTGAAATCATGAACACTATCCCATAGAAGGAGAAGTGAGCTATAGTAATAAACAACAGATGTGGTTAACGGCATCCAAAAAAAAGGTGCCTCCTTGTTTCCTTCTGTTTACCTAAGCAAAACAAAGAGAAATGTGCTTCCCTCAGGGTTTAGGCTACAAGATGGCATACTGCTATATTAATACAGAGAAATACCTGCACGTAAGGAGCAAGGCCAAAAATCAGCCTTGGGACCTTGGATGCCTGTGACCTTCGATACCTCAGGAGGGGCTGCATTAAAAACCAACAAGATTGTATAAAGGACATACACTACTGGTCAAAAGTTTTAGAACACACCAACTTTTCCAGAATTTAATTGAAAATGATGCAGTTTAATGTTTCAGTGTACTCTGAAATGAATGCACATTTGCAACATTTAAAATTCTTTATTGAGCATGATAGTGTTTTGAAAATAAAAAAAAGATCCAAAATCACATTTTATGTTGAACTAAAGGACTAAAAAAAGACAAAAAATGACTTAAAAAAGACACAAAAAGACACAAAATGACTTACAAAGACATGAAAAGAATTAAAAAATGGACAAAATAGTCCAAGACTCCATAGAGTTAAGTTGTTGACACATTTCTTGTTCCCTGAAAAAGGCCTACTTGTATAATTCTGAAATGTACATTATCTTTCAGTTTTGGTTAACCTTACCTTTTTTATTTACCTCTGGCAGTTCACCACTTACCTTCGTACCCTTTCAAGCTGTTCATTTGACGTGAACTGCTTGAATTTCAATAAAAAATGGAAAAATTGGGGTGTTCTAAAACTTTTGACCGGTAGTGTACATACACAGTTTGTTGTTGCAGCTTCAAATGCAGGTTAGACAATAACATGTATCAACCAAAGACTGTGTAGGTATCAACAAATAAAAATGAAGGGTAAAGTGGAAAAGTATGCTCTGGTCTTATGAGTCCACATTTCAAATTGTTTTGGAAGTCATGGATGTTGTGTCCTGGCTGAAGGACCATCCGGAGTGTTACCAGCTCAAAGTGCAGCATAAGTCACGCATGCCAACTGAAGTATCTGAAGTCACCATTACTGCTGAAAGGTACACTGCAAAAAAAGCCAACTTGTATTTTCTGGCCTAAAACAGTGATTTAAGTTGGTAAAACTTATATAAATTATTGATATTTAGGACAATAATGTAAGTTAGCACAACAAATCAAGCCAGTTGCTCAAAAACAAGTTGGTGAGTTGCTGTTACTTATATCTTTAAGTTGGGGTTCACAACAAGGGACAATAGTTCTGCTAACTCTTATTTCTTTGTTGTGAAATGCGGGGAAAAAAGTGAAATTCATTAGCGAAAGCTAGCGGCTAACTGATGCTAGGGGCTAACTAATGCTAGCATCTAACTGATGCTAGCGGCTAACTGATGCTAGTGGCGCTGCTTGTTACAGCTACAAGAGTAGCCATTAGCGTATCAATGCTAACTCAAGATTGTGGTCGCAACATTAGCTGACATTTCATAGCGGTGTTACAATCGTGCCAATTCAGCACATTGCAGAAGTTGAGAGTTGAGCAGACTCAAAAACGAAACTTAAAATATTTAGTTTAATTGTCCAACTTAAAATTTTATCGAAGTTTGTTGCCTTGAAATTTTGAGTTCACCCAACTTTTCTTTTTTTGCAGTGTACGGACAGGTTTTGGAGCAACATATACATTTTGCACGTTTTACAGCAGCATGGCTTCGAAGGAATGGAGTCAAGGCACTAGACTGGCCTGGCCAGTCCAGACCTGACTCCCATTGAAAATGTGTGACACATTATGAAGTGCAAAAATCTGATACGACTCCGGACTGTTGAGCAACTGAAGTTGTATATCATACATGAATGGGAAAGAATTTTACCTACAAAACTCCCAAAATGAGTGTCAGTTTGTTAAAGAAAAGGTGATGTTGCATGAACTAAGATATGGGTTGTGTCAGTTCCCCTTGAGATATCCTGACAGCATATCTGATCAGATGAGGTGATGCTACATGAGGAAATAATTTTAGGGTGAATCTTGGAAAGACTCTCTGTGCATTTCACCCTGTACTTCATGTAACTGTAAAAAAGTGTGTGTTATTATAATGAGATTATGTCAAAAACACTCCTGCAGATTTCTGCAATAAAGTATGTAACTGAGTGCTCCCTCAGTTTAACCATGACATGGACCCACTGTGACTTGGTTTAGAGCGTCCTCTAGTGGTAATCAAAAAAATCACACACACACACACACACACACACACACACACATATATATGTATATATATATAATATATTGAATGAATTCTTGAATATATGGAAAGAATTATATATATATATATATATATATAGAGAGAGAGAGAGAGAGAGAGAGATAGATAGATAGATAGATAGATAGATAATTCTTTCCATATATTCAAGAATTCATGCAATATATTCAAGAATTCATTCAATATATTCAAGGATTCATTCAATATCTTAAAATTTCCTGAACGGCATTCCATAATATATGTATGTCTATATCTGTATGTGTATGTGTGTGTGTGTGTGTGTGTGTGTGTGTGTGTGTGTGTGTGTATTATACACACACATATTATACTTTATATATATATAAAGACGAAGGCCATCTTCACTATTATTTTAGTTAGTTTTAGTTAGTTTTGTAACCACACAATACAGCTTCAGTTAGTTATCTTTTTTTATTTGTAAAAACTCTCGTTTTTACTTTTATTTCACTTAACGAAAATGTTTTTTCAATTCTAGTTGTGGTTATTTCGTTTTTTTTTCATTACACAGTCGCCCATAAAGTTGGAGTAAAATATTTTTTTTTACCTATTTCCATGAAATGATTGTGACAATGTGATTTATGTGTATATCATCTCAAAACTTTATTAATCAATGTCTTCCAAACATATCACAATGAAAATGAAACCACAATTAACAGAGGATTGTGTCTGAAAACAAAATTCCAACTTTATGGGCAGCTGTATGAGCTGCTTAATGTTTTTATACATGCATATATGAATCAAGGCACTTTATATATAATATTTCTTACACTCTTTTAGCAGAACACAAAAATACACCGAGACAACAGACAGTCTTATCTTTCTCACAGCCTTTTTACTTCCATGGGGCTTCCCAGGGTCCAGTTTATTAAGCCACACCACCATTTTATTTTAATTAAAAGTATTAAAAGTATAAAGCTGACAGGAACTGAACATACAAACAAAAGACATGGGTGTCTATGGAAATGTACCATTTTGAAAGCTGAAAATAGTAATAGTATTAATTGTAGAAAGAAAATTCACATTTTAAAAATGGTCTAGAAACATAAATGGCACACTGTGAAAGCTCCTATGATGGCACTTTCTCCTATGACTGGCTTTCTCAGCTTGTCTACATATCATATCAAAAATCAATCAAATCAAATCAAAAATATCATAGATTACAAAAATTCAGCTAGTCTGGTAGAATCTCTTGAAGAATGAGTTATTACTGTAAATAAAACATGTCTATTTTCAATAAATAGAAGGACTCCAGAGGGTTAAAGCACTGATGATGTTCAAGATTAGCAAATGATTCCCATCCCAACATTCACCTTCTGATGCTGCAGAGGAAGTTTCTTTCCATACTACAGTCCATTAGATCCCAGTCTTCGTTTTTGGAAACCAGGGCGCCGCAGCGCTCCAGCTGGGCGGGACAGTGATTGAGGAAGGAGTCCGTTGCCTTCTCTCCGTTCATCCACAGCCACTCTTCACCCAGGAAACGCAGTCCGACCCACACCTGCAGGAAAAAACAGCATCAACATTTGAAATTTGCTCAAACAATTGAAAATCAAGCTTCGCCGACATCAATGACATAACTTTAACCCATAAGAACCCAGACCCAGTAATCCTTAAAGGAAAATGATGGGGGATATGCCACAGACCAAGTGGACCACATAGAACACATTTATGATGTGTTTTTTTTATTTTATTCTACCCCTGAATTTCAAAGATCTGTGATGTGACATTGGGCATTTATGGTATTTATGTTTATGATATTTCTTATTTTAAAATAAAAAAAACTAGACACATTTTCTACTTACAGAGACACAATTTTGCCTTTTTCTTTGCATCTCCACAACATATATCAAAATTGTGACATTAATAGTGCTGTTTAACAATAAATTATTTTTCAGATTTTTAAAACAAATAACCATTTGCCTTTTTGTTTGCATCTCCATAACATATATCAAAATTGTGACTTTAATTTTCTCAGGAAATATGGTCTGAACAAGTTAAATGCAATACAGGACACCCTATTAACGGATTAGAATTGTTAAATGGGTTTAAACTTAGCCTCGTAACAAAAAATAACCTTTTTGAAGTCACTTCTTGTCAAAGTCACAACATGGTCTCACAGGAATCCGTGAAATAGCCACGGATTCGCTTAACTCAAAATTCGTGGAATAGCCACGGAATCACTCAAATTTCTGTGAAACTGACACGGATTTCGCTACAATACAATGACAGTCATATCTTGTGGCTATTCCAACATACAAAGTGATTATGTACATTCACTGAGTGAATATTTAGAAAATAAAACATATATTTCTCGCTAGAAATGTGATCAAAACCCATTTTTATGCAGAAACTAAGTCAAAATATTGATTTTTTTCACTAAAAATGAGAGAACTGTCCGCCATGTTTTTTGTTCTGACCGGCGGGACCTTAAAAGTCACGTGACTTGGAACAAACCATTAGGAAAAAATATTAACTTGCATTGTAGCGAAATCCGTGTCAGTTTCACGGAAATTTGAGTGATTCCGTGGCTATTCCACGGATTTTGAGTTAAGTGAATCCGTGGCTATTTCACGGATTTCTGTGAGACCAGGTTCCAAAGTCACATGACCACTACACCAGGGTGTTGAGTATGTGTCGCTTAGGGATTTAATGAGTTAATGTGAAGCATAAAGCTGAATATGGGAGATTCTGGAAGATGTAAAGTGTTTGTTACACGGGTGTCACCATGGGTTCTTATGGGTTAACACTAGACAAAAATAAATATATGTAATAATTAGTGATCTAGCAAATGAGCGTCTTGTGCAAAATGTCAAACTATTCCTTTAACCCTTGTGTTGTCCTGGGGGTCAAAAATGACCCGCCACTATGTTTAACAGCAGAGGAAACCCCCTTAACGATCTTTTTTCAACTTGAAATTTGATGACTTTTCCTAGAATGACCCCAACATGAGAAAAAGAAAAACATTGCCTTTGTTCACATTTCCATGAAAACTTGTCTTAGGGGTCATTTTTGACCCAGCAGCTATAAAAACAAACAAACACAAAAAAACATAAAAACCATGCATGCATGAGTCCACATACGCATGCACACTTGCTAAAGAAATTATGTTTACACATATGCAGAACCTTTAGCAATAAAAATATTTTTTTAAACCCTATTTAAGCAAAACAGTAAAAATTAAACTGATTAAACACAATTTTTCTGTACTGTAAGAGGATGCTTGACTATTCCATACTCAATAATTTTGTGATAAATGACATGTGTCTTCATGCAAAATAGATTTGGTTTTTAAAATTCAATCAAGCTGCTTTATTTAAGGGGGTTTAGTGAAGGTGGGTCAATTTTGACCCTTAGGACAAGTGGTGTATACAGAAAGTTAAGACAACACAAGGGTTAACGTGACATTAATTAATGACTTTGCCACACAAACACTGCAGAAAAACATAAAACCTCATCAGTTGTTGCATGCGTTTTTATGGCATCTCTGTCCAACAGCTTGTTACGGGGTTGTGGCAGGATGGCGAGGTCGTACGGGCGGACACCACCACGCAGCTCAGTACAGTGCTGCAAGGCCTCTTCCCATGTCTTCTTCTTCAGGACCAGAATCAGTTTTTCATCGCACAGGAAGGAACGAGGCTCAGTGCATATTCCAGGAACATATTGTGACAACATACAGTCTCCTTCCTCCTCTGCACGAAGAAGTAGAAGGAGAATAAAACAGTTACATGGACATGGCAGCATTCTGATGAACTAGGAACAATTTAAAAGTCACCCCCCCTTTAACAGGAGGAGCATACCTGTTCGAAGTGTTATGTTTTGTTTGTTTTTATTTTTCTGTCTATGTAAATGCAGCTATTTGAAAATATGGAAGTTGAATGATGATACATGAATGCAAAAGCTGTATGTCAAAGTGTTATAAACTGAAAATAAAATAAAAATATTGTGGAGAAAAAAAAAAAAAGTCACCCCCCCTAAAATTTAAAATACTAAGCTGACGCAATATTAAGTATTTTTTGTAAAGCGTCTTTGTGTATTTTGAAAAGCGCTATATAAAACTGATGCATTATTATTATTATTATGTGCCGTGACCTCTCATGCTAACCCTCCTAACCTTTTTGGTTTGAAGCTAATTGAACAGTGGAAACAGTTGAATATCTGTACAAACCTGATTGCAGAAAATATGCTTTGTAAAATGTAAATAAACACAGAGTGCATTAAATTCAGAATTCAGAGTGTAGATTTACAAAAAACTAAATTATAATACTCATTTTAACATGAAATATACTGTGTTTGTAACCGACCCCTTGTGTAGATATAAAGAGCTCATTCTGCGATACCGTATTAAATGATTCTTAGTTTCAGATTATTACAGAGGTTACGTTTGACTTTTTAATTTTCTGTCATGTTGACGGACAGTGTCGTAAAAATCCCATCATATTAACTGTGATTTTAATTATAATAATACATACTAAATAGCATTTAAAGCAACATCATTTTTTAAAATAATTAATATCCCAAAAAATAATAGATGCAGGTTTAAGAGCACAGAGACAAGCTTGTCCTTCATCAATATTAGGCTTTTTAAAGAAACTTTAACAATAATCACTATATATATATTTAATAATAAGTTAATTAGCTTTTATATCAACTGCTTGCACATTCGCTGCGTTGTTTGAAGTTTAACTCGATGGAGTTTTGGGCTATTGGTCCATTTTTTAATCCTTTTCATCCTGCCTGTATACACCACTTAAAAAATGTTTAAATGCCATGTTGTTGTTGTTTTTTTCTCAGCACAACCTCACCTATATGACCTAATAATAATTGTTTTTTTATTCTGACTTACTGGATGAACATTTTGAACCAAAAAGGAAACAAAGAAAAACATAAATGTGATCTTGTTATTGTGTGTGATCCTGTCGTCCAACTCTGGTTTTTATTCTAATGTTACTCTATTTTATTTGTGTCTTGTTTAGCGTAACAATTTTGGTCATTTTGTATATTTTTTAGTCATTTTGTGTCTTTGTAAGTCATTTTGTGTCTTTCTATGTCTTTTTTGTGTCTTTGGGGGTGCAAGACACAAAATGACTAGAAAAAGACACAAAATGACCAAAAATGACACAAAATTACTAAATAAAAGACACAAAATGACCAAAAAAAGACACAAAATGACTAGAAAAAGACATAAAATTACTAAAAAAGACACAAAATTACTAAAAAAGACACAAAATGACCAAAAAAATGACACAAAATTAACAAAAATGACACAAAATGACAAAAAAATGACACTAAATGACCAAAAATGACACTAAATGACTAAAAAAAGACACAAAATGACAAAAAAAGGCACAAAAAAGATATTTTGGATTCAAAAATAAATAATAAGTATAAAGGGGCACCCTAGAGGGCAATCAATACGTTTTTTTCATGTGTAAAGGACAGCCAATAAGGCACTTTCTCTCATTTTCACCACTCTAGAGGGCACTTTAGCGCGCTTTTTTGCCACTGGATGAAACATTGTATATAGTCAAACTGGACATGAGAACAGCCCTCTGTACGTGTACGAATATTCCTTCTAACCTAGCTCAGTACTGCCCGGGAGGTCCAAGTCGACTTTCTCGTCTTCTTCGGACCATCTCCAGTCATTAGATGACTTGCGATACAAACCAAACCAGGCGTCAGACACTTGAAGCTTCCGAGCCTCGTCGTAACTGATAGCGGCCAAGTCACTATGGAACGTTCTGCAGTGGTTCCGAGCAGCATCCCAGGACAGCGGATTGGTGACGTGGACAACATTGGAAATGAGGACGTCTGAGCCCAGTGCACACGGAGGAGCAGAGAGGACGAGGAAGATGAGGTGGATGAAGAGATGACTGGGCATGTTTCTCTCCATGCTGCCTTTCACAAAAAATTCAAAGTAGTGTTACGTCAGGTGTCCAACACAACGTAATATTATAAAACAAGTCAAGTAATTACAAAATGTATTCGTCAATTGATCCATCCATCCATGAATTTTTCATTTTTCAATCTTCAAGAGAGACATTTGGCAACTGTCAAACAATCAAACAATATGAAAGGTAACTGCAAATATAACTGTGATTATTCAGTTTATGAGCCATAATGAGAGAATAGCTGAGGATGAAAACTTTCTCTCGCACCACATTTATTCAAAAGTGTATGTTTCTTTATTTTTGCACAAGCAAAAAAGAAAAGCTCTGGTTTTCCCAACTCTGGTTTTTATTCTAATGTTACTCTATTTTATTTGTGTCTTGTTTAGCATAACATTTTTGGTCATTTTGTATATTTTTTAGTCATTTTGTGTCTTTGTAAGTCATTTTGTGTCTTTTTTGGTCATTTTGTGTATTTCTGTGTCTTTTTTTTAGTCATGTTGTGTCTTTTTTTGTAATTTAGTGCCTTTTTTAGTCCTTTAATCCAACATAATATGTGATTTTGAATCTTTTTTTTAACTTTCAAAACACTATCATGCTCAATAAAGACAACAAAAGTTGCAAATATAACATATGGTTATATCCAGTTCTATAATTTTATACTAAATATATTTGTCCTTGTCTCCAGTTTTACTTGGTATATCATCATCAAACTGAAACTGGCCTCATGGAGTTTACAGCCAGAACTTTTTACGCAACGTGATATTTTAAACAAGTCAAGTAATTACAAAATGTATTCATCAATTGATCCATCCATCCATGAATTTTTCATTTTTCAATCTTCAAGAGAGACATTTGGCAACTCTCAAACAATCAAACAATATACAAGGTAACTGCAAATATAACTGTGATTATTCAGTGTATGAGCCATAATGAGAGAATAGCTGAGGATGAAAACTTTCTCTTGCACCACATTTATTCAAAAATGTATGTTTCTTTATTTTTGCACAAGCAAAAAAGAAAAGCTCTGGTTTTTCCAACTCTGGTTTTTATTCTAATGTTACTCTATTTTATTTGTGTCTTGTTTAGCATAACATTTTTGGTCATTTTGTATATTTTTTTGTCATTTTGTGTCTTTTTTGGTCGTTTTGTGTATTTCTGTGTCTTTTTTTTGTAATTTTGTGTCTTTTTTTGTAATTTAGTGCCTTTTTTAGTCCTTTAATCCAACATAAAATGTGATTTTGAAACTTTCAAAACACTATCATGCTCAATAAAGACAACAAAAGTTGCAAATATAACATATGGTTATATCCGGTTCTATAATTTTATACTAAATATATTTGTCCTTGTCTCCAGTTTTACTTGGTATATCATCATCAAACTGAAACTGGCCTCATGGAGTTTACAGCCAGAACTTTTTACGCAACGTGATATTTTAAACAAGTCGAGCAATTACAAAATGTATTCATCAATTGATCCATCCATCCATGAATTTTTCATTTTTCAATCTTCAAGAGAGACATTTGGCAACTGTCAAACAATCAAACAATATAAAAGGTAACTGCAAATATAACTGTGATTATTAAGTGTATGAGCCATAATGAGAGAATAGCTGAGGATGAAAACTTTCTCTCGCACCACATTTATTCAAAAATGTATGTTTCTTTATTTTTGCACAAGCAAATAAGAAAAGCTGGTAAGGTTAGCAGATTTACAGAACTATAGCTACTAAACCAACCTTTTATTCATACAACAGCCAAATATGTGTCGATGTTAATACTCACGATAAATGACGGCACCAGCAAAGGGAAGTCAGCCTGGTGGATATCTGTTGAAAAGAGAAGAGACGCTCCTGATTCCAACAGAGTTGATTTAGGGCTGTATATTATGTGGTTCCCGCTACATCATTTATCATCTCTAAAGCACCAGAGTTTAACCTCTGACCAATCAGAGTGCGTAGAAACAATTTACCACTCCTCATTCAGCCAAACATACAAAATCTTTAATAGTGCTTATCTTCTGAAGTCAAATGTTTTTAGTGATGCAGAAAAGAGCGAGACTAGGGAGCATTTCTGTGATCACAATTCTCCTTAACAGACAAATATGAGCGTCTTATTTGAATTGCCTTTACATTTACCTGCAGATTTGCATGATTTTTGCAAGAAGTACCCTACAACCCCAGACTGACATGCTGAAATTTTCATTGGTTGAAATAATAACATGGCTTCAGTTCAAACGACCATGGCAAGTAACATTTTGCTGTGTTTTGAATATGGATGCAAAAACTGGACCTGATGCTAAAGTAATGTTTGTTCAGCATGCACACCATGGGATCCACAGTGGTGCAGTGAAAACATGTTAGCTCTTTATATTTAAGTACGTTGATCATTTATACAGACATGTATGCATATTGATTAAAGAAAAAAAAGTAATTTACAGATGAACAGCTCACTGGTCAGCTCATGTAATATAAAGCAGGACTTACATAGCATTGACTTACATTCATTTCCTGGAGACTACTTGCCTGATCCTAATCCTTACCTCAATTTACCCTTAACCCTTTATCAGGCAAAGAACTATATTTGGTAACTTCAGGTAATATTTCGAGAAAAAAAAGTTGCAAATTTGCTAGATTAAAGTGGCAAATCTACAAGAAAAAAAGTCAAAGATTTACGAGAAAAAGTGGGAAACTTTTTTCTCCCAGATTCACCACCAAATTCCAAATTTCAACCCTAGAGAATATTGGAGGATATTACATACTGCTAGAATGTGTAAAAAAAACATACAAAAATAATATTTTGAGAAAAAAGTTTACGAGATTAAAGTGGCAAATCTACGAGAAAAAAATGTGCAGATTTATGAGATTTAAAGTGTTGAATCTGGGGGAAAAAATTAGCTTTTCCCCCACTTTTTTTCTCGTAAATCCGCGACTTTTTTCGTGCAGATTTGCCACTTTAAATCTCTTTAATCTGCGACTTTTTTTCTTGTAGATTTGCCACTTTAATCTAGTAAATTTGCAACTTTTTTCTCGAAATATTACCTGAAGTTACCAAATATAGTTCTTTGCCTGATAAAGGGTTAAAACCAAGTCTTTAACCTAAAATGGAACGATTTACCTGGCCTGCATTTTCTCCCCACAAAACGAGTAACACACACACACATACACACACACACACACCCGCACACACACACACACACACACACACACACACACAACCATATTTGTGAGGACCCTCATTACACTAACCTTAACATCCCAGAAAAATGCCTTATCACAACCCTATTCTAAACCTAACTGTAACCTTAAAACCAAGTCAAACAGACTTTTGAAGAAGTGAGGCCCGGCCATGATGTGTTCACTTCCAAAAATTGTTGCAGTGGCAAAAGCTGTCCAGAGACCAACATTTAACAGATTTTGTGATAGTTCCTGCTAAAGTAGATGTCAACAGGACCACATTTTGCCATGAAGACACACCCAAGGGAAACACAATATCAAATGTGACTCCTTATCTTAATTTTTTTACCTTAGACCAAATATGGCTGACAGCACATAGGGACCGCTGGTATTTGAACCCAGATCTCCAGTTTACAAGGCACTTTGACCAGCTAAGCCACGGCGCCTACACACTAGAAACTAATTTGACAACTTCTGGGTTCAAATATCACAGTTGTACCAGCATATTAAGTGTTGTCACTATGAGCATGAGGGCATTTAACTCAAAGCGACACTGTGCAGCTTCACAGAGTTGTAATGCAGGTATCATAAAAAACACAGATACTGGTTGGTGCAGAGAAGAAATATTTGTAGCAAATCCAGAAACTGAAGCAGTTTGACTGCAGCCACAACTTTGTAAAAAAAAACCTCTTGGATGGAACAAAAAAAGGCACATCATTCTTGGGTTTGCTCAAACCTCCATAGTTAAATCTGAAGGCACTGCTGGAATTTGAACCCAGGCTCTCCTGTTTACAAGACAAGCTAAGCTACAATGCCTGCACAAAACCAAATCTAAAATATATTGCTTTGACACATTTTGTGAATAAACAAAATAAAATATACAAAATAAACATTTTAAGTTGTGTCAGCATGTTGCATTTGTTGTTGTGAGCATGTGCGCATGCTGAAATAAGCAATTTGCTCAAAGCGATGGTGAGCATGGCTGCAGATCCACAGTGTTTGTTGTTTTAATGAAGGCAACAAAGACCACAGAGGCAGCAAATCCTCCTGAAGCAGTTTGACTGCAGGAACAACAACGATCTCAATGTTGTTTACGCTTTATCAAGGTACAAAACGGTGCAGAAAGTCACGTTGTTTTTGTTCCACTTTGTTCTGATGCAGCAAATGATAACTATACTACTATATAATTTATCGTACAGATAATTAGAATCAGCACCAAGTGGTAAGAGGAGCTGCAAGCCTGCATGTTGAAGCCCAGCAGCTGCAGGTTGGATGCAAGGAGGTGATCTCTTGTATAGGAGGCAGGAGTTACCTGCTTAACTTAACCAGTTAAGCCACAATGCTTAACTGTGAGACTTCTAAAGAACTTTTACAACTCATTTATTTGGTTCAAATTTAGCCACAATGGCTCTACTTTATTTTAAGATCTCAACAATACAAACTCACTGTAAACAATATTTCAAGTGAAGTTTAATAGTCTGGTATAATATTTTTTAATCTGAAATCTCAGTTATTGTTTTGTTTTCTTTTAATAGTTTTTAAATCCATATGGTTACAATATCACCTCTATCAGCAAAACTGTTCCCTCAACTGAGCATTTCAATTTCATTAAAAATTATGAATACAATCATCAGGGCTGGAAAAAAAAAAATCAAATTAATATTGAATACTTAAATTGTCTTAAAATTATTGTTTGAAATTATCACTCAGATTATTAACAAATAACAGATTGTACATTTTTTATTTTTAAATTAACTTGAGTTGTAACAGGGTAGGCGTAATAAGCTATGCTTCAGCCTTTTCGGTCCAAATGTCTATTATGAATTTTCTTTCTCTGTTTACTTTGATCAATGTTTTTTTCTGGTTTGTTACTTCTCTTTTAATGACATTTATTGACCGAAATAAATGGAAACGAAACAAAACAAGACTCAGATTTGATTTTACAGCAATTAATTCTGAAAACATTCAATACTGTAAATCACATTCTCCCTGTGTGGCGGAACTGTGACAAAAAAAACAGGTTGAAATTGCTTGTTATAATCTTTTCCTTTGGTGTTTGACATTTACCTTTTGCTTTGCTTCTCAGAAAGAATCACAAATGTGTTTTGTTTAAACGGTGGCTTTCACATTTATTAGACAGTAATACTGCTTTATTTCAGCATCACTTTTTGAAGACACAAACAAACTGATGATGGTAAACAAAAGCAACAGTTACACAAAGTGGTTGCTTTTCACAGCAATAACTCAGGTATCTAATCTATTTGCTCATCAACTGTCCAATTTAAGTCCAGCCCATGCCAGGGCACACTGATTGCCATGTTGCAAGTGATCCTGCTCCACTTTCCCTCAGCTCTGCAGCACATGTTGCTAAATTCTTTGCTAAACCCCGACGTTCTGCTCTCCCAGTGAAGCCACGGCAGGTCTGGCCTGTATGAACCGCAGCAGGCAGCACGTTGTCAAAGGTTTAGGAGGTAATGGACACCATGTTGTTAGGACTCAGGATCTCAATCCAGTAACCATCGGGGTCCTGAACGAAGGCCAGGCCTTTCATTTTACCTGAGGAGAAAATAAGAGAAGCAGCGGTACAAACTGAATTATTAATACTTTAAGAATTATTTTCATTTTTGAGTGTATAAGCTGAAAACAACAGGTTAAAAGGTGAAAGAATGCTAAAGAAGGGTGTGTGGAGTTTTATGTATTTAACCTGTGAATGACCCTCATAGTGAAAAACACTTCACAGCTTACCATCATCCGGCTTCTTGACAAATGTGACTCCTTGTTCTTCAAACAGTTTGCAGGCTGCATAGACGTCAGGAACTGCAATTCCGATGTGTCCTGTTAAATACCAGGTAGACAAACAGAGACTGTTCAAACAGCAGCAGACAAGGAGCATCCTTCAAAAATGTAGGGCATGACAGTTAAAAGCAAAAACATACAGTAAGGAGGAATATAGAAGGATTAAATGGTACTTTGAAATATCAAAACACAGAAGATTTTTATAAAATCAGATCCTGACAGCTAAAATATATCTGTTAAACCAAGAGTGTGTTTCATAAAATTACATAGATAATAATAAAACATTTTATTTTAGGACAACAAGTCTTGAACTTGTTTGTGAAACAAAGCAATCTTACCGAAGCCACGTGGATCTGAGTTTCCATTGTGATAAGACTGGCTCTCATCAGCCTCAGAGCCCCAGTTACTGAAACACAAGAAGGTAAGAGAGGAAATGTAGAGAGGACGGAGAAAAAGGCGGATATTGTAGCTCCTTGGCTTGAAACCTGAGGACCAATAACATTTTTCGATCCTCACAACACTAACTGTAGTTCAAAATACTTAGTCTTTTTAAAAAATACTCATACTTACACACAACACCCTAGTGCTGGATGACGGTCTGACAAGGGTATTTTTCAATTGAATGTGTCAAATTCAACACTTATTAAGACTTTGGTGGGGAAAATATTATATCCTAAGTTGAAAATGATGGTGCACTATCATAGCCCATATTATATTTAAAAAAAAAAATTTCAGCTAAATTGGAGGTGAATGACTATTTGAAGAACATGACTATGTGGCAAGACTTTGAGGTGCAGGAGCTCGGTAAAGGATAAGTTGTATATGTGAACGTAACAAGGCTGCTAAATGAGAGAGTGATCCCTCTTACATAGAAACAGGTTACAAACAGATTGAAGGCACTAAGGAGTAGAGGTGTGAATCCCCAGAGGCCCTACGATACGATTTTCTCCCGATACTTGGGGGGTTACCGGGGGCATATTTTAATGAAATTTTGTAAAGGAGAATAAAGGTACTTGTATGTTTTATTTAAGGCATCTTATTTTGACAGTCTTCTTGTAAATTCTGTGGTGGATTCTCTCAACATACTGTGCTCTTATTTTGAAAGCTGCATGTGTTTAGCGACAGGGAGTAAGTAGCTTTTTGTGATTAAAACAACTTTAACCACTACATCAAGAAGTAAGAACGTTGCCAATATCATGATATGCATTTTTTTAACCATAAAAAAAAATACCGATATTATCGTGAACGATACGATATGGCACACCCCTAATGTGTAGCCTCTTCAATCAGTTAACAAAACCAGTTCGTATAGAAATGTTATTACATTTTGAAGAATAATGTAGTAAAATATAAACCTACTTTATTCATCTGAACAATCTCTTACAATATCCAACAGTCACACTGCTGTTGGGTTGTAACCCGTCGTATATGAATTGTTAAGCCCAGGGATCATCCCGTGTTGACTGGCTGGACAAAAGAAGTTGAACACGGGTCTGATAGCCTCTGTCCAACCCTGGTCATTGGTGTCAAAAACATAGACAATGGTGGAATAGGAAAAGTAAACTAAACCTTTTGGTTTAACCCATTGAGGCCTGAAACGCCTGTAAAACCTCTGGGCAATTTTAAAATAAGCCCCTATAACCTGAAGTTTTTCTGGAAATTCAACAGAAGTTTCAATGCTTCTACTAAATAATAGATTTTTCAGCCTCTGTAGCAGATAGAAATGAAATTCAAAAAGTATTTGAGAGCTTATACAAATACTACAAAACGACGTATCCGCTTTCCAGGCTTCAATGGGTTAACAAGATTTTAACCACAAAGGTAAATCTGGGGCGAAAAATAATCAAGGACGATCCCTTAAAGAGGGAGAAACAGTGGGAGAAATGTATTTTGTCCTTTACTTAGACGTCATTTCATGAGCAGCAACAATCCCAAGATGTAGACCAGTGATGGGTAACTTAAATGCTGGAGGGGGCCACAATTTTTCATTGACACCACCACAGGGCCACATATAGGACCGTGCACTTAACCAGATATGATGAAACTGCAATTTTAAATATGTTTACAGTGCAGTAACTTAACATATTTCATGCTCAAATGCATGTATAACAGTATAAATAGGAATACAAGAGGTTTGAAGAAATAAAAATCTGATTTCTTTTTTTTTCAGTGCAAGAACAGCAGACCAACATTAATTGCAAGAAGTAATTTTGTGCATTTTTACACTGCACTCATAAGATAGTTATACTGAGGACCACCTCAAGTGAGGGTGCGGGCCTTATGCGGCCCCCGGGCCTCCAGTTGCCCATCCCTGATGTAGACCCTTACTGTGTTAGCTCAATGGTGGCTCTTCTGGAAAAGGTCCAGGCCGTCTTTTCCTTTACATCTGTAGGAATCTCCTTCTTGTCCTCGTAGCCCAAGAAGAAGAGAGAGAAGCGCATGGAGGGGAAGTCAAACTTTTGCAGGAGCCTGGAAGATTTTGCACACCAGAGAGAAAACTCCATGTAAAAGACGTTCTCAATAACACATAGCCAAAAATATTTTATTCACTGTGTCACACTTTGGAGTACTTTGTTGCAACTGTAAAAAACTATTAATTGAACTGAAGACACAGAACTAACACACCAGTACTCACGTCATGCCGAGGATTCTGGTGTAAAAATCCAAGGACTTAACTGGATCTTTGACCCTCAGCATAGTCTGCTGCATCATGAAATCCTAAAACACAAATGCACAAATACAGAGCTTTATATACACAGAACACTTGAATCAATCACAAAGAAAACAGGGCGGTGGGTTATGATCTTTAAAATTCAGATGGAATAGTTAAAAAGTGAAACAACAATTTTAGTTGCTCAAAAGAGGGAATTTGCAGGATTCATGATAGTTTCACTGTCTCCTTTCTTTTAATCAGAGAATGAACTTAGCCCAGCCCTGACCTTTCGTTTTCTTCTTGTATGTGAGAGAATTCTACAGCCTTGTTGTGAACTCCTGTCTCCACCACACAGTGAATAAAACTAATCTTTACCAGCCACAGAATCGGACCGGAAAGATTTTTTCTTTCTTCCACGATGTGCATTTCAAGTGTGCAGGCTAAATTACAAATATGATAAATATACACCTATGGATCAACACGGATAGTTACAGATATGAAGCAATGCGTCATATTCTTTGTGTTCGGAGGGTCAGAGGAGCCTTCTCAACACATTTGCTCTTGTTGAGGGGTAGAGGATCTCTGTTGGCTGTAAATCTGGATACTGGCACTGACTTGTGAAAAGGAATTTCAGCAAAACTACACCTCTGTGCAACTGAGCGCATAGAAATCAATGATCGTCACATCTGTGTGAGCTATTCATCAGTCAATATTACCATACTGAACACATCAGACCGGCTCGATAAGCTACATTTACATCCTTGTTTTCTATGCAAAAACATGCGATGACAGAGATTAAGTCTGATGATGTCCGTTTACAAAAAGGGATCTGTCTGCATGACTTCCATATATAAGCAAAAACAAAGAGCATCATGCTTCACAAAGCACTGTTGCTTGTAAAATGCCAGTCGATTTCAAAGACCTGCAGGGATCTTGCATGGATGGTGTGAGTGCAAACGAATGCTCGAAGAACTTATCTCATAAATTGCAATTCTGATGAAACTGGTTTGCATTCTGATGCTGATATTTGGACTGGATGAGAAACAGACTACTGTGTGTGTTTCACAGTTAAGCGTTATCTCTCTGTGTTAGCAACTGTTCCCCTTTCCTGTGGCCTTCCTCTAACCATGTCAGTGTAAAGAAGTATCAACACATCCATAGAAACTCCATCCCTTCAGTTACCTATATACACCAGTCACAGTTTTGCCACCCTAAAGCTAAATTCATTACTTCTGGCAGAGCTCCAAAACCCAAAGAGAGTTGATGGGATGACACAGAGGCAGTGAACATACCTATGTTATGGCCAATATATGATGAGAAAAATAAAAAAAGGAGCAGCAAAGAAGTGGATCTTGAGGTTTGGAAGGCATCTATGGATCTTGACATACATTTACATTTTATTTCATAGGTCAGCTTCTATGAACTGCTAACTTTGACCTGTGATTTTGCAGGAACTGCTGGAGCTCACCCTTAAACCAGAAACACATCCTTGAAAGTCTTTATTGTAGACTTTGATGGCAATGAATGACAGCAAGAGCAAACATTTAAATAAACCGCTCCAATTTAACTCAAGATGAACTTTGTTTTTAACAAGAGGGCCTCTAGTGTCTTAGATTGACCTGTACAAGTATTAATATATGTTAGTATAAATGTTATGTTATGTTAGAGTATATCATCATCCTGTTAAAATAATCACCTAACTCATTTTTTCAAGTTTTGCAGGAAACACAAAAAACTGCACCAAAAGTGTAACATATGACATTTATTGATCATTTCACTAAAAAAGGATGTAACAAAGGATGGCTATTGGCATAGTAATAACACTGTGTCTAAATAATGTAATTTAAGAGAAATAAATGACTTAGGCAATTTTTGAACATGCCTTTGTGACTTAAGCAAGATATGGTAACACTTTATTTTGAAGGTGTCTACATAAGAGTCACACAAGCCTGTCAGAAACATGACATGAGAAGTATCACGAGCATTAATGTTACTTCAAAGTGTCATTAATGTTCATGACACATCCCATGTCATGTTTATGACAGGCTTGTGTGACTCTTATGTAGACACCTTCAAAATAAAGTTTTACCATATCTTGCTTAAGTCAGAAAGGCTTTTTTTTTTTTTAATTGCCTAAGTCACTTTTTCTTTGACTTGGGCATAATAAATCCGCTTTAGTCAGGCCATTATCTTAAAGGGGTAAAATCACATGATCTGATCAACTGAGGATGTAGGTGATTTCACCATAGGTGGCAATGAGGAGATGATTTAGGCAAAAAAACAACACAATTTTGACAAAAAATGACTTAGACGATTATTTTTAACAGTGTGACGATATATTGTCTACTGTGCGTAGTGGGTGAATGGCTGACAGTGAGGACGACAACATTAATGTTAAGAAAAGGTGAATAATCTTATTGTGGGTGTATTTGTTAGCCAGCTCCAGCAGCTTAAATGCTTGCAAAACTGCCCAGATAAGCCATTCCCAGTCCCGCCTGCTTTCCACCACAGGATAGGACTATACTTGGTCTGGCCGCGCCTAAATACCGACTTTCTTGTGAGTAGGAGCAGTTCTTGCGTTACAAACAGACTTCTATACGCATGATTCAGTCACTCCTGTCTCAGCTTCACCGCAAAGTTGGGATCGAGTTTCTTTCCATACTTAACATACATACATACTTACATAAAGTGTAACATTATCCCTTATAGATACAACACTCGCTTTTAGTATTGGCACACATTGTAACATAACTAAATGACTTGTCAAAGGTGTGAAATAAACCTGTCCGATAATGGACGCAGTGCACATAGCTGGTGAACCTGTCTGTGAGCCGTCGGCCTGTCGGGGTGGAGGTCTGACAGTGTCTGTAGAAGTTTAGATCAACTTAAATAAAGGCGACAGTGATCTTACCTTAGTCACCGGGTCTCCATCTTTGCAAGCTGCTGCCGCTGCCTCGTCTGACAGACCTTTGTCGCTCATTTTTGCTAAGAGACTGAAGAAAGCTGGACCGCAGCTCGGCGGGGCGGACTGACAGGGAGCGGGACTCAGCAGGGGGAGGTTTAACACAAACACTTTCCGGTTCCAGCTTTCAAAATAAAAGCTTTTGCTTTTACCCCTTTTATAATTAACCCTATAAAGCCTGAACCGTGAAATAATTGCCAGAAAATTATATTTTTTTAAAACTTGAGTATTTATTGAACCTGCTGACAAAAATAAATAAATAAATTTGCATATATGAATTCTAATTTGTATCATATTTGATACATCAGGTCTTTTTTTGTGCAATTTGTGGCTCACAGTTTGTTTTTCTTGAACTAACAAAAACATAAAACCGAACATTTTTATCCTATTAAGACTTTCCTTTTAACATTTAATTCAAATATGCAAGAAAAAAATGTATCTGCTGATATTAAGTTTTCACCCAGCAATGAACCTGTATCATTTTTGCTACATCTGGTATTTTTTGTGCAATTTGTTGCTCAGTTGTTGTTTTTTTAAATCTCCAACACATGTATACATCAGGTTTTTCAGGAAAAAAATATATCAGACAGATGATGTAGGTCTCAACAACTTCTGTATCAAATATGATACACTTGGCTTTATAGGGTTAAGAAAAATACTAAGGGTGGTAATATCGTCACCAGTGGCGGTTCTAGACCAATTTTACTGTGGGGGCCAAGGAGGGGCCAGTGTTTAATCAGAGGGGCACATTAGCACATTAAAAAATGGCAAAGATGATATTTAGACATTCAAAATCTTTATTTTAGCTTATTTAAACATAATTTAAGTATATTTGGAAGATACAAATACATTGATTTAAATAATGAGACTCGCCAACAATAACAGTTTTTTTTGTATGACAATGACATTTCTCATTCTTATGCACAATCACTTTTTTATTTTGAAAGTGCAGTACAGTCAGAATGATCTTTATATATATATATATATATATGTATATATATATATATATATATACACACACACACACACACAATATTTTATTGCACAATTAAACTATTATACAATGTACATTGTATGCACATTCAGGGTTCCTTTTTTCTGTGCAATGAGATTGTAGAAGGTTCATTGTTATAAATTGATCATTTTATTATTAATTTGACACAGGGGCCACAACAGGGGCCAAAGGCTTCTTCACAGGGGCAGTGGCCCCTGTAGGCCCCTGTGTAGAACCGCCACTGATCGTCACCCTGTTAAACCAATCGCAAGTCATTTTTTGTCAATTTTTTTTGTTTTTTTTTTGCCTAAATCATCTCCTCATGACGCTGGCCACCTATGGTGAAATCGCCTACATCCTCAGTTGATCAGATCATGTGATTTTACCTCTTTAAGATCATCACTTCTTTGACAATTTGCCACATTCATAGGCATCAGATAAGAACCCAGCAAAGAAGAGCTAGCGGGAGATTGTTTAGTTATCAGTTTAGTTTATCAATGTTTTATTGTTGACACTAATATTGGTAACATTTTACTCTAAGGTGTCTACATAAGAGTGACATGAGTGTGTCATAAACATGACATGGGATGTGTCGTGAGCATTAATGACACTTTGAAGTAACATTAATGCTCATGATACTTGTCATGTCATGTTTCTGACAGGCTTGTGTGACTCTTATGTAGACCCCTTCAAAATAAAGTGTTACCATATCTTGCTAAAGTCACAAAGGCATGTTCAAGTCATTTATTTCTCTTAAGTTACATAATTTACACACTGTTATTACTATGCCAATAGCCATCCTTTGTTACATTCTTTTTGAGTGAAATGATCAATAAATGTCATATGTTACACTTTTCCTGCAAAACTTGAAAAAATGAGTTAGGCGATTATTTTAACAGGGGGACGATATTAATAATCAAAATAAGCTATTACATTATAGACTACAAATGTATATGAGATAATTAACACTTTGGGACATGCAGTACCTAAGGAACGTAAAGTTATTTACCTTGGTAAATATATGTGATTGTGTAATTGATAACAATACTTTACCAAGATGTTACTGAAAACAGGTAAGAAGGCAATGACAAAAACTGGTACAAGACTGAATCCCCTACTGTACAACAATGGTTACACTGGCTAACAGGCTGAATTTGGGACAATGTAATCCTCACCCTCTCCCTGTCTGAGCACGTGGACCACTCATCGATTTTATTTTGAAAATAAAGACAGGAAGTGTTAGTTTTTTTTCTGTTGGCTAGACATGATCAGGATTATGTAACCAAGGAAGCTTGAGGAAGAATGTTTATTGTACCATTAATTTGCATAGTTCACTACATACACACACCTGTACAAGCTAATGTAAGATCCTGTTTTGTGAAGCTCATGATGCTCAGTTTGGTGTCAGTTTGTAGTTTGGTGATGGTGTGTGAAAACTTCCCATTACAAAATGTTTGAACTACTTTAATCCATTAACACATTTACATTGTAAACCTTACTTTTATATGTATACTACTCATACTCAGGGCCGGCTCTAGGCATAGGCAACATAGGCGGTCGCCTAGAGCGCCATCTGCTGGAGGGGCGCCGGAGAAAAAAAACAAAAAAACTTTTCGATGCCCATTGTCGCCCTCCCTTCGTGTTCTGTCTTGAAAATAATAAATATTAACAAAATAAAGAAACGGATAAACAATGACATTTTGTCACTTGTGGTGCTGAGTCACATGACGTGTGGTCATTGCCTTGCCCCCCTTTAGACAGTCAGATCGCTGTCCCAGAGGTCAGGTCACGTCAAGTGACAGAAACTTTACGTTTTGATAAATCTTGCAAGATTATCAGTATAAAAAGAGAAGAGGAGGAGAAGTCCCAATCTTTTTGTAAATGCCGTTTTGTTTGAAGACGTTTCATTTGTATTAGCTTGCTAGCTAGGTTGAAATAAAGCAACGTTAGCTTAACACAGTTAACCACATTTTTTGTGGGGTTTGCACTTTCATTGTCTCTCTTGTCTCTAACTTTGTTAGCAGTCTCTAGCTGGGCTTCTTTGCGAATTTACTTGTAAGTTAATAATTCTATAGACAGACAGTTGTATTATATAGCCTGGTTGGCACCATGGGCAAACAAAAACGGGAGTTCCCCCCTCCGTGAAACAGCAAGCGGAGCTGTTCAACACCAATAAATCTCGCCTAGGGCACCAAACGGGCTAGAGCCGGCCCTGCTCATACTGATGTAATGAATTTCCTTTTTGTCTCTTACAAGGACCTCCGACACATTAGTGCAACACAAATAATCCACTCCAGGATTCCCTGGTTGCACATCTCCACCCATCTTTATCAAAAACACCACAGAGTGCACTTTGACATGGAAATTACTTTATTATAGACAAGTTATTTATTAGGAGAGTAGTGACAGAAGACTACATTACTGACTATTAACCATATACAGTTCCTCATTGCTTTATGACACTTCTGGCTCTGGTGGATCTGAGGAGAAAATATTAAGCTGTGAATCGTGAGCCACAGACTGTAAGCAGTCATACAGAGAGAGGATGGCTGATAAACATGTGAGAATAATCCACAACAAGCCTGAGTACCTGCAGAGTTCCTGAGACAGTTTGGCTGCAAGACATGGGACTGTTAGCAGGCAAAGAGTACTTTCCCCCAGACAGCAGTAGATGGTACGTTTCTCAGGATTTTTTCCCCCATCAGAATTATATTTTTGAGAGTTTTACCAAATTGCCAAAAGGCGCAAACCCACTATTTTCATAACAGTTGACAAAAACTTTAACTGAAACACTCCAAATGTTATTTTGTTTCTTAACAGTGTCAAGTAGGGAGTTGTAAAAAAATATCAGTTCTGAAAGGATAGGAAAGATACAACATTTGCTTAGTTTCTGGTGCTACTTCCCATTCTAATACAGACCCCTGCAGGACAGTGAGTGCTCCTTGGATGTGGCTTTTGGAGAGCAATGTAGGAGAGAAAACAGCGCTACATCCATTTTCGCTCATAATGGAATTCTAAGTAAACAGTTTCTCTCACCTCCACGTTCTTTCAGATGCCTATAACAATGTTAACATATGTTAAAAAAAAATGAAACAAACAAAAAAACAATATATTTCCATTCCAGTCCAGTCACCTCATGCCCCTAATACCCTATGCATTCATGAGGAAAAAAATACATGAGAAGGTAGGAAAGCCCTTTTCCACTATGATGTTCATCCTGGTGTTGCAGCAGAGCAGGTTTTTAATAACTGCGTCCAAACAGGGTGTAGTACTGAGCAGGCTCCTTGCCACTGACACACATTTGTCCAGGCTGCAGCGTCTTCAGGGGGGAGAAGGGGATACAGAGGCTCTTGGCTCCCATGGATGGAGCTCCAGGCTCCAGGTCCTGGTCCCTGCAGGAGAACAAAACACAAAATGGTCAGGAATAACTAATATTTAACATGTTGTGTTAACTATCATGTCAGGCATGTTGGACTTACTTGGCAGTGGTTTTCTTGATCCAATCCTCGCACTCAATTCCACCACAGAATGGGATCTGGACAATCTGTCAAGCAAGATAAACATATGATCAATGATTTACTCAGGTAGAAGACAGACAATGAAACGTTTGAGCTGCATGTGAATAATAATAATAATAATACATTTTATTTGTAATGCACTTTACATTACAGGAAATCTCAAAGTGCTACAGGTTAAAAGCATAACAGTCTAATCATAAAAAGGATAAAAAAAAGGAAAAAACAGCTAAAAACAGAAAACATACATAATCTAAAAACCATCTAGATGGGAGGAACCAAAGGTTTTGCTAAAAAGGAATGTTTTTAGTCCTTTTTTAAAAGTCTCTATGGACTGTGGTGCCCTCATGTGATTTGTGTGACTCACTTTGCCCTGGTCCAACTCTTTCTGGAACTGCTCCATTGTGTCCACAGCCACCATGTTCGTCTTCAGGTCATCTGAAGCTCTAACAAACACAAAACACATTTCAGTCTTCTTGTATGGACATTATCCAGACAATAAAATTGTTTAGAAAATGTTCTTAAAACTACTAAAATGGAACAGAAACATGGTTGGATTTTCTCCAAATAGAATAAATTCTACTTCCCATCCCTATGTGTGGCTTCATCTTACTTCTTGAACAGGTAGTTCTGGATGTCCTCCAACATGGCGCTCATCTTCTTCTCCACCTCGGCCTCTGGAACGGTCACCTTTGCACCAGAGTCTCTCCTTACTGCGACACACTGGCGCTGCTGCATGTCTTTAGGACCAACTTCCAGACGGATAGGAACTCCCTGGACGAGACACAGATATACACAGATAATGTCATTAGCAATACCATCAAAACTTGCTGAATTTTTTTCTCTTTAATGATTTCCTATAGCTGAATGTATGCCTTAAGGCAGGGGTGTCAAACTCAAATACACAGTGGGCCAAAATTTAAAACTTGGACAAAGTCGCGGGCCAACATTGATATTTATTGAAAAAATTGACCAAAACAAGTTCAAACGAAATGGAACAAGCAAAGCTTGACATAACTTAATATTGCAAACATGCAAAATCAAATATCAAATAAAACAAACAAACACATCAATGGCATTCATTTCCTAAATAAAATTTAAATAAAAATCGCATGACCCTTTATTTTATATGTTGCCTTCTTTAAATTTAAATTTAGCAGTAATCTTTTTCCACAGGCTAAAAATAAATGTAAGAATAAAATAACAATAATAGATCAAATGACTAATAATAATATCCTTCAATGAATGTGCAACCATTCAAGCCCATGCCTTGGACTAGCAAGAAAAAGTGCATAAAGACAACTTTAATTGTTGCTCAGTTTGCTACACACTGCTCGTATTTTGGCTTGAACACAGTAGATCAGAGCATTCTGGAATTTGTAGTATTATTTGCGCTGTATAATACCGGCGGGCAAGCTCTGGTTGTCATTTGGTATTTCCTCGCGGGCCAAATATAATTATACTGCGGGCCAAATTGGGCCCACGGGCCAGAGTTTGACACCTCTGCCTTAAGGTAAAGCAACCACTGTTATCATCATATTATTTCTGACCTTGAGTTCCCAGTGGTTGAACTTCCACCCTGGGGAGTAGTTGTCTCGGAGGTCAGTCTTCACCCTGATGCCAGCAGCCAGCAGCCTGCTCTGGTATTTAGAGCACTGGGTCATCAGCGCCTCCTTCTCCTGCTCGGGCAGGGAGGCAGTGACCCCACATGGGATGATGACAACCTGGAAATAAGAGACAAATTTAACCATTTAGCACTATTACATATGTATTTTTTCTTGCATATAATAGGTTGTTTGTTTGCTTCAGAACAGGGCATGTTCTTCAGCCCTTCTCAACAAAACTAAGATCAACGATCAAGTGTATCTACTGTATTCTCATGTGTGAAAGTGTGAGTGTCTACCTGCAGGCAGGCCACTCTGGGTGGCAGGACGAGTCCCATGTTGTCTCCGTGGACCATGGTGAGGACGCCGATGGTCCTGGTTGTGATTCCCCAGGAGTTCTGGAAAGCCAGCTGTTTTTCACCGGGCCTCTTCGGATCCTCAAACATGATCTCAAACATCTTGGCAAAGTTCTGACCAAGATGGTGAGAGGTAGCACCCTGTGGACAAACAAAGCAAAGCCAACAGCAGGATGACGCCATGTTTGTTTTGTCTTTTTACAGTGCAGAGTTTACTTTGTTCTAAAATCTTAGCCCACATAAATTTACATTTAGCAGACGCTTAACCAAAGCGACTTACAGGAAGAATAAAAGCAAACAATCAAGGTATAGTGCAATAAGAGCTATTAGTGCATCAATAAGTGCTAGTGACAATTCTTTAAGGAGTAGAATTATGGTGTGGTGCTAGGAGAAGATGCTCTCTGAAGAGCTGAAGGTCTTCAGGAGGTTTTTTAAGGTAGAGAGGGACGCCCCTGCTCTGGTTGGAACTGGTAGTGTGTTCCACCAGCGGGGAACAAGAAATGCAATTTAGTTAAAACTATGAAATTAAACTAGTCTTCTTCTCAGCAGCTCAGACAAATTAAATGTAATATCCCGCTGGCCTCAGTGTTAAAAGGATCAAATGATCAAACAATGTGATCCAGTATTCTACAGTACCTGAATGGCTCGGCCACTGGCTGAGATGAATGCCTCCACAGTTGTGGTGTAATCTCCTCCTGCGAACTTCTCCTTCTCCGTCTTCCTTCCCTTCACCACGGGAATCGCCATCAGCTCCTCATACACCCTGGCGTACAGATCCAGGATCTGCAGCACCTACAGATACATGAAAAGCACACAAAAAATGTACACATTGATCTGTAAAAGAACTCTACTATTATGCATCTCCGTTTTGATTCAGCAAAAACAGAAATGGATAAATAAAAGGGACAGAGGAGTGCTTGTGGTAGTTTAAAAGCAGCTTTGCTGGGGCTGTTACCTCCTCAGCTGCCTCCTCTTTGGTGGCAAAGGCTGTATGTCCCTCCTGCCACAGGAACTCTCTTGTCCTCAGGAAGGGCTGGGGGTGTTTGAACTCCCATCTCTGGAGGGAGAAGTAACGGAGAAAAAGAGGTGAGAAGATACTTCATGGTGTCAGTCATTTGTGTACACATATTCTTTAGCTTGTAACTAAAAAATAAAGGATTTAGAGTGTAAGAGGTGTGGTGTAGGAGGATACTGACCACAACATTACACCATTGGTTGAGTTTGATTGGCAGATCTCTGTGGGACTGGACCCATTTAGCGTAGGCAGGGTACATCACTAAAGCAAGACAGAATGGACCAATAGGTCAGACATGCCAACAGCAAAAACACACAGACAGCTTAACCCGATGAGACCTAAAACGCCTGTAAAACCTCTGGGCGATTTTAAAATAAGCCCCTAAAACCTGAAGTTTTTCTGGAAATTCAACAGAAGTGTCAACGCTTCTACTAAATAATAGATTTTTCAGCCTCTAGCAGATAGAAATGAAATTCAAAAAGTATTTGAGAGCTTATACAAATACTACAAAACGACTTGTCCGCTTTCAAGGCTTCAATGGGTTAATGGAAAACAAAATGTTTAAAAGGCCATTTACATATTGTGCATGCCCACTGTATGTGTCTGCATTTATATATATGGTTTGTTGTGGTTCAGACCTGTCTCACTGGTGGGTCTGACAGCAATGGGCTCTGCCAGCTCAGTCTTTCCTGACCGGGTCACCCAGGCAACCTGACAAAGACGACATCACCATTAAATAATTATTAACATTGTGACGCATTCATTATTCTTCTTGCTGCAGTAAAGTATACTGTTGGTATTCTGGTTTTCATGCTTTTCCCCTCCATTATGTTTTATATCTTATTAATGGGAGGACGGCATGACTAATGGACTCTTACCTCTGGGGCGAAGTCTTCGATGTGGGTTTTTTCCTTCTCCAGGGCGGCCTGAGAGACGAACATGGGGAAGTAGCAGTTCTCCACACCCAGTTTCTTAATCTCCCGGTCAAAGAATTCTTTAATGGCCTCCCAGATGGCGAAGGACCAGGGCCGCAGCACATAGCAGCCGCTTACATCATAGTACTCAATCATCTCCGCTTTAGTGATGACCTGGAGGGGAGAAGCAATGTTAGATTTTAAAGAGGGACAATCGAAAGAAACTAGCGTTTTTAAGTGTTTATTCTCATTTACAGGTTCATACTTATAGTGTTTCTACCTGAACATGTGTACATGCTTTAATGTAAAACGAGAGGCTTCGTTGTAGCGCCCGTTTCTTTAAGGCCCACTCCCACTGTACCACTTTTACCATTGGTGTCTCTATGCTGTCTGACACTGCAGAATCTGAGGTGTTTTCTTACATATGTTTTCCGCAATATTTGAACATTTTGGCTAAACCCATTGAGGCCTAAAACGCCTGTAAAACCTCTGGGCGATTTTAAAATAAGCCCCTAAAACTTGAATTTTTCCTGGAAATTCAACAGAAGTGTCAACGCTTCTACTAAATAAAACATTTTTCAGACTCTGTAGCAGATAGAAATGAAATTAAAAAAGTATTTGAGAGCTTATACAAATACCACAAAACGACGTATCGACTTTCCAGGCTTCACATTATACATTTATAATTTGTCCCCTTTGATGGCTGTTATGGAAAAAGAAAAAGGTTTGATTGGAATAACCCACCTGAGAGTACCAGTCAGCCAGGTTCTCCTCTTTCTTGGCCTCCAAGCCCAACCTGCCAGGAGACAGACAACCAAGTTAGTGTGATGTTAACCTTGAGATTAAGAATTACACATTAGTAATTTAAGTCTTTTTTTGTAAATCACAAATTTGTATCTACCATACTGTTTGTTTGTATCACATTTTTTTAAAGTAGTTATTTTGGAACCATTCGGATTAGAGTTTTCCTCAATCAAATAGTTTAATTATCAGTCAAAATTAATGCAGTGGTGATGAAGCCCAAATACAGTGGCAGAGACAACATAAACACCGACATGTCAGGCCATGCCTGATCAGTTAGTCTGGGTGCAGGTACAAGATTACTCCTGAGTGCATTAATACAATTATTACAAAAACACACAGCCATTCCCAGCACAGCCAACCATGCAACTCAAAGATCACATCAGTAGCTATAAATCTAGTAAAACCAGCTTCCAAATGCTAACTGACAAGATAGTCAGAGCTGCATGACTTAAGCAAAATCATAATCTCCATTACTGTATATTGTGATCATGATTACAAGCCTTTAGTTGAGGAACAGAAGTTTTTTTTTGTACTTTTTGCATCGTATGTCAAAACCTTTTCAACTGAAGCAGGTCTACAGTGATTAAGGGTGCTGATGTGCCATATTTCTAGATTTACTTAGGACTGAAAACCATGCACAATATAGATATTTATATATTTTAGTAATGCAACACTATCAAAGGGCGATCAGACTTCACCCTTGAGGCTGACAGCAGATCACAAGCACTAATCAAGCAGGTGAAAAACACGCCATCCATTTGAAACTCACCAAATCTGAATACAAAAAAAACAAAGAGCCACTTCAGTGCCTAAGCTACAGTAGCAGAGGGTTGATCCATCTTCAGTGTCCAAGTAAGAAATCCAAGTATGTGCTTCTGTCCCCACAACGTGTCACCACTCCAACGTTTATCATAAAAACTAAAATATTCAACTCATGGTAAGAAACGGTAAATGCCAATTACTGTAGGTTAAGTGTTCTGTGGCAACAATTTAACACCTCCATTTCAATAATATTGCTAAGGAAGTCATTCAACAACTATAATGAGCCCAAAACAGAGAAAACAGTTCAGTGCAAGGCTTTTTATTGGCTCAGACATTTGATTTGGCTTCATGTCAATTTCAGCCAAATTATTTTTAGTACAACTAACTGTGACTGCCACATGATCTCACCACACATCTGTTCATCTACATTCAGTCTGCAGAGCCCCAACATGTGAGACGAGGGAGAAATATCTTTAGTTGGCCAAAATAAAAAATAAAACAGGTTGATGTTATGAAAATCATAATGTGAGGTTAAATCTGCACTTCCTACATATGGGAGGCTATTCAATTTTGATGATTATCTGCATAATATCATGAGTTTTAATTACTTTGGCCAGAATAATCGTGACATTAAATTTCATATTGTCCCATGCCAAACGGAAACTCAAAGAAAAGAGTACAAATAAGGAAAAGTTGACTTCAGATGCAAAAAGTTAAACAACATTTTGTTCCTCAGCATCTTTCTAATGATGTCCACATTTTATCTGAAAAACTGGAACATTATGGAGGCCCAGTTTATACTAAACATTGTGCTGGCTAGTAACATTTAAAACTACCAGAAGAAGAAAAAGCTAGTTTATCGTCTTCTGTCTGGATCTTTTTCTTAACCGATGTCCTGTTTCCAGTCTCCAGTCTCTCACCGTGTTTGTTTCTTAGGTCCTTGGCCCTCTCCTCCTGCTCCTCCTGAGGCCTCCTTGCCCTGGCCAGCTTTGTCTCCTTTACCCTTCTTTCCTCCTCCTTGTCCTCCTCCTCCCTGTTTCTCAGACTTGTTCTCCCTCTCCTTGCGGTTTTTGTCCTCTCCTCCAGTTGCTCCAGCTGCAGCCACAGGTTTGTACTCCTGACCAGTCAGCATCTTGTATTTGCTCTTCAGGTCCAGGAGACTCTTCACTGCTTCATCCACCTGGTCCTGAAATGAAAGGAAAGCTATTGTTTTTTTCCTCCTCTCCTGTACGGGCTGTATTTACCTCCGCTCTGATCGGTTTCTTACCTTGGGGGCTTTCTCGGACTTCAACTTTCTCACTAGCTCTCCCTGTTGGGCCACCTGTGAGAACAGTTCCTGGGCCTGCGGGGGGGAGCTAGACTGGGTGGAGGAAGAGATGGACTGGGTCTGGGCTTTCTGGACCGGGGCCGCTCCTGGTTTGTAGTCCTGTCCGGTCTGCTGTTTGTACTCTGCCTTCAGAGCCAGCAGCTGCTTCACTGCAGCATCTACCTGATCCTGAAGAATCGCCAGCAAGGAGAGAACCATTCAGTCAATGCAGCAGAGAAAGTTGCAGCAATTAACAAGACTCTGAAAGTAAAGGACGCACTGGTAGTTAGATATGTCACAGTCATGATGCTGCAGTTATGACCTCACCTTGGGCGCCTTTTCAACCTTCAGTTTCCTGACAACTTCTCCCTGCTCAGCAACCTTCTCATAGAGGCCGGTGGCAGCAGGGGCGGGGCTATTCTGGACTGGGGCGGGTGCTTTCTGGACTGGGGCGGGTGCAGGGGCTTTCTGGACTGGAGCAGGGGCTTTCTGGACCGGAGCCGCTCCAGGCTTGTAGTCCTGGCCTGTGACCTGTTTGTATTCTGCCTTCAGTACCAGCAGCTGTTTGACTGCTGCGTCGACCTGGTCCTGAGGACACACGGACAAGAACACTGTGACTCAGGTCCTATCGTTAGAATCCCAAAGAATAAACACTGTTGTAACAGAATACTACATTACATTACATGTCATTTAGCAGATGCTTTTGTCCAAAGCAACTTACAATAAGTGCATTCAACCTGAAGGTACTAGACATAGACCATAGGAATCAAGTAAGTACATAACTTTAAGAGCTAACTGTCATCGCTAAAGGAGTGCTATATGTTAAAGAAGAAAAGAAGAGAAAAGAATAAGAATTTTTTTTTTATTTTTTTTTTTTATATATATATATATATGTTAGGTGACCATGACTTAACCGAGATATTGTTGGAAGAGATATGTGCACAATTAACATGAGCAATGGGTAAAAATAGTAATATTATTATTAAGAAAATCTTGATATCGATGAATAAAATCGCTTGTAAATCAAATGAGCTTATATTAGCTGAAAGCTGAAGATTTTCCTCAACAATCAGAGATGAAGAGTGTGTCATTAAACCTGCCGGTCTCTCAGGGTAATGACAATGCTTCCTGAGTTTGACATTATAGCTTTTCCTAATGACACAATTAAATATCAATGACGAATTAAGCAAGAATTTGTTTTTTCACTTTTAGAGACTAATAGAGCTAATCTGCTGTGTGGGTGAAATTTGATCAGATTTGACTTACAGCAACCAAACAACAGTTGTTAGATTTTGATTCAAATGCTGGCAAATCTTGATTGGTGCACAAATGTAAGTGACATCACTTTTCCCCAACTTAGCTCTGCCTACCTCAAACCAAAGATAAAAGCACAGAGGAAAAACAATGCTGTCATGTTTCATGTGAAATAACTCACCTGTTCCAATGTAAACAGTTTGTTTATCTAGGATCCCGTCACTCAAAGTAATACTGATCGCAAGAATTCTCATTTGAGTATTTACAGTGTCTTGGTCGTCTTAGAAATGTGAGTTGATTTGTTTTTTTAAATCCTGTTTGTATATAAACAGTAATGAGTAATTACATACTAGTTATTATTGATAAAAGATCGCAACACTAATATTCACAACTATACTTTGGGCTTTTATAAGCACTGGTTTTTATTTGAAATGATTTTCTGTCACTACATCTCTACTGTCTGTGATGCTGCATCAGAATACCTTGGGGGCTTTTTCAGACTTCAGTTTCCTCACAACCTCTCCCTGCTGTGAAACACGCTCATACACGCCTGAAGAGGAGCAAGAAGAAGTTGAGGAGGAGGAGGAGGAGGAGGAGGAGGAGGTGGTGGTGGTTGCAGGAGAAGGAGAAGAGGGGACGGGAGTGGAAGGGGCCATCCCGGGTTTGTAATCCTGACCAGTCAGCTTTTTAAACTCCACCTTCAGAGCGAGGAGCTGCTTCACTGCCGCATCAATCTGGTCCTGGTACCATCAACAAACCAGCTTATTGTTGCAGGCAGTTAATTAACTTGACTGGCATGCAAACGACGTGGGGACATGAACGATGACTGGACAGATCATTTGGGACACGATGAGCAAGAGTCTAGACAAACGATTTGGGATGCCAGCGGACAACGAATTAGGAACAGGAGGAATGACGAATCACTCACTACAGTAGTGACGAACGGGAACACTGATGGATGGATGTGGACATGAACAGAGACTGGACATGCAGATGTGGAAACAATAAGTACAATTGAGACAAATGTCCAGGTACCTTAGGTGCCTTCTCTGTCTTCAGTTTCCTGACCAGCTCGCCCTGCTCAGAAACACGGGTGTATGGACAGGAGGCGGAGTCTGCTGAGGTTGTGGGCGGGGCTGCTGCTGATGTGGGAGGAGCCATTCCAGGCTTGTAGTCTGTACCCGTCTGCTGCTTGAACTGGGCCTGCAAAGAGAGAAGGTCATTGTAGTGGCAATTTTGTCCGAAAAAAATAACAAAATTAAACTTAAAACAAACTACAAACAAAATGCCACTGATGCACCATGAGCGTGTGGTGTACGCAGGCAGAGAAGGTGATGTCCATGCATGATTGTAAGTTCCAAAAGTTTATTTTATCCATTGCGAGCAAGCAAACAAAAAGAACAAAGAAACATGGCTCCTGCTGCCTATCGTTGCGCTGGTAAAAAAAAAACATCGGCCCACCCAGGTGCATGACGGCCCTCTGCCTACCCACCTACCTATATAACATCAGGCGGCCATGGTGCCAACCCAAATTCCATAAAACACAAAAAATATGTAGACTAAATATGCTAAACAATAATGATGATTAAACTAAACAATTAACTAGCAAACCCAAAATATTATCAAAATAAACAAACGTCTAGAATAATCAAACAATACTCATTGTTAATAATAAACTAAACAGACAACTAAACACTAGTAAGAACTAAATAGCTCCAACAGTCAATCATTTGAATTATAAAGAGTCTCTATTTGTTTAATAGATTTTTATTACAGCTGACGTACCTTCAGAGAAAGCAGCTGCTTAACTGCATTGTCCACTTCCTCTTTAGTAGCCTTGGCAGTCTTTAGCTGACGGACAGCTTCACCTTGTGCTACAATGCTTGTGAATAAGTCACTGACTGAGGTGGATGCAGGGGCGGAGGCAGCCTTGGCAGGGGCGGAGGCAGCCTTGGAGGCAGGCTAAAATGGCAGGTAAGGCAGATTTAGAAACAAAAAAAAAAAACACACACACAAAAAAATAGAGCCGCAAGAAACATTGTACCAGCTTATTCCAGATGTCAGAGAGGACAGCAGGTCCCTCATCCCTGCTGTTTATTCTATTCTAATCTGCCTAACATTTGTCCAACCTTTGCTTTACTGGTTAGACCAGTTAGCAGTTACTCTCTCAGATTCTTACTACTGCGGTGGATGTCCCAAAACAGCTGACATCTCGACATCTCCTCTCTGTACCCACCCCAAGGCTGAACACCTTTCAAACCGTAATAAGACGGAAACAAACGAGCAGATAGTGAAAAGCAAAATATCAGAGTGCACAAAATAATCAACAAGCTGACTTGAGAGGAGTGCAAGATTTTGCAGCTGTTGAATTATTTAAAGGTATTTTACATTTCTGCATTTAACTGACTAAATCAGTGTTACATTATCCCAAATGTTTCCAACAATGTTCATACTCCGAGAAATCTGTCATTTTATTCAAGGCAAAAGTGCGTTTCATTTTGTCACCTGTCCATGGTGTCATATAAACGTATAAACCCCCCTGTTGCTCAGACTTCTAGGGAAACACCAGCTGATACCACAGAAAGTAATTGGAAATCATACATTGTCACAGAAATATACTCTCCAGTCGAGGCCTAATTTTTTGATAATATAATTCAATATTTATCCAGTTTTACTACCACGTGTAATTAAAATGAGGGTTTATTCAGAAGCACTCACTGTGTTGTTGGAGGCCTGGCTCTTGCTCTTGTCCTTGGATCCAGCAGTCGGCATCTCTTTGGTGTGTCCATCAGGAATGTAGAGCAGGACACAGGGACTCTCCTTACAGCTGTTAGGGCTGCAGAGGTTAACCACAGTTAGACACAATCAGTAGGACAATCAATATGGTTAGATCCAGGTATTTATGTGGTAATCTCCACCAACTAATATAGGTCCTTTCTCTCACCTGACAGGCTCATAAGGCTGGTCGCAGATGTAGAAGCCCCGCCTCTGGAGCTGGATGATGTCACCTTTCTTCAGGGTGTTCAGACATGGATCTCCGAGCATCTTCTCTTCCAACTGAGAAAGCGAGAAGATGAAAATGACAAATGTAAAGAATGATGCTAGGAGAAAATGATGATGCTGTGTGATATTGGTACCCCCCATCCCAACTGTTCTTGTTCTTTGTTCTGTATAAAATGTTAAAAAATTCCTCAATAAAAAGTGAATTTAAAAAAAAAAAAAGGGGCATTCCCAGTGGCACACCTGGTAGAGCGCGTACCAGAGGCCCAGTCCTCGTAAGCGGGCGGCCCGGGTTTGAATCCGGCTCGGAGCCCTTTCCCGCATGTCTTCCCCTCTGTCTCCCCTTTCACTCTCAATATCTCTCTCTCTCAATAAAGCTACAAAATGCCCAAAAAAAATCTTAAAAAAAGAAAAAAAAAAGAAAATGACAAATGTGACAGAGACCAGGGTTTCCCCGACCATATCAAGGCTTATGTGCAGCACCAAAGTAGTCTTTGTCACCTCCAAGCCAAAAGAAAGTAAAATAAATATAGAGCGTGACAAAACTAACTGAAGGACCTTTCCCAGATCTAATGGTTGTAGTTGGGGTTAGTGAATTTTTGCATATTTGCAATTACAAAACGTCAAATTTTCTTCGGGGAGGACCCCTTAAAGCCCCTCCAAATAGGTGCACTAAGTCTTCCAGAACCTGAGAGAAAACACTGCAGACCTTGCTGTTTTTGTTAATGTACTCCTTGAAGTCGTCCTCCTTCGTGATGACAGCTTTGGAGATGAGAGGCTGGTAGTTTATGCAGATGGTGGGCAGCAGGGGGGCACCGCTTGTTTCAGCCAGCCATGTGATCTTTGTGGTCTTCTTGTAGTCCGTGTTCTCGAGGTTCAGACGAGCCTCCATGGACACGACCTTCCCATCAGCCCCTCTGAGCGGGGACAAAGTGTGCATCTCATTACTTCAATGCAATACAACGTTTATCTCAGCAACAATATGGATAAGGTGAGCAATGATCCTACGTACTTGTTGATCTTGGTGATGATGAGGTTGCCCCAGTTGATGAAGGTGACCATCTCTCCCACTGAGAAGGTCTCAGCATCGGCTCCTTCCACCAGAACCCGAGGTCCATACCAGACCTTCTTCATGCCTACCTCTGCGTTCTGGATGCACACAGAAAAACAACTTCAGCACGAGCATGTAAGCTAAGAGACAAATGTGGTACCAACTGCCACGTTTCCATGAACTATTTTTTATGTGCAGCATTAGAAAAGCAGTATAGAAACGGCAAATTCAATGAAACTTCAATGAAGTTTTTAGACTCACTTGGAGCGGCTTGTTGATGTGATCAACAGGACATAGAAATGCCTTTTCTGATGTTGTACACATTTAGTATCAATACTCAAAAAAGTATCGATACTAAAACTTTGTATCTGGATATGATACTCATTTTCAAAAGTATCGATGACGTCACGTTAATGATTATAAACAACGTAAATAAATAAATAAATAAATCAGGAACGTAGTATGCCCATATTACGTTAATTGACACAGTGTCAGTATACATAAGCATAGAGTTAATAAGTTTACATTAATGTTGGTGACTGAAAAGTTTTATTTTCTCTCTTGAAGTCCCAGAATGAAGCAGAGAAAAGTCGACCTGCAACTAAACAGCAACACACACAGCCGACTCTACCGTCTGTGTTCGACCAACGATTGTTTTTTATTATAAATATTTAACCTGTGGTTCTGTTAATTTTTACATGTTGCATTTTTCTTGTTAATAAAATATTTCTGTTAAATTTTGCGGTCTTTGTTTTTATCCTTGTGGTATCGAAAATGGTATCGAGTATCGAATATTTTCCTGAGTATCGGTATCGAGTTGAAGATTTTAGTATCCTGACAACCCTACACATGACTTATGAGCCGTTTCTGCAGAAGACGTCTCTTCATTTTTCTAACACTTGTTTAAGATGGCCATGGTGACTTTATGTTTCTGATTTTCAAACTTCAACTCTGTTTACTGGCAGATTACAGCCATGTGTGAAGCGTAGCCTAAACCGCCAACTTGTGACAAAACTACACTTTGTGAAGCCTAGTTTATATGATCCAAACCAGCATTTCTTTTTTTGGGAGGATAAGGATATTTAATCTATTACAATGATAGAAAAACAGCAATATGTTATTGATATGTTAATGTTATTGCACGTTGCTTTACATTCTCATCCTTGCGTGTTGGAACAAACCTGGCACAAACCATGAAGCTGTTTTGCTAACATGGAGTATGGAGTATACAAAAATATGCATTGCCTGGTGATTATTCCATAAAGACTATTTTTGGAATACCAGAAAACATACTATATTGTGATATATTGTTACCAAGATATGAAATTATCGATTTTAAGAAGATTTTGGCCTTTTATCCAGCCCTGAGTACAAGGCTCCAAACGCTCTGCAGAACTTAATGCAAGTCCTCCAGTCAAGGCAAATAGGGGAAAAAAAAAGAAGAGTTTTTCTAAAGGATAATAGAAAAATCTGCACATGCAAAAAAAACTCTTCAAAAAAGGTGCTGGAGTGCGTAGAAGATATCAAAAAATAGCACTCCCAGCTTTTTAAATCGCCTGCTGCTGTAAAACTTTCGATCAATCAGATCTTCTCGGAGCACAAACAAACATCACAGGTTTGAAGTTTGCTGATTACAGTGTGTGTGTTTGAATAAGAGAGCTCTAACCTTAGGGTGTTTGGCCACCTCCTTGAACTCCTCTTTAGCCTCTGAGACGGAGACGGGAACCACATAGGAGCTGGACAGAGCTGTATACCTTGGAGCTACGGGATCAATAACCTAACACACACACACACAAACAAAAACAAAGACAAACAGAAACACACAGAGACAGAAACAGGTCAGTAAGAGAAACTGTTGTCAGTGCTATTACAGTCTCTGCATACAAAATGCTGAGTAATGAGAGGACAAAGCAGAAAACGATGCAACTCAATTCAAAAAACAGTTTTCTTTTGAAGCAAACCAAAAATGGATACGTAAATACCCCAGCTCATTAATGTGACAAAGCAGAAAGTAAGTGACACAAGAAGAAAGACGAGTGATTAATGAAAAGCGGGATTTCATGAGTGAATCCTGATCATATGCAGGCAAAACAAGCCTTTCTTTAGCCGCTTGTTCAGTCACCTTTCACTATTTTACCAGCCAGCTCGAGTGTTTATGAGCCAACAGACTGTATAGCAGAAACAGATCAACACCGTCCCAGCAGGGGGAATGTTGTTCAGATCATACCAGAAGAGCACAAAGAAGCTTTGATGGATACTTTTACAGAAACCACTTCACAGTACAGCATAGGGAGACACTCTCAGTCCACGGTGGGAACAATAACAGCCCCTAGATCTAACAATGATTTAACAAAAACAGATAATTACCTCCGTTTTCTCAGACTATAAAACCAACCAGTCTTCACACTAACAAATGTTTCTTTCATGCCATTTCACAATATTAATAATGATCTGTTCTGTTAAGTTACTTAAAAAACCTGAAGCACTTTTGAAATTTCACAGAAAGAAATTATCATGTTCAATGAAGTGGATATAGTCAATAAATGAACATTTTAACTGCTCACTCAAGAAGCTGCCATGGACGACAGGATGGAGGAAAGGGAATAGATGGAGAGGAACACATTGAGGGAGGAGGTTATTACTGTACGGTCGCATAAAACAACTAAACCCAAGAAGTTTTGAAAAAAGCAGAGTTCCATGTTCCATGCGGATTATTTTCTCGATTAATCATGTGTTTAAAGTCCAAGATGATTTATTTAAATGTCTTTTTTTATCAGTTCAAAACCTAAAGATATTCAGTTAAATAAGATATAAAACAGGCAAAATATGAAATGTCCATATTTGAGAAACTGATAACATTTTCGTCCATTTTTTCATGAAGAATCACCTAAACACTTATTCAGTTATCAAAATAATTCTCTTTCAATCCACTTATCTTTGCAGTTTTAAACTGAACCTACAAAAATGATTCTTCAGTACCTCCATTTTACTCCCAACAGACACATTTACCATCTGGATGTCATAAATTATGTTTTGGGAACGGAGGTCTTCAAAACCACACAGCTCACTACGTTTACTTCAACATTTTACACAATTTAAAATCAGTTTGAATCAGTGAGGATGGAGAATGACAATTGATGAAAGCAACAAACAGGATAAAAATATAACACTAATCATTGACCTATCGTAGTAATTGAGCTTTCACTCAACTCTTCTGCCTTTTGCTTCTACAGGTAACCAAAATTATTCAGATTATGTGAACATCTGATTGGTTGGTAAAACAGTGAAGGCTTTTGGTGGAATTTCAGCTAAACCAGCCGAGGATGAAAGCAGGAGGGGAGTGGGTGAGAATGAGCAGGAGGAGGAGGTGGAGGAGGAGTACCTTCAGACAGCTAATTGGCAGCTTGGAAACAGAAGAGTGAGATGCTGTTTAATGTCAGATACAAGGAGGAAGGAAGAGAGAGGAAAGAGGGAGAGACACATTTACATAGAATGGAACGTTTACATTATTTCCCCTCACCGCTTAAGTTTTTCTACAGTCTTTTGTGCAGCAATATATATTGGAACTCGTCACCTATTGGTCTGACGACGATTTAGCCTCTGATGAAAAAGTTATTTCTGAGGCAAGTAGCAACAAGATGTGAGAATGGAGTTGGAGTCAAGAGACGAAATCTTTGATGGACTTGTTCCTCTGCATATGAATTCAAATACACTTCAAAAAGCGAGTAAAAGCCGAAACTGTCATAAGACAGCAGCCGTTTCGAGACTGCATTTTGGGCAAAACGTTCCGCCTCTTCTGCTCTTCACACAGACCGTTTACCTGCAGTCAACCAAAGCCCACTGAAACTAGAGACTAGAAACAGAAACCAGAACTCTGATACCAAAATCTTGTCCCATTGTCAACAGATTTGGCATTTATATGCATCAGTGTGTTTACAGAAATTTGTCATACAACAGGCCAAGGAAAAAAAAAAAGTCTGTACTCTTAGGATCTAATGAACATTTCTGTACTTTTTCTGTTGCCCAACAAAATAAAATGGAACCAAAATGTCAATGGGAACGAAGTCAAATCTGCTCAAGAGGACAGCAGAAGACGGCTGAAGGAGTTATTAACATTAGATCAACAGTACAAGGACTTCTACTGCAACTGACTTAAGAAGCTCCGCCTGCAGAGACGCCAAAATAAGAGTCAGAATTCATACTCTGATAACCTGTTGTTTACTTCAAACCTGTTTTGGCTTGAGCTGAGAGTGAATGACAGAGTAAACATTTAATATTTAATCAAAGTCAACAAAGCTTAATTAATGCTTTAGCCTGTGTTTTGCAACATAAGTCGGCCACCAACGTGACCATATATACTTGTGACAATTTACTAGAACTTATGTAGGTATAAAAGGGTACAAAAGCTGAAGATTAACAGTAAAGCAGGTCAGTCATAAGGAGCATTTCCATTAGGTACTTTTCCCTCTAGTGAGCCACTATGGGTGGGGCTTGGGAGAGATGATCCACCCAACTTTACTGGGGAGCGGCTCAGAAAGTGCCTTCCTTGGGTAGATACTTATCTGAGCCGCTACTGAGCAGCTACCAACTAGTCGACGCTGACCGGATACAGTTGACGCGGTGACTTAGAGCAGCTGTTCTCAACCTTGGGGTCGGGACCCCATTTGGGGTCGCGAGATGATTTCTGGGGGTCGCCAAATCATTTTGGAAGTCAGCTCTGTCTCCACTGTGTTAAAGTGTTCATGTGTTTTAGTCTTTTTGGTCATTTAATGTCTTTTTTTTGGTCATTTTGTGTCTTTTTAGGTCATTTTGTGTCTTTTTTTTGTCATTTTGTGTCTTTTTTTTTTGTCATTTTGTGTCTTTTTTTTGTCATTTTGTGTCTTTTTTGGGTCATTTTGTGTCTTTTTTTAGTAATTTTGTTTCTTTTTTGGGTCATTTTGTTTCTTTTTTGGGTCATTTTGTGTCTTTTTTGGTCATTTTGTGTCTTTTCTGGTCATTTTGTGTCTTTTTTGGTCATTTTGTGTCTTTTTAAGTCATTTTGTGTCTTTTTTTAGTCATTTTGTGTCTTTTTTTAGTCATTTTGTGGCTTTTTTTGGTCATTTTGTGCCTTTTTTGGGTGATCTGAACTGTGCGTGTGAGATTCTGTTCAGTGAGTGGGGGTCACGGACAACATGCATGTTAAATTGGGGGTCGCAACTCAAAAAGGTTGAGAACTACTGACTTAGCGCACACGTGACTCATTTGCAGACTGGACGCTGAGGGGTCTCAAAAAATCTCCTGCTCTGACTGCAGCTGGGAGAGACTGCTGCAGGAGGACTATGCCACTTGTGTGTGCTTTGGGACGGCATCTGGTACTTGTTAAGAAGAGTAGGAACAAGTCTCCAAAAGTCTCCAATAACACCAGAAAAAGTTGCTAGATTTGTCACCAGTTGCTTTTTTGAAAGGGTCACTAGAGGGGTCTGTATAGTCGCTAAATATATTGACAAAGTTGCTAAATTGGCTGCCGCGTCGGTCTGTTGTCACTTTCAAACTCCGTTGGTTAGCCGCTACAAAAGTACCTGTATTGGAACAGAGGCCGAGGGGAACCAACTAGTGGGCGTAACCAAAAGACTCTGCTTTCCAAAAAAGTACTCAGTGGAAACACGCCTATAAGTACATGGCTGCTCTCACTTAAAAAGTCTTTTAATCAAGATTAAAGATTTAATTAAGATTAAAGTAAAGTCAAAGGTAGAGTGATGTCACCTACACACTACAGGTGCATCTCAATATATTAGAATATCATGGAAAAGTCCATTTCCAGTAGTTCAAGTCAAATAGCCCAAACCAAGTATTGAGTGCATATGGATGGACATACTTTTCAGAGGCCATTTCCATATTGAATATACTTTTTAAAATTGTTTTTTTGTAGTCTTCAAATTTTTTGAGACACTGACTTTTAGGTCTTTATTAAATGTAAGCCATAGTCATCATAATTAGAATAAATTAAATAAATTAGGACATTAAATGTTTGATTCTGTGTGTAATGGACCTATATAATGTGTTATTTCCACTTTTTGAATTGAATTACTGGCATAAATAAACTTTTCTATGATATTCTAATTTATTGAGATGCACCTGTATACAACTTTCAAAGTTGCCAGATTGCTGTACTGAGCTCATCACACAAGTGTCTATCTAATAATGAGGTATCTTGAAGTTGTTGTGGTTTGCACATTACAAGGCATTTCACTAAGAGGTCTCCTGGACAAGCTTTTCTGGTCTCCAAAATAGACTTCAGTCAACAAAGCACACACAGGAAGTGATATGGAAAAAAAGACTTAAGACCATTTACCAGACAAGCATTCTTTCCTCAAAAAATGGATCTTTGCAGGAAGCTTGAACTCAAAGTTGGCCAATGTGCAGTAAAAAAACCAAGGGGAAAAAATGCTTGCTGATGTTGTGTTGCATGTGTTATGACTCCTCCTGCTGATATTTCCCTCGACCTTAGAGACGACTGTTATATCAGAACCGGAGAGTAAATAGCAGCACTGAAAGCTTTTCTTCTTCAAAACGTTCTTTGTTCTTCTCCCACCTGGCTTCACCAGCTTGTGATACACAGATTGTTCATCCAATCACCTGTCAAGTGACAGTCAAGTGAAAGTGTCTGCCATTTTCAAACAGTTTCCAATGACGGCTGCCAGATGGTTCTGTGTAACAAACCATCTGGTATGTCAGATTAGCTTTTGTCAGTGATCTCCAAAAACTGAAAATCAGGCCTTAAATCCTGAGTAAACTTGCGTTTGTCGAAGGCATGTAGATCTGGAGCCAGCACTGAAAACTGCAGATGAAACAGGTTTTAGGAGCCGCTGAGTGATACCACAGAAGCGAAGAAGACGTCTGTTATTTTGGAACTGGACCGCTATTTTTGTATTATTATGAATGTGATTATTTAACCTACATTCACTGAACACAGAGGTTTTAGCTAAATACTGGACAATTTAAACCGGACACCTGAATAATGTCTGTAATCACACAAACATGAGCTGCTGTCGTAACAATTTTACATATCGACGTGAAGGAACTTTTGGAGCTTAAGAGGGGAGGGAGGAGTGGGTTAGTAGAACATGCATATGAAGCTGGAGTTTGTTCTTAAATCTCAATATGACGCCAACTGTCAACATTTCGGTAGCTGTTCAATTGCACGTTGTCCGCGATGCATACTTCAAGCTCCGCCATTTAAAAGTGATGCAAGATCAGTCTGTCATTAGTAAAAAAATGCTCTTTAACTTGGGTCTGAAACTCCCTTCTTTCTTTAGCATCAGATATATATGCTCTCTCTGTTTATGTACATTTCTACTTGACTCTGGGATGAAGCAGCAAGTGCCAGCAAGGAAAACCACACAGAGGAAGCAACACTGATATCCAGACAGATGAAAGTGGGAACAACAAAACACATCATATGTGGAACATGATATGAAGCAGCTGGTTTGGTTTTTTGATGTTTTCAGTGTTATTGGGGCTGATATGGAGGGTAAGGGTGGGGGAATGAGGCATGAAACCAGGTAACAAATTAAAGCGTTCAACAGAATGAGAACAGCAAAGCAGAAAGAAGCCATGCCAGCAGTGAACCCACAGGCAATCTTCTGAATCTCATATTCATTCATAATAATCCCTCTTTCTCCAACATACAAGCCAGGCAAAAAAGGTAATCCCTTAATCTTTAAAACTAGCACATTATCACAATGTCAGTATATCATAAAGGTCTGCAGTTCACCAATGTTCTACTGAAGGACCCTTCAAAATATTTAAAATTATTCAAACAACTTATTGTTACAAAAATCCAGACCATGCTTGAATAAAAACAGCTAGGCTCAGACAACCAGGCCTAGCTGTACAATGACAAAGAAGAAAATTGTACCTTCTTATTAAAGGCCCAGATCTTGTCCCACTCCATGTTCACCACCGACCGTGATCCACCCTGAAAGGAGACGGGCAAAAGAAAAACACTTTAAAAAAAGTTTGCATTAACCAGATAGTGTAAAAATATTCTGTGCAAAATAGTTGGGGATTTTTGGCATGATTTATGGCATAGCTATGTTATAGTGCATGAAAGACATTTTTGTTTTGTCTTCAGTTCAAGCTATGATTGTGCCGTTTCCATACAGGTGCAGGACTTGTACACTGCTGTGAAAGGGGAAACACTAATCTGCAGTTTTTTATGACGCCTATGTGTGGCAGAGTGTGGCATCATGTACGCAATGTAAGAAATGGCATGAGAAAATGAAAAAACAAATTCTGCATTTTCATAATGCTAAAGAATTTTTAGGCCACGACTTTGATGGCATTCTCTGGTTAAAAGTTTAGAGAGTTGAGAAAATTATCCCCCATTTACTCTTAATCTGCGATCATCAACTCCCGTCTGTGTTTAAGCTTGGTATCCAGGCTTTTTCCCCGCCCATCTCTAACTATGACAAGTATACCTGGGCTGCTATGAACTGTTTCAGACCCTCAACGGTCATTCCTCTCCTCAGGACTCCTCTGACAGTGGGGAAGCGAGGGTCATCCCTGGAGGACGAGTTAACAAAAGTCAAAAGATAGCATTAGAGTAGCGAGGGGACAGTAAAGAGAGGAACGGGGAGAAATACAGGAGGAATTGGGGGACAAGAGGACAAACAAGATGGAGCAGAAAAGAGACACCTTATACATTCTGAATAGTGACATCATGAAGCATCAGGTCCCAGACAAATTGAACTAGACCTACCATCCATCAACGTATCCCTGGTCGACAAACCAGGTGAGCTTCCTCTTGGACAGCACTGTGTTGTTGAGGTTGAGTCTGGAGTACTCCCAGATGTAGGGCTTCCTGAGACGCAGAGCTTCGATGATCCAGTAGAACTGATCGTCACGGTCGTGGTACTCGGTGGTCCTCAGGGCGTGGGTCACCCCCTCCAAACTGTCCACGATAGGACAGGCAAAGTCATATGTTGGGTAGATTCTGGAAGAAAGGAGAAGGACAGTTTCAACAATGAATATTTGTAGAATATTTGATTATATTTCCAATATTTGATGCAAATTCTCTTATAATTGGGATCCAGTGCTGACATACTTGGGTAAACTTAAGGTTGTGCCCACTTAAAGCCACTTAGCAGCCCTCTAGCATTTACACTTGTGACATTCATCCATGTGAACTGTAGTGTGTAGTACACGACATCAGCAATGGTGAGCCTAGGTTGTTTTTTTGTTTTTTTTTGTAATGTTTTTCCTTACTATAAGTATAAGTATTATTGTTATTGCAATGCATACAGTGTCCTACATGTTTTGTTTTGGTTTTGTTTGTTTTTCCTTTTTTTTTTGGGGGGGGGGGGGGGTTAATTCATACAAAAAACAAAAAATTATGTGAGCATTGGTCCAACTTTTCTTTTGTGAATGTAGTATTTTTGTACATGTCCTGTACTATCAGCGCTCAATAAAAATAAATGTCAAATACTCTTATAATAATCGTCTGAATGCACATTCACATTTTCTTGCACACTAAGCAAAAATTAATTTCTGAACTGCCAGCTGTTTACAACGAGCAGAGGGGAGAGGTTGGAAGTAGAAGTTGTAAAAATGTGAATCATTCAATATGTAAACTCCATTTCATGTGTCACCATTATTTCCAATATTTGTGACACTTGTGGGCACTTCAAAAGTCTTGTATATATATTCCATTTTATTCCAGTTTCTGTATAATCAAATTAAGAAATTCAGTGTTTCTTTTTTTAAATTTATGGCATTATAGCTGTGTTATACTCGCTTATAAGCTGGACTTAAGTCAAGTACTTGTAGGTGCTTCCAGTGCGGGGGTGAGGAGTGTTCTTGCAGCGGTACAGGGTGGGGTCTCTCATGCAGCCGTTGTTGGAGTTCATGTCGATCTTGGCCCTCATGCAGCAGGTCTGACCGCTCTCTGTCCCAGCTTTCATCTCCGACCACATCTTCATGTTCTGCTCCACCGCTACAGAGGAGAGAGAGACATTGTTGCTTCAGAAGTCTGCACTGTAGCTTCAACATTCACTGTGACTGATGAACCTGTCAAGTCTCCATAGGCGTACTGTTATTTCTGCATTTGGACTCAGTGCGCTGCTCCCTCTCCAGCTTCATCTGCTCAGGAGGCGTGTTGTCGATGTAGGCCTTGCCCTCGGAAAGCAGCTGTTCAGCAAATCCCATTATGGTGGGAAAATGGTCGCTGGTGTAGGTGAACTGGTCTGGTTTGATCTGGAGCATGGCAACATCTTCCAGGATCACCTGAGAAGCAATACAGACACAGAAATTAGAGCAGGTAGAGTGGGTTGCCCCCCAACCGAAGGGTTGGTGGTTCGATCCCTGACCATGGCAGCCTACATGTCAAAGTATCCTTGAGCAAGATACTGAACCCCAAATTGCTCCCGATGCTGCATTCATCGGTGTGTGAATGAATTCCCAATGGTGGCAGGTGGCACCGTTTAGGGTAGCCTCTGCCACCAGTATGAGTGTGTGTGTGAAAGGGTGAATGAGCGCAGTCTGTAGTGTAAAGCGCTTTGAGTGGTCGCAAAGAGACTAGAAAAGCGCTATATAAGTGCAGGTCCATTTACCATTTACCAAACCTTTTTTTTTGCAGTTATTTTCATCTAAATGATGAAAAGACAGCACTGTTTCTGGTTTCTCTCACAGGTAATATGGAAAGAATAACTCATTCACATTTTTTTCCTCTTCATTTGCTCTGGGATTTCAGTGTTTTACCTTCTCAAAGTCCTCCTTTTCCTTCTCAGGGTTGGTGTCATCAAAGCGCATGATGAGCTGGCCTTTAAATGTGACCTGGTAGTGCTGGTTGAGCAGAGCAGCCTTGGCGTGGCCGATATGCAGGTATCTGGCCAGGAAGAGACAAAAATTTAGCCCAGCTAAAACAGGTACTAAATGACAACAACTTCTCCTAAACTCCAGATGAAGCCTTACCCGCTGGCCTCAGGAGGGAATCTGACCACCACCTTTCCCATCTCAGCTCCTGGCAGATCCACAAACTTGCCAACATCTTGCTTCTTTTCATCCGACTGTCAATGAGGAGACAAACAGTCAGGAATACAACATGTCAGCTGCATTTCTTTCATTTTTATTCTTTTACTTTTTCCCCTAAACGAAGCTCCAGTGAAGTCAAACAGATCATAGTTTTAATTACAACAATTTAGTTTTTCTTCATTATATGCTCCACTTGAGCCCTGCTTTTTCTTGAATCGTCATCAACATTAAAGACCCCATCCAGACAAGTTTCAAATCATGTAAAAATACTCTGCTATAACTAATATTTTAACAAGGTTTTCCTACATAAAAAAGTGGGAAAACAAAAAACAAAATAACATCTGCTACCATGTTACTGTGCGTTTTGGCTCTTTGTACCGAGTCTGCTCTGCGCTGGAGGATTCAAGTATCTTTTACAGCTTTCGATTGGCTTTCGAAGTTGTGATACACCTAATCATGCTGGCTGTGTCTACATGATTACCCAAGATTTGCAAAAACTCTCCAGACTTGCTGCCTGATGACCTCTCCCAAACCTAACCCCTTCTGGTTAGTGCCTAACCTTAACCTTCATGCGGGAGTTTTTTTTCCAAATATAGGGTAACCATCTACATTTACATTTAGCAGATGCTTTTAACCAAAGCGACTTACAGGAAGAAAAAAAGCAAGCAATCAAGGTATAGTGCAGTAAGAGCTATTAGTGCATCAATTAGTGCTAGTGACAATTCTTTAAGGCGTAGAATTATCGTGTGGTGCTAGGAGAGAAGATGCAAAGTGGTTCCACCAGCGGGGAACAAGAAATGCAAAGAGTCTGGATTGCCTTGGACCAACGGGGGGCAGAGCCAGGCGCCGTTCATTGGAAGAGCGCAACGGTGGTGAGGGAGCATATCTAGCCTCAACCATTCTAACTTGCCCTGCATTTGAATGTCAGATTTTTAGGTAAGTACACAGACATCTCCCCCTTCAGTAGAGGAATGTGAAAACACCTCTGGTGACAAACATGATCAGAGTCAGTATAGTCACATTTCTAAGTGGAGGGGGACTTTAAATCACAAATCACTTGTTAACCCATTGAAGCCTGGAAAGCGGATACGTCGTTTTGTAGTATTTGTATAAGCTCTCAAATACTTTTTGAATTTCATTTCTATCTGCTACAGAGGCTGAAAAATCTATTACTTAGTAGAAGCGTTGACACTTCTGTTGAATTTCCAGAAAAACTTTAGGGGCTTATTTTAAAATCGCCCAGAGGTTTTACAGGCGTTTCAGGCCTCAATGGGTTGATATGTAAATTGACACTTACGTTGGATTTGGTCATTGGAGCTTTCTTGCTGGCATACTTGTTGCCCACAGCAGTGAAGGGAACCTGCGAGCTCAGGAAAGAGAACCAGCGAGTGACATGGGAGAAGGATTTGCCCTGGCCTGGCCATTCCCCATGACCTGCAGAGGAACAACACAACCTGTAGAGCTGCATTTGACCTATTTAGCTACACAAAGTAAACACACAAAAAAAATGGAAGGGATCCACACTGGTACATCCCTGATGATGATACTGACCTTTGAGAGCAGCCCAGACAGACAGGTCAGCCAGGGTGAGGGCATGTCCAACCAGGAAGGTCCGCAGGGAAAGGGTCTTATTCAAGTCACCAAGCGCTGCGCTTAAACCAGGCTGACCACACAGACGCCGGGCACTGAACTCCAACCAGTGGTCGATCTGCAGATACCAGACATCAGTAATTCGACTGAGTAAAAAGATCATCAAACAGAACAGAAAATTCCTCAGACACACGCACAAACACACACCTCAGTCTGCTCCATCATGTTGGCTCCGTAGAGGCCAAGAGCGGGAGCCACCCGGGCCAAGTACCGACTGATGGAGTTGGCATCATTGAACTGGATCGCACTAAGGGAAGGAAAGAAATGTATGAGTAATGATTAAAAAACTAAATAAATAAATTGTATGCTGTTTTAATTCATTCAGCATTTTGATGAAATGACGTCACCTACTCTGAGACATGAAGCCGGTTGTCTTTGCCTTCCTCCACTGATACCTGCACACTGCCCTTCACATGCTCTGCTGTCAGAAGAGCTCCTGAAGGGCAGAAGAGACTTTACTTTACATCCATGCCAAAGTTATGGCCAAATAGATTTTGTTAATTCCCAGTAAAAGTGACCTTTGACCTCCAAAATCAAATCAGTTTGTAATTGAGTCCAAGTAGACGTTTGGGCCACACCAGAGAAATTCCCTGGAGGCGATTCCTGAGATTTTGTGTTCATAAGAATGGGACGGAAATACGTAAAAAAACAACCTGACAATATAACGTCTCTGGCCAAACAGCAGGGAGGCGGGGCTGAGGTATAAAAATTCTATTTTTATTAGTGCTTGTTGTGAGCCTGGGTAAACATGGCTTAACAGCCTAAACCAGTTCCAGTAAACTTTGTTTACAAAATGTAAGTGTTGGATAACTTGACTGTTTGGCTTCTCACACAATAAGACATCTTCAGAGCAGAACAACCTGATGTTTTCAGTTTGAGAACCAGTTGAACAGGGCGTGTGATCATGCAGGTATGCACTCTGTCACCTGTGATCTTTGTAAAACTACTGTTGGCCTCATATATTGGGTTAAAACATGTCAGTACTCAATTGACTTTGCATAAAAATGCTTGTCATGCCATAGACTTGAAATCAGTATGTGTAATAGAAGTGAGGCTAAATAGCAATCAAGTTTTTATCATCAGCTCTTAGTACAAACATAACATATTGGGGTTCTTTGTACATAGACAATTCACTGGAAGCCTTAAATAAAGAGATCCTAACATTTATTTGGATTTATTTTCTTCAATTATGGATTGTCAAAATAAGGAGCTGAATACAAAACAATCCAATTATGGGAGTATGTGATGCACCCATGATCATACACATTAATTTCCCTGTGCCCTCAGTATTCCTGCCTCTGTTGTCATCTCATATATTTACATCTCAACAGTCTACCACCAAGGTCTGATGGATGAGCTGCATGGATGGCTTTACTTCAAGTAGTTTAACCTCTTAAACTGGAAAACTGGGTGTGTGGGCACCACCTCAACCACTGACTAAGGCTGCACAGATTATTCCACTTTCCAGGAATAGTGCTGGTGCAAAGCAAATGAAACCGAAATTAAGTTGCAAAATATACCCACTCCTCATCCAGCACTTCATGTTTCAGCAAGCTTGCATCAGCCTGCTGTTCTCATTGTGGACGCAGGGGGCGCCGTTTAGTCACTGTCAAAGCTAGTCAATAGATTAGCTAATCATGGGACAAAGCATTGGCACACTAACCCAGGGAAAGTTTTGTCCAGACTCTATTGTACAAAATTAACTGTGACGTAACAAAAGACGTCATTTTAAATACATTGTGGCAACATGTACCTTTGCATATGTCTAAACCTGAACCACCCTGCTGAACTAACCTGGGTTAGCTCATGTCAGTGTGTCAAATGATCCATAATAGATGTTCCTGCATGATTTAACCATGTGCCATTTCCAAGTACATCAACGCTTTTTGCATATAATGAAGCAGTGTTTACAAGCATCCCGTGGTAAAAGTTTAACGCAAAGTGTATAATGTATAGGAACGAAAAAGAAATGTGAACAAACTGTCCACATGTTGTGGTTTAGGGTGCCACGACGACATGCTAGCTGACGTTAGCTTGTTGGAGCTGCACACTCTCATTAGCTCGCCGGTTTGCTAGCCTGCTAGCTAACTCCATACACACCCCATTGACCTTATATGGTCATACCAGTTTATATTCATATATAGGTCAAGTTACAATTGTTGCTTATTTGCAAAATAACAACTTGTCTGCTTCATAGCTCTTTTCATTTTTTTGAGTTGCAAACATGCGCTATTCAATTCGGCTGGTTTACATAAAGTAAAATATTGGCACAATTTAGAAAAAAAATATATAGTTTAATATTGTCTTTTAATTCTACACTGAAAAAAATTGGAGTGACATTTACTTTTTAAAAAGCTAGGCAAGTTTTTCCACACAGAAAGTGTTTGTTATCTTTACTCAGGCTGTTTCTAGGTAATATTTATTTAATATAACCACTTTTTAAAATGAAAATACACAAGTAAATTGCAGATTCACTGATGTCCCTCAATTACATTTTACTTGGAAATATCAACTAATTAAGCCAACTGGATTAGTGAATATTACTTGGAACGAATGATTAAATTTACATACAAAACTGAGGACACATAATAACAAACAATCACTAAGTAATGCACTATATGAAAAACTGCTATTTCAAATTAAAAGCACTGAATTCGTACTTATTTGTAGACTTTCTATAGATGATTGAAACAATAATTACAGGGCCAAAACATCTTTTTGCTTCATGTCTTTCAAACAAATCCCAAAGACAAGACCAGTGGCTTAATTTTTCTTTTACACAGCTATCTCAATATTTTTTTAATTATAGTAAAAAATAAACATCAAAGGAGGAGAGTGTGTCTGGTTTGTTAGGGTGACACGTAACAGTGCTAGCAGCTAGCCAGCCAGCTGTCACTAAGTGCATGCTCACTGGACTCAAGTATTTACTGAGGCAGCAGGCTGCAACTCACCTAGAGGCGGATTGCTTGTGTTGATGGTCAGATTTAACGCCATGCTGTGAAATCCTCTTCCACAAAGGTGGTGAAGCCTTTTTCCTGTTAAAGAACCCAACAGCAGACAGCCAAGACTACTCTCCACAACAAGCACTCCAGCGGCAAGAGAGCAGCGTGAAGAGCTGAAGGGGCAGGAGGATGCGACTTCTTTTGTTTTAATGACCGATAACAAACTACGACCTGATGGTGCAATACTGCCACCGTGTGTACAGGAGTATGAGCAGACAGACACAGGGCTCTGTCATGGCTGCATGAAAATATAGTCACCCTGTTGAAATAATCACCTAACTCATTTTTTCAAGTTTTGCAGGAAACAGAAAAAAATGACCAAAAGTGTGACATATGATTTATTGATAATTTCACTCAAAAAGGATGTAATAAAGGATGGCTATTGGCATAGCAATAACACTGTGTGTAAATTATGTAACTTAAGAGAAATAAAGGACAATTTTTTGAACATGCCTTTGTGACTTAAGCAAGATATGGTAACACTTTATTTTGAAGGGGTCTAAATAAGATTCACACAAGCCTGTCAGAAACATGACGTGACAAGTATCATGAGCATTAATGTTACTTCAAAGTGACATTAATGCTCATGACACATCCCATGTCATGTTTATGACACGCTCATGTCACTCTTATGTAGACACCTTAGAGTAAAGTGTTACCAATATTAGTGTCAACAATAAAACACTGATAAACTAAACTGATAACTAAACAATCTCCCTCTAGCTCTTCTTTGCTGGGTTCTTATCTGATGCCTATGAATGTGGCAAATTGTCAAAGAAGTGATGATCTTAAAGGGGTAAAATCACATGATTAACTGAGGATGTAGGCGATTTCACCATAGGTGGTCGGCGTCATGAGGAGATGATTTAGGCAAAAAAAATACCCCAATTTTGACAAAAAATGACTTAGGCGATTATTTTAACAGTGTGACGAAATATAATACAGAATCACAACCAGATTTATTGCCAAGTAGGTTTTACATACATTTAAAAATGTGAAATTTTAGACACACATAAAGGCTAATGTCTGTACAAAGCATTGAAATGAATGTAAGGGATTGTGTCTGATGTTAAATGCCAGTGAAAAGTAGCTTTAGAAAAAAAAAAACATATTAAGAGGAAATAAAAAAGCAAAAGAACAGTCAAGAACATAAATATAGAACAGTTACAATAAAATATTACAATATAATATTATGATAATAACTATAACAAATAACCCTTAAATATGACTGTAATATGAATAACAAAGCTATAGAGAATATGTGTAATGTACAGGGATAATAGCAAGATGTCCGTTATATAATGTTTAGTAACGTAACGCTGTAGGTTACTGTAGCCTAATACTGAGCACAGTATGTCTGTCTATCTTTCTTCAAATACATACGAAACAATTGTGTGGATTTTGTGCCGCTTTGGGTTTTTATTTACTGTATCTGTTTATAGACCTGCTTGCAACTGTATACCATAATGTGTCCTGGGAAATAATAAGATGAAGATGAATAATGATAATGGATCTCCAATGATGCTTTTTTTCTTCTCAATGCTTTATTGAAAATTACAAAAATAAATATTTCTGGCACGTTTTTCACAGTACATAACTTGCAGTGAAGAAAGAATGCTAGGTGAACATCAATCAACAGTAAAACTTATAATAATAACATCAATATTGTAAATTCAGAGCAGTTTAAATAAAATAAAAATAAATACAAAATAAAATACATATAAAAACAGTCTAAATGTTGTTTTCAATAAGGGGGATTCAAATTAGTTTTAACTGTTCATTTCAGTGGGAAAATGTTTCAAGATATCATATATTTTTTGTGCCTTTGTTAGTGTTAGAATTTTTAGAGATTTTAAGTACAATTTGAACTGCTTCATGAAGATAATAAATTTGGGAGATGATTTCATAACTATTTTTGTGGATTAAAATTGTTCCTAAACAAAGGATAACGTTGCAAAACATAGTTCATCGTTTTTGTTTTGCAAAAGCATACCGAAAGTGACATCGTCTCCAGAGATAGCAGCTGAAAATAATATGATTTCTTTGTTTAATCCAATTGTGAATGTTGCCCCATAATGTTTGTATCACCGCAGGAGAAGAAGAAAGTGGTTTCAATGTCATTTTCACAGAATGTGCATAAATTGTCATTGATATGAAAGCGTAGTCTAAGTAATTATTTAGAGGGATACATGTTATTCATAATTGTAAAGTGTGTTTCTTTCATTTTGGGGGGTATAGGACATTTTAGGTACATCGTTCTTAGTTTATCAATTGATTGATTATCAAAAACCGCCCATGCTTCTGAGTGAAGCGAGTCGCTGCTCGGTGTGTATCTTTGATCCCGCCGTTGTGGCGGAACGACGTGAAAATGCAGGAAAAAGTTTCCACCCGGACACGTGTTCCTGGCGCACCTCTTGGTTTGTTCCATTGGACTGCATTGTATCAAGTTTGCGGCGGATTGATAAGAGTCACAACATTATTCACGTGTGCTGCTGCTCACTTATCTGACTTGGTAAAGCAAATATCACGCTCGACCACTTTGTTGCATTATTTACGCTCGACATAACGGCATGATATCATATTTGTACATTTCACAACTTGCATGATTTATTCATCTTGTTTTCTTGACAATTGTGTTCACTATCAGGCATGTTAATCTTTAATATACAATCTATTTTCGTGCTGTATGTTTGCGTATAATTCATACTTAGCATACTTTAGCACCATTTCTTCTAACCGTTTCCTGTTACTGTGAATATACGCATGTAGTTTATATTTAGCTAATAACACTATTTATAGAAGTAAATTCTTGTGATTCGAATTTGCACTGTGCGATGTATCACAACATTTAATAATAGACTAGATGCATCCAAATGCAGACATAACATGAGTTGTTCTTAAGCCCAAAGCATGTACAAACATTTTGAATAAAATATGTCTCTATTAGGTTCCTGTTATAAAAAGTAATGATCTCAGATCACCACCAGATTGTTAGAATAAGACTGTAAATCTGGCCTGCAATGGCTGTTGTTTGTCACAAGGAGTGCATATAAAGAAAGAAACAAATAAATAAATAATGATGTATAGTCTATTTCAGTTTTAATGACAGTCTATAAATAATGCTATTAATAGAAATTAAGAATGGGTAGTCATGTGGACAAAAGTTAAAAGTGCTGGGGAACACAGGCTGGTTGCATGCTGCAAGATTGAGCCGTGGCTATACTTCAGACTTGCTCTCATCCTGTTTCATAACTAATGCTTGATCTCTCTGTATCTCTGGTCAGGCATGTCTCAGGACAGTCAACATGGCAGGTGGACCATCTCCAGCAGTGATGATGATGACGACCTTCCTCCTTCTGGAAGGACAACATCTAAGCCCCACCCACCTGTTATCTCCAGTCACAGCTCCCCTCTGCCTGCCTCTCCTCCCAGCACCAAAGTGAAACCAGTAACAGCTGCTGTGGAGGTGAAACCAGAACCAGCGAACCCTGCCGTATCCTCACTTGTTATTGGCTCCGAGGCCAGACAGTCAGCGGCAGCAAACCAGTTAAATCCAGTGAAGTATGAAACTAGTCCGTCATTGGCTGGAAAGCGGAAGAAAGAGGTGTCCGAAGGCTCAGGCTGGGCCCTCTCAGATAGTGATGATGATGATGGAGATGTGAAGGGTAAGAGCATCAGTAACTTACCAAAGAGGGCGCCTCCAAGCCCCAAAGCAAAGAAACCGAAGGTGGAGAACGAGCGGCCTCCGAGTCCCCACGGCCGCCTCTACTATATCGACGAGCCGGAGGACTTCTTTGAGAGCAGCATTCCTTGTCACAATGACACCTACCGGTTTTATCTCAACAAAGTCACAGGCCTGGACAGGAAGTACAACAGTGGAGCTTTGCACATCAGAGGTGACAAGAGTTCATTTCATTCAATTTAATTAATTCTTCTTTAGGAACATTAGGGTGTTGGACATCATCCATTCTTTTTATGACTCTACTTGACTATAGAAACTCTTAGTTGACCAACACTTCTGTGATTTTGTCGACTAATCGATGAGTTGATTTAATCAGCATGAAGTAACTAGAGATGTGCTCATTTGCTGCTTGGAAATAAGTCATTCAAATAAAAACGCATTAAAAAAAGTTGAATAAATAAATGTTAGACAAATGAGTTAAAGAACTGACTAAGAGGGGGCAACTCTAATTCCTTTATAATCTAAATGTCCCTGAGGAACTTCATTGTTCCAGTAGAGTTGTTCAGTGGCCAGCAGGAAACAACCTGTTCCATTGAGAAGTCTAAATATGTGAAAACAGTGTTAAGAAAAGTTGAAAATGCTCTCTTGGTGAATGCAAGGTCAATATTTTAATCTCACATGTGTGTGTGTGTGTGAGATGTGAGATGTGTAATGAGAATGATGCTTGTGCGGTTGCTTCAGGTCACCCAAACCTCTTATATTATCATCAGGTCTTTATACTTTGGTTTTATCTACTAATCTTTACTTCTTGTCTTTCTAGACATTCTCTCTCCATTGTTTGGAACCCTAAAAGAGTCTGTTCAGGTGGGTGAGTTATGTTCTGTGTTTTTTTTTTTTTTTTGCCATGTTAGCGTCGGCATGGTGATGTCAGTCTGTCAGTTGGCTCGTCAGTACCACTTTGGTCCAGACTGAATATCTTATAATATCTAACAACTATTTGTTGAATTGCTGTGAAGTATTCTACTAATAATAAAATATTTCCCACTGATTGTGCTAATCATCTGACTTTCATGGATTTACCATGATGAGGTTGACATAACTAGATGCATTGCCATTATATTTGGTTTAGCATGCTGCCATTAGCATTTAATGCAAATACATTCTGACAGCTAGCTGCTAGCATGGCTGTAGACTCTTGTACACATCTTTTTACCAGGTTTGGAAGGAATTTTTTTCACTTAACACAGATACACTCTCTTTTCTCACAGTTTAACTACTGCTTTGATATTGCCTGGATGGTTCAGCAGTACCCATCAGAGTTTAGGTAAGTTCTACTTCTTCTTTACTACCATCACATTATCATAAACATATTCCCATATGATTAGAGAGGATCTTCTCATGTCCACATTATACTGATGGATGCACTCGTTAATGTATTTTGGCTTGTAGAATATGGTTGCAAATGTCTTATTTAGTGATGTACAAATTAAGCTTTGTGAACGATTTGTTGACCCCACTAGATGGTCCTCTTGTTTTAAAGAAAAAGCCTCAAGAAAACGATTCATGTGGCTTTATTTGGCCATCACTAGTATTACTGTATGTGAGATGTTTTCTTATTTAAATAAAGCCTGGAGAAAAACAGAAGAAAAAGTCTAAACAAGCTCTTTTTTTTCAGCAGAAGTTTATGTTTTGTGGAATTCTGCAAGAATACATGAACTAGTTGATGATAATGGCATTGTTTGGTTATTTAAGTATGCACTGAATAAAGACAATGCAAATATTAAGTTCTAGGAGAAAAAGCATTTAAGTGAAGAATTTTGATAATGAATTACTCCAGTGGTGGCAACTACAGGTGGTGGGAAGTAATAATGCTGGTGACAGTCTGATGAAACCAAACATTCCCAGTCTTAACCTGGTTTTTGGGTTGTGTTTACAGGGATTGTCCAGTCCTGATCGTCCATGGAGATAAGAGGGAGGCCAAGGCCCGGCTCCTCGGGCAGGCTAAGCCTTTTCCACATGTTCGCTTCTGTCAGGTACAAACTCACCACCGCATGAAACAGTTGTTCTACATCAGTTTTATCTGTTAACAAGACTCTGGAGTTTCATTTAAATGTGACTAATGTGTGGGACTTTCTCTGACAGGCCAAGCTGGATATTGCTTTTGGAACGCACCACACGTAAGCATTTCTTTCCCCTTTTGGTATCATACCTGTTGGCTGTTTGTTTTGTTATCAGTTTTGAACATTATTGCAGCCCAATGAATGGCAGGTTTGTAAGTCCATAACTCAGGTTTAGGCATTTCTCAATAACCAACCCCAACCACTTCTCTTTCCACTCTTCCCACTTCCCTTCTACTTCTACAATGAAGTATTTTTTTAGCGTTTAGGTGACTTACGTTGCAGATATTATAGGTGTGTACTCTGTTGTTTTCATATAAAGCAGAAAGTTGTGTGTGCTTGTGCAGGAAGATGATGTTGCTGTGGTATGAGGAAGGCTTCAGAGTCGTCATCATGACCTCCAACCTCATCAGAGCTGACTGGTACCAGAAAACACAAGGGTGAGCCTGTCTGTCAGGAAATGTTTTCAACTGTACACATAATCTGGGCAGCCACATGAAAAGAAAAGATAGTCCAACTTGAGGGAGACATGAGGTTTGTTTTTTTTATTATTTCCAAACCAGATTGTGGATGAGCCCCATGTTCCCACGGTTACCAAAGGGCAGCAGTGAGAGTTCAGGTGAGTCGCCGACCTTCTTTAAGAGGGACCTGCTGGAATACCTGGCCTCATACCGCGCGCCTGAACTGGAGGAGTGGATCCAACGGATCAAAGAACACGACCTGTCAGAGACCAGGTGAACTACAACATTCAAGATATAAAATCTGCATTACAAGTAACTCTTTTTCCAACACTATCTTTATTTATTTTCAGACATAATAACACATACATGTTACTACTGGGACTCCAAACATATGCCCCAAACCATGTAAAGCAACACAAATAGTAAATATAAATCACTAACAAAAGAAGGAAACTTAAATACACAATAAAAAAAAAAAAAAAATATATATATATATAAAAAATATAAAATATATATAAAAATATATATATAATAAAATAAGAAATAATAGAAATAAGAATACAGATGGGGGAGAATAAATACAAAACCAACCATACACTGCATATAAATGCATAAACACATAAATTAGAAAGTGGTCAGTCAACATCAGACAAACATTTTTCCAAAATGAGGTGCAGAGGGCTACTTATGGCTCATCCCCAGGTGTTTCCACCAAACCTGACAAGTCTTTATTCCAAAGAACATTTCTAAAGGGGCCCCAGATGTTATCAAAAGTAGGTTGTTTACCCTTGATTGCATATGTGATCTTTTCTAAGGGCAGAGTTGCTGTTAATTCAGAAAGCCATTTACCTATCCTTGGTCTATCCAAGGATGGACTCTTTTGGCCAACAACAGGCCTATATCTAAAAATAATCGATGTTTCTTTCTTATGTTACAATTAGCTGGGTAGATACCCAATAGGAATATTTTTGGATCTAAATGTAATTTTATCTCTAATATTTCCTCAATACATTGTTTCACTTCGTCCCAGAATTTCTTTATTTGAGAACAATGCCATAAACAATGGAAAATCGTGCCGTACAAGTAACTCTTATCCTCTACTCATATCTTCTGTCATCAGGGTTTATTTGATCGGCTCAACGCCAGGCAGATATGTTGGCTCAGACATGGACCGCTGGGGCCACCTGAGGCTGAGGAAGGTAAGGTGTCTCTGTTTGTCTCAGGTCTCTTCATCTCCCATTGGGCGAAATACTCTTATTACAATTTTTACCCACATATTGCAAATCATTTTTTAAATTCTTTTTCTTCTGTATTATTAACTATACATAAGCAACAATGCTGCAGTAATTCAGGCAAAAGGAGCCCCAACTAAGTATTGAGTGCTGTACATGCTCATACTTTTCATGTGAATACTTTTCAGTTGGCCAACATTTCTAAAAATCCTTTTTTTGTATTGGTCTTAAGTAATATTCTAATTTTCTGAGATACTGAAATTGGGATTTTCATTATTTGCCAGTTATAATAATCAAAATTAAAATAAACACTTGAAATATATCAGTCTGTGTGGAATGAATGTATACATTATACAAGTTTCACTTTTTGAATGGAATTACTGAAATAAATCAACTTTTTCATGATATTCTAATTATATGACCAGCACCTGTACGTCCCCGATTCCAAAGAAGTTGGGATGCTGTGAGAAACGTAAATAAAAAAAAGAATGAATCCAATTCAGAATTTATATTAACAAAACAAAAGTGCCTCAGTTCGAACATGTACCTGCACCTGTACCCGGGTAGGTTTTGGGATAGGGGAAGGGTTAGGGTTGATAAAAGCTCTCAAGTATTTGCCTTCTTTTGTACATAGTCCACTAGGAATAAGTTTCAGTTCAGCAGCACCCCGGTAAGCAGGTGGATTAGAAAAATATCAAAATGCTGCAAATTTAATGTAAAAATAAATGGTGTTTTCACAAGACAATGACATCCTCTAACTGGGATTTCCTCATGTCTTTATTCTTTTCTTCTTCTTTTATTAGCTGTTGTATGAACACACAGATCCTATTCCCGGGGAGGAAAAGTGGCCCGTGATTGGCCAGTTCTCCAGCATCGGCTCGATGGGATTGGATAAGACCAAATGGTTAACAGGGGAGTTTCAGCGCACCATGACCACGCTGGGAAAATCCTCTCTTCGCCAAGATCCCCCCATGCACTTGGTACATCCCTCAACACAATCTTTTTTTTTTTTTTTTTTAATTCACTTTTTAATGAGGAATTTTTTTAAACATTTTATACAGAACAAAGAACATGAACAGTTGGGGTGGGGGGTACCTATATCACACAGCATCATCATTTTCTCCTAGCATCATTATTTGCAGCAGTCGTTGTTAGTTAAATGACAGTTTTATATAAAATCAGAACTTGTAGGCTTAACATATTCTGTCCATTTTGACCAGGTTTTGTAAAATGAGTCCATTTGCAATTTTAGTTGAAAAGTCACTTTTTCCATTTTGTAGATGTTTTGTATGATGTAGATCCAGTCCTCATTTTGTGGTTGCTCAGGTTTGAGCCATCGCCTGGTAATGGCCTTTTTGCTTGCTGCTAAAAGAATATAAAGCAGTTTCGTGTCTGCATTGCTAAAGCCGTCTTCTCAACACAATCTCAATGTGGCCTGTTTCCTGTGTGATGCAGCACATAGATGCCACGAGAAGGATAGTCAAACATAATACAACACAACTTAGGTTTTCTATGACTACTGCTGTTGCTATTATTATCCTCTAATCGAGAAGGGTTTTGGTGTTTTTCGCTCCAAACTCAGCTCAGAAAACAAGCATTTAAAAGTTGTTTTTCTTGATTTTTTTCACACATACGGCTCAACAAAAGAGAAATCAATTTGTTTTGGAACAAGTTTGTCCACTCCAAATGATGATGCCCAAGAAATGACCTGAACAAAGCAAAATTATAAGAAAAGAGAAATCACAAGCAGAGGACAGGGTCTCTGAAATAGAGACCTACCAAACACATCTAGTGGCTCATAAATTATGATTGACAGGCATTATATTTGTTTAATTTGATACATTGTTTTTAGGAAGGTCCTGCATAGTATACCTTTAAGATTATAAAAGCTCAGAATTTCTAAAACAAGTCAATAATTGGTTGATCTTTGGCAGGTGTATCCATCAGTTGAAGATGTGAGGACTAGTTTAGAAGGTTATCCAGGTGAGTAATGTTTTTTACATTTTTCCTTTAAAAAATGAATTGGTTAATATGTGATGTAGAGGTCACAGTAAATGTCATCAGTGTTTGACTAATTGCTTGATTGATCTAACATCTTATTGTTTAGTGGCTGCAGTGTATTTGGTTGTGATGTACGTCTCTCCCGTCCTGCAGCGGGAGGCTCTCTCCCCTACAGCGTCCAGACGGCTCAGAAACAGCTCTGGCTCCACGCTTTCTTTCAGTAAGTTCACATCTTTTTGTATTTTGTATTTTTATTGTATTTTTATATTTTATTGCTTGAAGTATGCCTAGGTTGTTCTTTTTATTTAATTGTGTTGTCATTGTCTCTGTGTGTAATGCTGCTACACTGTAATTTCCCAGCTTGGGATAAATAAAGTCTATCTATCTATCTATCTATCTATCTATCTATCTATCTATCTATCTGTCTATCTGTCTGTCTGTCTGTCTGTCTGTCTGTCTGTCTGTCTGTCTGTCTATCTACCAATCAGAATTCCCTATTTCACCTCTGTAAAACTGGACAACTAGTCATGATGTCTCTCTTTCTTTTTTTCTTTTTGTAATGCCATTATTGCAACTTACTGTGGCTGGTCTCACTGTACAGAATCTACACACCGAGTTACATTTGTATTTTAAGTTTTGTCAGAAATTATGGGACAAGAAAATGTGTGGGAAATTGTAAGTCAGTGATGAGCGACTGTTTACATATCTCTATTCATTTGTGTCTGTGTCTGTGTCTGTGTGTACGTGTAGCCGCTGGAAGGCGAATACGACAGGAAGAAGTCACGCCATGCCACACATCAAGACTTACATGAGGGCGTCACCAGATTTCACTCAACTCGCCTGGTTCCTCGTCACAAGGTGTGGTGTTATCCATTGTGTCATGTTTTTCTATTTTTGTCTATGAAAGCAAACTTATTTTCTTGCCGTTTATATAATCGGGAATATACTGTGTGTGTGTTAGATGTAAAACATAATGAAACATGTACATATTTCTCATCAGTCTGTCAGTTTAGCAGACAAACCAGCTGCCAAGAGTGTTCATGACAATCAATCTGTGTTTCACCTCAGCAGTCAAAATTGAAAATGAGGCCCCGTTTACACGAGGACGCTTGCGGGTAAAAACGACAAAATATTTTATCGGAAGTGCCTTTTGTTTAGACGGTGACGGCGTTTTCGGGGCTTAAAAACGCAAAAATCTGAAACCACCTTCCAAAGTGGAAAAGTTGAATCCGCTTCGCCGTAGCGTGTCGTCTACACTGACAAGACGCAAAACTCTGATCTGATCTGCTCACGTCACGTATGTGTTAACGTCACATACATGCTCCAGTACAGGAAAATAAACAAACGTGGGATTATTTCCATGCGTCGGACCTTCAAGCTGCTCTGGCAGCTCTAATAAACTTACAGGAGTCTTTCCATCAAATGTACAGGATATATACAGATAGTATTAATGAACAGAGAAGGATCTGGAATTACCTCCATCACATTCTGGATGCACCAATTGGTCGGAGGCGAGCCAGACGGCTGTGAACGAGACCTGGGAGATCTAGTGATGGTGGAGAACTTTGTGGAAGGAGTAGCTGATGAAAATGTACTTCTGCATGCCCAAAGATGCTCTTATCACTTTAAGTGATGCCGCCTGGCATGCATACAATCTAATTCCACACACTTTTGCGTCACCGTATGCAGAAGATTTCCTCCCGAAAATGCTCGTCTAAACGAGGAATAAAAAGTGAAGACGCGACGCCACTTTTGTGTCTTCTGTTCAGACCGTCATCATGTAAACGTAGCCTGAATTAAGATGAACATTTAGGATTACTGATATGCTAAAATGATCTATACAGCTGTATTGTACCATCTTATGTGTTTATGTTTCAGTTCCAACCTGTCCAAAGCAGCGTGGGGTGCTCTGGAGAAGAACAACACTCAGGTGATGGTTCGGTCCTACGAGCTGGGAGTCCTCTTCGTGCCGTCCGCCTTCGTAAGAACACCACAAAACAGTACATGGACAAACAGTATTACATGTGCTGAGTCACAGAGTAACACGTGGTGTGATGCTTGTCTACTTCCAGAACATGAAGACTTTTCCTGTTCACAAAAATCCATTTCCCGTCTCCTCCTCGCCTGGTTTCCCCGTGCCCTTTGACCTCCCCCCCACATGCTACTCTCCTAAAGGTACAGAAGTGTTATAAGCAATATGTTGCTCTCTTAACTGCAGTTTAAAATGGGTCCTCTCAGGATTTAGTAATATATCATAATAATTATTCTAGAAATAAATGTTCTAAAATTCAAAGCATTTCTTATATAGATTATTGCTCAAGCTAGAGCCATTTAAACCAATTTATTTTAGCAGATCAATTCAGCTAAGTGGCCATAAGTGAAAACTGATGGGATCTACGAGATACCACAGAGATATTAATCTTTGAGTGGGGCATGTTCTTCCCCTCAGAGATTGAATGAAGACGCTGTCGCAGGCATAGATGCTGCCATTTTGTCCCATTCAATCTCTTTTATTTATAAAACCATTTAATTTTATTGACCTCTTTTCTTTCTGTGTTTTCAGATCAGCCTTGGATCTGGAACATTCCGTATAGCCAGGCTCCCGACACACACGGCAACATCTGGGTTCCCTCCTAAACACACACACACACACACACACACACACAGACCTATCAATGACTTTAAACTACTATTTGTAATTGTCAGTACTTTATCTAGGTGTTAGTTGTCCGTAACATTTATTTTTATATTTTCTACCTTACTGTAGACTCACATGTTTTCTACCAATAAATAAAATAACCTCATCATCAACCAGTTGTGGAGTTATCTGTGTCTGTAAATGTTGCAACAGGATTTAAATGTGAAATGACATGTTGTATTTTATTGGCTTCGATTTAACATACACTGCAAAAAAGCCAACTTGTATTTTTTGGCCTAAAACAGTGATTTAAATTGGTAAAACTTGGAAATATAAATTATTGACATTTAAGACAATAATGTAAGTTAGCACAACAAAGGAAGCCAGTTGTCTGCTCAAAAACAAATTTGTGAGTTGTTGTTACTTATATCTTTAAGTTGGGGTTCACAACAAGGGACAATAGTTCTGCTAACTCTTATTTCTTTGTTGTGAAATGCGGGAAAGCGGTGAAATTCGGTCATTAGCGAAAGCTAGCAGCTAACTGATGCTAGCGGCTAACTGATGCTAGCGGCTAACTGCTTGTTACAGCTACAAGAGTAGCCATTAGCGTATCAATGCTAATTCAAAATTGTGGTCACAACATTAGCATAGCGGCGTTACAATCGTGCCAATTCAGCACATTGCAGAAGTTAGCAGAAGTAAGGATTAAAAGTTATTACAATGTAAAATTGTAAGTTAGTACAACTTACAGTTGAATTGACAAAAATCTGAATTCAGAGTTGAGCAAACTCAAAAACGAAACTTAAAATATTTAGATTATTGTCCAACTTAAAATTTTATCGAAGTTTGTTGCCTTGAAATTTTGAGTTCACCCAACTTTTCTTTTTTTGCAGTGTATTGATGTAATTACAATATAAGGTCTCACTGAGATTAATGTTTTTGACGTGAGGCCTAGTAAATGTGTGTTCCTGAATATTAAGGCTGTAAGGATCCATCAATCTGGACTGAGGTATCGATTCAGTGATCAACAATCCAATATCATTGATGCAAAGTGAAAACATTGATTTATATCATCTTTAACATATGCCTTTATTTTGAAATTGCCACTTTATAGTGAACAACAGGAAGTTTTCTCTATTCTTTCTATTAAAAAGTGTTGGTTGTTTTTTACTAGAAATTTCTGGAAGAGCTCAACATAATCATCATATTTAGTTTCTTTTTGTAAGTTGATTTAAATATAACTGATTGTGTTAAATGGGGTAATGATATTGCCTCATATTGATTACGGGCCCTGAATTTAATCAAATCAAAATCGTATCATGGCAAACTTTGTGATATTAGCAAATATCATGTTTCAAGACTTTATATTGTATTGTGATAATTTGTGATGAATCAGCTTCAGTAATGCAAAGACACAAAGTGTAGTCTGTTAATAGTTGACCAAACGTTTCCTTTCACACAGCAGTAGTTGTCAAGACCCACATCACTGCAGGTTGATAATTGTATTCCTCTGCTCTCTCAGGTGTTAATTTGTCACTTATTCCACAGCAAATCAGTATCGGTCAATGAGCAAAGTTTAATGAGTGAAGTTCATTCAGAAGAAAGGAGTTTCAAAACCCTGTTGTCAGCCCCTGTGCTTTTTCTTCAGAGCGCTAAGATTTGTGAGAATGTTTGAAAAATTGTGACCTTAACCCTTTATCGGGCAAAGAACTATATTTGGTAACTTCAGGGAATATTTAGAGAAAAAAAGTTGATTTACTAAATTAAAGTGGCAAATCTACATGAAAAAAGTTGCAGATTTACGATAAAAAAGTGGGAAAAAAGCAAGTTTTTTTCTCCGAGATTCACCACTTTAAATCTCATTAATCTGCACATTTTTTTCTCGTAGATTTGCCACTTTAATCTCGTAAACTTTTTTCTCAAAATATTATTTTCGTATGTTTTTTTTTTTTAATACGCATTCTGGCCGTATGCAATATCCTCCAACATTCTCTAGGGTTGAAATTTGGAATTTGCAAGTATTTCAATGAGTCAAGGCACGGAGGGTTTTGGAATGTGATTCAAGTCATTCAATTTGGAGGGATGACCTGTTTTTAATCTTTAAAAAAAAAATTTAGTAGATATTTGTGTCTCAAGAGTCATCTTAATGTTTAAATTATTTAAAAAACCCTACACATACACTACAGGCCAAAAGTTTGGAAGCAAGATCAAAGTTGTGCAAAAAAAGATCTTAGTTTCATTGGTATACTTTGCAACAAAATAAATGTGATTATTATATAAAGAGTCATTTATTAGAACACATTTTACTATAATTATCAGGTCTTTGGGTTTTTATTGCTTAGACTTTGTGTTTCCTTCTTTCCTTAATGTGTAAATCTGTACTCTTTGTTTCTTTACTCAGCTGCTTCAATTTGAGCCATTTCTGTGGTAGTTTGTCAGAGATATGAACACAGTTGAGATTTATTGGGGTTTTGTATCCAAACTCTCAAAAGCCAAAGACCTAAAGCGAATAATGCAAGCTGTGATTTGTTTTTTTACTTTTCACTGAAGTTGTGACTCTTCCAAATCTTCTCAACCCGAAAACTCGGCCCTTCTTTTCTTTTGTTAACATTTATTCAGCAATGGTCTGCTAACATCAATGTATACCTAAAGGTCAATTGAGGAAAACTCATCCAAAAATCCAAAGAATCCATACTGGTTTTTTAAGAAAGCCATTGTGAACAGAAAATTGAAGTTGCTTCCAAACTTTTGGCCTGTAGTGTAACACGTGAAATAAGGTTGTTATTAACCCTTTGATGCACAACATGGGTCTGAAGTGACCCGACCAAGTTTTTATATTCTATATCTTTGCGATGAATTAATTTCATCATTCAGTATTGCAGGTTATCCTCAAACAACTTGTTTTTGATCATCATACATACTCTTTTTTTGTTTTAATTTCTTACTTTTGAATAAAACCCCCCTTTTTTTAATCTATCACTACGCTAAGCATCCCAACTCACCAATCACCAATTTAAAACCTGACAAAGAAGACACAAATATTAACTATCCTATTTTGTTAAATTGGTGTTTTTTCCAATGGAAATTATTATTTGGTGGCTCTAATAAGTCTCAAATGTTAAAATATGTGATTTTCCAATGTAATCTGGTGGTTTTAACAACTCTTTTAAAGTTAAACCTTCAAAATAAGACAATAGTTACACCATATACTCAAATTGTTAATTTAGTTTACTTTTTGCATCTCTACACTTCTAATGCACAGGGTCATTTTTGACCCATGTGTGTAAACTTAATGTAATAATACAAAAACTATTTTCCTTCACAAAGTATGAAAGGAAAAATGGATATAATGATCTGTTATTATATATTAAAAAGATATTCAGACACACAGCCAGCATGAAATAACATGGGAAATGAATGCAGGTCATTTTATGTCCATAGAGTTGAATCAACGCCTCTGTGACACTATCCATAAAAAGCTGATAATATGTTGATTTCCAGTTGCAGCCAGGTGTACCTAATAAACTGGCCCCTGTGTGTGTGTACAGTAAATTCTGTAAACTGCGACTCCCGTCGTTCCTTGCGTCATTGTGTCAACATGGCGCCTGTCTGCCGGACAAAAGGCGAATCTGTCTGACGGTGGATTGAAACCCAATTAGAAACAGAGGAGACATTTTGGGAAAACTGTCAGTGTCTGTGTGCCCCGGCGCCCCAAGGCAATAGATATATGGTAAAATAAACATCTGTGGAGGCTCGTAGACTGGAATATTAAGGTAAGTTAAGTCCTGCAGCTCCAACTACTGCTGTGTTTGAACGATCCTGCAAGCCCGATACATTTCCTTTTCTCTGTTTGCTGATAACTGAAAACTCCTTAAAAATTCCGCTGTGCTGCGGCGTTTTACTTGGCGCTTAATGTGAACACCAGCTAAACTGGCATCAACGCTCCTATCTGAATAATAAGGACTCCGCTTCTAATTCGGCATGCACATAGTTCACCAAGAAACAGTTAATCAAACACAATGTCAACTTTTCCAGGTGGTCTACAATGCTTGCTACCGCGTTGCACGGTGTGTTTTGGTAAAGTGTGGCAATTGTGGTAAACAACAGGCGAACAAACGATACAATGTTGCATTAAGCCGCGAGTAGAATGATTTAGTTTACATGAGACACGCCGATTTGAGGAGTTGTCCTTCAGTATCCAGAAAACGTCTTGAGACACCCTCTATCGGACATGCTTCATCTCCCAGAAGCGGAGCAGAAAATAAAATCTGTGTTTTCCCAATGCGATTTGGCGTGAAAGTCGATCATTTCAGGAGAACACTGTGCACCGGGATTACCTCGACATCTGGGACCGCTACAGTGTAGTCTTCTGCCACATGAGCCAGCTGCTCTTTTTTTGGTTAAATGTTGGGTTTTCGACGCCAGTTAAAAAGTTGCCTACTGTAATTAAACGACTTTGTCTGTGTGCTCAGATGCAGGGTCCATACGGATGCTTGAAATCCTGGAAAATGCTTACATTTCAATGTTGTATTTTCAAGATTTGAAAAGTGCTTGGATTTTGGATAAAGTGCTTGAAAATGCTTGGAATTCTTACTGTATTTCTCTTGCGATCTGACTATAGATAATCACATGTTCAATGAAAAAAAATTGCCAATTGAGATTAGCAAACTGTACTTTTGGTTGTTAAAAGTGTAAAACCATGGCTGTCGGTATGGTTGAGTGAAATTACCCCTTTTAGCATGTAAGTACTCATCTAAAACATGCAACTTACAACCGTAGTAAGGTTGAAAGTGCTTGAATTTGACCACTCAAATAGTGTATGAACCCTGCAGATGGGTCAGTGACAAATAAGGGTTGGCAAGATGTCAAATGGTGGAACCACAAAAGAATGATGAATATAAAATATTTTATCCACCTACAGTGTATTTAAGTGGACTTTTACATAGAATTACTTCTTTAAAAAAAAAACATATTTCTGAGTATTTCTACATCTACACATTTCGTCAATATTGAGCAAGGCAAGGCAAGTTTATTTGTATAGCACAGTTCAACACAAGGTAATTCAAAGTGCTTTACATACACATTAAAACAGCAAGACACAATTGAAAACAGTCAATTAAAACGGGGAAATAGAAATAAAAATACAAATAAGATAAAATAAGATATAAGCAGAATATACTCTTAAAACAACCATTTTTTTCTCAAGTTTTGACAAATTATGTAAAATGTGTTATATAGCATAATATTGCAATATAAACGTGGATTGTATTTTATTCTCATTTTAGTTCACATTTATTCTCCTGTACATAGATGAAGATATCAGATTTTTATGAAAGAAAATGACTGGTTACACCAACTGACAACGGGTTAGATCATGTCATTGATCCACATGTCTGCAACCAGGATACAGTTGAACATTGGGTCTGGTTAGGATCTTGGGTCAGGTCACTGAGGCCGGTAATAGAAATAGAGTTTATCTTTGACATGTCATACATTTCTTCAAGTACAGCAAACATAACAATATACTACTATTATTATTTTACCAGCCTTATTTATTATTATTATTATTATTATTACTATTATTATTATTATTATACATTTATATACTATATATCATATTATTTTATTTATATTATTTTATTTATTTTATATTGTTACTATTTATTATTACATATTATATTATATATTATATACTGTACTATTATTATTATTATTATTATATACTGTCTAGTCACTATAGCATTGTTGCCATCATATCATCAGTATAATTACCATCATCTTGCCAAACTACCAACTGATCTTCTTTTTTTAACTTTTTATTGTTGTTTTTATTTATGCTACCTCAATATTTTATTCTATTGTATTTTATTCTATCTATCTATCTATCTATCTATCTATCTATCTATCTATCTATCTATCTATCTATCTATCTATCTATCTATCTATCTATCTATCTATCTATCTATCTAAACATGAAATTATTCTGGACACACACACACACACACACACACACACACACACACACACACACACACACACACACACACACACACACACACACACACACAGATAAAGTGAGAGCCTGGTGTTGCATTGTGTGGAGTACCCCAGGAGGTGTGATGAGTGAACTGGATGGTGATTCAAAGACTATATAGAGATATCTGGAGAATCCAGATATCTCTATATAATGGTGTAATCATAATGGTGTATTACAGTTTAATCCTCTGGGGATTTTATTAAGAAGTTTTCTGCTCCGTGTGGAGGTCAGAGGTCAAGTTAAGTTCAGCTACAGAGCAGCACCTGGAGCGGTTTGGGTCGTGTCTTGCTCAGTGACATCTCAGGATAAGTCAAACTCATATATATATATATATATATATATATATATATATATATTTCCCTGGTGATCTCTGCAGGGTTTGTGTGTATGTCCACGTGTGCCCACACTCCTATACGTCCTGCTGTTGCTGCTTAGCAGATATCTGTGAGGGGGTTGATCAGTGGCAGTCAGCACTATTTGATTACTAGTCCTGCACACTTAGCATACTCTTCCTCACACAGCCACACACACTGTAACACACAATCACTGTGTTATTGGTTTGCTGTCAGTCCACCAAATACAAAACTCTTAAGCTTATGTTATGTGCCAGTCAGAAATAATTTTTATGACTTTTTCGAAGGGACAGTTCATGGCAAAAAAAACAAAAACAACACATAACGATGAAAACAACAAGAAAAAATAGCTTTGTGTACCGATGTTATTACCAACGTGTGGCTGCTGGGAGAACTCTGATGATTAGAAACTTGACCATCAAGATGGCTGGGTGCTCCATTCCAGATGGTGTATGTATAAAAGTAAAAGCTTAAATTCAAAGTTATCTGGTTTCCTGTGTTGATCTGAGTTGCTGTTGAGGAAAGAATCATTGTGGTGGGATACACCCTGCTCTGTTTGGCTATGATAAATAATTTCTCAGTCTTTCTCGGGGCAGGAAGGAAAGTTCTGTTTACCTGCTGGTGTCATTGTGCATCTAAAAGCCACTGTGTCTTCTTACAGAAGCACACTCTTCACAGAAAGTTGGTTTTCTGCTGAACTGGCTGCTAGAAAGCAGATTTTGTAGATATGTTAGGCCAAAAATACACTCTTATTCTTTCCCGTGGTGGCTGATTTAATAATTTATAGAATTCTGTCCAAATATTTGGTCGGGATGTCACTTGCTCATGCACTCAATATTTGTTATTGTTTATTATAACTTTATACTCCACTGCTCTTGTCTTAATCTGGGATTTATTTTAATGGTGCATTCATGTGCTTCTCAGATGGTCCCACTTCCTGGTTTTGGAATACAATCTTGCTACTTTGATGTATTCATGAGCTTCAAGTCGTAATGTGGAAAAAACAAGGACGCTACAAGGAAGATACATTGCGTCTGAGTGATGGCTTGGCGAGTGTCCCAGAGATGATAAACATTTCTATCTGTGTGCTAAAACAGTCATTAATATCAAGTATCGGACCTGTCGCTGCAGCATTTTCCCTAAAACCACAGAAATATGAATTATATTTATATATATATATAACTCATGATTGGGGTTTATGCTAATATATTACTTTTCTAATAAATCTAGGTCACTCTACATTGACAGCAGCTAATTGTTACAACCTACGACTGTATTACAAATTACATATCGATAAACAATCAATATGCATAGGTGAATAATGCGTTTCTTTTTGATTTTTTGATTGATTGAGAATTTATTTGAACACAAAATAAAAGATGAACATTTAAAAACAAACGAACAACAATAAATACAAGACAACAACACAAATGAAACAACAACAAGACTCAACACTTAATTGTGTTTAAAAGGAGTGGGAAGAAGCCAAAGCTTATTAAATCCCTTCTCCCTATGTTAATTTACTATATTCAGTTATATAACAATAATATTTATATATTTGTATGTCTAACACATAGTAATGTAGTTTATAAACTCATTATTACCATTATTAACACACATAACTTGTTATTAACTTACAAACACATAAGTACACATACACCCATGTAGCCATAATGAGACAACAATGAACAAACAAAAAAGAAAAAATAGTAACACATTTAAAAAATGAAACGTCAACAATAACCACCTATATACTACTGTCATTTTACACACCAGTTTTCATCCCTATTACTATCAACCCAACATTTACTTTACCACCTCTCTATGTAATATGATGTCAGCTGGGCAAGTAATGTACAAAAAGTTTTGCTGACTTCTGGCTTCATGTGAACTTTCAAGTCTATGAGAATTCACATGACTCTAGCTTTCTTTTTTAAAACCTCACTTTTTTTCATTAAAAGTTTGCTTCCCTTTTTTAATGTTTCTGAATGCATTTAGAGATGTTAGAGTAAAGGGTGGGTATCTGAAGAGTCAAAGCCATTCTTGTCAGCACTTCTTCCTCTTCACTGAACTTTAAATAGTACAGCTTCAGTGTATTTTTCAAAAGGCTGCTGCAGGTCTCATATGCACCAGTTAATTAACACCTAAATACATCATGTTTTCTTTGATCATTCTAAATTTGTCCTAGATTGCATCTGGCGAACTTGTTGCAGTTCCCACAATTCACAGTGCATGTAGAGCAAAACTACACACCTCTGAACCCTCTTCCACCTACATGAAATGGCTCTGCTCCAGTTCGTGCATCTAAGTTTTTACTCTTTTGGCCAAAAATAAATTGGTTTGGAACATGAAAAGGTCAATCACAGCAGGAACCAAAAAATGGCATATTCTACAGGTTGGAAAGGGAGAAAGGGTTTTTTTTTGCATATTTTAATTGGTTCATACTAGAGCTGGGCGATATGGACCAAAAGTCATTTCCCGATATATTTAAACTGAATATTGATACATGATATATAACCCGATATTTTTATCCCAAAGTGAGAGCAAATGTTCAGTCAAAGTCAAAGAAAAAAAATTATGACCTGTCACAAGTAGTTTTATTGATGCCGTTTATTTAAGTGACCATAAATACTGTCTAACAACAGGAGTATGTTTTTTAAAAAAAGAAATCTCCATAAAGTGCACATTTAAAAAAAAAAAAAAAAAATCACATTTATATATAAAAGAAAAAAAAAAGAACTATATCTTTATATGCAATATGGACTAATTCCATATCACATTTAAAAATATATCAACATATCTTTAATATCGATTGTAGAAGCTAAGCCGATTTAATCACACTATCTCTGTTGGAAAACACCTGACGAGCCCCCAAAAGGTTCCCACCTATATAGGCTGACCTGCCAATCACAATTGGACCATGACACACACAACAATTAACATTAAATCTGCTCTTACATCGATATATCGTCCAGCCCTAGTTCATACTTGTTTTGATTTGATAAAACCAAATATCTGTAATAACAGAACAAAAGCTTGCAGGTGATGGATGAGATTCTGCGTCTTGCTGCTAGTGTTGTGCTTTGTGCAGAGCCGTCTGTTGGTGACGCGTCTTTGATTACAATGGGTTCACTTGGTCTAACTGGTGGAAACGCAGGCTGCTTTGCAACACAGTACCAAGAACGGAACGGAACCGGTTTGCAAACCAGAGCTGCCTCGGTGGATAAAGGCTACTGGCGGCCTAGGGGTCGTCCATGAATTGCAACGCCTTGATTTTGCACCCAGCTGGTGACCTTTGTTGCATGTCATTCCCCATCTCTTTCTTTCTTCATTTCCTGTCATCTCTCTGCTGCTGGCTATTTAAATAAAGGCATGGAAGCTGATATTGATCAAGGTCTGCACACAGTAGATAAATCACAGTGTTTGTCACTTTTCAGTAAGTAACATTAGAGTGTTTACATGTCGTGTCCTTGAACGCTCCACTTTGCTAAGAGGAATGTTGTGTTAACAACAGACACTTTGGTTTGTAAGCGTATAAGGAACAAGTCCAGATGCTATGCAATGTGTTATTTGTATCAGTTTTGTAAGGAGCTGCAATAATAATTGCAGGAAGACCGATAAATACAACACTGATATAAGTGAAGTTATTTCATTGTTAAACTGCAACAAAATATTGTGCATTCAAAACAATAAAACTTTGATCAGTAATTATGAAATTAAAAAAGATAATAGTTGAGCTGTGTATTTGCAGTCCTGTATGGATCCTATGTATCAGTCTAACTTTATACAGCATGACTCATCCTCTGCAGCACTGAGCAAAAGTATGGAGCTTGGCTGCCTGAGATGTAAATTTTTTTTGGCATTTTTCCCAAGACGCACACACACACAGATGCACACACAGATACACATTCGCCCTCACCCTCCTTCACTGTATAAGTGTTGACATGTCTGCTGACTTTGATTCTCTGCTGCGGCCTGTTTTTCTTCTCTGCATCTGAAAGAAAAGCATCAAGACAGATGTGTTATTTCAGTTCTTTGTTAATCTTCATCTCTTGCTCTCTCTCAGTTCACTTCAATGACATAATTACGACACAAAACCAGAGCATTTATAAGTAAATGTATCAAACGCAGATATAGATGGTAAGAAAAATTCAAAACCACAATGAATTGAGCATGTTTTTGGTGTGAAAACGTACCAATACCATACAGTACATGGGCAACATTGTGAATATTGGGGTTGAAATGTATCCACTATGATAAAAGCTTTATTTAATGTGGAGGAATGCATTTCATATCTGGGCAGCAGCTGCTCAGCTCTGATGTCTTACTGTGTGTGTGTATGTGTATGTGTATGTGCTGTAAATCTGCAGGCAGGAAGCTAGCAGATGTGACTGTTCTTCCATTTTGTTCTGTGATTGTCTCATTGAATGTGAAGCTCAATGGGGAGAAAAAGTTCACTAATGAGCTAAAAATGTATCAGTTAATTGGAAGTAGAATATGTAGATTTGCCTTACATCGGGCTCCATTTTCACATTATTTATAGCCAGCCTCATTGTGCAAAACCCAATCATGTATTTTCAACCTTTTGAAACTACATTTCTTTGTCACTAGTTTGCTATTGCCATTGTTGACTGTCATCTTTAGTTCTTTTTGTGAAATACTTGACACGATTAATACTCCCAGTAGTTTTCTTTCCCTAGTTGTGCATCCATGTGTAAAAATCAGCGTTTTTTTGTTTTAAAAAATGATACAAAATCACTCCTGTATTGTCGAAACTCTCACTGGAGTCGCTTATTCAACCAGGGCTGAATTATGTTTACATTCAGTATTTCTCATCAGCGTACATTGTGGTGTCCTTGATGTCTCAGAAACATGTTGAGTTTATTTCCTACCAATTTTATCCAAAGCAGATGTTTTTCAAATATTTAAGTGCTTTCAACCCTTTGTTGAAGAGAGGGCTCAGAAATTAATGAGGGGAAAAAAGGTCCATAAAACTTCATGAAGCTTCATCTGGCCATCACTACTGAAATTTGCTACAGAGGTCAAGTGTTTGTGAGGTTGTGTGTCTGTGAATGCATGAATATGCCTGTGCAGGTTGCAGCTATTGTACGTTTGCGTTTCCTTTCAGTACATTAAAACAATACTCTGTTAAACTTTATTTATGTAAATAATTATTAGTTTTTGCATACTTTTTTACTTTGATAAAAGTAAAAGTTAGAGACAGTCAAGTATTCTACATGTATAGAACTGTTCTGTTTGCAGAAAAATACTGTTACGTGGTATGTAATGTGTAGTTAAATAAAACTAGAAAATTTCCTCTGGGGAAATTCTGAAAGGGCCACGGGGGCTACTGCCTGTGTGTGTACACTATGATGAGATTCTTCAGAGATTTCAAACTATGCAAAAATAGCTTTGTTAGAGCGATCTAAAAAAACTTTTACATCTCTTCAGAAATCTTCCTGCGTTTTTAATATGGGAGCCAATGAGGCTGTTGGTGGTGTTGGTGGATCATCTGTGCGTCCTACGCCCAAACTATAACTCTGACAGCTTTACCAGAGGATTGTGAGGGAGAAGACAAATTTTCCTACGTTTCTATGTATAAATTATCTCTGTAGAGTGGAATTCGCGGCCTGGAGCGCAGTTTTCAAATTTATTTTTTGACAATTTTTTCTCTCCCTCTACACTCTGGCGATGATGTCACACACTCTGACACGAACATTCCGTGCAATACACACCCATTATAATCTCAGAATTTCTCCAAAAATTATCATGGTCATTGAACAGGGATTGATAAAAAACTATATGACCTATCGAAACGTGGATTAATACACCGATACACAAGACTTGTGTCTACTGTTTAAAGTTTAAATGGAGTCTCTAGGTGAAATTATGCCGGAGAAGTAGACCTTTAAAAATCTCCAATTATTGTTCTTTTTCGCTCATTTTTTTCTGGCCGTCCCATTCATTTCAATGCAAAATTGCCCCGAGCACTGGTCCCTACAGCTATTGCTACAATGTACAAAGTAAATGTGCTGAGTTTATTTTTCTTCTTCTTTTTATTTTTCTTTGCCATTAATGTCATTGTTGTGATCTCCTCCAGGATGTTCCAGCAGAGTGAGGAGCCTCGTTTCACCATCGAGCAGATCGACCTCCTCCAGAGGCTAAGGAGGACCGGCATCACACAGGGGGAGGTCCTCCACGCCCTGGACACCCTGGACCACCTGGACCGGCAACATGGACACAAGTTGACCCACAAACCTCCCTACATGCCTCCCTCGTCTTCCTTATCTTCTTCCAGCACCGTTGTCGCCTCTTCCTCCATGACTTCCACCGCCACTCAGACAAGCTTCCCGAGCAACCGACACTCACCGTCACCCAGTAACAACTTCGATACCACCTCCCCGCCTCTACCTATTCCAGTAGCGTCGCCGGTCGCCATGGCAGCGGTAGTCCAGAACGGCCTAGTTGCCGTCACCAATGGGAAGCTGTCACCGCCTCGGTTTCCTCTCGGCGTGGTTAGTGGCAGCGTGACGGCACCAGGCTACGGGTTTGAGACCAGTGAGGAGGACATGGATGTTGATGACAAGGTGGAGGACTTAATGAGGTAAGACCAGACGAGACTTGAATGACCAGGCCTGTATGGGCCGCTTATTGCAGACATATCAGTATCAGCGTATATGCAGGGCAATATATGACAACAAGCTGAAGGTGCACCACGTTAAATGCTGCAAGGGATTATGGGGCGTCAAAGTCTCCTTTCCTTTCGTAAAGGATGGTCCAGTGTCGTTCCTTATGTTTTAAAGCCCCCGATTTATAGATAGATAGATAGATATACTTTATTTATCCCAAGCTGGGAAATTACAGTGTAACAGCAGCATTACACACAGAGACAATGACAACACAATTAAATAAAAATTAAATTATACTTTCTCTCCATTTTGCTGCTCTTAAAGTTGGATTGAAAATAATACAAGCAGAACAGAACGGGGCTTACGGTTATTATTTACAATGTTACGTTGTCACAGATCTTCCCATGATACACGTTAGCGAAGAGAGTGAAGTAGACTTAAATTTTGCTGTTAAATTTGCCATTTTTTACTATGATTTATGGTGGGGTTTTTTTATTGTGTCTGCTCAGAACGTAGAGCTTTTACATTTTGTAATTGTTCTTCTTGTGTTGCTACAATTGTAACCATGACTGAGGTGCCGGTTATGTTTCATTACCACAGTTGAATGCATTAACATCCACATGGGCCCACAGGGATGTAGCGGTTGTTGCTGAAGCGGCAATGCTGGGGCCGCCTCCTGGTGATTCACTCAAAAGCTGTCGGAGGCTCGTGTTTGTAGTAAATATGCAACTGGGGGCCCCTGCTCAGGTTGGGGCCCTGGGTTGTCCGCCCCCATGCACCCACATTGGCGTCACTTCTGCTCTCAATTGTATAGTTCATCCACCAGAGATTGATGACAACTTTATTCTCAAGTGTAAAACGTCATGCTCGATACATTTCTTTGGGGCATAAACTTGTTTGTACTAGTTGGCAAACTTGATTCCTCATGCATTTGTAATATTCCCTGAGACTGCCAATAAACCTAACCTCGTTGCTGTCAGGATTAAAGATAGAGAGATCTCATAACAGGGGAACGACCAACCATATTTAGAACTTTCATATTAAAAATAAATTCTGTATGTTTTGCTACAATCATGAAAATAATTAGTACTGATGATTCTCTTTAACATAACTGGAATTATGATTGTTATGATTGTTTTTTCTGCTGTCAAAGTGTAGATGTGGTTTCAGAACCTAACTAATATACAGTATTGCTGCACCAGGGAGCAGGTGTGAATACAGAGGGCCAGCCTGCCTGCAGCTCACACTGAATCTAAATATGATACAAGGATCACATTTTTACAAGAAACACACACACACACACACACACACACGCACACACACACAGACATTCCCTCTCGTCTGCAGTCAGACAACGGCAATCAGAGCAGTATTGATTTGAGGGTGTGTGAAGATGAAATCAAACCAGAAGGCAGCGAATATTCCAGCAGGATCAGGCCTCAGATTCCTGCACATATTCAGCTTCAACAGCTGCTGCCATTAATGTATACTGTATATATGTGGATTGCAGTGTTACAGCTGGTTTAAATATAGGGACTGTTATCTTGTGCCATATGTGTAATGTCAGCCTGTTGGAGATGTAAACATTTATTGTAAGGGAGTGGAACGGTTTCAGACCTCGATTTTTGAGCCGCAGTTCAGGCTTTTATATGGATCTTCCATACAAACAAAAAAAAAAACTGCCTCACATAAGACGAGTTAAAAACAAAAGACTCAGGGACGCTTTCACAACCCAAGTGTTTGTCCGTCTCAATCGGACTCTGGTGCAGTTAAATCATTGTTACCATTCTTTTGTGATCACTTGTGGGAGGGGGTCTTGGTCCGTCTCCAAAAGAACCCGAGTGTTGTTTGATTGCACTGCGAACGTAATCTGACCCAATCACAGGAAATTAACCACAATGCAGCAGATTGTGGGATACCTGCGCAGGTATTTTGTGAGATGTAAACAGAGCGATAGATGCAACAGGACTGGGAGAGGACTGACTTGGATTCTGATGTTTGATTGACATCTGGGCCAAAGAACACATACAGGAGATGCTGAATAGAGTCCACAAAAACAATGATGCTTATAAATTAATTTGAGCAAAACTGGAGGAGAAAGGAGTTGTGCACAAGATAGATCAGTGCAGGGGTAAAGGCAAAAAACTTTGATAGCACTTCATGGTGCATTCGTCTCCATGTTGCTTTGCTTATTTCCTTGTTTACATTTTCTAACGCCAACTTTCCAACCAATAAGAAATAATACTCTGAGTATTTCCGGCCTTCCGCCTTCGTAAAAGCCCCTCCATTTTTTTTTTTTCATTTCTGCACTGGGAAAGCAAACCAAACTAAATACAGAATGAACCAAAGTATCAATTTTGCTCTAATTCACACTAACCAGACAGACTTCCTGAGAACAATAATTTAATGGTTTTTCAAGTGAACTTGATGCCTGCTCCTGCTTTTTACAACCTCCCTCCCCTCCTCCATGTCTGTCCATGTCACGTCATGTTGGCATCCATGTGAACTTGCGAGATCAGGAGAAGGTTATGAAACTCGCAAAAATAGCTACTGTGGTAGAAACAGCACTGCCATACTCTACTGGTGGACATTTTCTACCATTACATGTTATATAATGTCATATCATCCAACCCTAAACTTAGGTAATGCTTGTGATTCCACCAGACACACTGCAGCATTTTTCAGAAGAATCCCAGAAGTTTCTCTTCACGTCTCTTTTTTAAGGGTTTTTTGAGGCTCGGCATGTTGCACAGAGCAGATTACCAACCATCGTTAATGCTCCACCTTGTAACGCATGGTGGCAGAAAAAGGGGGAGAGATCAACAGCACAAGACCCTGGAAGTTTGTGCACCAGTGTTCCTCCGGGTTTAATAACCAGTACACACACATTTGTGTTTCATATTTTTATTGATGTGTATACAAAAAATAAACAGGGACATACCCACATCAGGGTACATTGGTGTCGACATTAAACATGTTGTACACATCCTTAGATTTAAATTGTATGATTTTAAGAACAAACAACAGTTACACAAAACGAAACCAAATAGACTATACAGTGTTTAGATATTTAGACAGTCTGTATAAAATGAATAAACTGACCACATAAACATAACAGATAAAATACATAAATAATAATAAAAAAGAGAAGGGAAAGAGGAGGAAGTAAAAAAAAAAAAAATTATAAATAAATAAATAAATAATAATAAAAATAAATAAATAAAAAGGGACTAAGAAAAGAAAAAGGAGTGTGTGTGTGTGTGGGGGGGGGGGTTACATCGTCACAAAAAAGTCCATAAACGGTTGCCATTTATCGTAGAATTTGCTCAAGTTTCCCCTTCTTGAATATCTAATTTTCTCTATTTTTAAAAAGGACATAGCCTCTTTAATCCATTGCGTGCAGTACACACACATTTAATACTTTGTTGCAAACGTTAGATTCTCCTCTCTGCTTGTAGGAGGGACAGCGCTATGATCAAAGAAGAAATTAAGTCCTTCCTGGCAAACAGGCGCATCTCCCAGGCTGTGGTCGCTCAGGTAACAGGTGAGTACGGACCTCAACCACTAAATCACCACCAGAAATGGTTGACATCCAGTTTACTGACGATACAGTTTTGGCTCCATTCCTCTTCCTCACAGGGATCAGTCAGAGTCGGATCTCACACTGGCTCCTCCAGCAGGGGTCGGACCTCAGCGAGCAGAAGAAGCGAGCCTTCTTCCGCTGGTACCAGCTGGAGAAGACCAACCCTGGTAACGCCACCCTGCACCATCAGGCCTATAGCTCCTGCATAACCCCTGCACCACCACCACCACCTCTTCCAAAACATTACTGTAAAGCAAAAGGCATGTTTTTCAGTAACCAGCTGCACTGAATGCATGACGGGCAGTGCAGACTTCAGTAACACCCAGAGTTTCTTATTCTTAATGCTGACTGAGCAAAAATGAAACCATTCAGACTTCAACATAATGGGAAGAGCTTGTTATCTGTTAAAAGCATGTTGTCATTGCATATTGTCAAAGTCTCCTTGAGTAGGACCCTGGACACCTCAGATTGACAGCTCTAATACATCGTGCAGAAAAGAAAATTGTTCCTCAACTCATTAGTATTCATAGCTGTGATTTCAACAGGAACTGGGAGAGGTGAATTCCTTCATTATGCAGCAGAGTACAGGTTTCTGCTGTTTGGAGAATTGCAGATGTGATATAAGTCGTAATCAGAGTCGTTTGGCAGAAAAGAAAGCCAAGTGTTTGCGTTTTTATGGGCATCTTGAGATGTCCCTGCTACTAAAATAAAGACTATGAAATGATTTCCTGTGTTTGAACAATGTCTGCATTGTGTCAAGACCAACACAGTGGAATGTACAGTATGAACAAGTCAGTACAGTGTATTATCCTGTGTTTTCCCTCTTAAAAAAACACATGGCATGATGCCTTTATTAGAATCTCTTGACTTTAATTTGGCTCGATGCTCTCAACTAAATGAAAGTCAGGGTTTAATGAATTACTCTTTGTCTTTAAAACATCATAGTGAAGACTAAACGTACTAAATGTCCACTATACAATGACTGTGTTTCATTATTATATTTGAAACATATTTTTTGGGTGGAGATATGCTGAATAGAAAAAAATGATTGTGTCAGACCAGAACAGTGACATACTAAAATGAAAATAAACGTTATTGTTAATGCTGCCCTGCGTTTATGACTTCAGGTGCCACTCTTGCGATGCGAGCCGCCCCGCTGGCTCTGGAGGACGTGATGGACTGGCACCAAGCCCCGCCTCCGTTTGGCTCCGCCCCCGGAGGCTTCCGTCTGCGGCGAGGGAGCAGGTTCACCTGGAGGAAGGAGTGTCTGGCTGTTATGGAGAGGTGAGCTGACGGGGGGTTGAGGAGGAGGTGTGAATGGTCTAAAATGCAACAAAGTTTAAAAAAAATTTTTTTTTTAGTTTACTTTTTATTCGTTTTTTCTTAGTAACATACACATAAGTGCCAGTGGGCACAAGAACATACAACATAACATAAACATAAACATTTATTGAAGTGGAAGGCTGGCATTTAACTTAACCCTTTTTTATTTTCTCTTAGGTTATCAAGTTTACTGATTTTAATTATGATTTAAAAATTATGTTTGATGTTTGTTTGTGTCTTGTTTAGTTTTGATGTGTTAAGGTTCTTGTTTATTATTGTGGTTTTATTTATTTATTTGGGTTGGTTTTGTGATTTTGTTGTTGTTGTGTTTTTTGTTTTGTTTTTGTTTTTCTCTCTGTGTTTGTCCATTGGTGATTTGTGTTGTGTCTAAATTAATAAAAAAACAAAACATAAACATAACATATTAAGGGGAGGATTGTGCATTAAGTAAAACAGCAGAGTCGACATAAGCACATCATGCATAAAAATATAAGGATGCTGCTTGAAAATAGAGAAGTAATTAAAAATAAAATCTTCATAGAGGGTTTGATCTTATCTTTGCGATCTATGTGAAATCAGGTCTTACAGTTAACACATAGCTGAGCCATTTTGACCAGTTCTCTTCAAAAATATCAGTTTGGTTTCTTAGTTTAAATGTAATTCTCTCCATAACATATATATTGTAAATTACATCAATCCAATCATTTATTGTTGGTTTGTCTTTCTTGAGCCATTTCCTGGTCAGAGCCTTTTTACACCCCACTAACAACACTCTCAGAAGGTATTTGTCCCGCTTAGCATATTCAAGTCTGTCCAGATCACATAAGTACATGACTTTGCAACAAAGTTTAATGTATATTCGACCTAACAATTACAACGTGTGTGTGTATGTCTATGTCTACACAGCTACTTCATGGATAACCAGTACCCTGATGAAGCAAAGAGAGAGGAGATTGCCACTGCCTGCAATGCTGTTATTCAGAAACCAGGTAGGTAAAACAGGAATTAATGACTTTGATTAAACTGATAATAAAGAGTATATTACTAAATTGTAATAATATTTCATGATGATATAGGAAAAACACATCCGATCATGTTCTTCACTTTGTATACTGAGACAAAACAGGAAGTACTATCATGCTTTTACAATGTCCTCTTGTCAACACTGCAGGTTTTCTTATTTTTCTTTTTTTACATTTTTTTTTAAATTTTGTGACGAGCATTATCATACAGTGCTTACTTTCAGACAATATACAATAGTATTTCTGCCACTCACAATCAAGGGTTTTTTATTTACAAAACAAGAAGCAAGATACAGAAAGTTAAACGTATTACATTTGAGAACTTTGAACAAACTGGGAAAGGTAGACATATGTAAAAGAGCAAATAGAAAAAAGAAATTATCCACCATGGAGTTTCAAGGTTTTCATCCCTTCTCTTCTTTTGACGAACGTAACAAGTTTATGAGCTTGTATCAGTGTCTTATGATTGACAGCTCGCTACCAGGACTCACTGTGTTTTTGTCTAAGAACACTTTCACAGTGTGTTTTCACTTCCTCAAAGGTAGTTGTAAAGTTTTGGACATCAAAAATGTCTTATCCAGTGTTCGCTTGTCCTAAAAGAAGCTCCAAGGAGTCGGTTACTCGTTTTGAATTGGTGTTTATTAGAGTTAGCTGATAGCAATGATAGCAGTGTTTATGCAAATATTATCTTCCACAGATGATATTTGCATAGCCTCTAAACACTTTCTGACCAGTGGAATTAAATCAGCTGGAATGAGCCTTCAGAAACAATGTTTGTTTCTGTGTTTGTGTGTGTGTAACAGGAAAGAAGCTGTCTGATCTGGAGAGGGTAACTTCTCTGAAGGTCTACAACTGGTTTGCCAACCGCCGCAAAGACATCAAGAGGCGCGCTAATATTGGTAATGTCTACCTCTGTGTATTCCTGTTGACAGTTGATGTTATTGTTGGAGTTATCCATCAAATATGTTCTATCATGAGTTTAACATAAAGCAGGTACTTTCAAACTTAATGTAGAGTTTCTTTGAAGAACCATGTATCCGCTGGCTCCAAATAAATCAATAAACACATAAAAGAGCTTTTACTTTTCAGCACACATCCTTGTTGACCAAGTGGATGTGTCTTGCTCTCTGTAGCTCTCACAGCCAACACTATTCTGCTCGTCACAACACTGCTGTAGAATTTCACACACACACACACACACCTGAACATCAGCAAAGAAAAATATTCTGAAAAATATTTTGTTCTTACTGCACACAGGATGTTTTTCTGCTCTAAGAGAGCATCTTCTGAACTTCTTCATTCGTACTTTGGCTCACTCTTTGCTTGAATCTGAGTGTGTTGTTGTTTGAGGTCGATATGCTATGATAAAGTTTGTGTTTTTGAAGAAGCAGCCATCTTGGAGAGCCACGGCATCGAGGTTCAGAGTCCAGGTGGTCAGTCCAACAGCGACGAGGTGGATGGTAACGACTTCCCTGATCAGGTACATTTACATTTAGTCATTTAGCAGACGCTTTTATCCAAAGCGACTTACAGGAAGAATAAAAACAAACAATCAAGGTATAGTGCAATAAGAGCTATTAGTGCATCAATAAGTGCTAGTGACAATTCTTTAAGGAGTAGAATTATCGTGTGGTGCTAGGAGAGAAGATGCTCTCTGAAGAGCTGAAGGTCTTCAGGAGGTTTTTAAAGGGACGCCCCTGCTCTGGTAGGAACTGGTTCTTGTTCCACCAACGGGGAACAAGAAATGCGGAGTCTATCTCCCTTTCAACATTGTTAGCCAGAAAGTTAATTCTACAGTCTTGGAAATCTGAAAGGGCTCCTACATTTGAAATGTGGTTGAGAGAGCTGGGAAATGTATTACACTTGGAGAAAATCAGGTGCATCATATCTACTAAAGAGGATATCTTTTTTAAAATATGGCAACCTTTTCTTGATTTAATGTCTAAAAACTGAATTAGTGCTATTCTGTTGATGTGCCATTTATGTTATACCCTTGTTTTGTTTGTCTAATGTCAAAAACTCTATCAAAGAAAACCAAAAACATATATTGTTCTGTGTAGCTCCACCAATTATCTCTAATTTGTATTAAAAAAAAAAAGGGAATGCAAAGAGTCTGGATTGCCTTGGACCAATGGGAGGTAAACTCGACGTGAATGAGTTGTAAGATGTTTTTGAACCAAGCAGCTCTGAGGTGTGGATGTGTGGAACAGTGGATGTAGAGGTTAACAGTTAAACAGTATAGGACACTTTGTACAGTGAGTCACATATTTGGGTCAAACATTATAAATATCTCGTCATACAAGGTCTTGGTTATCGTATAACCTGTATTCTGCTCTCTCTCAGGGCTGTGAGGTGTCCTTATTTGACAAGAGAACTTCAGCCAGGCAGTTTGGTTTCAGTCGAGCTGACCTGTCCTCTCCAACCCAGGTAACACACTCACACTGCCGCCTCACTGCACCTAGGCGTGGGCGGTATCTACTTATTCAAAGTCATACATTCCTGACATTTCACCATGGTACACTGTAAAAAAAAGATAAACAATAGCTACTCAATAAAATTGATGCAACAGATTGCACACAATATATAGATATATTTTTTTGTAATTCAAGTCTTTATTTCTTTTACATTTGACATTGTGAGACATTTTTGTACACATTACCTGTAATATCAGTAGCATAGTGATACAAGTGTGAACAGAAACATTAGTATAAAGGGACGTATCAATAACGACATAGCTAGGAAGAATGCCCATACAACAGATATTATATTATATTATATTATATTATTGGAAACATTCAAAGGAGGGTGTTCAGTGTTCATGCCACAGGTTCCTCAGGCAGGATTGCCCACAATATTATTAATTAAACCTAACTACGTTACAAGTTGAGTTAATAACTTAACAGGAAGCGCCTGTCATTTAAAAAAGGACTAATTCTATTGTGTTGGATTCATTCATGATTTAGAATTACATACACATAAAGATTATATTTAATGTAAATAAAGGTACATTTGTTTACCTTTTTGATCAGGACTAAATCCAAAAATACTCAGAAATGACTTAAGTTTTTATTTATTTCCAATTTTCAGAAACATAAAACTACAACAGTGCAAGTCCAGAGCAAAGTCCAGTATAATGGAGCAAACTGAAAAAAAGTAAAATAGACAGATTACAATTAGATTAATAGATTAAAAATGACAACAAAAAAAGACCAAATAAACCAGGTGAAAAAAAACAAGTCTAATCAATAATAGCATTGACATGACATGCTAAATAGGATGTCAGCTGTACCACTTGTGTGTCTATTAGAAGCCTAAACAGAGTCCGCATGGATACTTCAGCTGCACCCTTGCCACATCCACCTTCCTGCAATCAAGAGTCACTTCAAGGGCTTCTTATGACAAGCTTTCTCTGTTACACAACAAATAAGTGGAAACATGCCCTTTTTATTTTATGAGCCCCATTATTTGTGAACTCACTCCCCCTGAACTACAGGAGTGTGCTCACTGGTTCCCTTGTACTGATTGAAACTGCAGGAACTACTTATTATTCTACTGATCGGTCTCGTTCATCAGGCTGTAGGATATTCTCTCAAAAGCTGCCACCTTACCCACCTCTGAGGTCCATTCCTGGAATGATGACAGCTTTCCATTTTCTCATTATTATCTGTATTACCAACCATAATCTGTAACCAAGTTACGAGAGGCTTTAAAATATGGTTTGTGTGTTTAGGGTTTCCGAGTATGTATGTATGTATACAACAGGCGAAAGCTCATAATCCCCCCCCTGCGATCGTTGTCATATATGCATGGATTTTTTTTACTAATCGTTAAACGTTATCCCCACCCTTCTCTCTCAGCACAGATTCCTGTTCCACCACTAGAGACAGGCCTGTGTTTGTGCATGATGTGCATTACAGTGCAGCTATAAGTTTAACAGAAAAGAGCAGTGTCCATATTTTTGCCAGTATTGAAAACCATACCATCTGCTTTTCTTCATACCCTTGTATACTGTAATACCCTGATACTGCCTAAGCCAAATTCAACTGCATTTATAAAAAAAGCTCTGGCCTCAGATTTAGAGACAAGGGTAGCCTGGGTATACCCAGACTGCCGTGCGCGCTCGAATTTCATTTCGAACCTCCAGGCAGTCTGGAAACCAGAGAGGTTTCCTAGCCCTGTTTTAGGGATCCAATCACAGAACGGGGAGGGACGGCAAGACTATGACGCGTACTACTCGGCACACGGAAGCTTGTAGTTTTGTAGTTTTCTTACGGATCCAACATGGCTGCAGCAGACGCGAAACTCTCTTTAGCTGTAGATGGTGTTTTAAATAGTTTAGAGCCAAAGTTGATTTTAAAAGAAGAACATTTGACTTTACACTCATGTTTCACCACGAAAAAGGATGTTTTAGCCTTGCTTCAGACAGGATTTGGGAAAAGTCTAATCTACTAATCTACCAACTAGCGCCGCTACTAGCGCCACTACTAGCGCTACCCGCTACTAGCGCTACCCGCTACTAGCGATACCCGCCACTAGCCCCGATACTAGCCCCGCTACCGTAACGCCGGTGATCTCGCTACGAGCCGGGGGACAGCGGAGCCCCCAGAGACCCGCAGCAGCTTGTTTATTGCCCATAAAATCAGTGGATGTGTGTGGCCGAATGACATGAGGGGGTATAAGGCGTAAAAATAAATAATTTTGCAGAAAGCGATAACTGGAGAAGCAAAGCAGCAAACAACACTCTCTCACAGACACACACACAACAAACATCCATTTCTGTCGCTCTACTACGTCATCTGGTATAACTGATCTGATTGGCTAAGAGCTACCTACAGACGCTTTTGATAGACATTCTAAGCGCCCAATAAACGGCTCAGGAGGATCGTAAACCACACCTCCTCTACGGAGAAATGAACGACTGGTTTCCAGACTAATCTCATTTGTGATTAGTCTGGTGTTAGCCAGGCTGAGACAAGGGCACATTTACAGTAGAAACAGTAGACATTTTTGTACTAATCTTTCCTTAATTTCTCCTCTCCTCTCTTAGGTACCCACGCTGCTCCCAAGCTGGTTTTCAGCCCTCGGTAGAGGAGGCTTGTCTGGACAGAGGGGAGGTTCTCTGATTGGGCGCTCCCTAGTGTCCGGGGCAGGCGCTCAGGCGGAAGGTTCCAGATTGACAGGCGTGTCCTGGTCTCCTCCTTCCCCCTCCCTCCAGGACGAACCCACCATTCACAGCGAGCTGTCCGAGACCCAGGACCCGATCGTTTTGGAGAAGACGGCCGTCAGTCACAGCGATCAAGCCCTGGCCAATCAGGTGGACGGGGCGGGGTGCAGCATTGGAAATGACATCAAGACGGAAACATTGGAGGACGACTGAAACAGCCGGTGTAAACCGGAGTTGTGAGTTTGATGAATGGAACAGGATCAGAGGTGTGTTAATATGCAAGCAGATTTTATAGGAATGTAATAAGTGGAAAAAAAAAGACCAAAAGTCGTGTAAACTCCAACCCTGAGATACCTCCCAACCCTACCTCCAACCACCAACCTGCTCTGCTACGCTCTTATAGGCATTACTAGTATATAATAATAATTATAATAATAATAATAATAAACTTTTATTTGTTAAAGTGCTCCCCAGCAGGCTATGGAAGATTAAACATGCCGAAATAAACACAAATCAAACAAAGAAAGAAATAGGTTGAAATAGATTATAAATTCATATTTCAGTATCAATCCAATAGCAGTGTGTATTCTTTTTCACCTTACTTCTTTGTTGATTTGTTTTAGGCATTTTAAATCTTCCATTTTATAGACTGTCCAGCAGGACACGATGCATTATGCAGATTTCTCTTGAAAACTGCATCTCACCGCAGGACAACACTGTATTTGACACAGGGTTCAAATAATTTCAGGGTCTTGCACTGTGATCACAACACAACTGAACAGCCTCAAAAGATAAGCGCATGAATCTGAAAGTTACGTTTATTTTAACGGATTGTTTTCAAATTCTGTTGCGCATTTCATCACAGTTATTTCGAATCCTCCCTGTTGGTTCCTTCCAGTGAGAAGATCAGCAGAATAAGCTCAGTTTCATCGAGGTCTCGGCTTGTAGAGAATATTTCTGTGGGCCGAAGATGATTTGAAAATGTTACAAAAAAACAAACAAACAGAATGACCCACTCCTCCATCCCCTACTCTGGTATAATAAGCTCAATATATGGAAGCAAAGAAAGGAAAACCTCAAAAAAATGTAATAACACGGAATAGATGGAATTGAAATGTTTTATTTTGAAAACCATTTATCTGAATTTGAGTGCTTGAATTCCACCAACTGTTAGTCAAGTTAATAAATTGAATACATTTTTTCAACCCTTGCTCTTGAGATTTTTCTTGGGTTTGCAAATTCACGGTTGTTAAAAAAAAAAAAAATGAATTGCACAACTTGAAACCATGAATATTGAAATCACATAAAAAGATGGTTTTCTAGATAAAATACTATCAATTTTTTTTTTTTTTAACCAAAAAATCAGCTATAAATTCAGCTGTATTTAAATACCAACTATTCCGTAGAGATAAAATTTCTCAATAGGTGATTTAATTGCTTAAAAGGCGTTTTTTGGTGTTTCTTTGCTTCCATATTAAATACAAGTAATAAAAAAAGAAAAGTTTCTTAATTCACAAATGTTGAAGGTAGCTGAAACTGTTGACAGATTTGTATGAAATCTATAAACCCGGATGTCCAGGTGACCGGGTGTTATTAATCTGTGCCCAGTTACCTGACGGCTGATCACTGTGAGATGATCTATAATCAATACAGATCAGTCAGATGGGAGATATTCAACAGTGTAATAACACTGTTTAAATACTACAGATTAAACGTCAGTACATGCATATACTACACATGTATGTATGCAGACTCGCATATAAACCGTATATTATATAAACTGGGGTATATGTATGTACCCTGATCCATTTCTATTTACAGTATATAGACATATTAGCTTCAAATGAGAGAAACTATCAGTATGAGTCTTTCATGTTGCTGAAAGGTGAGTGAAGCATTAGCCAAAGTATTACGTTTGAGTTTTGTGTATTTTCTGAGTGTGTGATAGTCATGGATGGAGCTGTGTATTAGAGATATGCTAATCAAAGATGCATCAGATGTGTCAAAAATGCATTTCCTTTTTTAGGTATATCCGTGTTTTGTGCTCGATATGCCATGTGTTCTAAACACATACTGTCAAGTTTAAATTGTATTTTCATTCTAAATGACACTTTATTGGATCGATATCATGGTGCTTAGAGTTCCTGCTGTTGTTTAAACATTCAATTGATCAGTTTGAACGACTGACAGAGCAGAGAGGCAGCAGGAAGAAAAAAAAGATTGAGGAAACTCATGTTTTCCTGAGAAAAGCTAATAGTTCACATTGAGTGAGTGAGTTGGATTCTGTGGAAACAGAAACACAGCATTTAGACTTGTTCTTTAGAAAAATGAATAAACTATTCAAAGCAAGATATATTTATCCCACTACAGCCATTGTAGAAGTCTTTTTCTGCATCTTTATCGATCTCCATCCTCACAAGGAGTAATTAGTCTGGTTTTGGCCTTTCTTAGCCTTTTAGACAGGAGATACTTAACCGTAGTCTGATATCTAATGGGAATTTAGTCACTTTTTCTTTAAATTTGAAAGTCCACAAACATCTTCCCATGTCTTCATGGACTAGTTTATCGCTCATTGAAATTTTTCAGCTGGAGCAAGTAATTCAATGACAGTAGCCCCTTTCAGACTTGCCGTTTCAAGCTGCAATACTTACATCTCTGTGGCGTTTCGCCTGCAATCTGAACATGCCAGAGGCATAACGGGGGGACCAAGTGACCCTGGATCTGAACTCCCTTCAGGGGGAGCAACAGAGGCGTTAAATTGGCGAGACTGTTTGGCGACGGGATCAATATGAACGGGCGGAGCCAGCAAGACAGAAAATACACGACATACGTTATTTGTGCGACCAACACTCAGGTAATAAGACAGGAAGTGGACGGTATCATCAGAGACGCTCCTCACTCGAGTCCCACAGTAATCAGATAATGTTTGGCTTAATGCAGAACAGCTTTGCTTGAGTCTGTAGAATCTTTACAGTGAGAAACAGGAACAACAGGCTTCAGTTCTTCTGCCATTGTTGTTTTAATTCACTCGCTACTGCCGTCACTTATTGTGCTCTTGCTGCTCTGTTACACTCCACTACCGACTCCACCCACTTCATTCCAAGATGCCGGATTGCACTGTGAATGGACGCCAATATTACACTGTTGCAGAATCTGTATGAAAATCCTAAGGAGTATGAAATGTCAGCAGAGCTCGTAATGAAATTTTAGCAGCACATTTGTGGAAACGCAGTCTGAAAGGGACTACTGTGAAGCCTTTCTGTACTGGGAAAGGCCTGATTGATCCAAACTCCATTCAGAAAACAAGCATTTTAAAAGCTGACTTGACAAACCATGAATTCAGCTTTGATGGATTAGATTTTATTTAAAACTACATTTTAACAATACTGAAAGTTAATGTTCAAAGTTCAGCAGAAATTCAACCAGACATATTACATATATAGCCTATAGACATATTAGCCTATATTTGAGTGGGCTGTGACCTCTTTCGACACGTTGATAACCGACACGAAACACTTTCTCAGAATCAGAATCGCCTTTATTGTAAGTAAGAAGTACTAGGACAGCGAAACCAAACATATACTTTATGGACAGGACGGGGAGACGGTGATGAAAGAAAATACTAGTTAAAGAAAAGAACTAGTTCAAAAGTAAATAATAGTGGAGATTGGTGTGTCAGGTCATAGCTGATCCAGATGCTCAGAATAATTTCAATAATGTTAAACTTTCTTGTTCAACACCACATGTACTGTATAGTTTTTAGTTTAAGTGCCTTATTTATTTGAGTGCATGAAGAAGGGCTTCTACACTGGCTGTACATTCATTACTGTATCAGAACCAATGCAAGAAAAGCACACGATGTTCTGTAACGGCTTCATTCAAACCGGTTCATCATCGTTCATCACCAGGTGCTTTACAGGCTAAGCTACTAGTTCAGAGTTAGAAACTCGACACAGATACCTCACGTTACCCCCCTCAGCTATAAGCTACACCCCCGCAGGTTCCTCCACAGCTGTTTCAATGTGAATCAAAGTTTAGACGGTCGAGAGTTAAAGTAACTGTAGAGCTGATTATTCAGAGGAGACTGACGGCGAACTGTGATGAGGCTGTAAAGACGGCTGGTCTGGGACAACAGAAATGTCAGTGTCCTCTAAAAGGGAAATTCCTTCTCGAACTTGAGCCAATAAATGTTAAGTTTGAAGATAAAGGGAAATTCCACCCAAGAAAAAGAATTTATCATTCATAAGCTACTGCTTCCACCAAGTCCAAGAAATATTTCTAAAATATTTTCCCCCTCAACCTGGTAAAATACTAACACACCTCGTCAGTGTTGGTTTCAGATGGAGAGAATTTAAAGGTGCAGTGTGTAGGATTACGGTGGATCTATCGGCAGAAATGGAATCTTGTTTTCATAATCGTGTTTTTATTGGTGTATAATCCTACATGGGGAGTGGTTATTCTTCCATGGAGCTCACCATGTTTCTACAAACCTGATTCCAAAAAAGTTAGGACGCTGTGTTTAGCGTAAATAATAGAACAGAATGCATCAAATTTTATGTATATGTTTACAAAAAACAGAAAATATACTGTCTTTGTAAAGTTTCCAGTTGAATATACACTACTGGTCAAAAGTTTTAGAACACATCAACTTTTCCAGAATTTAATTGAAAATTATGCAGTTTAATGTCTCAGTGTACTCTGAAATTAATGCACATTTGCAACATTTAAAAGTCTTTATTGAGCATGATAGTGTTTTGAAAGTAAAAAAAAAAGATTCAAAATCACATTTTATGTTGGACTAAAGGACTAAAAAAAGACACAAAATGACCAAAAAAGACACAAAATGACTTACAAAGACATGAAAATAATTTAAAAATGGACAAAATAGCCCAAGACATAGAGTTAAGTTGTTAACCCATTTCTTGTTCCCTGAAAAAGGCCTACTTGTATAATTCTGAAATGTACATTATTTTTCAGTTTTGGTTAATCTTACCTTTTTTTATTTACCTCTGGCAGTTCACCACTTACCTTTGTACCCTTTCAAGCTGTTCATTTGACTTGAACTGCTTGAATGTCAATAAAAAACTGGAAAAATTGGGGTGTTCTAAAACTTTTGACCAGTAGTGTATATCCACCAAGGATAAGCAAATTATTGTATTCTGTATTTACATTAAAGAGAATATGGAATTGGGTAGTACGGTAGCTCAGAGCGGATGAAAGAAACTCTGGTTCCAGAGAGGGTCTTTGAAAGCCACTGTAGGTTCTCCTTCAGGCTTGGAAAAGGAGGATCTGTAATGTTTCAATCTGTAACCTCACCACTAGATGCCACTCAATCTGACACACTGTTTCTTTAAGTTTTGCGGTGGAATGTCTCTTTAATTGTACGGCAGCGCAGCTGTCCCAGGTGTCTTTTGCTTTAAGTGTTTGTTAAATTCTGAGGCGTCGTTAGTCAGTGACGTAGCTTTTTGTAATTTTTGTTTAATGATTTTACACCAAAATATCAAAATATTCTATCCCACTGAGATAGAAAATGTTTTTATTTTCTTTAAAATCTGCCAAGCAGAAGCCTTTCTGAAGTGAATCTGTGGATTCATTTAAGACAACGTGCTGTTTTGGGATTATTTCAGGATTCAAAATCCTTTCAATTGCTGCCCTCATTGTCTTCTAATGAAGTTTAAAAACAGCACACTGATGTGAAATGAAAAGGTGCCATTAGCTGTGTTTCCGTTCATCTGTTTTTAATGCGCATTTTAAAGTGTTGCATTAGAAAAAACTAAATGGAAATGACAAGATTGGATAAAACTCAGTTGGGCAAAGCTTTTACACTTGCTCGAGGAGATGCCTTTGTTGAAAAAGAGTTGATACGCAGAATAAATTCTGACATTAACATGTAACTCACTTGACTGATCAGCTGTTTCCTGCACAATATATGAATTAGTCTTTGTGTCTGGACAGGATGAAACGTGACCAATTCATTAAGGAACAATTAAGATGTACCCAATTGAAACAAAGGAAACAGCACATGAATTTAATGGCAAAGGCGCCTTGTTTAATTTGTGCTTTGCAACCTTCCTGTCTGTCTACTGGCAGATTACAGCCATGTGGAGAGTATTCGCACCAAGCCAGTTGATGGAAACTGACTTTAATTCAAACATTTAAAACATATCAAAAGTTCACTTAAAATTCGCTTTGCTATAATTGAATGGAAACACAACCATTGTTTGTAATTTTAGAGCCAAAAAACTGAGAGGAAAAAGAAATTAAAAAAACACAAGAGAATTAAATTGAGACCAAAAACAAAAACCACATCCATAATGAGAAACCAAAAACAGAGATCATGATCTTTTGTTTCTCATTGACAGAAGTCATTCCTATTGATTGGACTTTGACTATATTTCATGTTCCTTTCAGTTTTTGACCCTAAATTGGCTCCATACATATTTTTTTTTTTACAAAAGTGTTTGAAAGTGTTTATTATAATCAACTTGAATGCATAATAAGTCAAAGTTACCATGAAATAGAAACCCAGTGAGTACCATTTTTTTTCATTAACCCATTGAGGCCTAAAACGCCTGTAAAACCTCTGGGCGATTTTAAAATAAGCCCTAAAATCTGAAGTTTTTCTGGAAATTCAACAGAAGTGTCAACGCTTCTACTAAATAACAGATTTTTCATCCTCTGTAGCAGATAGAAATGAAATTCAAAAAGTATCTGAGAGCTTATACAAATACTACAAAACGTCGTGTCCACTTTCCAGGCTTCAATGGGTTAAAGACATAGAAAGCTTTTGTTCTTCCAGTTGGATTCTGCACTGTGTCCGGCTACACACGTGCACTGTGTTTGTGACAGTACTGACGGCAGCATGTTGCCTCTTCTTTGGTTAAAATGCCTTCAGCCCTCTGTTGCCTTGCTGTACTGTTTTGTTTAAAAGGATGAACTTCCTTTCAGCCGATGTGTCAGATCCGATCCCTGGTGTTTTTTCATTACATCTTGATCACATTTTTCTTTGTTCTGTCAAGTCAAACTTCCTCTGCCAGTGTCCCCCGTCCCTTTACACAGACAGTACAGTAAATATTTGTCTTAACCATTCTGCACTGGGCTGTTAGTATCAGGATGCATGTTAATGGAAGTGTTAATGGGGTTGTAAAGGATCTGATCTGGGGTCTGCTGCGTGAACAAAGAAAAGTGGTTTCAGTCAGTTCACGCCTCAGGACTGAATGTTGCCGTTGTCTGTCTCTTACCTTCGTCAATATTGTGAATACACAAGATGCAGTATAACATTTAACGAGTTGTATTCCAAAATGCTGTTTTTATTTAGATGAAAAAGTTCACCATTCATGCATTCAACATAAAATGTAGATGTTCCAGTCTTAATGTCCTCATTTAATCAGCCAATGACTGTAAATACTACTTAAGAAATGGTTCATTTTATCAGTCATGTAAAAAAAAACAGAACAATTTTTAAACTTCTGAGTGGTTTCCATTTCATTTTGGCAATAAACTATCCAATAATTTCTCAATAGAAAGAAAAATATCAAACCTCAGCAGGACGTTTGTTGTTGAATTGATTTTTATCCCCTCGTTCTTTTCTATTTCAAGATTTAGTGCCTTTTTTGGACGGTAGACTGTTCTGTAAACGCTGTGTAGAAAATCTACATATGCCTTTTGTTACTTTTTCATCAGTTGGATAAACCTTATTTGTTAATTTTAAGGTGTTTTTATTGATATTCTATTTACAAGGGAATAAAAAGTGATCCGAGTCCACGCAGTGAGTCTCTGTGTCTTTTGTCTGTATGAATGTGCAGCTAACACAACCATGTACAATACATTTGTGTGAAGTCATTTTAGATCTAAAGTTTTTCTCAAACATTAAAAATTAAAAACAGATAAAAGGAGCAACAATCAAAGTTAATTTCTCAGCTGACTTTGGTCTTTTGTATATCTGCCAATGTGCAATTAAAAACAACCAAACATAAGTTAGCACTTACCTTTTAGAGTTCTCAATGTCAGTTTTTGGTTAAAAAAAAACAACTCCTACCACCACATGCAGCAACAGTATGTAGAATTTTTAAGAAAATCCCTACTTCATCTAGTACCTTTAAATGAGTTTGGTACAAATAAAGAACAAAACTCTTTTAATCTTCCTTTTTTATTTGTCTTACCAGATTAATGTTCAGATGATAAAAAATGAAAATTATAAATGTATTATAATACATGTTTATTCTTTGGATTGCAGCATAGAATTACATAAAACAATTAAATTAATCAAAACCCAAACTTGTGCTCAGATTTTTCTTTTTATAAGTCTTAATATGCGCATATATACACATACATACAAAGAACAACCACTCCAATGGTGCACTCACACATACAAATGACACATCAAGGCAAACCCGTGCCACAGAATCAACAGTAGCAACAAACAACTGATAATGATTAGTGAGGATGATATAGTAATACTGTTGTCCAGGCCGAGGCCACATTAAACTCATGTCCTATTATTGAAACTTCTCTTGGGCTGAATGTGTGAAAGGTCACAGGGACTGGAGGGGCTTTTCTGCAGGAGTAACATGTTCTGCTGTAACTCCCTGACTGAGCAAGCACCAAGCCCTCTCCTTCAGCTCCTATTAGCCTTCCATTATTACACAGCTCAGTTAAATATGGCGGCTGGTACCTAGGAAATCTTGCATTGCGTTGACACCAACTGCCATTAAAATGCACCAAGAGGAGAAGCTGTATCTGAAATTTTCCTGTTGAAATAAGTCATTGCCAAAAAAATTGCAAATAAATAAATAAACACCTGCAACAAGGCTGCAGAGCATCACCTGGCAGCCACGTATTGCTTGTTTGTTTGTGTGGTTTATTGTGTTATTTGAGAACACACTGGGTGCAGCCAGCTCAGGAGTGAAGCAGGTTACAACTCTTTGTCAGCTAGAAGGCCTCAGGGAAGAAGTTGGCAGAACACTCTGGACAGGCGAGAAGAGGTAGTAAAAAAGGTGAACGCTCACTACCTAGGCAGGAAAACATGTCATAGCGCCTGGCGGATACTTTATCAAGCTAACTGCTTTTCTGCCACCACCTCAGATCTTAGACTATGATGATCCCAGGTCAGTCAGGACTGCTGCTGCAGGGCAGTGGAGGGTTGTAAACTAAGTCATTTTGATTATTTAATGGTTCTGTATAAAACTGCCTGTGTTGGACAGCAACACAATGACCTTCCTGCTGCTAAGATAGAGATACAGGAGGTTAAATCAGTGGGGATGATGGAAGCCCATTTCCACCAATGAGATGGAAAAAAAAAAAAAGGTACTCTACATCTATAAGAAACCAAAAAAAATAGTAAATGTCATTTTCAAGATACTTGCCATTATTTTTGAAGTTTCACTATTTTTGATACTGTATGAATTCACTGTTGTCATACGAATTCAATTTCTCATTTTGCTTCTTTGTCATTTATTCAAAAGAATTCTCATGACAGTGACTTACAGAATATATATTTTTCATCACAAGGCTAATTTTTCATTTTTTTCCTTTGACTAGTAGAAATAGGCTTGATACTGTATGAATTCACTGTTGTCATATGAATTCAATTTCTCATTTTGCTTTTTTTGTCATTTATTCCAAGAAATTCTCATGACAGTGACTTACAGAATATTTATTTTTCATCACAAAGCTAAGTTTTCATTTTTTTCCTTTTACTAGTAGAAATAGGCTTCCATAGAAAATCTTATTCCAAAATCCCTAAAACCTGACAGCAGCTGTGACCACATGACCTACCTCAGAATATGTCTGATCTGTTAAAAAGGGGGATATTTTTCAATATTTTTTAACAACAGTAAACCAGGTTTACTGTTGTTTTGGAATGATCCTGTTAAATAACAGCACAGTTTACTAAACTTATATAGTACAGCAGTCATTTTTTTAGATAGTGAGCTGGGATTGTTCCTGCTTAATAACCATTGTGGCTCCAGGTTGAAGGCCACATTAAGGCAGGGGACATGATGCTCCAGACCGGTTTATCCCACAGAGCCCACAGAGCTACAGGAAATACAACAAAGATATGGGACCAAAACAGATGCACTTAAGAAAACAAACCAACCAAAAAAAACAGTCATAAAAGAAACCTTCTGAGGGGCTGAAGATTCATACAGATCAATATGAACATTGGACACAAATCACATCAATAGTGTTGAACTGAATGTGGTTCTTATGGTTGATACAGTCACAGAAGTAACACTGCTGGCTTTGCTCTCAGAGATGGAGACCACTGAAATTAAGTAACAACATTAAATCCATTCTGAGCAAAACAGTTTTTATGAATGCTAGTTGTCTCTTTTTACAGTTCCTTATTGAAATGGGTGTTGTGCATCAGGCAGCACATGAGCTGCACTGTGGAGAGTTATAAAGGGAGAAAAGACATTTCTGTTGAAACCAAATATGTTTTCGGACCAGAAGGACTTTTACATATAGTTCTAGGAACCCCCTTTTTTTTATTATGTCGGCAATCATAAAAATAACATGACAATCTTAGTTCTTACAGTCATTTTAAGAAGTTCCTATTTCAGAGTAGGTACTCTCCCAACACAAGAGGGAAGTTGTAAGCGTATGTTGACTGGCTGAAAATGTGAGCCAATGCAACACAGACAACCACCATTTTTAAAAAAAATGGCCTCGTCACATCTCCTCTCAGGGATTCCTAGAACTGTTTGGTCAGAAACGCCTCCATGATTGAGCTTCGCTGTCGGTCATGTATTGCTCCCAATTTAACCGCTGTAGTTTTACAGTGAGAGATGGAATATGGCAGAAGAATATTGAATCGAAAGGCAGAAAAATTAAAACAATTTCTATACAATTTAAAGATCAACAGGTAACTTGAGAACATCATGAAATAAGATCAGGTTGTATTCTCTTCCTACATTATACAAGCGTTCCAGAGATGAACTCTTCCGTTCCCTCTGGAGACTTTTGTGCAAATGAATTGAAGCATTGATATGAAAACAGTGTGTGGAAGATACATGGTCACATGGTTTGTGAGGCACAATAACATAAAGGGACATCCAGAAGCCTGAAGTGATCTCAAACCCCTAAAACAGTGCCCCCGAGCAAAGACCAGGACGGGAAAGTACAGCGGCCACAGAGACTGGAATTTAAATGTATCATGAGAGCAGGGAGGGTGAAGGTTTGTTGCTCTCCACTAAAGTCCTCCTACATAGAATAAGTAACGTGGCAGCTGGTGGTCATTTCCCATCTTGGCGAGAACTCGCAGACACGACTGAATCAAAGCCAGGTCCACCCAACATTCACACACAAACACACACAGAATACACAAGAAAACTGTACTCCCTTCCTTCATTACCACATAACTCTTATGAACCACAATATTATAAAAACCAAACAGGAGTCCAACCTACGAACCACTTCACAACTTGCCAACCAATAACATACCAAGACAGCCACCTACAGTCACCAACCAACCGATCAGAAGACTCCAGGGTCCCGGGCTTTAAGGCCAGATAATAAATACACAAATATTAACTACACTATGGTGATATATCGTCTCCTCGTCTCAAACTTCACCTCCAACATTATATTTCCTCTTTAAAACTCAATGCAGGAGTGATTTTTTTCACCCCGAAAATATTCCAACCTTTTTCTCCCACATCATCTTCAAGGCTCACATGACAAAGTGCCTCAATTTTAAGAATTTTACTGCTTCATATTAAAAAATATATTGGCCACTGAACCAAAGCGCTGACTTTAGTTTCTCCATGTGGGATTTAAAAAACAAAAACAAAAGAACTATTGAATTCCGATCTAGTATACAGTAAGAGATACAGAGTGTTAGATAAATCGATTGATCCATTTACAGGTAGATTTACAATGCTCATAGCAGCAATTTTCATGGAATCATTTGTGCAATATTTATTAAAATAAAAAGGCTTTATCAATTTTCATGCGATAAATGCATGTGTACAAGCATTTAAATATAAATAGTAAATTCAGGCCTCTCGAATTAAGAAGACACATGATAAAAGGAATGGAAAAGAATATTGTATCCATAAAGAAGATAGTGTTTGGACATACTGAGTGTGTTTACATATACACAGCATTCCAGATAATGTATTCATATGTATGCATGATCCCATCAGAAATCTGCTCAGACTCCTCCACTTTGCTAAAACTGAATGTCACCATAGAAACAGCATATAATAGCAAATACAGGATTTCAGGTTTGTCGTCATCAGGATATGAACTTAGAACAGCTGTAAACGAGACGTGGTACTAAAGTACAAGTGTTGATGATGAAATATTACCTTTCCATCATCAAATCAACCACCAGCACATGCCTATTGCTCACTTGGTGAGATGGCATCGCTCCAACTCAGGACGACTCAAACACTTTACACTGACCTTCATCTAGTTTATTCAAGGGGTAGTACTGCCTCAAAAGGCTGAAAGAAATTATGTTTTTTTTTTTTTTCACTTCAACACTTCAAGTTAGGTTTTTTACCGAAGCCCTGAACCGCAAGTGAAGAAATTTTTTTTTGAGATGTTATCTTGTTAATTCGAGATCATATCTCGTTATTTCAAGATAATATCTCATTATTTCGAGATAATACACATATGTAAAAAAAAAAATAATATTTTTTTTTTTTACATAGGTGTGTTATCTCGAAATAACGAGATATTATCTCGAAATAATGAGATAATATCTGAAGAAAAAAAAAATTTGGAAGATTTTTTTTTTTTACATGTGTATTATCTCGAAATAATGATATATTATCTTGAAATAACGAGATATGATCTCGAATTAACAAGATAACATCTCAAAAAAAAATTTCTTCACTTGCGGTTCAGGGCTTCCGTAGTTTTTGAATTATGCGATCATCATATTTTATGATGACATCACAGGGTAAGAAGTACTCCTTAGTTGAGTAAAAATATTAGAGTGCCCCTTTAACTGATGGAAAAGTATTTGCAGCACATGTGTATTCTGCCTATAATCTCCATGATTTGATGGTATACATAAAGCTTGAAGCAGAACCAAGGTGAACTGCAGATGCTTTTCCAAAAATGAATACACAAAGAACAAGGTCAGTGTAAAAGTCCCTTCGGAATGTGATTAAAAAAACAAAGAAAACAAAAAAATCCAAAAGTCTGCCATATCATCTTACATTTTCTTCAACAGACAGAACTGCTTTCTTGTTTAATATGGTCCCAAAATGTACAGCTCTTTCTCCCAGTTGTATCTGTCATTTAGAAATAAAAGATAAAAAAATCTAGATTATTTTAAAACAGATCAAATGCATAGAAGCAAATCAATTCTCTTCTTGAGCATGAAATACCCAGCAGAGCTTCTGCGTACCCATCTCACTTTCTTTTCCTCAACACGTCCACATGCCTATTCCCACCAATAAAAACCAGACTACTACAGCGTCCCCTGGTGTCCAAATGTCAGTCACAGAGGACAATCCCTAATTTAGCATCAAGAACAGACACCAGATGGAGAATATACTCGTTTAAAGTAATCGATTACTATTTTCACATTACTAGTTGGTTCGAGGAATCTGTTTCCACTCTCACTGTCTCACTGCACCGTAACCACAGACACATTCTGCTCACATACGGATGCTTCTTATCCAACATCTCCAGTGCAAAATCAACTTTTAAAGTCTCCCAGTACAAACAACTTGCTCCCATAGTGGCTTTGTCCAAAGAGGACACAACTTTTGCTGCTTTACGCATATAATCTTCAACATCGACACAATTACAACAATTATTTGTGCACAGGGCAACACTGTACAACATTTTTACACGCACACGCACAGACACACACACCTCCTTGTCCTTTCCCCTCTGCAGTCCCTGAGATCACCTCACACTCAGCACAAGGCATTCTCTTAAAACACAAACACAGCCAACAGAAATTATACAGAAAAACAGATGCAAACCAAGCCATGGTGAAGGCACATTTTGGGAGGATCTATTTTCAAAAGAAAAGAAAAAAGGAGTCCAGGAGAAGGACATGAAGGACTCAAATGACGAGTCAAAGTGTCAGTCTGTAGCTCTTGAGAGTTCAGGGGCGTGGCAGCTCGAGCAGGGGATTCTGGGACATGGAGTCTCAGGACTACCAGGTAGAGACATCATATCCAGGGATGCAAACTTATTATCACACAGTTTGACCGGCATGGTTTGAGCTTTATGTCACTCTGACCCCAGTTTTTACAATAAGTTTTTACATTTTCTTCTTTTCGAAAGTGTTTTCCACTTAAATAATGTAGTTATAAATCAGAATGGTTGTACAGTATCTTTTGATCTTTTTGGATAGACAAACAAGACAAACAATAATATTATCCTGCATCCAACTGGAGAGACAAAGACTTTTCATTCTAGAAGGGTTTTTTGCTGCACTTCAAAATATATTCTCAGATGTGAACTGGGATACAAAAAAAAATGACTCCTGCCTAAAATGTGAAAGGTTTGCACCCCTGTATATCAGCTCAGAAAACATCTCGGAGGCAAATCACCCAGTCTGCAGCGCCCAATCCACACCCCTGCAGAGCTCCGACACTCTTTATAACAAAGTCTGCAATGACTTCCATTCACTCGCAGCAGTCTTCCCACTGACTGCCATTTATTTAGCATTATCTTCCCACGTGATAAATAGTCCTTCCACGGACTTCTATATACTCTGCATAGTCTTTCATCAACTTACTTGCACTGGTTCTGAATGGTCTCATTGTTGTCTTTATTCAACTTGCATCCATTACTTGTGAATGGATGCAGTGACTGTAGTTTTAAACTAGGGGAAGGTAGGCAGTATGTCAGTCCTGATGTAGGGGCCTGTTGCATAGCTGGGAGGAGAGGAAGAGGAGGAGGGGGGCTATGGGGAGTTCATCTCTCCCATCCAGCTCCAACTTTCCCTGTCTCAACTGCTCCAGGACTTGCGATTCTCCCCCCGGCGGGAAACAATGGCTTCTCCTCGCAAGACGGGGACATGGGGGGCGGTGAAGTCTCCCGTGCGCCGACTGGTCCGGTCGCGGCAGGACAGCCGGTCTGGGCGAACCAGCACCCCGTAACCCGGTTTACAGTGGAAATACCGATGACCCCCAACTGAACCGTCATTTTTACCTTAAGGGAGAAAATAAAGAGGAATATTAGTCAGTGCTATACTGTGGTCAGCTCCATCAAACAATATCAACCTGGACCCTATTTTACCATGTTTTTTTTAAATAATGGGAACGCTGTTCTGTAAAGTGAATGTCTGAAACTTATAATAAAAAAAAAATAATAATAAAAAAATCAGAGCCCGTTAGTGGCAAAAACAACCGACATGAGGGTCGCCGAAACCTTGATATGTTTAATATTTATCTTTTAATATGTCTTTTATAACAGTGACTCACATAATGAATAAATAGGTCTGACAAAAGAGAACAATTCCAAAAGAAAATGTGTTTACTGTTGAATATTAAGACATAAATGACAAGAAATGTTTATAACAGAATAAAGACTGATTATTCATTATTAATAAATATTTGCCATTATAATGTCCATGTAATTGTAAAATTTGCAGGGGGGGAGGGGGTCCCTGCCAGAGGCTAATGCTATCTTGGGGTGCTAAGCATGGCAAAGTTTGGGAACCTCTGAATTACATTAAAGCTTGTTTCACCGCTGCACTCCATCAATACTAGACCAAATTCAAAAAATGGTATCCACATTTCTCACTTAGACACAACAACATAGGAAAATAGGTTGCAGGTTGAAATATACAGAAGGTTTAGTTTCCCTAAATGCAGCACCAATAGGTACAGGTTCTCTTTTATCCCATCTGCTAATGCCGCTCTTAACATGCAATTATGTCAGGACGTTATGCTTCTCCTAATCCTACTACATTTAATAGTGAGCGACAATTGGGAACTGTGTTGTCTGCACTATTGCACTTGTGTGTATGTTGTACTTGTATTTTTCTCTTATACTACTGTCTGTAAATCAAATTGCCCCTCATGGACATTAAAGTTTTACCATACCTTACTGAAGTTTCGCATTTAAAAATGGAGCCTATCACTCTCATTCACAAAGAATTTATGACCAATGCAAAACAAAACAATAGTCTAGTAAAATAATCTGTTTAAATGACCATTGCTCTTTAACTTCAACCAAATTCTTGAGGAAGTAGTTTCCCATATATCTGTGTAATGTAGGTGAAGTGACCCTTTAATTGTGTACTTACCTACTGGGGTGTCCAGCTCCACCCCCACCCACACTCCCTCAGCAAATTGCGTCACTCCCACATAGCGCACTGTCCCGGCCTTATTGCTTCCTACTGTGACATACGCCCCTTCTGTCAGCCAATCAGGCAGTACGTCGTCCTGGCTACGCTCTTCATCGTCCACAAAGATCTCCAGCCTCTCATAGCCGTCACTTCCTCCTCCAGAGTTTACCAGCTTATGTTCAGAGGAGTTTTCAGCAGTGACATTGTTGTGATTGGCTGAGCTGTGGGAAGGTGGTGGAGCGACGACCGCCATCTTGGCTCCACACTGAGGAGGAGAGGTTACAACATCGTTCCTGTCAGCACCCTGCTGCTGGGGGTTTGTGGGTAACGTAGTCTCGGCAGCCAGGAGGGAGGAAGACGAGGAGGAAGGTTGGAGAACGTCAGACAAGGTAACTGTAGAAACACTAGTGGAGAAGTAGCCGCTTGATGACTGGCTGAGGGGGCTGAGGGGGGTGATGTCATGCGGGTCATGCACAGGAAGAGGAGGGACTTCTGGGAACTCTGCCCGTCTGTCTTTGGTTGGGGGCCGCAGAATAGCAGTCTACAGGAAACCAATGGTTGCCACAGGAACAGAGGGACAGACGAGAGCATGCAAGGCAAAACAACAAAACAAGAGTCAGCAATAATAATCAACCTCCCCCTAAATGTTACAGTCATCCTGTGGATTAATCAGGTGCTCTTTAGTCCAGCCAGGGGTGTCAAACTGATCCATGAAACGGCTGCAGGTTTTTGTTCCCACCAAGCAAGAACACACCTGATACAACAAATCGACTGAGTGAAGACAGCTCAGGTGATAAATGAGTGAGTCAGGTGTGCTCCTGCTTGGTTGGAACGAAAACCTGCAGCCGCTGCAAATCAAAGAGGTACTTTAACAATTTTACACATGAAGATAAGTTTACCCGCCACGTTTAGTACTACACAGCATTTGAAAGACTGCGGGAACCGAGAAAAGCAGTGCTTGCAATTATTGACCTTTGTTATCCCAAGATAACAAGATAATTCTCATTAGCCATGCTGTCATGCACTGGGGTCAAATCAAGGCTAATACATACTCCGCAAGAACCGAGACATTTGTTCTCTCTCCCAGGGCTGCAAGAACGGAATGACATCATTCTTTTCTTGCAGCCCTGAGAGAGAAAACAAGTTTCTCTGTTCTTGACACATCATCGGGGTACAACTTTGTGTCCAACAACTATTGTGTGATTGGTCCGATATTTGAATTTGTGGGAGGGCCCTATGAGGACTTGCCAGGAGTTCTGCGCTTGAGATTCTCGTAAAGTATGAAATGTCCTGGCCAGAACTAACTTTGTTCTTGTTCTTGCCACCTTGAGAAAACAAACAAAATTCTCTGTTTTTGCGGAGTATGTATTAGCCTTCAGCAGTCACTCACATCTCTGTTGGCAAATCAGCCTATGGAGAATCCCTTCAAATGGCCTTGATTGAGCGGACGGTGAGGTTCTTGGAAGGATTCAAGTGACTAAATCTGTTTTATTTCTGAATACTTGAGGTTCTATGAAAAGGCATATAATTCAGACTTTTTTTCAAATTAGGGCATCTCTTACTACATGCATAATGAAATCAAAAATTTTGACTATATCAATTAAGAGATTTTTCCCAATCTTACATGTAGCTATATAGGAAGATTTTTTTGTGACAATGATAATAAAGATATTCTATTCTATCTGGTTATATAGGACTTTTACTTTATCTCTGAACTAATGCAGTAAAATGTTTTATTTTTGTGTCTCAACTGACATATATCAGTCATTGTCAGGAAAGACATTGTCTTCATAGTTTTAAATGTATTGTAGTTTTCATTTACAAGGACACAGGTAACGCGTTTTATACTTCTTGTCAATATTATCGAATTAATCTTATTTCCATGCATTTTACATACCCTAATTAAGACATATGTCATCATATGTTTCCTTATGGTGACTTCGGTGCCACCATCAGCTGGATCTTGGCCATTTACTGTCATCTGATTTGACCATGGAGATGTGACTGATGGCTGGCTTGATCACAGTGCATGACTGGCACGGCACTCCTGAACCAGAGTGTTGTGCAGCTTGAATATGACCGAGCAGCGATTGATCAAACTGCACTGGTAACCCACAGACCAATCGATAACATACAAACACACGAAAATATATAAATATATAAATATCAAAAGATTTTTCTAAACCACTGGCAAAAACCAAAATCCGTACTGACTAAATCCAATTTTTACATAAAACAGAATCTAAGTTAAAAGTTAACTGTGACCAGAGATCAAAGAACAGACTTCTGAGGCAACATGGTCTCACAGAAATCCGTGAAATAGCCACAGAATCACTAAAATTTCCGTGAAACTGACACGGATTTCGCTACAATGCAAGTTAATGACAGTCATATCCCGTGGCTATTCTAACATACAAAGTGATTATGTACATTCACTGAGTGAATACTTAGAAAATAAAACATATATTTCTCGCTAGAAATGTGATCAAAATCCATTTTTATGCAGAAACAAAGTCAGAATATAGATTTTTTCTAAAAAAGAGAGAACTGTCCGCCATGTTTTTTGTTCTGACCGCCGGAACCTTGAAAGTCACGTGACTTGGAACAAACGATAGGAACAAATATCCATGGAATAGCCACGGGATATGACTGTCATTAACTTGCATTGTAGCGAAATCCGTGTCAGTTTCACGGAAATTTGTGCAATTCCGTGGCTATTCCACGGATTTTGAGTTAAACGAAATCCGTGGCTATTTCACGGATTTCTGTGAGACCAGGTTCTCTGAGGGGAAGGTGGACAGGGGCACCACTCACCGTCTCAGCCTTGACTCGACTGTCGTCCCCTCCTGACGTCATGATGCGAGGGACATGCTGCTGAGTGACAACAAACAAGGTCATGACTTGCACGTGTTTGCATTCCTGTATCCTCACCTTGCTGCAAGAGCTTGAAAGGTAATACTTGAACCAGTCGAGCATAACTGACAACAAATTATACACATTTTTAATCTTCACACAGTAAACGCAGCTCTACTACAACATCTCTTCTGACCTGCTGGCTTTGTGGCGAAGGTCTCAGCTCCTTCTTGTCGTCTCGTGCTGGAAACAGAGACTTGAGCAGTTTGGGCATCTGAGGAACCAGCGCCTTAACTGAAAGATAAGAGGCAGCAAGTCCTGAACGACCTGGGGGAGGGGGTGAGGAGGTAAGAGAGGAGGAGGAGAAGGAGGCAGAGGAGAGGAAAGAAGCAAGGAATGAGGAGCAGGTGTGGGAGGTAGAGGAGGTGTGAAAGATTAAGACAGAAAGTTGAAAGCGAGTCCAGGAAATGGCAAAAACCCAAACACAGTGACAGACTGACAGAAGAAGCCGGCCATAAGACAAAGTGACACACAGACGGTTGATTTCGCTTTTACAATGTGATTAAAAACACATCCTAATCACTGGACTGTGAAACAGAAATGACTAAACAAAATTATTAATTCTGTCCATTTTGTAAACAGAATTAATCTAAAGCACAACACAGTAACATGAATTCTGACATGAGCAAGAAATCACTATGACACAGGGAAATATTCAGATGGATCAGAACAGACTGATTACACTGAAAAGCTTTGGTAATGAATATGAGGAGAGAGGACAGAATTCACACTGCTTTAAAAAAAAAAATAAGGTTACAAAAATAAGGTTACAAAAATAGATGTGAAGAAGCAAAAGGAGCAAGTAGAAGAAAGTTATTACACATCACTTTTAATGGGAAGACAGGGAACAGAGCGGAGGCACAGCAGTTCACAACATGGGATTGTGTAATGCATTATTTGTATTAAACAGAAGGAGTGAAGTCTCATGATTAAGCTTACAGTATTACTGAGATCAGCATAGAGAAGAAAATGGATGAACCCGTTTGGAAAGAAGCAGAGAGGAGGACGACAGAGATGGAAGGAAAGTAAGAGTTGGGAGTGGGGCAGAAAAGTGACAAGGAATGTATGGTAGAGAAGAGAGGAAAGGAGAGGGAGAGGGGGTAAAGGGAGGATGTTTACCTTGCTCTGGTTCCTGGTTCTGTGGGGGGGTCATGCCAAAAGGAGTAGGAGTTGAAGAAGGGGAGGTGGAGTAGGTGGAAGGGGAAGAGGCGGGCCGGGGGAGGGTGCGGTGAAACTGAGAAGGCATGAAGATATCCTGCTGACTCTCCCATCGACCCTGAGAAACAGACAGAAAAATGACAAGACATAGTTTGAATGGTTTGAACCTAATGAAACATGGCGTGTGAGCTACCAGATGTTAGTGCTACAAATAATTCTAATCATAGTTATATCTAGTGTCCAGCAAGGGGCTACTCCACTGATTGCAAAAACAAGTGTGAAAGTAAAGAAAATTACTCGGTAACACTTTACAATAACCATCATTTATAAATGGTTAACAGATAGTTTAATCATCATTTATAAACCGTATATAGGCCATTTAGAATGGTAAATAGAAAATGCATTAATGTTGAACTATAATTTATAAATGCCAAATAGAAGGCATATTAATGTAAGTTGGTAGTTTCTTTACCATAAACAAACAATTACATTATAATTCTTAGTTTATTAATAGTTTTGCACTCATTATAACATTTTTAACACCATATTAAGTATGTAAATTATTTCAAAATGATTCTTATACCTTTAAGAAATTGTTTGAAAACATTTAAAGATTAAATATGTATAGAATTTTGTAAATGATTAATAATTGGTCTATAAACCATCTATAAACATCACTTAGATGTTATTGTAAAGTGTTACCAATTACTCTAGTTCTCCCTTCAATACAACATGATATTCATTTTTTTTTTTTGTAATTCAAAGTTTTTATCATCTTTTCCTTTTTACAACATACAAACGAACATCAAACAAACCAGACAGGATGGAGGTCATAAAAAAATACAATAATAATAGTAAATAAATAAAATAAAGTACAAAATCTGAAAATAAATGAACTAAAAACAAGACAGGCAAGTGAGTAGGCAAGGCAAGCAAATTAACACATCTGTCTAACAAAACTATCCCATCTTTCTTTTATCATATCATAACATGATATTCATTTTGTGTTTTATGGTCCCAGAAATAATTTCCACAGGATCCACAATTTATCACAGAATATTTGAACAGTTGAACATGTTGATACTGCTGAGAAAAAGTGTGTTACCTTATCGTCCAGGCAGGTAGTGGACAGGTCTTGTCTACTTCCAGAAAGCTGAGGACAGATGGGCAGAGAGAGATTATATATATTATATTATATTATATTATGTCATATTAGGTTGCAATATATTGCATCGTCTTAGAGTGCAATATCATGGCATGTATTTGTGTTTTACCCTGTGGACAGAAGGAGAACTTATGCTCCGTCTGTTGCTCCTCCCTCTGTTAGTTAGTTGTTCCTTCACTGCCACCTCCTAAAAACACACACAGATCATTTTAACATATTAGAAAGTACTACATTTAAAAAGATAAAAACAGATAACTTTAAATTTCATATTTTCACTAGCCATGCATCTTCTAGCCTGCTGTTCTGTGTGACTTCCTGGATATCGATCAATGGATCCAATTTCTCTCTATATGAGACTGTCTATATCTCTTACAGTGTCTCCACCTACCTGTCTGAGTCTATCCAGAGTCAGGATGTTCTCCAGACTGAGGACACTGCGGAGGTATTTTTCAATTGCAGCCTCATCATCGGCTGACTGGCTGTTGTGTGCACTGGCAGCAAGGTTGGCAAGCATCTCTCTGTCCTCTGAACCGGGCGCGTCCTGATTGGATAAATATCATGAGGATTTGTGTTCAGTTATCCAGCATGCCAAAAGTTTATTGGGCAAAACACTGAAAGACATTTTCCTCTGGCTTTACCCCGGGGATGTTGGAGACCACATCGAATGTGACCCCACAGCCAGGTATGGTGCTGCGGGTCGACATCCTTCTGAGAAAGTTGTGCGCGAAACCCTGGCGGCCCGGGTTGACGTTGACGCAGATCCTCTTTCTCAGGACCAGCTGCATGTCGGCAGGGTGGCTGAGCTGAACCACCACTCGAATCGTCAGGTAGACCCGCTGCTCCGGCCATGCTCCCCCACGACTGAGCTGGGGACACTCGTGGACGGTAGAGTCCCATGATGCCTCTGCTTTTACCTGCAGTTTCAACAAACACATTTGGTTCATATAACGGTTTGTTACGGCCCCAGCCGTATAGTCTGTGGTTGTGCGTGTGTCTGTGCGCATGCGTGCGTGTGTGTGTGTGTTTGCTCCCTCCCCTCAGGCTGCTGGAGAAGGATAATTGGAGCATCCGCCGACCACGGGAGCCAATCAGATTTGGCAATTAGCTGTCCACATCTTTCAAAAGGCTGGATGGAGCTTCAATCAAGGAGCGGCTGGATCTGATGTAAACCGCCGCCCAAACCTTTGTCTGTGCTCGGCATTTCGTTGTATTGAATACTGTGTTTAGTTGTAGTTGTTCTTTTGTACTGTGATACAGTTAAACTGACCCTGGTTTTTGTTATTTTATTTTGTTAACCCATTGAGGCCTAAAACGCCTGTAAAACCTCTGGGCGATTTTAAAATAAGCCCCTAAAACCTGAAGTTTTTCTGGAAATTCAACAGAAGTGTCAACGCTTCTACTAAATAATAGATTTTTCAGCCTCTGTAGCAGATAGAAATGAAATTCAAAAAGTATTTGAGAGCTTATACAAATACTACAAAACGACGTATCCGCTTTCCAGGCTTCAATGGGTTAAACCTTTAGCCTGAAGGGTCCTTTTGTTTGTACTTATCTTACTGTTATTTTACTTCTTATTAAAAACACCTCTGTTAAAACCATTACATCTGGTTTATGTTACCTCCTTTAACCCCTTTAAGAGCTGGTGGACGTAACACGGTTTCTCAATTGGACTCCAGGAAGTCCTCAGAAAAATATCTCCTGCAGACCGATCCTCACCTCTCCATCGTAGTGTTTGACGATCTGTAGGTCAAAGAAGTCGTCCTCATCCTCTCCACTCAGGGTGGCATCCCAACCTCCAGCCTCAGGGACCTCAAACTGGTCTGGAGAACTGAGGTCATCAGCTAGGAAAACAAAATGGAAACATTTTTAAATCAATCTGCGAGTAGAAAAACAAGTGAGCAGGCATACATTATTTAGCAGGAAATAACATACGTTTGAGGTTCAGGAATAGGACGGGAATATGAGTCTCCATGCCTGGCAGAGGAACCCTGTGAACAAACATGTAATACACACTGTGATCATCACATGTACTTTTTTAAATAACAAAAAAATATAGATGCAAAATACTGAAAACTACAATTTTGAATCCAGGGCTCTAAATTTAAAGCGTGATATAACAGAATGCATGATTTTAAGCTGTAATGGCTGTGGGATCAAAATTTTGGATTTAATGGGTTTCAGTGGGAACATTTGTCCTTAACCTTGAGTTTTTGTCCTTGAGTATCTGTATTTGGCAACAATATTTATTATAGATTTATTATAGGAACTGTCAACATGTATGCATATGCATGAACACACCCAAAATGATCAAATTAAAATGCCAGAAATATCCCCAGTGAGGCACAAGTGTTAAATGAATCAAATCAGAGATCAGAGTCAGACACACACATGCACACACACATTCACACACACTTCCTGCAATGTGTCATACCATTCAGCAGGTGCTCCAGGAATACCGCTGCCAGCAGAGGGCACCATGACAGCATTTCTCTCCTCTGTAAGAGTCAAGCGCCACTCCAGCAGCTGGGCCTCCCTCTCCACGTCATCCTCTGTCTTCTCTGTTCACACAAGGCTCAGACATTTAACACTTCTTGCAATCAACAAACATGTAACTAGTCTAGGACTTAAAAAGCCTAAAAGCTGTAGACCAAAACATCTCTTATTGAGGGCAGTGTTACAGGTTTTTGAATGTGTAGCATGTTTTTATGAATTATTGTATACTCATGTAGTGGCATTACCTGCTTTGCTGACCAGGCTCTGCAGGTGCTGGTCCAGGTATTCCTGTCTCTTGGTGAGAGCAGCTAACCACTGCCGCCGCAATCGCTCCAGGTCTCTTTCCTAAACAACAAACAAGTCAGTTGCATATTCCGCTAAATCAATTTAAGAGAAAAACAGACTGGAGACAGAGCTGTGTCAAACTGATCTACCTGATAACTGTCCATCTCATCTGCTTCCTGATTGGCTGTGGTGTTTCTGATCTCCACACAACCCACTGACACTGCAAGCAGTATTTCTGCTATCAGAGGCATGGTGCCCGAGTCCTGGACTGAACGCACGTCCACCTGGATGCGCCTTGACTGACCCTGGAGGAGGAAGTGGATCGTGACACAGAAGTTTATAAAATATGTAAAAGTTGGCTTTACAGCTGAGGTATGCTCTCTCCACCTGCTGTGACCGGGCTCATTCCTACCTGCCGAAGCTGGAAGATTCCCCCTGTCCGCACATCTCTAGCAGGAATAACTTCTACTGGAACAAAGTCTCCGTTCTCATTTATCTCCAGGATTTGAATCCACAGCTCCAGGCGACGCGTTACCTCACTCCACCTACAATAATGAACACCATCAGCATATCTGGGCAACACCAGTGCATTGCTTTTTCATCAGTTACTGGAGAGCAACAAGAAATGCTCAGAGTGAAAGCTGAGTATATGTGTGTACCTGTCTCGCAGTGTGCGCGTCTTAGCCTGGATGATGCTGAGGTCCCACAGGGCGGGGTTTCTGCCTGCATCAGCCTGTCTGTGTCCATATACCTCAATGGCAACTGCCCCTTCAGTCAGGTATTCGATGAAATCCTCCGTTACAGACACTGCCACCTCCTACAGGAACAAAGTAAGACTAGATGTATAAGTAAACTTATGACTAAACAGTTACCCACCACCTTTTACATAAATATTTGTTTTCCAACTTCAGTTTAACACTATAAAAATGATTGTCGTCCACGTCCCCCCTCTGAGTCTTCACCTTGCAGCTATCAAACACGACCATGCAGTGTGGGTCCTTGGTGCTGGGCGACGAGGATGATGGATCTACTTCAGGAGCCACGATGATGGGCTCAGCGCTGTCCCAGAATGAATACTGACAGAAGACGAAGTTGGACAGGTACTGGGGAAGACCAGTGGCCTGCAAGATCTTAATCTGTATAAGGAACAAAAGGTCACATTCATTTAAACACAAACTCCAAAATGATCACTGAGTTGAATCAACATCTCTCCTAACAGTTTAAACAAAAAACAAACTTCATAACCTCCACAAATGTAGAATTTATTAGAGGACTGTTGTATTAAAACTGTTTAAACTAGGTGTACCTAATAAACTGGCACACTGAATGTATACTTAGAACTAAAGAAAACTGAACACACTCCTGGAATTACTTTAAACAACTGACTGACCCAGGTCTGAGTAGCAGCGATTATGTTCTCCTCCCTGATGATCTGTCTGTCTTACCATGCAGACCAGTTTGCGATCCTGGACTTCAGAGTCTTGGTTGTTATCAGATTCGTCTCCTCCAGCCATGTTGTCCTCTAATCCCCCTCCAACTCTCACCACCTCCACATGAAGTCGTCCTGCCACCTGACCACAAAAGAGAACAGAGGAAAATATAAAACCTTTACACAAACACCTTTACACTTCAGACTTTATTTGTATAGCACTTTTCATACAAGCGAGATGCAACACAAAGCGCTTTACATAAAAAAGAAAGGAGAAAATAAAATAATGATAATAAAAAGATAACAAAACATAGAAACAAACAACCTCCGCCGATCCCCAACCCTCCACCCCACCCACCTTAATCCCACCCATCCTATTAAAAACAAAGCACAAACTGAGGAACTGAGGAAGCGCCATCTCAACATGGAGCAGTGAGGAAACACTGGAGGCAGGTTAGAAATAAATTAGATAAAGGATAAAGTAAGATAAAATAAAATAAAGATAAAAAGATATATAATAATAATAATAATAATAATACACTGACCATACCTTGAAAATGTCTCTTTGAATGTTAGTTTGACTAATCCTATGCTGCTAATCCATCATTGCTCCATCTATCACAGCTCTATTGTAAATATTCTGATCAAAATTTCATATGCCCCTATTTGACAAGGCAGTTCCAGGGCCAGTTTGGAGCCAGTGCCTAATCTCTTTTTCGACAGCTAGAGAACCGGCTTTCCCAGAGCGGCACCAACTCTTTGCTGGTCTCGAAACATGAACCACTTGCGCCAGGGGCTGGGGGCGGGATTATCATGACCAACAAGATCAACTAAAACCTATATCACAACCTTTTTTTTCTCCTATGTTTAACTGCAATGCCATTGATACAGGCTAGCTTTAGCGGGCTAGCATTAGCTTACAACAAAGTCTCAAATTAACATCTTACATTCAGTGTTAATAAGAAACGTAATCGGCGTCCATAGCGATCAAGATGAGCATCACAAAAGTGAGTCGTGTTTGGATGCCAATGTAGATTTGCAAAGACAGAAGAAACATTTGTAAAGAGACGATGTAGTCTGCCATTGTTGTTATTATGCTGGCAGAGAACGGAGATATATGCAAACGTATACAGTGGTGTAATGATGTGGCTCTCAAGCTAGATTTGCATTCTCATTGGTTGAAAAGCAGTAACAAACATCTGGGTTTTTTTTTTTTTTTTTAATCAAATGTTCTACTATTTTTTCATCTTTTTATTCTGGGAACATGATTATCATCTGGCCATCATGTGAGTTTTGAATCTGATATCCGTGATGATCCAGGAATTTCTGACTCAAAGTCACTCAGAGATTACGAGAAAAATTAAAAATATCCATGAAAGAAGCTGCTGAATGTTTGAAGAAACATTCATACACCCTCAAGTCAAGAGACTTAGGAAAGCTCTGATTCCTTATCGATTCACCTGTTATAGGCAATTCATCATGACAAAGAGATGGAAATGAAGGCAAAGAGGAGTAGGAATTTAACTGAAGTCTGTGACTGCCTACCTCCCCCTTCTGGTTGATGATGGGAACAGCATACTGCAGCTTGACATCGTAGAAGAGGCAGGAAAGAAAGACATTTGCGACACCGATCAGACTGTGGTTCTCCTGCTCGTCAAAGAACGGGTCTGCTCGACGGAAATATGAGCGCATCACCTGAACAATAAAAGGAAGAACATTGAATAAAACACAGGAGAACTTTGCTTTACAAAAATAACCACAATAGGTCTCGACAGTGCTCATTGTTTATGATTCTATAAGGCGGCCACAGGCTTAGTCCTCATTTCTCATTACAACATTAATATGTTTTTTTACTGTATTCATGGTTGTATAAGTGTACTCCTGCCTACTGACACAGGGTTATCTTATCTGACTCACAGGGTTGTCATGATGATGAAGGTTATAGTCCTGCCACTCTTGGTACAGCTCTCTCATGTCAACCAGACGGTTCTCAGTCTTCTCTAGACTCCAGATTTGCTTCCCTCGACACCGACGTCGAACCTGAATTGCTGGTTCACTGAGTACTGCATCTCTCTAAACACACAAACACACAGATGTATTTTGAGAACTGACTGTGCTAAAAAAAGATGACAGTAAATCAGTGCGTAGGTGTCGAAAAGCTTGTCAGACCTTGCGGTTTGCATTGAGATTGTCTGATGGGATCTGCAGAGTGACTCTGTACTCTGTGTGTCGCTCCAGCTCCTCAGAGATGAAACAGGCTTCTTGCACCAGGAGGTTCGCCCTCACTATCTGCTCCCTCAGCCGCCGCAGACTCCTTACTAACACAGCCTCTCTGAAGAATGAGAAGAGGTGGCAGAGGAGAAAAGGAGACAGAGGGAATATAAGGAGGCATTGAGTTGGCATTCATTCATTCATTTCCGGTGGACAGAATATAGATTTTTAAATTCAGGCTACGTTTACACGAGGGCGGTCTGAACAGAAGACGCAAAAGTGGCGTCGCATCTTCACTTTTTATTCCTCGTTTAGACGAGCATTTTCGGGAGGAAATCTGCGTGCATACGGTGACGCAAAAGTGTGTGAAATTCGATTGTATGCAGCCAGGCGGCATCACTTAAAGCCATTAGAGCATCTTTGGGCATGCAGAAGTTTTCACGCCACACATTTTCATCAGCTACTCCTTCCACAAAGTTATCCACCATCATTAGATCTCCCAGGTCTCGTTCACAGCCGTCTGGCTCGCCTCCGACCAATTGCTGCATCCAAAATGTGATAGAGGTAATTACAGATCCTTCTCTGTTCACTAATACTATCTGTACATATCCTGTACATTTGGTGGAAAGACTCCTGTAAGTTTATTAGAGCTGCCAGAGCAGCTTGAAGGTCCGACGCATGGAAATAATCCCACGTTTGTTTATTTTCCTGTACTGGAGCATGTATGTGACGTAAACACATACGTGACGTGGGCAGATCAGATCAGAGTTTTGCATCTTGTCAGTGTAGACGGACACGCTACGGCGGAGCGTATTTAACTTTTCCACTTTGGAAGGTGGTTTCAGATTTTTGTGTCTTTAAGCCCCAAAAACGCCGTCACCGTCTAAACGAAAGGCACTTCCAATCAAATATTTTGTCGTTTTTACCCGCGAGGGTCCTCGTGTAAACGGGGCCAAAAAGAAACAAACTATCAACACCCACAAACTCTCACCTGTCCTCATTCCACTGCCTCAGTCTGCTCTGAGCGCTGGTTGAATGGCTCATTCCTCCGATGCTGAGTCTCTCGAGGCTGCGGTAGTGAGACTGCTGTCCTGGACCTTGCTGGCCAGACGCAGGTCCTCCAGAGGGACCGGTGGACAGACGGTCCGGGTTCAGCTTCTTGCGGAGCTGCTGCAGTTCCTGCTCGTACATTTGTCTCTGTCGCTCCAGAGCAGACTGCTTCTCCTCTTCATGCTGCCTCTCCAGGGATTGCAGCACTGCTTGCATGGGGTCTGATGGGGAAAAACACAGATCGGTCAGAAAACACAGACCACTACACCACCAAATGTTCCGTTTATGCAGATTATTGATGTTCAATTTCTTTAACGCCTCCTTACCATTATTGCCCAGGGCCTTCATCATGACCTCTGTCTGGGCGAACTCGTAAGAGAAGCTGACTTCACTGGATACTTCACTGGCTGTGTCACCATCTGCATCCAGTTGCTCACTGCTGCCACTGTTCTTCATCACGCCACCTTCACCCTCCTCGTCCTCAGCTGTCCGAGAGCGCCGCTTAGGCAGGTTGATCCTGCAGATAGGATGTCAGGTTAATTCACTGTAATCTTTGGCATCAGTTGATTGATTTGCTGTAATCCAATTGTCAGTGATTAGGGAGCTGGTACAGACAGAACACACTGATAAGATTCAATACAAATTCAAAATACATTAGAGGAAACTGGGTGTAATCCATTTTTTTTTTTAAATATTCAATGAATTGAGTAGAAATGTATATTAAATAATAAAATAGATATTAGTGTATTTAAAGCTTGTGAAACGAAATATACAAATATTGAGTAATATATGAGCATATGAAAAAGTATGAAAAACAAGAATATTTAAAATTGCAAACATATATTGTGAAGTGTTTTAAGTGTGAAAAATTACCTGAAGAAGTGGTTGTTTCCCCAGAAGATGCGGTCGCCATGGTGAAGCTGCAGGGCACTGGTCACTGGAGAACCATTAACACATGTCCTGGAACACAGTAAAGACCGCAATAACATTATGATTTACTGCCAAGAATGTATGTCTCTAGTGCTAAAAGGACTCTTGTTTCTCCCACACTTCTCCCAGCTGCATGTTCTCCTCACTTATGCTCCCTATACACCAGAAGCCTAGTCTCACACTGAGATTCTACAAAGACTGAATCTTTAAGGGTCGCTACTTACAAGACTACAACTAGATTCTTTTAGCATTTTTTACCTACCATGCAATTTTTTTCCTCATCATGCTCTTTGGCTCCAGCTGCTCTAGTGTGTGCAGTGGTTTGTGTTGAAAAAAACAATAAAAAGAAGAGAAGACGCCACAAAATGCCCCTCACAAAGCTGAAAAGGGGTTTCTGTTTTTCTGACATGAAAAGTTGACTATTTTACAGTAAAAATAGATATAAGGAAGAATAAAGGAAAATTTATAAATGAATTCATGATACACATTTATGTCCTATTTAATTATGTGTTTGATTGAATAGTTATATTTATCAGCTCTTTCAACTCTCATTTAGTTAATCATACATTAATTTTTGATTATTTATTACTTATTCATGTATAGGCCTACATTTATTTATACATTTTAACTGGGTCTCCTTACTGTTCTCTTTACTAAGAAACAGCGCCCCCAAAGTCCCGCTTGTGGCCGTAAATATATTACATCACTATATTTTTATTTAGGACTGAGCTTACTAGCATTATTGTGTTGTTACTTTTTTCCTGTGGAAGTGGTTTTACTGGCCGGTCTGGAACCGGGGACCTTTCCCCCGCTCATCTATTGGTTGGTGATTGTGTTACGTCACTGAGACTTGTGATCATATCAAACATGTTTGATATGATCGCAAACCCAAGACTAGGAAAAGACTGATAAGAAACAGCGCCGATTACTACCTTACACTTAACGATGGAGATGACGGGAGCCCGCTGTGACTCCAGTAGAACTCCTAGATTTACTAAAGACTTTCAGTTTTTAGTCTGGGACTGTGAAAATCGTTAAGTGTAAGCCCAGCATTAGTCTCTACTTTGGTCTCTCTTCTACCTACCTGAACGCCCTGATTCAGACATATGCTACCTCATGACCGTTGCGCTCTTCCAATGAACGGCGCCTGGCTCTGCCCCCCATTGGTCCAAGGCAATCCAGACTCTTTGCATTTCTTGTTCCCCGCTGGTGGAACACACTACCAGTTCCTACCAGAGCAGGGGCGTCCCTCTCTACCTTTAAAAACCTCCTGAAGACCTTCAGAGAGCATCTTATCTCCTAGCACCACACGATAATTCTTCTCCTTAAAGAATTGTCACTAGCACTTATTGATGCACTAATAGTTCTTTTTGCACTATACCTTGATTGTTTGTTTTTATTCTTCCTGTAAGTCGCTTTGGATAAAAGCGTCTGCTAAATGACTAAATGTAAATGTAAATGTCTGTGACATGGTGTTTCTTACCGAGCATTGCGGTATGGGGTGAGGACGACTGCAGTTTCTGGCGAAATGTCGATGACACAGTGCTCCGCCTGGATACCCATCCCACACAGCTGGATGTCCTGAGAGTCTGCCGAGCCCACTTTTGTGTGGTCCTAAGACATAACGGTCATGATATGGTTAGACGTTATCAACTGGCAGTCGGACAATTAAATAAATGTGAAGTGAGTCATGTCTACTTGAGTCAAACCGACAAACAAACAGGATTATTTTTTTCCTGAAAGCTGTTTTGTGCTGTTTTCCACAGTCAGATGACAACTGACTCAGCCAATTAGTTAAAAAAAATGTCACATAGGCTTCTATAATTCAAACAGTGTGCTTGTGTAAATGTTGTTAAATTGTAATGTTTGAAGGGCAGATGGATTGGAAACTGTGTCAAACACAGATAGAGCTGAATTATAGTCATAATAATGTTTGGTATTCTATTAAAACAGGGAGAATAAAGTAAAGCATAGTGATTGTGTGTGCGTACATACCTTCAGGTAATACACCAGCAGTTCATTGAGGGCAGGATCGGCATTAAGGTTGACAAGAAAACTCTTATCGTCTCCAACTTTAATCCCTGAAGACTGAAGAGAAATACCTAGACTCTCCAACTGCTTCTGACGCTCCTGTAAACACACAGAGAGAAAGATCAAATTTAACAGTGTATGATCTAATATCCAACGTTTTTGTTTTTGATGAATTACCAAAATGTAGAAAATCAAACCAAGAGTTCCTATATACAGTACAGGCCAAAAGTTTGGACACACACCTTCTCATTCAATGCGTTTTTCTTTATTTTCTTGACTATTTACATTGTAGATTCTCACTGAAGGCATCAAAACTATGAATGACCACATATGGAATAATTGTACTTAACAAAAAAAGTGTGAAACAACTGAAAACATGTCTTGTATTTTAGATTCCTCAAAGTAACCACCCTTAGCTTACTAGAATATAAGACATGTTTTCAGTTATTTCACACTTTTTTGTTAAGAACATAATTCCACATGTGTTCATTAATAGTTTTGATGAATTTACAATGTCAATAGTCATGAAAATAAAGGAAACGCATTGAATGAGAAGGTGTGTCCAAACTTTTGGCCTGTACTGTATAATAGCTCAATATGTTGAGATGTACAATTTCCCAACTGCTCTTGTGCTTCTTACCTGTGCAACCTCCTCTGTTTTTCGAAGCTTCTCCTCCCAAGTGATGGTCATTTCTTGAATCAACTTTTCTGACTCTTCCAGGCGGTCTTTCAGCTCTGGAGCCTTCAAAGACTGGAGGGGAAAAAAGGCAGATGAGAGTATAGGACAGCAGAGATTCCTGCATGCTGATTTCAAGAATATCAGATATATATCTTACCTCTGCTTGAGTCAGTTGCTCTCGTAGTTTTTCCACTTCCTCTCTGAGCTCCCTGATGATGCGTGCGTTGGGATCTTCATTAACAACGGCGTGATTAACGATGCTCTTTGCTCGGTCTGCGTAGCGCAGCGTTGATAGCGTCTCCTCGTAGTTGTCTGCTGCTGGACTCACAGTTGCAACCATCGCTGTGCGACTGTTGCCACCCAGACAGTCCTGGAGAAAGGCAAAAATGCAAGCAGAAGCGAGAAGGAGAAGAGGGACAGACATGATTATGAGACATTTTAAGAACATAAAGAGCATGCACTGGTTTGTCAAATCTCTGGTTAACTTGTTTATGGTATGTGCACCTTCAGCAGCCATGTCAGAACAGAGTCTCTGTAAGGAACAAACTTGTTCTTGTTCTTGGCTGTTCCCTGTTCAGCAAGTGCTGAGATGACCAGGCCCAGTGTAGTGAGAGACCTGAACACAAACACAGAAACAACAGGGTCAAGTATGTTCCATTTCATTACATGAATCTGTTCAAGGGTTGGTATCACTGTGCTCCTGTCTCTACAGCGTGTGCATCTCTTACTACTTGTGTACTTTCAAGGGTTTGCCAGACACAAAGACTTACTGTAATTTTCGGACTATAAGCCGCGCCTTTTCCCCCATTTTTCGATTCTGCGGCTTATATAACGGTGCGGCTAATCTATGGATTTTTACAGCTAACGGCCACTAGGTTACCTCCTAAATCTATGGATTTTACAGGTTACAGTCCACCAACTTTAACTCTGTGGGCTCTATGACCGGTCCGCGAGGAGTGGCGGGCTCCAGCAGGAAAAGCTGGAGGCAGGTGTACGTACCAGATCGGCTCGGGGTCCTTCATATACTTTTAAGATATTTTTCACTTGTCTGTGTGTATTTGTGTCGAAAGCTACTTAGTTTGTCGGAGTCGCCATGCCGTAGCGTTTTGTGTGTAATCAGCGGCAGACGAAGGACCCCGAGCCAATCTGGCAGGGCGCCGGAAAAGAGTGAAACAGGTAGTGCGCAAAAGTAAAAGTGAAACCGAGAGTGGTACGAGAGACAGAACGAGAGCAAGACCGACATTACGAGAGCGAGATAGTTTGTGCAAAGGAAGTTTTCATGCACAAACCCTCATTATGGAAAACAAACGTAGAAATGCATATGATGCAGCTTTTGAGTTAAAGACAGTCAATCTGGCTGTAAAAGAAGCTTCCTCAAGCAGCCATCTCTTTCCCGACAATCCCCTCTGTGCACGAACCCTTACATATGGTAATTAAACATTAAAACACCTGCGGCTTATAGTCCAGTGCGGCTTATATATGTACACATCATTCAATTTAGCTGCTGCGGCTTATACTCCGGTGCGCCTTATAGTGCGGAAAATACGGTAGTATTATACTATGATTTAGGTTAAAGTAAAGATTTTGTGACAAGGCGCCAAATTGCCTAACAAAAACACATTATATGCTTTCTTTCACATTTAAAGCTGTATGTGGAAATGGCAAAAAGTGAGTCTAAAATGAGTCTGAGGAGTGATGTGACAACACTCTGTGGTTAGAAAAAAATTCTTGCAAAATAAAGCAACAGTGCCAGCGCAAAAACATATGTGAGACAATTTAGGGTTCAGACTCGTATAAACAGCCCGATTGGGAAAACACTCAATCATGGGTTTGTGTGTGTCTCTGTATGTGCTGAACTGCTTTTGCTTACTTGTTGATGTTGCTTCCCTCCTTAAGCCGCTCCCCTGCTGCTCCAGTCTTTGCTGCTCGCTCACTTCCAGCCAAGTCCACCAGACTCAACCGACTCACCTTCTCTCCACTCGTCTAGAGAAAGAAGACACAGAAAGGAGGTTGGATTATTGTCTAATTCTCTACAGCAACTATTCTCAACCTTGGGGTCGGGACCCCAATTGGGGTCGCAAGATGATTTCTGGGGGTCGCCAAATCATTTTTGAAGACAGCTCTGTCTCCAATGTGTTAAAGTGTTCATGTGTTTAGTGTTTTTGGTCACTTAATGTCTTTTTTTGGTCATTTTGTGTCTTTTTTTGGTCATTTTGTGATCAATTTGTGTCTTTTTTGGTCATTTTGTTTCTTTTTTTGGACATTTGGTGTCTTTTTGTGGGGGTTTTTTGGTCATTTTGTGTCTTTTTTTGGTCATTTTGTGTCTTTTTAGGTAATTTTGTTTCCTTTTTTGGTCATTTTGTTTCTTTTTTGGGTGATCTGAACTGTGCGTGTGAGATTGTGTTCAGTGAGTGGGGTTCACGGACAACATGCATATTAAATTGGGGGTCGCGACTCAAAAAGGTTGAGAACTACTGCTCTACAGTACATTCACCTGGCAACATGCATATTCTTCATTTAAACATAAATGCCCCCCCCTACTTATCCTCCTAAATTTTGTGTATGATTGTTAGATTTTTCTGTCAACATTTTTGTCCAAACCAGACTGCTTTTTAATTTGCCTTGGTGGAGAATTCTGCACCAGAGGTGAACTTTGCCCAGACTATGCTCCTTTTTAATACGACCATAACTAGCAGTATTTAACATCAGGTAATATATTGTCCACAATGAAATGCACCAACAAACTCCAGAATGACTTTCAATGACATATGGCATGTGTGCTTTTCCAGCAATAACAGCAGTCATAAACGCCACTGCCAGAGAGTTTTCTGTTTATATTGTAGCAAAATATTCACATAGATATGCATGCATATCTGGATCTGCTGCCATTCCTGAAAGCAGCAGCATCTATCCACATGAGGTCTGACAAGACTTTGATGGCTTATTAATCACCAAAGAGGCACCACATCAAGGCGGATCCTGCTGAGGTTTTCAGCAGCCTCCAACTGATCATTACTCTGATTTGCCAGCAGGACAACAACAGACAAACAAGAAATAAACAACAAGGTCCCCTCATCAATTAACTCTTACTTGGCTGGATACTTTTTGTCCCTCTGGTTCAGAGGACCCCCTCTATGCTTCCTCTGATTGTTGTCATTCTACCAAGCAGGAGATGCCAAAATGCTCCGTTAGACTTTCCTCATCTTTCAGTCTCTTGCTGACATATTCCTTCAGTTTCTTCTCACTGGCTGTTGAAGGTGTTGGTATCACTTCAACTGCACACAGTGAGAGTAGCACCTCTGCCTCTGTCTACAGTGGGCCTGTTCAGATGCAGCACTACTGTGTGCTTAGTGGTGTTTCAACAAAGCCTGACACAATATTATGTACTGTTATACATTTGTTTTTTCTATTATCAGTTTATTATTTTCTAATTAAATTTTAGGTGGAGGCTTTCAATAAGCCCATCTGGGTTTTCTGCCTCTCCCTGCACTTTACATTATATGTTATCTTTGTCATTTTATGTAATTCTAACTGTGCAAATAAAATAAAACCTAAAACCTAAAACCCACACAAGTGAATTGCAAGCCTTTGTATTACCAGTGTAGACAGCTGCACTTGTTAGTACATTTTATACATATATTTAAATTCCATCAGACCATTGACTGACAACCATAAAATGTGTCTGGTGTTAAAGCTCCATCTACTAGGCGTCTTTATATACAGACTCCAAATGGAAATAGTTTTACCATTAATGTCAGACAAACAATGAGGTGCCTGACACTGCCCAGATCCTGTTATATGTCCCTTCTTGTTGAGGAAACAGTTTTACTCCCACACATTCATACCGCAATTAATCAATCTGGATTCTACACTGCTTCTGCTATCTTTTCAGTGGTATGTCCTTTGTAAATCTGTAAAAATAAAACTGACTGCAAACACATCTTTTTAACAAATGCCTCTCATTGCCCTCTTCAAAAAGAGTTTCCCCTTAAAACTCTTTTTACTTTCCCATGCTGTTATTCTGCATTTTGTCAAGTTTCTACTCCTTTCTGACACTTTAATCACTATAAAGACCATGTGACCTCTGAAACTTGACCTTCTTAAAGTTAGCTGCTTGTGGAGCTGAAAAAATTAAAGGTGAAGGTAAAAAGCTATCTTCACTACTCCTGAATACTTATTTGAGGTGGTTTCAAATTTCTCTCAAATTTTACAGATGGAGTGCTGTCTGATGGGAAGGAGAGAAGGGTCTGACTTGTAGAAGGAGTATGTGTGCTTTGTGAAAACAAATTGTTTGATTGTAGAAAAAGCTAAAAAATAAAAAACATTTAAAAAACTATACTGAAATCTCAGGCAAACCAAAAACCTGAACAGACCCATTTATAAGACTCACTGATAAAGAACACCTTTTAACTGCACTGATACAGATCAACCGCAGAATTGTGCAGAGTCAAATCCCCCAGAGAAAAACAAATTATTAAATAAACAGAGATTTCTATCTGGGACACTGCGCACATACAATCCAAAAATAGACTAAAACCTTTTTTCTTCTTCCTTTTTTAAGAAAGGCGCCTGTGAGTGTAAATATCGACTGGAGAGCCAGATGGAGGGGAGGCAGAGCTGGTGACTCAATAATTACAGCTTCTTATTGCAACGACCCATGACTGGATCCTAATATACAGTGCCTGCTGCTGATTCCTGGTGGTGTCAGACTTGTAAATAAAAACCAGTAAACCAAGTCTTCTTTCTTTATCAAAGTGCTTGTGTTTGTTTCTGCAGTTTTATTTATTGTGTACAGAATGAACAGTAAGTACTCTTTGGTTCTACTGAATTCATAACATCTAGCTGGCTGATGAAATATTGAACCACCACAGCATTTTCAGATTTTAACAGGGCATTCTGTAACCAGGCAAAATGATACCTGGGTCAGTAACTAGATCAGCAAGCAGGACAGGACTTGGCAGCACAGAACGAGTGTCAACACACCACTTCATATGATCAACAATCTAGTAGAATACAAACATTTCCCTTTTGAACTCTGCACCACACTAACTGTCCACACTGTCACCAAAGCTTGACTGGATTCAGCAAAACACAGAACAAAATAGCAAACAATTGAGGGGTGTCAGCAAATGGGGCCAAAGTGCAAACTGACTGAACTTTGAGTGGAGTGTTTAGTTAACAAGTCTGAGCAGGGCTCAGTACTGAAAGGAAACCCTGTGATGAGCGTCAGAATGACTCATCCAGCACCAGGTGATTCTGCTTCCAGGCATGGGTGGCTTTTTGAAACCGGTCCCTTTTTTCCCTGTTGCTCGTAGCGGCTGAGCTATCAAGTGGCACAGATGAACTCAGCCTTAAACATTAAAACAGGAGAACGTCTGCATATAATTAAGAATAACTGAACACTACATCCATTTATTTAAAGTAGTTATTTAAAGATGAAACCAATGATTATAATAATAATCTAGATATTATTTTATCAATTAATTATCTTAATTATCTTAAAATCTTTCAACCCATAATAGGTCACAAAATAGTGATTAATTGACTAATCGGTACTCTACACGTAAATTATAAATGTTTATCCTTGCTCCCAATCTTTTGTAGATTAAGAAGTGGTTAAACCTCAAAGTAAGATGTACATTTGGTTTTAATAAGCACTTTGTGCTCGTATTTAACAAAAACTCAGATAACAGACGGTGTAGTGGAGTTATAGTGCCTTATAACGTCTGAAGAACTGAGTAGAGCTGTTGTTTTAAATCACTAGAGGTATTTTTGCATACTGCACAGCACTGCTTGTTTGTTTCCCTTGGCTTCTTTTGCACTTTGAACGCAGATCCCTCATAACTGCTGAGTAACACAAAGCAACAAAAAGTGAAACAAAAACAGGCATCATTCTAAATACTAAACAACCCACACTGTATAAATAAGAAATAGAATTAATTATCGGGACCTAGGTCAAACAGCTGACATCTGATCTAGCGTGGCTTGTCGTGGTAAAAGAGGTGTTCCCTGTGACAATAAAAAACAATTTGAAAAATTCAGAATGAGGAGGCAGTAAACTAAAGCAACAGAGGCAATAAAGAACCACCTCATCCAGACACAGGACGTGAAGTGATTCACTCACTGACTACACAGTCTACACATTAGCCGTTTGCTTGATGAACCTACTGACTGACTGACCAACATAGTGACTGACTCTGGGTGTGCCTTGAAAACAGAGCAGGCTGTATCAGCTAACAAACTCAAAGTCAAGCCTGTGAATTATTAACAGGATTCGCTGGTGGCAGGTTCATCTTGGAATAAGAGCAAGGAGCAGGAAAGACTAAGTGGGTCAGTGAGGATGGAGAATGAGTCATCGAGGTCTTTTCTTGGAGTGCCTGGTCAGAAGGCTGAGCTGACATCATCCCATTTCCTAACTACCTTTTCACTCGGCTGCAGAAGCTGATTGATTGTCACCAGACACAGTTTGCCCAGTCAAATACACTTCTGTTCAGGTAACTAAAAGGATTGACTTCTTCAGAATACAGTAATACCAAACAACTTCTGCATTAAAAATGTATGCCAATGGCAGCTGAGCTCTGGCTCCACCCTACTGACTGCCCTAGCCCAGTGAAGTAAGAACACTAATTATCTAGTGGACATAATCAATGATAGGTGATAAATGGGTTCAATTTAAGGCACCACACGTCCAGAACCATCAAGATGGAGTTTAAACAGCATTGTTTTTATACCTGTGATCAACACCAATTGTTAATATTTCTATTGGGATGTACACTTAGCCCACATCATCTCAGAAATTAATTTCTGATCTTATATACAGTACAGGTCAAAAGTTTGGACACACACCTTCTCATTCAATGCGTTTTCTTTATTTTCATGACTATATACATTGTAGATTCTCACTGAAGGCATCAAAACTATGAATGAACACATATGGAATTATGTACTTAACAAAAAAGTGTGAAATAACTGAAAACATGTCTTGTATTTTAGATTCCTCAAAGTAACCACCCTTTGCTTACTAGAATATAAGACATGTTTTCAGTTATTTCACACTTTTTTGTTAAGTACATAATTCCACATGTGTTCATTAATAGTTTTGATGAATCTACAATGTAAATAGTCATGAAAATAAAGGAAACACATTGAATGAGAAGGTGTGTCCAAACTTTTGGCCTGTACTGTACCTTAACGGTTAAAATGGTAAGAAACTACTTGTGTGTGTTAAAACTGTGCCTACCCCCAGCATGTGTGTGAGACATCTTACCCCAGACTGCAGGTCTTTCAGTGTGTGTGTGAGGATGATGTTGAAGACGGCATGTGATCGACTGCTCTCCTCATTCATGTTGGTGGCAGCAACAGTACGTGACTTGTTCCCCTCTGACATCAGAGACTCAATGTCCTGTTAGAATAGAAATCAAACAATAAATATATGAATAATAATAAATATTTATTTTATAAATAACATAATTATATATATATTTCTATTTATATAATTTTTATTCTCCTGCAGGAAAACCTTTTAAGATAGTGAAGCATATTATACAGTACACTTGATGAGATTGCATGTTTATGCATTTAATGATTGCCTCAATTGGCAAAGACTTTGAAAGCCCAATAAGACTACAAAATGCCATTTAATTCTGACATTTTTACAAGTTGCCTCTTCCCAGTGTGATTGGTAGGACCACAAAGCAGACTGCTGCTATCATGTGACCAACACTGTTATAAATCCTCAAAGTTTAAAGACCAAAGTGAGAAGAAATGCAAGTATAGACATAGACACACTGATCAGAGTGGCAGCCATGATGCAACACAGCAGTAGATGTAAATCTGTGTGTCAGTGAAGCATAAAACCCTGCCAAGAACTATTTAACATAAAGATGTTTACCTTGTAGCTGGCCACAGCTAGCCGAGACAGTCCATCCACATAGGGACCCAAAACTTTATGTTCCCTCACTCGAAGTGTTTGTCTACCGCTGGACAGAAAACAAAAGCAGGTTAGAACACAGACAAACAACATGGTCACTCTAGGTAAACTACTGTTCATCTGCTACATTAGCGGGAGTTGAAAAAAGGACTCAGTTGATCCTGGCCAGCACTACAACTTTCCTCAGTTCATAGAGCTTTGTTAGCACTTGGCTCTCTGACCCTGATTCAAACTTGTTCCAGGCCCGACAACTTAATCATTCTTTGCTCCACAGCAAAGCCCATATGGCAGTCAGATGGCCTGCTTCTCTTCTGCCCGTTTTACTGAGGTGAAAGGTCAAATAGTGAGTGAAGGTCAAAGGTCATGTTGTCTGGGGCAGCAGACGCAGGCCTGTGCTCCTGATTTACTGCTGACCTGTTGGACATGAACTGGACTCCATCAGTGACTGCAAGGTTTTGATACACTGACCACAGCAGCTGGTGGCAACACCATCAATTAGCCACTTTCTCTACTTCTACCAACCAATTTGAGGTTAAAGCAGAGAATGACTTTGATACTGGTTGTTCATCTAAAAAGTAGATTAACTTACCAAAGATAGACAACATTAACTTATATTTAAGGTTGATGTCATAGCTCGTGACTGTTATATATTTGTGTGTCAGCCCAACTCCAAGGAGTGCCAATGAGCTGTATTTGGAAAGGAGCCAAACTTTGGCTAATTTACTACCAGTGACTAACTAAACATTCCCTGTCGCGGCTTCACACTAAAAACTAACAATGTTATCTCTTCCGTGGAAGGATTTTAGAGAGATAATAAATGTCCCTTCTTTTCATAACAGGGTTAGAAGATGACGTTGAGGTCATACCCTTTGGGGTCGAGCAGATCTCGGACCTTCTCGTTGTAGATCTCCATGTAGGACACCTCCACAGTGAAGCTCTCCTCCTCCCGCTGCTCCTTCTGGGTTCGTTCAAACAAAGCACTGCACAGCCGGGGAATCAGACCTGGTTGGTCCACTGAACCCATCATGGTGTACGACTTTCCCGAACCTGGTAATAACACACAGATATTGGAACAAGTGAATAAAAAGGTGAAAATGGCATTTATGATATAAATGGGGCTAGTCATGCCATTATGTCGGAGTCATAATTACTTAAACAACCTCATATAGTAAGTACATTTCATTAGATACAACTACGCAAAATGCAATTCAATACAAGTGTAGCATAAATTATAAAAAAAATGTAAAAAATGTAATTGCAATCGCAGTTTTGGTCTGAAAATTTTAAATTATATTATATTCCTGTATCGTTCAACCATGCCAGGAGCTCAGTGTTAAAATATGTATTTCAATTAACACATCTATGATGGTGTTAAAAAAACTGGAACATTATCGGCATCATAAAAGTAGACATGGCAGAACAGTTTGTAGGGATTGCATCAGTAATAAAGTGGCCCGAGCGTACAACTCATTCTGGCTTTTGTGTAGACGCTGGATTGATTTATCAGATCTAACAAGTTTGTTGAAAGACTTGTAGTGTTGAGAGTGTTGAGAGCATGTTTAGACAGAAAGAAGAGCGAGATTTTCTTTTCACACCGTGTCTACACTGGATATGTTCCAGCCCTGTTTTTTTCAGTCATCAGTCTGAGGCCTGTCTAGTGAAACAGAAGCACTTTTACCAGTGTAGATATTAACGCCGTCAGCACATTGTTGAGGTGTGTTTGGGTTCTAGCAGCGTTGTGTAGGATCATGCATCATGCTTTTGGTAAAGAACAGCATTAGAGCTTTGGTATTTTGTTCATACTGGAGAAAATAGAGGCTGTCCAACCTTCCTGTAGCAACACATCCACACGGACACTCCTCTCTTAATTGTTATACAAAGAGCTTTAGGGCACTATGCTAACAAGGGCAAAGAGAAATGGCTCGTACAGTGTGTTTGTGTGGTTATCAAAAAGGCTTGGTTTTAAAATATAGTCACATTATATTGATCATAGAACAGGGAGTTGTCTCATAGTGAATTACCAGTTTGTCCGTAGGCAAAGATACAGGCATTGTAGCCCTGGAAGGCATTGCGGAGAAGACTTTCTCCAAGGCACTGGAAGACCACCTCCTGACCTGGAGACAGACAGATAGACACAGAATTTTATTCTAGATCATGAATATTCAGTCTTAACTGAATGGCATTTTAGTGCTGGGATGTGAAAAACTTCAATGTGAACTAGACTGAATGAACTAACCGGCAAATCTCTCCTTATCTGTCTCATCCATGGACCAGAAACAGTAATCATAGGCAAAGACCTAGGAAGTGAAAACAGTAGCCGTATGAGAAACACAAATAAAAGAAATCTACAGTATGACTATCTGTAATGCAGGAACGTTAACATTAAAAACAACTTTCGCCTTTTACTTGCCATACATATTTTCAAGCTGAATTGAAAGTTATCTTAAATATGTATGTAGGGTCTCTTTACAAAGTTACTTCTAAAATTTTAACTGGAATATATCATGTAGATATTATCCAGTTTACCAGTTAATAATACTTGAGTGTACTTTATGTAGCACTATGAGAATCTTTCAGGTGATAAAAAAAAAACATACAGACATTCTATAAAGTGAGCAGCACAGCCAAAAACATTTTTTTGGTTTCCTGCCAACAAGTATTCCTTGTTGGTTTAAAGTTGATAAATTAAACAAGACACTTCTGGCAAAAATTGTTTAACAAATCATCAAGTATCACTGCTTGTACTGTATAGTTGCTCCCTGTTCACAAACTTAGTCTGTGAAACACAGCAGCTTCTTTGTTTAACACAAGAGATGATTCACAACCAGGGAATTAGCTTGCTGTTAAAAATGCTTGTGTGAGTGTGCAGTTACCTTGGGCTGACACCTGATGATGTCGGGAGGGTCAAGGTCCACAGCAGCATGTGAGAGAGATAGGAAGATGACATTAATTACACATGTTAGAGAGATGCAGCATGCTGAGCCATTCAGAGGCAGCTGCAGTGACAGCTACAGCACATCAGATCTCATCTGTTCCAGACTGGACATTATTTATAGCTAGTGTCTGTCGATGTTTTGAACTAAAAAAAAAGTTCCCTCTAATTAGAAGAGAGAGGGGGAGAGTCACAAAGAGAAATATAGACACGGGTGAAAAGAGACAAATAGAAAGACAAAGGCAGAGCTAGAGCCACATTGGCCTCAGGCTCAGTCACTTTAGCACACATTTGATTCTAAATCAGCCTTGTGTGTGAGTTGCTTGTTTGGATCTTGTTTGTTGGTCACATGTCAAACCAACCTCTAAGGGGATTTGGTCTGTGGATGTCAGGGTAGGGAATGGATTCATCTCTGAGGGCTTGTGGAGGCATAAAAACTATCTGGGTGAATTGTTGTGGGAATGTCTGTGTGTGGGCATATGTGTGTGTGTGTGTGGGACTGAGTGGCAGAGGGGGTTGGTACTGAAGTTGGCACAGGGTTGAGGTAGTGTGTGGTGGAATCAGATGGTGGCGTAGAGGGGTTACTGGGTCGGGGTCATGCTCAGAAATGAACAGAGACATGTGGGGAAAATGCCTCAGAGAGTAAAAAAAAAATCTGATATTTAAAAAGAGGAGAGGATTAGCCCCAATATCTGCATGACCTTTTACAGAATCGGACATTAACACTGCACGCATGAACCCACAGACAAACATGCCATACACTTGAG